>NC_084794.1:89270850-89880017 GCF_963169125.1 Humulus lupulus | reverse complement strand
GAAAACACAACAAAATAACCCAAATTTGCTAATAATCACATAAAAATCAATATGCTTCATAAAAAACATGAAATCCATCCAATTACTCAACACATCAAATAATTCAATTTCTTACCATGTTCATGCATGAAAATAAAGATTACCAAAGGCTAAAAGGCCAGTTGTTGAGAATTACTTATACAGGATCTTATTTATTTTCATGTAAATCATATATTAAACAAATTAATATAAGAAAACCTAGAACATGTTTCTATAAGTTAATTAAACAGAGATAATGGTAAGAACACTTACATTATATGCAACGGAATGAATAAGTTCTTCCTTCAATTTCTCTAACCCTTGTATTGTTTCTGTCGCAGGGTATCACCAAGAAACTGAACCGATCTTCAAATTTCTTCACAATCTTCCAAAGTATCCTTTGAATTACCTAGACTAGAGTGGGCAATTCTCAACACATCAGATAGATACAAAGAGAAGAAAATAAGAGAATATTGAGGCTTAGAGAATGACTTTTGTTGTAGAGAGCGTCTAAAATCCTAAAGCATCAAAACTAGATCTTCTAATCATCTATTCATTTATTTTCAACTCTCACTTAGCATTCATTTTATAGGCTGAATTAGGTCACTTATTTAATTAAAAAAATCAATAAAATAATAGGTACTATAAGCCATTAGGTCGAAATTATCATGGGCTATAGGCCCGTATTATTTTCTATTGATTAATTAATTAAATAATTATTTAAATCCTTTATCAAATTAATTATTTATAATTTGAACCTTGATTTAAACTTATTTATTAATTTAGACACCAACTTTTTCTTAATTAATAAATATGCCCTAAAATCTTTTTTCTTCTCTAAATTGCATAACTCTGTGAAACTATCCAAAATTAACCTAGTCAACTTTGATAATTAAATCAATTAATTGAGACTATATATATGATTTTATCCAAGGTACAGTGGGGACCATGGGCCTATAAAATCAAGCTCCAATAAGTTATCATAAATTTACTAACTTATTAATTCCTCATGACTCCACTAAAGACTCAGAATTTCACTCTTGAATTCATAGAACACTCTACAAGCAATATAAATACGTTATTAGTTATTCATTGTTACAACTATAAATATCACTCAATTCTCTATAGACGGTCTACAATGAGATGGGAGTAAAATACCTTTTTACCCCTCATTGTATTTTATCCTTAAAACACATAGTTCCTTGTAAATGATATTTCAGTAAACTAATTTAATTACTGAAATGAGATCTCTATCATTTAGCACCTCAAACAAAATTAAAAAGAAACCATCGTTTTACTTCTTCATAAGAAGCTATATATGTTCATATCTATGATCAACACTCCCACTCAATTATACTACCGAGTTCCCAAGATGTAAGTATGGGTTAGTCCGTAGGGTAAGCTGGTAACGAACAAGTCAAAGAACTCAAATAATACAATTAGTTAGAATACTAACCAGTCATAATTGAGATTGAATTGACCTATGGTCAACTATATGATATGACTAGAATAGATAATAACTGTAAGTTTACTTATCCTATCTAATGTCAATATCAGTGCAGTCCGATGTAACAAATATGTAACGCCCTGGTTACCCCAGAACAGTTACGGTGATCGGTGAACCAGAAATTTGACCCGCTACTCGAGTCCTTTGGTTAAAAACGTGCTCTAAATGTGATTAACAGGTTAAGGTGGAAAACTAATAAAAAGGAATGGATGTTTTTCATTACAAACTGCTCTGCAGAGCTAATCAAAACATTTACAAGTTGTTCTCAGTACAAAATGGCCATTACTGTTCAAATTTACAATCTTGCCGACCTAAGCAGCAAAATAGGGTAAACCCCCTAGTTCCTCTGAGAACGCCTTGGCCGTGGTGGTCAAGCGGCCGCATATGTACACATCACCACCTAAGCTCTCCACTCAAGACTGGGTGAGCTTTTCTTTCCCTTTACCTGCACCACATAACACCCATGAGCCAAAGCCCAGCAAGTAAACACAGTGTTGTATATAAACAATATCAAATGATTATCATTATAATCACACAGAGTTTACAACTCTTAAACAGATGAGTGAATATCACTTGAGGTTCTAGAAAACCATACTGAGTGACTGACAAGCAAGTCACTAATTTAATCAGAAGAGTGGCTGCTAGGTAAGCCACTAGCCTTGAACAGATGAGAGACTGATGGGTAAGTCTCTAACTTAACAAATGAGTGACTGATGGGTAAGTCACACAAGCGCTTATTATATTCATCGAACTTGAGGTCGGTCCGACATTAATGCTCTTTGAGTCATTCAGTTCAGAAAGTCGATTAGATCTAATCTTTGTTGGCTTGTGTGGAACACGCTAAGGCCGCCCTGACTAATGAGTCAGCACTATGTGACCAGTGCCCAGTACCACTGCCGAACTTGACTAATAAGTCACAGCTTCACAGTTGATACTAGCACCTTTGCCAAATCTAACTAATGAGTCAGTACCATACACAAGTGAGCAAGATTTGCTAAGCATTCGATAATCAATCCATGTCCACATTTACACAATCAACATGCCTCAAGAATCATCATGCATGTCACTTATGGGGTGCAGTTCTCTTACCTCTGGTTCCTTAGCAGTCACCTAATCACAACCAATTATAACCTCAATTAGTGAGAATCAACATGGATAGGGTTTTAACCTAAGCACCACTCTCAGGACCTCGAAACATTCCCACACGGTGAGTAGATTCGATCCCGGGCCTTAAGGATTGAAACCCCAAGTCAAAAACCCTTAAAAACACTCAAAACGGGTTTGAAGGAACAGGGTAGCGCTACAGCGCTCAACCCCTAGCGCCCCAGCGCTATACTCAGAACCCCCAACATGCCCATCTACCTCCTGAGTAGCGCTGTAGCGCCCTAAGGTGGGCGCTATAGCGCTACCTCCAGCACTGAAATGCCCTGAAACGCCCTTCTTCATCTCCTTCGATTCCCACCTGATTCCAAAGCTTCCAAAACCCATTTTTGATGCCAAATGAACCCAAAAACCATCCTAACATACCCCAAACATCCTAACCATAGGAACCCTAGCCAAAACTCCCAACAAAACTAAAGTCTCAACCTAGAAATCACAGTTGCAAAACAAATCTAAAACATAGCAAACCAGGGAATTCTATGGTTAGAAACTTACCCAAAGCTCAGCTTATGAAGCCCTTCAATGGAGGAACACAATCCCAAACTCCCAAGGCTTGCTTCCCAAGCTTGAATCCTCAAGATTGATTCAAAAATCACAACGAAAACTGAGAGGAAGATGGTACGGGAAAGCTCTCAAACGTGCTCTGTTTTTCTACCTCAACCTCAGCAAAAAATGGCTTATATCTATCCTAGGGGTGAAATGACCATTTTACCCCTAGGTCAATTTAAAGTTTCTAAAGGCTCCCAAGGGCATATCTGGCATTTTCCACCTATCTCGTTAATCATAATTAACGCTCTCCAATTCCCATTATTCCCGATAATCTCAAACACCAATGATTCAAATCCCATTAACCTTTAATACCCGGTAACGCTCTAATCATTAAAATCACCCCGAGACTCAACCCGAGCCCCAATCTTAAACCTGTTGTGACTAGACTGCCAATCAACATTCCAAGATCGTCTCATGCCGAATGGCTCGAAAAAACCCACATTATAATGTGGTCTCAACATATATCACCAACATGCATACAAACATACAATTTACCCTCAACGGGCCAAATTACCATCACACCCCTGTAATTAAAATATGGACTCACATGCATGCATTTAACATCATATTATAATATAATTCACATATACATGCATAATATCATTTAATGGCATAATTAAACAAGTATGGCCCTCCCGGCCTACTAATCCCGCCATTAAACCATATCGGAGAATTCGGGGCATTACAAAATACATCTGATCTTATCTACTTTGCTAATGCTCTGGAAAGAACATAACACTACAATGTGTAAGTAGATTATTGTAGATTGACAAGTCAGTGCAAAACCTGTGTACTGACTAACCTTAGGACTATTTTATTTTTGAACATAGAATCATATTTATATTCCAATGTGAATAAGTCACTATAAATATGATTTGTTATATGCTCGAAATTTAATAGAATTTTATATTAAACAAATAATCATGAAAATGAAACATGTGAGCAAAGTGATTGACCAAGTCAAAAATGATTTATATTCTTTTATTCATAATAAAATGAGATTACAAAGAAATTTTGTTTTAATTACGGCATAAAACCCCAACAACCCGTGAGGATGATAACCGAGTTCAACACCCGAGCACAGAGGTTTGTCAATGTAGAAGACGCGAGGTCAGCACTAAAGCTGACTTCTCAGCCCATAATAACTACAACAACAAATGTTAACTCAACCTGGACCTCGGCTACGCCTTCCACGCCGCGGCCCTCAGGAGATAACCCTTCAAAGAGAAAGAAGAATGAAGGGAATAACTCAAAGGCTGACAGGGCTAAGAAGAAAAAAAGCAGATAAATACTTATCCATTTACACAGCCTATACCGAGCTCATAGATACTCAGGAGAGCATTTTTGTCGCAAACGAGAACCAGGTCCCTTTCAGACTACCTGATCCGAAGCGAAATCAGAAGTCTAAAAGGGATACCAATAAATTTTGCAGATTTCATTGGGACATTGGTCATACCACCGATGAATGCAGACAACTAAAAGATGAGATCGAAGGTTTGAATTCGAGTGGATACTTCGGCCAGTATGTTAGAAACAAAAATTCAGCCCAAGCTTCGTCTGGGTAGAGGGCAGCTCCTACACAGCCTGCTCAACATAATACGGCCCCACATACAAGGGAGGATAACTAATCTTCCCCGATCGATGGAGAAGATGTAATAACCATCGCCAAGGGACCGCATATAGCAGGGTTGGGTAGAAAATCCTAGAGCAGATATGTCAACGAGCTCAAAACGGGGGATGGATCTCCCTATGAACCTGAACCCCGAGCTTCAAAACAACAGAGGGTTGAGACCCAACCCATTACATTTACTGAAGAAGATGCTTCACACATCCATTTCCCCCACAATGACCATTTGGTCATTACCTTCCAGCTCGCCAATAAGAGGGTGCGCCGAGTTCTGATAGATAACGAGAGCTCAATTAACATCCTCTATAAGGCCGCCTTGGAAAAAATTGGGCTTTCTGTCTGAGATTTAAAAGCTTGTGTGACAACGTTGTACAAATTTTCAAGTGAAGTAATAACCAGTATGGGATCTATCGAGCTCCTAGTAACCTTGGGAGACTATCCAGTCTCGGTAACCAAGATAATGGAATTTATCATTGTAGACACCCCTTCGGCCTACAATGTACTGCTCGAGAGACCAGCCCTGAATGGGCTGGGGGTAGTTTCATCTGTGAGGCACCTGGCCATAAAATTCCCAACACCCAGTGGCATGGGACGCTAAAAGGAGACCAGCTGGCCCCCCGAGAATGCTACAGCATCTCAATGAGGAGGAAGGGCCAAACAAGTGCACTTGCAATTGTCATAATTCGAGAAATAAGAAAGATAATGTATGAGGTCGAAGAAGAGATCGACCCTAGGATAGAGGAGGATAAGGCCGATCTCAAACCGATCGAAGAGCTCAAGGACGTTGAGCTCAATGATTAGGATACCACTAGGGTGGTAAAAATATAGAAGAACCTACCAAAGGAAGCGAGATAACAATTAATCCGCTTCCCGAGGGAAAACCAAGATGTGTTTGCATGGTCACACTCAGACATGATTGGGATTAGCCCAAACATTATAAGCCATATGCTTAACATAAACAAAGGCTTCCCACCAAAACAACATAAAAGAAGGCTCCTAGATGATGAAAGGAAGCAAGCCTTGAAAGAGGAGGTTGAGAGATTGAAAGCAAATCGGTTTATTTGATATGTTTTCTATCCTAATTGGATAGCCAATGTGGTGTTAGTTTTGAAACCTAATGGCAAGTGGCAAACTTGCATTGACTATTCAGACATCAACAAGGCATGTCCAAAGGATTGTTTTCCACTACCTCAAATCGATCAGCTCGTAGACACTACCGCAGGCCACGACATCATGTCATTCATGGATGCGTATTTTGCATATAACCAGATAGCCATGAATGCACCTGATCAGGAGAACACGAGCTTCATGACCGATAAAGGTTTGTACTGCTACAATGTGATGCCTTTCAAACTCAAGAGTGACGAGGCCACATATCAAAGATTGGTAAATAAGATGTTTTCCAAGAAGATAGGGAACAACATGGAGGTATATGTGGATGATATGCTGGTAAAGTCCAAACATAACTATAACCATGTTGACGTTCTCGCATATTGCTTTGCTATAGTCCAAAAGTACAATATGAGACTTAACCCACAGAAGTGCTCCTTTGGAGTATCTTCGGGAAAATTTCTCAGGTTCATAGTGAACGTCCGGGGCATAGAGGAAAACCCGGATAAGATAAAGGCGTTAATTGATATGCCTTCACCTCGAAAGCATAAAGATGTTCAGAGTTTAACTGGACGAATGGCAGCCTTAAGTAAGTTCATATCAAAATCTACAGACAGATGCCTTCCGTTCTTTAATCTTTTGAGAGGAGGCAACAAATTTGAATGGTCAGATGAGTGCGAACTCGCTTTTCAAGCCCTCAAAAAGCACCTTGCTGAACCACCAATTTTATCCAAACCAATCACACGGGAAATATTGTACTTGTACCTCTCCACAACCGAGAATGCAATTAGTGCAGTACTTGTTCGGGAGGATAAGAAAGTACAAAAACATGTTTACTATATTAGTAAAAGGATACTGGAGGCAAAGTCAAGATATTCACTAATGGAGAAGCTAGCCTTGTGCTTAATACATGCATCTCGAAAACTCCGACCTTACTTCCAAGTGCATCCGGTACAGGTATTGACTGATCTGCCATTGAGACAGGTGTTGTCAAAACCCGGAGCATCCGGAAGACTATTAAAATGGGCGGTTGAACTCAGACAATTTGAGATCACATATCACCCAAGAATGACAATCAAAGGACAAGCCTTAGCGGATTTCATAGTTGAATGTATGAGATTCACCAACGAGGAAGTCATAATACCAACCCACGAGTTGTGGAGACTTTACGTCGATGGGTCCTCGAATGAGAACGGATCGGGGGTAGGAATTATCTTAATCAATCTGACTAGAAATCATTTTCGATCAACCTTACAGTTTGGATTCGAGGCATCAAATAACGAGGCTGAATACAAAGCACTATTAGCGGGACTTTGGATAGCTTCCGAGCTTAAAGAAAAATCCATCCACTGCTATAGTGATTCCCAATTGGTTGTTAACCAGGTCTTAGGAGAATATCAGGCTCGTGGAATTAAAATGGCAGCTTACTTGGAGAAGATCAAAGCAACATTTGGGCAATTCGAGTTCTATGCCATTGAACAAGTTCCACAGGAAAAAAAATCGAATGCAGATCATTTAGTTAGGCTTGCAATAACCAAGGAAACCGATATACTCAATATGGTGTCGCTCGAGTTTCTATTGGTCCCAAGAATAGTCAAGCCTGAAGAAGATGACTTCAACATGATTGACTCACAGCCTACCTGGATGACTCCCATAATTGACTACCTCGAAACTAGGCGTGTAACGTCCCAAATTTGCCATTAAGGTTGAGCGCCTTGATTACTGTGCCTGGAGGGCATAATTGGAATTATATGTGTGATTAATGGAATATACATGTGATTAGGTGGTATAATAATTTATATGGTGATGTGAATATATATGCATGTTTAGGTGAATTGAATATGCATGTGGGCCCGTTCTTGTTAATAAGGTCATATTTGTAATATTTGACATGTGAGGGTATATTTGCATTGTGTATGTATTGTGGGTGAGTGTAACGCCCCAAACCCAGGGACTGTTACGGTGCACATTGTAAACAGTGCTAAACTCGCTAATCGAGTCATTTGGCCATAAACGTGTAACTAAGTATGATTAGCGGTTTAGGGATTAAAAATTTCAGTTAAGATATAACGTTTCACTAGAACATTTACTGTGTACATTGGGATCCCAAAAATATAATTTAAAGGTTTATTACAACAGAATATTTACAACCAGCCGATCTAAGCGGCAAAACAGGGTTTAGCCCTGTTTCCTCTCCTTCAAACCTCGGCCGTGGCGGTCGAGCAGCTGCATATGTACACATCGTCACCTAAGCTCTCCAACTCAAGGATGGTCCAGCTTTCTTTTGCCTTTACCTGCACCACATAGCACCCGTGAGCCGAAGCCCAGCAAGAAAACTCATATGCTCATGAACAGTCATATCATGATACCAAGTCATATCTGGCATGCCTAGCAAACATAACCTTATTCAAGCATGCAAATAAGTCCAAACAATGCTGGGGTATCTAGGATAAGAAATCTTGCCCTTTCAAATGGATGACTATCAAGTCAATCGTAATCAAATGAGTGTTTCAACACTTGAGGTTCTGGTAAACCATAATGAGTGACTGTCAAACAAGTCACTATGGGGCTCAGTGCCCTTAGATGTGTAACGAAACCGTTACCTGGGCTTTCCTGCAATGGCTCTAACCAAATGAGTGACTGATGGGTAGTCACTAGCTTAAACAAAAGAGTGGCTGCTGGGTAAGCCACTAGCCTTAAACAAATGAGAGACTGATGGGTAATTCTCTAACTTAACAGATGAGTGACTGATGGGTAAGTCACACAAGCGCTTATAATATTCATTGAACTTGAGGTCGGTCCGGCATTAATGCTCTTTGAGTCATCCAATGCAGATTGTCGATTAGATCTAATCTTTATTGGCTTATGTTGAACACGCTAAGGCCGTCCTGACTTATGAGCCAGCACCGTGTGACCAGTGCCCAATACCACTGCCGAACCTGACTAATGAGTCACAGCTTCACAGTTGATACTAACACCTTTGCCAATTCTGACTAATGAGTCAGTACCATGCACAAGTAAGCAATGCTACCAAACATATGTCATATGTCGAATATTCAAACATAGGGCATTCAGCATGCTTACTTAACAGTTGCTAGCATAATTATGATCATGCACAAACACAGAGACACAAGCTCTGATCAATCTCACAGTCAACATTCATGGCATGCCCTAATCACATGTTTCTCGTGCATCTCATGCATCACACTAAATCATCCAGCATGCCTCAATAATAACCATATGCAAATGAGCAAGATTGCTAAGCATTCAATATGCTATCAATGTTTACATTTAAATATCCAACATGCATCAAGAATAACCATGCATGTCACATATGGGGTGCAGTTCTCTTACCTCTGGTTCAAGCAAGAATTAAAACAAGAACGACCCTTGAGAACGATCAATCCTTTAATCCTTTAACAGTCACCTAGTCATAACCAAATATAATCTCCAATTAGTGAAAATCAACAATGATAGGGTCTTGGTCTAAACCCCACTCTCGGGACCTCGAAACATACCCACACAATGAGTAGATTCAATCCCGGGCCTTAAGGATTAAAACCCCGAACCAAAAACCCTTAAAAACACTTAAAACAGGGTTCTGAAGAAACAGGGTAGCGCCCCAGCGCTGCCCTCCTAGCACCCCAGCGCTCAAAATAGAGCCAAACCGCCCTAGCCTCCTCTGCAGGTAGTGCTGTAGCGCCTACACTGGGCGCTGTAGCGTTACCTTCAGCCAGCTTCAGCCTAGAAATCTCCTCCGATTCTACCATTTCCAACCCAATTCAAAAGCTTACAAACATCAAATTATGTCCCAAATGAACCCAAAAACCATCCTCACATGCCCCAAGCATCACAACCCCAAGAACCTTAGCCAAAACACCCATTGAAACTCAACTTTCCAACTCAAAAACCAGCTGGAACTTAACTTAGAAAACAGAGCAAAATCTAAAGTTCTAATGGCTAAAAACTCACCTCAATCTCAGCAACACACCCTCTTCAATGGTGGAGCATAACCCTAGCTTATCCCAGCTTGGTTCCTTGGCTTGATTCCTCAAACAAAGCTTGAAAATCCAGAGAGAAATGAAGGAGAAAAATCTATCGGGAGAGAAGGAGAAAGGATACTCTGTTTTTGTTACTCTTCTACAGCCTTAATGGATTATATCAATCTCTAAGGGTGGAAAGACCTAAATGTCGTTAAGTCTAAAATAAAACATTAACAGCCACCAAGGGCAAAACCGTCCTTTTGCACCTATTTCGTTAATCATAATTAACATTCTCCAATTCCCGTTACTCTCAATATTCTCAAACACCAATAATCCATATCCCATTACCCTTTAATATACGGTAATGCTCTAATCATTAAAACCACCCCGAGGCTCACCCCGAGCCCCAAACTTAAACTCGTTATGACTAGACCGAACACCTGCATTTCATGATCGTCTCATGCCGAAAGGCTCGAACATATCTCCATAATGATGGGATCTCATTCACGAATCACAAAATGCACCCAAATACACAATTATGCTCTAAACAACCCAAATTGCCAAAACAGTTTAATAAACAATTGTGAACCCACATGCATGTATATAACATCATATCATAATATAATTCACATAAACATGCATATAATCATTGAGTAACATAATAAATCAATTATGGCTCTCCCGGCCTCCTAATCAAGGTCCTAACCCTTATTAGGAAATTTGGGGCATTACAGTGAGACCCCAGTGTTATGGAGATATATTTGAGATATGTGGTCCGAGATGATCCTAGTGGGCAGATTAGTGGAATAGCCACAATGGGCTCAAATAACTGGCTCGGTGTGAGCCTAGGGGTATTTTGGGAACATAGTACGTGCTCGGGGTTACCGGGTAACAGGTAGCTATTTAGCGATTATTTGGGTATGTCAAGATTAATTGGGGATTTATAAGAATACTAAAGGAATTAGTGGGAATGTGGAAAATGACGGAAATACCCTTGGTGGTATTAAAGGGCTAGAATTGATCCAAGGGGTGTTTTGGTCATTTTGAGGCATGTGATAGATTTGGATAACCATTAGAAGTGACCAGAACATAAAAGACACACAACACTCTCAGCTCCTCTTCTCTCTCTCGATACATACTCTCTCTCTCTCCCTAGCTTGGGCGTTTTTACTGAAATTCGAAGAGAAGCTTGGAATTCTTTGGGAATTGGCTGAGGATTTGAAGAAACTTGAAGCTTGAAGTGCTTGGGGTTTAGCTGGGGTCGAATTCCTTAATTGAGGTAATGTTATGCTCTGATTTTGTTAAGATATCTACTCTAGTTAGAGGTTTTCTTGGGATATAAACCTGGACTGATTTTTGATGTTGGTAAGGTTATGGGGTAGTTCTTGGGGTAATGATGATGAATATGTTGTACTAATATGAGTTCAAGACTAAATTCTAGGTTTAAGTCTTGACTTAGGTGTGAATTGGTAATTTTGGCTGAGGAAAACGTAGTGAAAACAATGAAGATTTCAAGGTTTTTGGGCTCGAGTCGTGGCCTTATTCTTCAGGCGCCGTGGCCTGTGTGTGCGAGAAGGCTTGGGAGCCTCTAATATCATCTAGGCACCGCATTGCAGGCTGAGGTACGCTACAGCCCATGTCACCCAGAAGAGAGCCTTGGGACTCTCTGACTTGTAGCGCATCGTGGCCCTAGGGGGCTAGGCCGCAGCTCAAATAGGGGATATTGGCCAATTAGGGGTTTTAAGCTCGGGAACTTAAATCTTAAGGCTCGAGAAGGATTCCACTACCCATGTTAGTAGAATTTGAGGTCCTGGAGGCTAGTATGATATTCTGAAGGCTTTTAATAGATTTAAATTGTGATTGCTATTTATCATTACGTTGTGACTAGGTTTTACCGCTAAGGCTCGAGATTAGGGATCGTGCTCGAGATCGCCTTGTGTTGTCTGCTCGAGGCTCAAGGTAAGAGAATTGTCTATGCCCGTAGAGCTATATTGTGATTAGTGTTGTGTGCATTATTTATAACTATTACGTCATACATATGATTGTGACTGATCGACAAAGGTCGAGAACAACAAAGGCCGGGATGGTAGAGGTCAGGAACGGCAAAGGCCGGGAGCGGCAAAGGCAGGGATCAGCAAAGGCTGGGATCGACATTACGCATGGTGAATGCAGCCTGCCAGGGCGAGACCCTCTAATGGTGATGTACACACTCGCTTGGTTAAGACCATGAACTTGGTGCCTGGTAGCGCACCCTGATCGGCGTAGGCCGCTGTTGTGAATTCCAATAGGAACTTGTAAATTGTTGGTTGCCTTGGTTAAATTTTTAAACATGCAATTACTAGCAAACATACCCCAAATTCGACCCAAAACCAGAGTTTCTAACAAGATTCCAACCAAAAAAACATAATACTAAGCCTAGGCAACAAAACCCAATGTTCAACTCATCACAAACACCCATAAAACCTTAAACTAGGAATCAAAATCATAAAAATTAAGAACACCATTGGAAAATCAAAACAAGGGGGTCTCACCTCTGAATTCAAATTCTCTGAGGATGATGATGTCCCTAGTAGCCTCTATTCCCAGTCCAAAGCTGCTACTCCATAAGCCTTCCCTTCAATCTTCACCAAAATTAGACTTGGCATGGTTTCTAGACAAAATCTCCTCAAAGCTCCTAAGTGAACACCAAGATGAGAAGAGAAAGCTAAGAATGTTTATGAGTCTAGACTCCTCAACCTTAGCCCACATTACACCAGTTAGGGGGCCAAAAACCCAATCTACCTTTAGCCCCTAACTTAGCCCCAAAGCATACCTAAGGGCATTTTAGTCTTTTTCCCCCGAGATTACCGTTAATCCAAAATAATCTATCAAAGCGATATTCATCAATTAACTCCCAGTAATTTACCAAATTACCAAAATACCCCTAAGCTTTCCCTGAGTCAGGTATTTAACCCCATTGTGACTTTTCCGCTAACTTGCTCCTTAGGATCACCTCGTGCCGAGTAACTCAAAGATATCCACATAATAATGTGGTCATGATTATATATCACGCATATTTACAATTATACGCTCAGCGGGTCAAAATTATGAAAATGCCATTCTAATAAGAAACAGGCCCACATGCATATTTAATACACTTAAACATGCAAGCATGATCATATCATAATACAACTCACATAATAACATGCTCATAACACATAAGCACCTAATTAACTCAATTATTGCATCACGGCCCCTTAATCCAGGCACTAAGCCATATTATGGAAATTTAGGCATTACAATTATCCCCTCCTTATAGGAATTTCGTTCTCGAAATTTTACCTGAACAGATCGGGATACTGTTCGTTCATGTTGGACTTTAATTCCCAGGTCGCCTCCTCGACCTTGTTGTTCCTCCATAATACCTTTACCAAAGGTATAGTTTTGTTTCTCCAGACCTTGTTCTTCCTGTCTAATATCTGGACTGGCTATTCTTCATAAGAAAGATCTGCTTGTAGCTCTAGATCTTCGTAACTAAACATATGAGTCACATTTGATACTTACTTCCAAAGCATCGAAATATGAAACACGTTGGGTAGGGTCGACAATGCCGGAGGTAAGGCCAATCTATAGGCCAACTGACTGATCCTCTCTAGGGTATCGAAAGGTCCTACAAGTCTAGGGCTCAACATGCCCTTCTTTCCAAATCTCTTCACCCCCTTTAAATGGTGACACTTGAAAGAAGACATAATTCCCAACTTGGAACCTTATATCCCTACGCTTAAAATCATCATATCTTTTTTATCTACTTTGAATAGTGAGCATCTGAGCTCAAATCTTCTCACCTACCCCACTGGTCTGTTGTACCATTCAAGGACCCAAACATTTTCCCTCACCCACTTTATTCTGCTAAAGGGGGTGAATCTAATCGTCTTACCATGTAGCACTCCATACAGAAACACTCTAACCATCCACCGATATAAACCCTTATTTCAGGACCATTCAATGCCCAAAGTATGTTTGTTAATATGTGAGTCATCCCCTCAGATCACCCACCTGTCTGAGGATGCCAACTAGCATTAAACTTTAATGGGGTATCCATAACCTTTTATACACCCTTCCCAAAACTGGGAAGTAAAAGTGGAGTTTCTGATCTAACATAAGACTTCTGAATCTCACAAAGTTGCACAATATCGTTTACTCACAATTCTACATGTTAATTCACTATAAATTTTGGCCTCACTGATAGGAGATGAGCTGAATTAATACACCAATCTACAATATTTAAGGTGGAATCATACTTACCCACTGCCCTGGGCAATCCAACTATGGAGTGCATAATAATGTCCTCCCATTTCCACTCAGGAACACCCAAAGGCTAAGTAGCCCTGTTAGTTTTATTACTCAATTCTCCCCTACTGACATGCTGGGTACTTAACCATATACTCAGTCACATCACCCTTCACTTCAGGCCACCAATACAAAGTCTTTAAATCCTAATACATTCTCATGGTGCCTGGAAATAGTGAGTAAGGTGTAGTGTAGAATTCATCCAAGATTTCTTATTTGTAAACACATCCATCGGAACCGAAATCCGACCCTTGTATTCTAATGAATTTGTCTCTATAACTGTACATTCTCTAGCCACTTCAGCTAGGATGTCCTCCCTATATCACTTCAACTGAGGATTACTTGTCCAACCTTCCCTTACTCTCTCCATAAGTGTAAATGACAAGGTAATGTTGGTTAACTGGCCCACTGCCAACTCGATCCCCATTCTAATCATATCCTCTGTCAACTTTCTAGATGTCAGTTCAAAATCGAATAACTATTCCGGATCTCTTTCCCTAGATGACAAATAATTCTTGGTCATATTCCTTTACTGATTCTAATAAGAATTTATGTCTCTCATTCAAACTCTTCAGTGTAACAAGATACTTCAAGCTCTTATAAGTAGTGTATCTCACACTTCCTTTGATACAAGCAGTATAACCACATCTTCAATGCAAATACCACTGCCACCAGTTTCAAACAATATGTAGGGGACTGTCGTTTCTGTTCTGTCAACTATTGTGATGCATTGGTAATCACTGTTTTACCTTACATTCGAGGATAGCCTAATTCTTGGCTCTATGCATCATAATACACCCCAAATAAATTTTGCTCTGATGGAAGACTCAAGATTAGTGTAGCATTCATCATTGTTTCAACCCTTGGGAGCTATTCTCATACCTGTCTGACCATACAGACCTCAAGTTCTTACATGTCCATTATGTTAATGGTGTAGCAATCCTTGAAGGTTCTTCTATAGAACGCTGGAACTACCCCGTCGCTCCATGGAGATTTTAATCCTGAAAGAATTCCCAAGCTTAGCCCATTCCCAAATTCCTCAACTCTGATTGTATCTACCTCAATCCCATCCTTGTTTGAGGAATGTGACTAAAGAATGTCACCCGAAATAACCAGAACTTATCCTTCTTGGATTTGACATACAATCGATGTTCCTTCTATCTCTGTACTATCTATTAGATATGATGTCCATACTCTGTCTCTAACTGAGAGTTAATTAGAATACCATCGGTGGAGATCATCACAAATCTGTCTGGAAAAGCCTAGGACATTCTGTTCATTAAATTCCATAAAAGCATGTGTGTACCCTAATTTCAGCATGAGTCTTTCACTCAGCTCGTGTGCAGTTGGCAAATAAACACATGGAAGAAATAGCCAAGGAGTCCATTTATTATCCACGTAGACAGCATGGTTTTCATGATGGTTATACAAGTTAGGGACGCATAAGTTAAGAAGTACGAGCTTATAATATTCATAAGGCATGGCCTCCATAGTACGAGCTTGAAGGCATATCCAACTCGTGGTAACTTGGATATATGGCGTATCCGTGGATCCCCGAAGACCCAGATATTTTATACGATCATTTATGGCCAGCATGTGATATTTAATGTCCCAGATATTAGGAGACCATTTATTTCGTGATCAGATCATATCCTAGTATAAATAGGAATATTTCATATTAAATGTAATAAATATGCAAATCCATGATTGACTTACGCGGTTACCCAAACCTATCCAAGGAATTTCTCTATAAATACCATAGAATATTGGACAAGAAGGGGGATGATTATTCTGTAATATTGAAACTCTGCCAAAATAGAGAGAGAAAAGCAGTAATAATATAGACTCGTGGACTAGGTGGATTTTAACCACTGAACCACGTAAAAAGATCAGTGTTCTTGAGAGTTAATTTCTTATTTCAGTTTATCATCAATCACTAATTCAACCTTGTTATTTTCTTAATTCACTGTTGGCGAAAAACCGCGTCAACAGCCTGTATGGAAAGTTGTCTTCAAGATGTATTCTTTTCTTCTTTGATTCCCCAGCTAGTAATAACCAAATCGAAGATCAATCTTTGGAACTCCTGTTTTGCCTCTCAACTGATCAGGTAAATCACTAGTTCTTGATAGCAATTACTTGTGCCTAACGGCCAACTATCAGTATCCACCACACATCCTCAATGTCTTAACTTCTTTCTGTATCATCCAAACCAGTGTATCCCATGGTGAGGTGCTCGATTTGGAAAACCCAAAGTTAATAGTTCTTATTAATATTCTCCCAATTTTGTCCACTCTATTGGAGCCATCCTGAATGATACCCCAGACACCAGTTCTATCCCAGTGTCAGTCTCATGACAGACTCAAACTCCTAGTATGATAACAATCCCTGTTACTCCTCAGAAAACCCATCTAAAACCTCACTGGCCAATCTAATCTATACTTAGAGTTATCTCAAAGTCTTTTATAACCAACTCCTATAAATTCCACCGATGAATCTTTACCCTTAATAATCTGACCCATCTCTTAAAACGTTACCAGTCCCCAGTAGGTGATAGGGTTTCAAATCCTCATCAACACATAGTCATATAATCTACACAATATATCTATGCCTCCACTAGATGCAAGGGAGCACATGGCACCAGAACCAATCAGCATAATATAAGAATCAGAACTAGAAAGCTGACCTGTCACTACTGAGGGACTAGCCTCAGCCTCTGACTGCGTCAGAGCAAACACTAAAGCTGAACTCAAGCTATCCACCCCATTCGGTTCTTTCTTCCTCAGCTTTAGGAAATTCCTCCTGAGGTGTCCAGCCATCCCACATAAGAAACAGGCCCTCGCTCGGCATTCCCCCAGATGGCGCCTCCTACACCGGGCGCATTCTGGGTAGATTTTCCAATCCTCGCCCTAGCCCCGATGGCCTATCTGAGCGTCTCGAAACACCTTTACTAGTCTAGGGGTACTAAATATTTCTGTAACCTTTCTTTTCTGGTCACTCGGGCCTCTGCCCCTATCGAACCTAATAAGCAAAGGTATCACCATCTACGCTTCACACCCTCCGGCACTTACCCTTCGTACCCGGTTTCCTATTCCCTCAACAGCAAGGGCCCTCCCTACCACTTGAAGATAGGTAGAGATCTCATGTATTGGGGCGGCCCTGATGCCCTGAGTTATCCCAAAATTCAATCCTCAAATAAATCGCTCCTTCCAAGCCACGTTCGTTGTCACCATATCAAAGGAAAATTTGGCCAACTCATCAAATTTATTAACATACTTCGTCACTGTCATATCTCCCTGAGCCATATTCATAAATCCATTCATCTTCGCAGTCCTAACTGCGTTAATATAACACCTCTCCTCAAACAACTACCTGAATTCTTCCCAACTCATCGTAGCTGTATTTCGTGTCTGGGACACCACTTCCCACCAAGTCTGGGCATGCTTCTTTAACACATACGTAGCATGGATCACTCTATCGTTGCCTACCATCCCCATAAAGTCAAGAATTAAGTTGATCCTGCCTATCCATTGTTAAACTCTGAATGGATCTAGGTCTCCCTCAAAAACTGGAGGGTATTGTTTCTGAAATCTCTCATATAGAAATGCCCACATGTTTTCAATCCAAGGTTGAGCCAAAACTGGTGCCACTCCTGGCATAACACAAGAAGAAATGTTCTCTGACAGAATCTGTTGTCTCAATCACCTGATTTCTTCCTCTTTCCTCTACAATCTTGTTTGCATATCTGTAAACACCTGCTGCCAATTCTGAGGGGGAGGTGGAGGGCTCTGGCCCTGGCTATAATTTCCAGCCTCATAATGAATGTTGTCGGTTCCCATTGACTGTCTTGGGTACATAACCTTTGAGTTCTTCTGCAATCAATGACTTGACCTATCAGGCATGATGACCACATCCAAAAGCTTTCCCACAGGAAAACCCAAGCAACACCTCATTCACATGCACCAATAGTACTAAAATGCATGCCCATAAAATTCATACGTCAATCAATAAGTGCTACTCTTAACAATATAAATGTCATGCTCTCTACTCTAGCATATAGGTAAAACATTTATTTATCAACTAAGCAGGCTAGCACATAATCATATCAATAATTATCAAACCCTAAGTCGAGCTTGTCTTTAGTGGCGAGTGTACATGCCCAGCCAGTCTTAAGAAACCCATAACCTTGGCACACTCTGATACCAAGTTGCAATGCCCTACTAATCAAGGATCATTACGATGTGTGTTTAAAATAGTGTTGGACTTACTAAATGAGTCATTTGGACTAAAACATGTGATTAAGTAACTAATAGCTCAGGTATTAAAAATCTTGGGTCAAGGAATAAACATTTTCATTTAAAGGTTTTAGTCCTTACATGGGATCCCAAAATAGGAGTTTCAAACTTCTTTACAACTCAAAGGATTACAAAATAAGGCGACCTAAGCGACAAAATAGGGTCCAACCCTAGTTCCTCAGTGAACTCTCGGTCGTGGCGGTCGAGCAGACTGCATATGTACACACTGCCCCTAACACTCTCCAACTCATTGTTGGCCAAGCTTCTCCTTACCCTTACTTGCACCACATAGCACTCGCGAGCCAAGGCTCAGTAAGAAAACTTAATTAAGCATATTCAAAGAGTGAATGGAATATAAACAGCATGCTTAGCAACAATAACTGTAATCAAGCAGATACATTATACAAGTATGCGACCATAGAATCACACAAGTGCGTATCACACTTCTATCTGTTCAAGTGGCATCCGAGCCAGACAAGTGCATAATGCACTCCCAGGGTGGCCTAGCCATAGTGTGTCGACCATGACTAATAAGTCATATTAAGGCTCACTGCCCTATCCTTTGTATAACCAGCCCTATGATATGGGACTATAGAGTCACCTCAGGGCCCATTGCCCTATCCTTTGTATAACCAGCCTTAGAGTTAGCCCAGCATACCTGACGCCTTATTTTCCAATGACCTCAGGGTCAATCAAGCGTATACCATGCTCCAGATTAGGCCTAACCATATCAGCATGCACTCAGTTCTCTATTGTCGCCCTTGACTTATAAGTCAAACCTTTTCAATCATACAATACAGACGAGCATACATCATTTAGCAATTATCCAGATACCGAGCATTCAAACATGCGTAAACAAAATATTACAGGCATAATAATAATCATGCTTGTTAACTGGGCCCAAGCCCTAATCATGTTTACATTTAATAGTTGGGTCAAGCCCTTGAATCACTAGTCGGGCCAAGCCTCAATCCTATTCACATTTAATAATTGGGCCAAGCCCTAATTCTATTTACATTTAATAACTAGGCCAAGCCCTAATCACGGATCTCACACATTGGGTGCAATTTTCTTACCTCAATCTTAGTGCAAATAATGAAACGACCCCGAGTGCTATCCCTGACACGAGCCTGGGAGAAACCCTAGTTACAACACAAGTATATGTTCATCATGAATTAACGTGAGAACCCAAGCTCCAAACTGAACCCTACTCTCAAAACCATTTTTCCCAGTGAAGGAGGTGCTAGAAATGTCCCCCGAGCCCCCAAGCGGGCTTCTAAATTGAATTCTCGAGCCCCCAGGCCTTACCCTAAAATTCAGCAAACTGGTGTTTCAGGGCCCCTAGCGCGATCGCTCCTGCCCTTGTCGCGGTCGCGCCCATAGAAAAATGAGGACTTCTAGGCCATTAGTGCAGTCGCACCAATCCCTAGTGCGGTTGCGCCCTTCAACTCGAGCCCCCAAATCGAGCTCCATCTCCCCCTTTCTGGGACACTAGTGCGATCACGCGCGCTAGGTCGCCAAAAATTAAAAATCTGCCTAGAACTAAGGTGTTCTTCCCCAAATCTTTAAACATGCAATTACCAGCAAAACAAACCTCATATTCGACCCTAAACTATAGTTTCTAACAAGATTCATGCCACAAAAACATAATACTAAGCCTAGTAAACAACACCCAATGTTCAATTCATCACAGACACCCATAAAACCTTAAACTAGGAATCAAAATCATAGAACTTAAGAACACCAATGGAAACTCAAAACAAGGGGGTCTCACCTCTGAATTCGAATTCTTTGAGGTTGATGATGACCCTAGCAGCCTCTATTCCTAGTCAAAAGTTGCTACTCCACAAGGCCTCCCTTCAATCTTCACTAAAATTATACTTGGCTTGGTTTTTAGACAAAATCTCCTCAAAGCTCCTAAGTGAACACCAAGAGAGGAAGAGCAAGCTGAGAACGTGAATGAATCTGGACTCCTCAGCCTAAGCCCACATCACACTAGTTAGGTGGCCAAAAGACCAATCTACCCCTAGCCCCTAACTTAGCCCCAAACCATACCCAATGGCATTTTAGTCTTTTTCCCCGGGGATTTCTGTTAATCCAAAAAATCTATCAAAACAATATTCATCAATTAATTCCCTGTAATTTACCAAATTATCGAAATACCCCTAAGCTCGCTCCGAGCCGGGTATTTTACCCAGTTGTGACTTTTCCGCTAACTTGCTCCCTAGGATTGCCTCATGCCGGGTAACTCAAATATATCCACATAATAATGTGGTCACAATTATATATCACGCATATTTACAATTATACCCTGAGTAGGTCCAAATTACGAAAAATGCCCTTGTAATAAGAAACGGACCCGCATGCATATTTAATACACTTAAACATGCAAGCATGACCATATAAAAATACAATTCACATAATAGCATGCTCATAACACATAAGCATATAATTAACTCAATTATTGCCACCCGACCCCCTAATCCAGGCACTAAGCCATATTAGGGAAATTCGGGCATTACAACAAGGCTCGAAAAGGCTAAAGGAAAATGGCCAGAAGAATTACAACAAGTCTTATGGCCTTACAGGACAACAACTTGGGCCTCAACAAGCCACACCCCTTTCTCCTTGGCTTACGGTTGCGAAGCTATGCTCCCTATCGAGGTCAAAATCCTAACAATCAAACGTGAAGCATACGACCGGACCTCAAACCAATCCCAGCTCGAAGAAACTCTAGGCCTAAAACAGGAAAGAAGAGACGAAGCCCAACTTAAAAAAATTGCATACCAGCAAAGGGATACAAGGTACTTCAATAAGAGGGTTCAAGACAGAAAATTTGGATTGGGAGATCTGGTGCTCAGACGCGTGTTTTTGGCCACACGAGACCCTTCTACAGGCGTGCTCGGGCCTAATTGGGAAGGACCCTACAAAATTGAATCCATTGTTGGACCTGGTGTTTATAAACTAGCGAGAATAAATGGAGAATTGGTCCCATAAGCTTGGAATGGTGAACATCTACAACGTTATTATCAGTAATGTAGGAATTATGTTTATTCAGTTGTAACTAAGCTTGTACTTAATTCTTGCTTTTCATCAATAAAGCACTATTTTTTATTCAAATTATGTATATATTTATTGTTATACTTTTTGCAAGCTCTCAATATTCAATGACATAAGATTGCAATCATAGGATATTAAGGGGGCATAAGTGGTATGCAATCATACCATAGGCTCGAAAATATAGCATCAATAAAAATGAAATAAAATAGTGTATGGATTATGAACCAGGCATGAATTAAACAATAACAATGTATGGATTATTAACAAAACATGAACTAAACAAGTCTGGAATGAACCACCAAGCTCTAATCGACATGATTAAAAGTTGGAATTCTAGATAAAACAACAAAAATTATAAGTCAAGATAGGGCTGGAAATTTTTGCAAATAAGTTTCGACCTCGCAACCTCGAGACCATACTCGAGAATGAGGAAAAGTAACTATAAATAATCAAGAAATAACTAGACCAATGAGGTTATATGTGGATAAGTATTTTTAACGAAATCAAAAATGTGCAATCGAATGAACTATGTATGAATACATGGAAGTTCGAACTTAAGCACGATAGTATTTGTATAGGTAAACAAATATAAAAGCAAAATACTTTGTAGTATAACTATCTTTGACCCAAGGGCATAAAAAATATAATATTATAATTACAAAGGAAACAAAAATGGGTCACAGCCTATGAGTTGGCCTTCAAGGATTAGCAGCTCCCTCAACCACAGTCCCTGCTTGTTCGGTGGCCTCCGCCGCCTCTTGAGCATCAAGCCTGGCCACTTCTTCCTCTAGTTTAGCTTGAAAACTATGGACAAACTCGGTCTTCTTGACGGACAGAAAGCTGGTGTCGAGGTCGGGATTGTTGGCCTAGATTTGATACATCACCATGTCGATGGTGTGATCTTTTTTAGTCCTAAATTCCTCAAGAATATGAGCCTTCTCACTCTCGATGAAATCGAAAGTTGTCTTCTTGTCCTCCTCCAACTTGGCATTTAGCTCCTGGATCCTCTTGATCTCCGCCTCTCTGGCCTCCCCCTCCCGCCAAATTGTATCTAGCTCCCTCTGGGTCACTTCCTGCTCCTGCCAAGCCTTTTTAAGGTCATCTTCAACCCTGAGTTGTGCATCTCTGGCCTCTTGGGCATGCACCTTGCTAGTTACGACCTCACAATTCAGGATATAATTATGTTGAATGAAGGTTAAGAAGGCCTGCAATTAAAAACTAACGTTAGAGACAGAGAAATAAAGAGTTGGCATGGAAACAGGGAGCGTATCAATTCTTAGAAGATAACTTGCCGAAGAAAGTAACTCTCCACTCTTTTCAAAAAGAGTGTTGGCACTTTGGCAGGTGGTCGACAACTCCCACTCGGGAGCCCCGAGGTTGCTGAGACATTGGCTTACGCAGGTCAATGCATCAGAACCAAGTTGAACCCCAAAAGTACCAGCAGCACTGTCGACCATAAAGTCAGGCTCTTAGGTCGAGACAGTGAGGTGGTAGTCTCGGATAGGAGGCTAGGTAGGACGAGCTTGCTTTGGTTGACCCACAGGAGGAGGGGCCACAACTTCCGAAAGTGTTGTAAGGTCGGTGACCTGGCCCAGGTCGAACTGTGAGATCGATGGGGGCAGTTCAAAATTCTTCGTGAGCTTCGAAGGGTGACCCCCCTTTTGAAACATTCGGTGGCGTTTGTTTCCTCTCGAGGTGACAGGTTTGTTGAGGAGGTTATCCAAGTTAGAATCCATTTCCCTGAAAAAAGGAAAAATAAAACATCAGGAGTTGATTATGTGTTACAATGTACGATGAGACTTCTAGGTGAAAGCAAACTTAACTGGAAGATTTTTATCGAGGTTTAGCTCAAGGACCAGGAAATCCCTCTGTCTTTTGATGACTCTAAAAGGGTTCCTTCTCTATAAGTGGGAGACAATCTCAATAAATCCCTATAGTCATTGGTTCTATATTGGACGACCATCCCATCCCAAACTTCGTTTAAACTAAACATAGCCTAGTGTTTCCCTAACCAACTATCAAACCTATGGACCTTAAGATCTACCCTGAACAGACCATAAAAATATTCCTAGGGTCGTTAAAAAGAACCACAACATTAGGCTCCCGCCTAAGGAGAGTGGGAGACCACTTAGACAAGTCTAACGCTACTTTACCTCCATTGACTTAGCTCGGTGAAGCCTCGTCCTGAGCTTCAGCTCGCGAGCATGGAGGCTCGGGTAGGCGAGGAATAATGAACCAGGTGTGTGAGTTCGAGGGTCTCTTTTTGTAGGGAAGCTTGGCGGTTGGGACTGGGACATCTTCCTATCTCACGAACTTTCAGATTCTCGAGTCATCAGTGGACTCGCCTTCACCCAGGAGACTGCAAGCTCAGAGCTTATCCTCATGAAGGAGGTAGGTGAGGGACCGCCAACCATAGGGGAGTTTAAGAATTGCCTCCTTGTGTTTCTTCATGGCCTTTGTGGGCTGTGGTCGGTGATAGTTGGCTGCATGGAAGGTTTAAGTGATCATTTCGAGCTCAAAATGAAAAAAGAAACAAAAAAGAACTATGACGAAATACTTACGAATACGTTGAAATGAGTAGAATTGGGTGGAGCTAGGTCGTATGTCCAGGAGACTGCAAGCTCAGAGCTTATCCTCATGAAGGAGGTAGGTGAAGGACCGCCGACCATAGGGGAGTTTAAGAATTGCCTCCTTGTGGTTCTTCATGGCCTTTGTGGGTTGTGGTCGATGATAGTTGGCTACATGGAAGGTTTAAGTGATCATTTCGAGCTCAAAATGAAAAAAGAAATAAAAAAGAACTATGACAAAATACTTACGAATACGTTGAAATGAGTAGAATTGGGTAGGAGCGAGGTCGTCTGTCCAGAAGAAGGTGGTTTTGAAGTTTGGAGGATGATTGGGAATATCCTCAAACAACCGCTTCTCCTTTGGGTAGCTCGATAGATAACAAAACTTGTCTCCACCATGAGCTCGAGAGGGGTTACTCTTAAGACATAAGAGATATAGAATCTCTCGTGTCGAAGGCCCGTCCCACTTCATCTCGTGGTACAATGATCTCAGAGAGGCCAAGACTCTGTATGAATTGGTCTGGAGCTAGAATGGGGCGATGCTATCATAATCCAAGAAGCTTCAGAAACAGTCCCTTAGGGGCAGTAAGGCCTCAATACGCATGTGCTCGTGACTTCAGTCCATTAGCTTAACCTTCCTCTCAGGGTCATTTTCACCTGGAGCGTAGCAACTCCTTTCGTTGGAACTTGCGGGCCAACACATCAATTTGCCGGATAACTTTAACACATGGTAGGCCAACAATTATGAAATATGCCTGGTGGAGGTGACGGAGTTCTGATAATATTCAGCCTCGAAGAAAGAACTCTTCGAGACTGGAATGGAAAGAGATTTAGAGGTTGTGGATGGTTGTTTAGTAAGTGCTCTCCATAAGGTTGAATGAGAGTACACTGGGGGAATAGGCTGTGGTGACCTTACACTTAGGATCTAATGGAATTGGTCGGATCTCGGGGTCTGGGTCAGGATACAAGACAACTTGAAGCTTCTTTCTTTTTTTCTCTTCGACCTCATCAATATGACGTCAAAAGTGGGCTCGACTGTCTTCTTGATTGAGACATTCTTTGTGCTCCCGGATCAGCCGCTGATTTCGGGTAAACAATGACTCAGGCTGAGGAGATAGTGGGTGATAAGGAATCGCAAGTTCGGGCCCCCACCAATTTTCTGAAGACTGCGACATCTAACAAGAAAGAAAAAGATGAGGGCCCATTATTTAAAAGAGTGGAAAAGATTAAATCTCAATAACTCGAGTTTATAAGCTCGAGATAATGAGATTGCCTTAACCAAGCCCGAAGGCTCGAAATGGCGAGATTAACTCAGATGCCAACACCAAACTATTAAAAAGTTTGAGGCATCGAGATTGTACCCATGCAAGAGTGGGGCAGTTGCTGTCAGTTTGGAGTTTCCCAAGTTTCTAGGAAAAAATGAGCAGTTTCCAAAAAAAAAGATATTATCGGGATACGTGCATTAAAAGCCTAATCCAGAACCCTTTTTCTTAAGCTACACAAAACCTAAACCTAATACCCCATAACCCAAAAAAAAAGGTTCCATTTTTATCTATTTTTACCAAAACATTTTGCTTAAAACATGTTTCTCATCAATGCAAGCCTAAACAAATCAATGAATTACCTATTGCATGGGAAATTTCAAGAATATGGTAGGAACCAGAGAGGTTTTCTTACGTAAAGAAAGGAAACATATAAAAAATGATGAGTGGTAAGGATCATAAAACTACACAATGTTGATTGTGGGAATGAAGAGATTGTCGACTGAAGAAGGGGAAGCAGAAATGATCCCACAGAGCCGAAAGTGGTGAGGTTACTCTGCGTCTTTGGTTTGGAGAACATACAAAGACAAAATCTCTGGTTCGTGTTTTTTTTCTGAAAGTTAAAAGGAAAAAGTGAAAAATAGAGAGGAAAAAAGGATGTATATATAGGCAAGAGAAATGGTAAAAGTCCCATGGATCTGGACCGTTGCATGATAAAATAAAAAGATATGGCGGACTCTATTCAATCTCGAAGATGGCGGAAAAAAGAGAATAGGAAAGGACGTGTGCAGATAAAAGAGTACTCGAGTACTCTCTGTGAGAAATCCCCTAGTGACACATGTCCACACTCGAGTGTGGTAGATGGGCACGTTTTCCGAAAGTGAAGTTCAAAAGTTTCCTTCTGAGAGGATTCGAACCAACACTTTTGAGGGGGAAAAATGTTACACCCAAATTTTGAGAATAAGTAGATAGCCTCGAAATGTTGGCTAGAAAAGGTTAAGCTCGGGATCTAGAAGTGTTAGCAGTACACATATACAGATTGTCAAATGGTTCTAGATCTATTATTAGCACTCGAGCATGAGTCGCAGCATTCAAGCATGAGCTGCAGGCTCGAAGACACCAACCTTCTCTGAGGAATGAATTTGACCAAATTATTGGGTGAAGGGGAGGCTACAACTAGAACAATGAGCTCAAAGCTTGGCTAGTCTCGAAAGCGCGTCAGCACAACGATCAAGCTCAACGACGCATTTGTCACACAGAAAGGCTGTTAGGAAATCCCTATTTCATAGGGATTCATTATTACCGTATATTAAATCCCTATTATCATGGGATATTATGTAATTAACCCATTTAATGTATTACTTTCAAATTTGAATGTTTGATTGTAACTTTCCTAAATTCGGGAAAGATATTCGTACAACCAGGTCTATAAATAGCCTGGACAAATTCATTTGTATTCACACACAAATTGTACTGGAGAAACTCTGCCAAATTGCTTTCTGTTGACGGTAAGAACTCGTCAACGAAGTTAAGTTGGAAAAATTATCAAATTAGAATCGCTAATTGGAAAGCTACGAAAACTTGAACAATAACTCAAGAACAATAATCTAAGAACAATGGAGAATTCAGTATCTCATTCACACTAATGCCTCTGCTACAGTCAATTTTCCAACCCCCTTTCAGGTGGCCTCGAAATTCATTTATAGTAGGCTCTAATGGCCTTAGGTACATAGTGGTCCAGGGGACCAAGTGGTACAAACGTACTGTATTATGGGAGTGGCTTTAGAGGTTGTGGTTGTACATCCCGTACAGGAGCAGGTGTCAGGAGGATGTCTCCACTACTTGTCTGTACCCATGTCTGATGTGTGGTGGCAGGCGTATTGGCGTAGGAGGTAGTGGTGTCGATTCTGACCTATGGCCGTAGACGTACGGTCCATGACCTTTGCCCCAACAATCTCACTGGCACTGGTATCCGTACTTAGTACTTGGTCGTACAAATACGTCTCATTCGACTCGTACTGGATCTCCTAAGCATAGGGACTTCGAGGTGTGAAAAAGGGGATCCTTGGTGCCCGTACTGGTCGTGGCGTTGAGTAGGGGTCTTGGGCCTCTACGCGTCAAGTCACGGGGTGTCAGCCTCTTGAGAAGATGGTGGGCTGATGGACTTCCCGGGGCGTGCGCGTGTGGGACCTTGCGCGGCCTCGCGCATGGGGTGCCATTGACGGCCTCGCAGCCTCTCTCGGCCTCGCGCACGGGGCGCCATGGACGGCCTCACAGCCCCTCTTGGTCTCGCGCATGGGCATGGTGGGAGTGGCCCAAGGGCCTTGCGGATTGGTGGCCTCGCGAGACGGGACGGCCTCGCGGAATGGGACGGCCTCGCCCATTTGATGGCCTCGTGGCCTCCCTCGGCTTCGCGCGGTTGGAATGGCCTAAGGGCCTCGCGGATTGGTGGCCTCGTGAGACAGG
Organism: Humulus lupulus; assembly: GCF_963169125.1. NCBI lineage: Eukaryota > Viridiplantae > Streptophyta > Magnoliopsida > Rosales > Cannabaceae > Humulus > Humulus lupulus. The sequence continues at coordinate 89,852,086 of NC_084794.1, read as the reverse complement.
AGGGCCTCGCGGAATGGGACGGCCTCGCCCATTTGATGGCCTCGTGGCCTCCCTCGGCCTCGCGCGGTTGGAATGGCCTAAGGGCCTCGCGGATTGGTGGCCTCACGAGACAGGAGGGCCTCGCAGAATGGGACGGCCTCGCCCATTTGATGGCCTCCCTCGGCCTTGCGCGGTTGGAATGGCCTAAGGGCCTCGCGGATTGGTGGCCTCGCGAGACAGGAGGGCCTCGCGGAATGGGACGGCCTCGCCCATTTGATGGCCTCGTGGCCTTCCTCGGCCTTGCGCGGTTGGATTGACCTAAGGGCCTCGCGGATTGGTGGCCTCGCGAGACGGGAGGGCCTCGCGGAATGGGACGGCCTCGCCCATTTGATGGCCTCGTGGCCTCCCTCGGTCTCGCGCGGTTGGAATGGCCTAAGGGCCCCGCGATACGGTGGGGTCTCGCCCACGCAAGGGCCTCGCGAGATGGCCTCGCGAGATGGTGGAGCTTCGCCCACACGAGGGCCTCGCGAGATGGCCTCGCGAGATGGTGGGGCTTCGCCCATGTGACGGCCTTGCATTTTCCCTTGATGAGATTATGAGCATCAACACTTGCCCCCCTAGTCTAAAAGAGGGTCTTTAGGTGCTCTTGTAGACTATTCATCTTGGTCCCTATAAATAGGCCTTCATGCACGGCTTAATTCTTACACTTTACTTCCTTGGCTTAGTGGTAGTTAGACCCTTGCTCTTTTTGAGAGGTAAAGGGTTCAATCCCCCACAACCTCACTTTTTCCATAGTTTCATTCTTTTTTCATTTTTTTTTTTTACATATGAGCTAGTTTCTCGATGTGTATATTTTAGGACTAACACACATTTCTGGTCAATTCTTGCAGACGCGCATTTTCAACGCTTTGGTGCTTTTCGCCTCCCAACCTTCCTTGGACTCCGACCTCGCTCTTTTAATCGCTTGAGGTATATTTTCCTTCCTTCTCCCGTTTATTTACTTATTTTATCGGATCCAGACCAGCAACACTTGGGATGGGGTACATTAGTTCGAGCTTGTAGTGAGTTTGACCATATGCACGCCCCTCCTCTTTTTTTTTATATATATACCCTGTAGTAGTCCATTTAGGGCGTTTTCACCTAGAGGTATTAAGCCTATTCCTTTGTGTTTTGTAGCCTTCCCCTTGTTTATACGTGAACCCCGTTTTACTGTTGGGATGTGGTTTCATGGCCAATGAGGGCCCGTCCGACATACCCTCGAGGGCTGAGTTTATCGACCTGTCTTCAGACCCCGAGTCCCCTGAGGGCAACCCTTATCAGGACTATGATTCTTTGAGGCAGGCCCGCATTCGCCACCTCGAGTGCATGGCTGATCTTAGGCATAAAATTTGGGTGGTAAAGAGCGAAATTGACTCGGTGTCGAGGGGAGACGGAGGACCTTCACCCCCGGGCCTTAGTGACCATATAGCGCGTCTTAGGACGGCCCTTTTTGAATTGCGGTGGGAGTTAGAATTTATGGAGGGACACATTCCGCCAGAACCTCCCACTCCCCCTTCGCCTGATGACGGTCACGGGGCTATTAGCTCCTCTCCTCAGCCCCTAGTCTCAGTTGACCCTGGCTTAGCACTTCCGCCATCTCTCCCTCGATGGAAAACCCTTGCTAGGAAGAGAAAATGGAGGGTTAAGTGCTCTGCCTCTTCCTCACATGTTTCTTTTGATTTTGCAGATATGTCGAAAACGCGCAGACAGGTGTCCGTCCAGGAAGAGGACGACGCCCCCCTACTGGCGTCCAGCCTAGTGTCCCACATGTCTTCGAACAAACTGAAGGCCATCGTGAGGCGCTACCGAACTCCTCCAGAATACGCCCTGCATGTTCCTCAGGAGACCTGCCGGGCCGACCGCCCTGAGAAGGGCTTCGTGGCTTTGAGTGAGCAGATTATGAAGGCGGGTGGCACCATTCCTCTGCACCCGTTCTTTGTGGCGGTTCTCAACTATTTTGATTTGGCCCCTCTCCAACTGTCGCCCAACAGTTGGTTGACTTTAAGTTGCCTCTTCATTTGGTTCAAGGATAACGAGCAACGCGCCCCGACGGCACAGGAGGTGCATTCCTTGTATAACCTTATTGGAGTGCACAACTCCAAGGGCTTCTACTACTTGCAGAAGGCCAACAGTGAGCTTCCCTTAATAGATGGCTCGGTGTCCAACCCGGGCCCCTGGAAACAAGAGTTTTTCTGGGTACAGGGGCCTCTTTCAGTTCGCGAAGGCTTTCGCGCTGGACCTAGTAAGTATCCGGGTCTTTTTATTTTTCTTATTAAAACTCACTGTTTTGCACTCTTGCTTGTACTGACATTGGCGCGGTTCTTGCAGGGCAATTTGCTGATCCCTCGGTCATCGGGTCGGAGGCGGAGGCTATAAACAGACTCATTGATGCAGACCCCGCCCTCAAGAAGGCAGCAGTTCTATTTACCATGGCGAATCTTAACTGCCACCAATTGTCCCCGGTCTCTAACCCCAAGTTCCTGTGGTCAATTACTGGGGCTAAGAAGGCTATGGCTGTGCCGGCTGGGCCATCATTACACGATGGTGAGGCTGAGGTGGAGATGGAGGATGCCCCCCTGTCCCCAGGGGGATGCCCTCCTTATGGCTCCCATGACCGGGACACGGCCTTTCACCCTCTAGACCCACAGGCCGCGATAGGATGTTACGCCCCTCCTGGCCGCGATGGTGGTGATGCCTTCCCTCCGATCCCTCATGATCTCGGCATACCGGATGCTGATTTCATCGGGATCGCAGAGCTCCCTGCTGATGCACCAGAGTCTCAATTTTTCTCTTTTGCTGCGCCTCCTCCTGCCTCGGCGAGTGGGTCGTCTGTTCTGGTCCAACCAGATGTTCCTAGCGTGGAGGCAGAGGCTTGGGTGACCAGGATGGCCTCAATTTATGGGCAGCGTTTCGTTCCAATAGCTGCGAGTCTCCCTGTCTCCGACTGGAGGGGCCTGGGGAACGTGACTCAATCAGACCTCGGGGAGATGCTAAGGCGTGCCGCGGTCTGGGTGAGGCTTTGCACCTTGCGTTGATTAGCATTATGCATAGATGCACCTGTGTTCTTCTTTTTGTTACTTATTGCTGATGCCATTGATTTTCTTGTGCAGGTCTATATCGTGTCTCTTCGACATGCTGATTCGACTGGCATCCTTTCCGCATCTACCACTGAGAGGGACGGCCTCATAGTCCAGGTCCAGGAGCTCGAAAATGAGCTTAGCGCAACCAAGGTCCAATTGTCAAAGGCCCGGACTAAGTATGCCAAGTCGGACTCGAGGAATGATAAGCTGAAGACTAAGATCAAGGAGCTAAAGGGCAAGGCCAAATGCTTGGAGCGCGAGCTCAAGGGGGCCAAGGCCGCTACGTCCGGGTCGCATGAGATGGTTATTCGAATGGGGACTGAAGTTGAGGCCCTTAGGGCTGAACTACAGTCGGCTCAGGAGAAGGTCGCTTCCTTGGAGGCGGAGAAGGCTTCCTGGGAAGCGGAGAGGGTCATAACCGAGCGCAAGTCTATAGACCGGGCTCTTTACAATGTGTGGAGGCAGGATCCCAACTTCGACTTCTCCTCTTTCGGCGAGCAAGCTGTTGCCCGAGCGGCCTGGTGGAGTGCCCACTACAGGAGGCCTTGAAATATTCTCGCTCCTTTTTTGTTTTTTATTTTGTAACGTCATCACTAGTGCTACTTTTATGTTAGTAACCCTTGTATTATCTTGAGAACTCTCCCTTTTTTTTTAATGTATGAATACATATGATGTTGCTGTTTATTTCTTGTTCTACTTCATTTGAGGCCCTTTTATGCCTGTATGACGGGGTTTGGTTGGTTCCCTTCTTTTATTTGTCAGGCTGGAGGTCCTTTGGATCCCATGTGAGAGGGTTCATTGGGACCTCTTTTGGTGCCTCTTGGTGGTTTCTATAAGGATATTTTGACCCCTTGGGTCTTAGCTATCCTTTTAAGTTTTTCTTGCGCGCGCTTATTATTTCTTTGCGAGAAGCGTCCCTCTCGTCATTTTGCATAGTACTATTTCTGCAAGGGTCTCTTTTGGGACCCTTTTTGGCTAGACGGCTTGGTGGCCGCTCTAGACTTATTAGTGTTGTCACTATATATATATTTTTCTTTCGTAAGGCCTTTTGGCCTCCTTGATGTTCACAAGGGTAGCTAATCCTTGTAAACTCAGGGGAGGCCTTGCAAGGTATTTTTACTATTTTCTGTGTTTAGGGACTTCGTCTAGGGCCCCGACATAAGGGGTCCTCCTAATGCATAGGGGGTCGTTTTTAGGCTACTCCTAATTGAGGGCCCTTTTCAAGATCCCTTATCAGAGGGTCTTTTTTAGGAGCCTCTTTTTTAGGAGGGCGAGGGGTCCTTTCCAAGATCCTCCGTTAGAGGGCCCTTTTTAGGTTCCCCTTGCTAGCTGTGTTATCGCCCCTTGTCCTGCCCCCCGAGTGTTTGGTGAAATTTATTTCGGCGGACACTTTGGCTGATGCCCGAGTATTGAAGAAAAAATAACACACGGAGTGGCTAACAGTTTTACTTATAATATGTGGTTTCATTCATCATATTCGTAACATAATGGTCTCATACACGTAGTTGCAACGGTACACAGGTGGTTGTCATATGAAGCAAAACATAAAAAGACTCACATCTACTTAGGAGGCTATCTAGGTAACCTCTTTGATTTCTTCCCATCCTATCAAGGCAGCGTGCCACACTTGTGCTTTTGCCCGTGGGCATGGGCGCCTTACTGGTAGTACTTCCTCAGGTGTTCTGCGTTCCAGGCCCGAGGTATGATGGTGTCGTCCATGCGAGCCAGCTTGTAAGTGTTCGGGGGGATGCACTGAGAAACCTGGTAGGGCCCCTCCCAATTTGCCCCCGGCACTCCTGCACCTGGGTCTCGCGTGTTTGGGAGCACCTTCCTCAGCACTAAGTCACCAACTCTGAAAGTTCTCTCTCGCACCCTCGAATTGTAGTACCTTGTGGCGCGTTGCTGGTATACCGCCACCCTCATTTGGGCTTTTTCTCTCTTTTCCTCCAGCATGTCTAAGCTTTCGGTCAGGGCTACGTGGTTGGCTTCGTCTCCATATGCCTGTACCCTGTGGGACATGACTCGCATCTCGACCGGGAGCACAGCCTCGCACCCATAGGCCAAGGAGAACGGGGACTCCCCAGTAGTCGTGTGTGGGGTGGTTCTGTAAGCCCACAGCACATTTGGTAGTTCATCTGCCCAGGCTCCCTTCATCTTCTCCAGCTTTGTCTTTAGGTTCTTCTTCAGGACCCTGTTGATGGCCTCCACTTGCCCATTGGCCTGGGGGTGTACCACTGCGGAGAAGCTCCTCCTTATACCTCTTTCCTTACAGTATTCATCGAAGGCTCCTCCTTCGAATTGGGTACCATTGTCGGAAATAATCTTGTAGGGTACCCCATATCGACACACAATGAATTTGTTGACAAAAGAGGTGATGTGCTTAGCGGTTATCTTCACAAGGGGTTCCGCTTCTACCCACTTAGTGAAATAATCCACTGCTACCACCGCGTACTTTGCTCCACCCCTGCCTGTAGGAAGAGCGCCGATTAAGTCTATCCCCCAGATAGCGAAGGGCCAGGGGCTGGGCATGCTGGTCAGTTCGCTTGGGGGTCTTCGAGGGTAATTGGAGTGCCTATGGCACTTGTCGCATTTCGTGGCAAAGTCATGCGCGTCTTTCTCCATGGAAGGCCAGTAGTATCCTTGTCTCATGGCCTTCCTAGCCGTGGAGGGTCCACTTTCGTGGTTGCCGCACTCTCCCTCGTGGATCTCTTGTAACACCTTCAACGCCTCCTCTTCTTCTACACACCGCAGGAGTGGCATGGAGAATCCTCTTTTGTAAAGGACTCCATCTATCAAGGCGTACCTCGCGGCCTTGTACACCAACCTCCGAGATTCGTTTTTATCCACAGGCAAGGCTCCTTCCTCCAGGTACCTCTTGATTGGCTCGGTCCATGATTTCTTTGGGACGCTGATCACGTGCACATCTGCGCCTTCGATGCTGGGCTTTGGTAAGTACTCCACGGGTATTGATTCCAAGACATCACCATCCTTGGTAGATGCCAGCTTTGCGAGTGCATCGGCATGGGTGTTCTTTTCTCTGGGGATTTGCTCTATAGTATATGCCTCCATTCGTCCCAGATAACCCTTCACCTTCTCCAAATATGCTGCCATCTTGGGCCCCCTTGCCTGGTACTCCCCCTTTATCTGGCATACCACCAATTGCGAGTCACTGAAAATATGAAGGCGCGTTACTTTCAATTCCTGGGCTAGACGCAGGCCAGCTAAGAGCGCCTCGTACTCTGCCTCATTATTGGAGGCCTCAAACCCAAATCGGATTGCGCAGTACATTCTGTGTCCTCGGGCCCGGTCATCATGATGCCCGCTCCCGATCCTCCTTCATTCGATGCCCCATCAACATGCAAACTCCACTCCTCTACACCTCCTAGTTCATCCTCCATAACAGGCTGCTCCCCTCCTTCACTTTGTCCTTCATTCGGCTGATGGGTGAACTCTACTATAAAATCCGCCAGCACCTGTCCATTGATGGAGGCCCTTGGGGTGTAGACAATATCAAACTGACTTAGCTCAATCGACCATTTCATTAGTCTCCCTGAAGTCTCTGGCTTATGTAAGACTTGTCTCAAAGGACTATCTGTTAAGACATCAATTGTATGCGCATGGAAGTAAGGCTTCAACTTCCTCGATGCCACTACTAGCGCATAGGCCAGTTTTTCGATCTCTGGATACCGGCTCTCCGCGTCCACCAGACGCTTGCTGATATAGTATACGGGCTGTTGTTGCTTCTTCTCTCCCTTAACCAGGGCTGCGCTGATGGCGTGCTCAGACACTGCCAAGTACAGGTACAGCTTCTCGCCCTTCTCTGGCTTTGCTAACAGGGGTGGCCTCCCCAGGTGCTCTTTCAACCTGACAAACGCTTCCTCACATCTTTCATCCCAAGCGAACTTTTTGCTCCCTTTGAGGATGTCAAAGAATGGGAGGCATTTATCGGTGGACCTCGAGATGAACCTATTAAGGGCTGCCACCCTTCCTGTGAGGCATTGCACCTCCTTCTTGTTCTTTGGCGGGCTCATTTCTATGAGTGCCTTTATCTTGTCAGGATTGGCCTCGATGCCTCAGGAATTGACCATGAAACCCAAGAATTTTCCTGAGGATACCCCGAAAGTGCACTTGGCTGGGTTCAACTTCATTCGGTATTTCCTGAGCGTGTCAAACATCTCACCAAGGTCTTTGTTGAGCTCTGCTGCTACTTTGGTTTTCACAAGCATGTCATCCACATACACCTCCATATTCCTTCCTATCTGATTGGCGAACATTTTATTCACCAGCCTTTGATAGGTGGCTCCCGCGTTCTTGAGCCCGAAGGGCATCACTTTGTAACAGTATAGCCCTTTGTCTGTAATGAATGACGTGTGCTCTTCATCTGCCGGGTTCATCGGGATTTGGTTGTATCCTGAGTAGGCGTCCATAAAACTTAGTAACTCATGCCCCGCTGTTGCATCTACTAACTGATCTATCCTGGGAAGTGGGAAGCTGTCCTTAGGACAAGCTTTATTCAAATTCGTGAAATCAACGCAAGTCCTCCACTTCCCGTTCGGCTTCGGCACGAGTACTGGGTTCGATACCCACACAGGGTAGAAGGACTCACGGATGAAACCGTTGGCCTTCAACTTATCAACCTCTTCCTTTAACGCTGCGTATCTTGTTGGATCTAGCGCCCGCCTTTTCTGCCTAACGGGCCTTGCTCCTGGGGAGATGTTCAGGTGGTGGCACATTACGCTGGGGTCTATGCCCACCATGTCCTCATGACTCCATGCAAATACATCTAGATTATCCTTCAAAAATCTTATCAATTCCTCCTTCACGTCACCTTGTAGGCTTCTCCCTATCTTCAATTTCCTTAAGGGTTCTTCCGTCACCGTAGCCTCCTCTACTTCTTCTGCCGGTTCTGCTCTTGCCTCATCCACGACCCGAGGGTCCAGCTCCTGCGGACCCCCTGTGGGCAGGCTTATCGCCTCATGTACCACCATGGCCATTGGCTCACGCGGCTTTGCAGGCGTGCGGAGTGAGGTGTTGTAACACTCCCTCGCTTCTTTCTGCTCTCCTTTCATACTTGTGACCCCTCTTGGAGTCGGGAACTTGACAACCAAGTGATATATTGAAGTTATGGCTTTCAATTCTCTCAGGGAGGGCCTCCCCAATACCGCGTTGAAAGCTGATGCACAATCTACTACGACAAAGTTAGACATGACTGTAGTCTGGCGGGGTTGCTCCCCCATGGTAAGTGTCAATTCGATCATCCCAAGGGGTTGCACTGAATCCCCTGTGAATCCGTATAGGGACGACTGGCAGGGCTTCAGGTGACGCATACCCAATCCCATCTTTTCCAAAGCAGGGCGGTATAGGATATCCACTGAGCTCCCGTTGTCCACCAAGACTCGATGCACACACATATTTTCCAACTGGACTGTCAGCACCAGCGGATCATTATGGGGGAAGTGCACCCCTCGTGCATCTTCCTCAGTGAACGTTATCGAGTCGTTTTCCCCTTTGAAACTCTTCGGGGGTCATTGTTCTAAACTCATGACGCAGGGAGGTGGACTTCGTCGAGCCTCTCTTGCATATTTATCTCGTCCCTTCCTAGAATCTCCCCCAAATCCTGGGCCTCCAAAAATGGTGCGAACCTCCCCCTGTATTTCTTGGGCTCGCTCCTGTACCTGGGGCGCTGTGGGCTCGTTTTCTGGCCTTTGCCTTTCTCTTTTGACATAGCGGCCTAAGTGCCCCCGGCGGATAAGCTCCTCAATTTCCTCCTTCAAGTGGATACACTCTGCCGTGGTGTGTCCAATGTCCTTGTGGTATTGGCAGTATTTACTGGGGTCCCTCTTGGACCGATCCTTCCTCATTGGTGGGGGCTTCTTGAAGGGCACCCGATCTTCGTTGGTGATGTAAATATGCTCCCTGGTGTCAGTGAGGTTCGTATAGTAAGTGTAGGCCGTTGGCCTATGATCACCCCCTCGCTTGGTCTTCCTCTGCTGGTCATCTCTCGGCCCCTCATACGTCCTCTTCTTCTTAGCTACATTCGGCCCGTCGTTAATTGGGGGCTTTGCGTGGGGCTCCTCCTTTCCGGCCTTCAGGTTTGCGTGGCCATCCTCCACACGGATGTACTTCTGTGCTCTTTCATAGAAGTCATCCAAGTCGGTGACTTCCCTCTTTAGCATGTTGTCCCACAACTTGCTCCCTGGGAGCACCCCAGCAGTAATGGCCATTTTTAACTCCCGGCGCGTTAGGCTCCCCACTTTTGCGGCCTCCATATTGAACCGATGAATGTAGCTTTTTAGGCTCTCCTTCTCCCCTTGCTTCACGTTGGCCAGATTGGTACCTGGCATTGTGTAGTCCCGCACGGCATGGTGCTGTTGGAGGAATTCATCAGAGAACTACTGCCAGGACCTGATGGACCCTGGCCTTAGTCTTTTGAACCATTTATAGGCGGGTCCCTTCAGGGTAACAGCGAAGCAATGGCACCTGGCACCACTCCCGATTCCCCTTAGTTTCATCAGATCATTAAGCGCATCCAGGTGGTACTTCGGATCCGTGTTCCCTTCGTAAGGGGTCATATTGGGCTCCTTAAAATTGGTGGGGAGTCGGATTGCCTGAATTTCTCACACGAAGGGCGACTCATGGTCGAAGTCTTCCTCAAAGGCCTGGCCACCTGACGCGGTGACAATCTTGCTTCGCAAGCTCTGCATCTCCGTGTCCAGGTCCTGCCTCCTTTTGCTGAGGGTGTCTCTCAGAGTGGACGGGCTAAGATCTGCCTTTCCCTTGCCTTCTCGAGGCGCCACAGGGGGCGTGGTCCCTTTGCCCGCCCTCTTCTTATTGAGCTCCTCCCGCAAGTCTGGGGGTGTTCTTTTGGATGTGACCTCGTCCTCATGGCGAGGGGCAGAGTTGGTTCTCGGTGTTGGCTTCTGGGCCTACTTAGGCGGTTCGGGGTGATCATTTTGCTTTGTGCGAGGGGTGTTGCTAGTTGAATATCGGGTTCTCCCATCATCTACCGGCACTGTGGTCTCCACCCTATCCTTACCCTTCTCCTTCCCCTTAGGCAAGGTCATGCTGGACTTACCCTGCAATAGGCCATTAAGGACCTCTTGCATGTTTTCTAAGGTTGTTTCTAATCTTTGGTTTTTGCGGTGGAGTTCACGTATCTCCTCTTCGTAAAACCGGGACTTCGAGCTTGAGCTCACGGAGTGGACCCGGGGGTGCTTGTCATGCCTACGGGTAGAAGGACCCGGGTCTTGTCGGCCGGAGTTCGGTGCCTGCGGCGGTTTTGGAGGAGGGAACGCATCAGCGTTTGCCGGTGGTGCTCTTGGAGGACTCCCTCCGAGTGGAGCGGCTGGCGATGAGGCCACCCTATCACCCCCGTGAACCTCAGGGTCTTGTGGGGGTTCTACGTCTCTGGGCGGAGGAGCGTCCCTCATGGAGGCCTTCAGCTGGACTCCGTTCAGGTGAACTTCGACCTCCCGCGTCTCCCTCAGTCGCTTCGAGCGTCTCGGCATCTTCTTCTTTTCGGAAACAATGGTGGAACAGTAGCTTAAAACTGACGCTCCCACAGACGGCGCCAAACTGTTGACGGTAAGAACTCGTCAACGAAGTTAAGTTGGAAAAATTATCAAATTAGAATCGCTAATTGGAAAGCTACGAAAACTTGAACAATAACTCAACAACAATAATCTAAGAACAATGGAGAATTCAGTATCTCATTCACACTAATGCCTCTGCTACAGTCAATTTTCCAACCCCCTTTCAGGTGGCCTCAGAATTCATTTATAGTAGGCTCTAATGGCCTTAGGTACATAGTGGTCCAGGGGACCAAGTGGTACAAACGTACTGTATTATGGGAGTGGCTTCAGAGGTTGTGGTTGTACATCCCATACAGGAGCAGGTGTCAGGAGGATGTCTCCACTACTTGTCTGTACCCATGTCTGATGTGTGGTGGCAGGCGTATTGGCGCAGGAGGTAGTGGTGTCGGTTCTGACCTATGGCCGTAGACGTACGGTCCATGACCTTTGCCCCAGCAATCTCACTGGCACTGGTATCCGTACTTAGTACTTGGTCGTACAAATACGTCTCATTCGACTCGTACTGGATCTCCTAAGCATAGGGACTTCGAGGTGTGAAAAAGGGGATCCTTGGTGCCCGTACTGGTCGTGGTGTTGAGTAGGGGTCTTGGGCCTCTACGCGTCAAGTCACGGGGTGTCGGCCTCTTGAGAAGATGGTGGGCTGATGGACTTCCCGGGGCGTGCGCGTGTGGGACCTTGCGCGGCCTCGCAGCCTCTCTCAGCCTCGCGCACGGGGCGCCATGGACGGCCTCGCAGCCCTTCTTGGCCTCGCGCATGGGCATGGTGGGAGTGGCCCAAGGGCCTCGCGGATTGGTGGCCTCGCGAGACGGGAGGGCCTCGCGGAATGGGACGGCCTCGCCCATTTGATGGCCTCGTGGCCTCCCTCGGCCTCGCGCGGTTGGAATGGCCTAAGGGCCTCGCGGATTGGTGGCCTCGCGAGACAGGAGGGCCTCGCGGAATGGGACGGCCTCGCCCATTTGATGGCCTCGTGGCCTCCCTCGGCCTCGCGCGGTTGGAATGGCCTAAGGGCCTCGCGGAATGGGACGGCCTCGCCCATTTGATGGCCTCGTGGCCTCCCTCGGCCTCACGCGGTTGGAATGGCCTAAGGGCCCCGCGATACGGTGGGGTCTCGCCCACGCAAGGGCCTCGCGAGATGGTGGAGCTTCGCCCACACGAGGGCCTCGCGAGATGGTGGGGCTTCGCCCATGTGACGGCCTTGCATTTTCCCTTGATGAGATTATGAGCATCAACACTTTTATTCAAAGCTTTGAGAGAGTACTGATAATAACAGTGACTCGTGGACTAGACACATTTTAACTGCTGAACCACATAAAAATCTCTAATTTCTTCTATTCTTTCTATATTATTGTTTAGTGCTCTTCATAATTAAGTTAACCAAAAATGATGTCATCATATTTTATAACATTTAAATTTATATTAATATAATAATTAAATATCTAGTCATGTAATATATATTATTATAATAATGATATTTTATAACATTTGAATTTGAATTTGAATTTAAATTTAAATTTAATTTTATATTAATATAATTAAAAAATATTTATTTTTAATAGCTTTAAAGGTATATTTCGTTAAATATTTAAAATATTCCATTAAAGTTAACAAAAAAAACTATTAAAACTAAGAATTTTCATTATCTACACACTGTTTATATAGAAGAGATATATATTAGTTGCTACAATGCACGTTTGCTTAGTTTTACTTAGAAATTTTACTAATTCTTTTTCTTAAGTTTTCATTATTGTCATATAAATTTTAAATAAATAAACAATATTATATATAAAAGAATGACATAAACATATTAAACTAAAACATTGTTTATGGTTTATATTTTTTTTTTAAAAATACAATAAGCTTTTATATCACAAATTACCTTATTTATGGTACAAAACATTCATGATATTATTCAAATCAAAAGTACATACTTCAATAATAATATTTTATAATATTTGAATTTATATTAATATAATTAATAAATATATATTTTTAATTTGTTAATTATTAAATATCTAGTTTTGTATTATATATTATTATAATTATGATATTTTATAATATTTAAATTTATATTAATATAATTAATAAATTTATTTAAGTATCTAGTCTTGTATTATATATTATTATAATAATGATATTTTATAACATTTGAATTTATTTTAATATAATTGTTGATGCGGTTTTTCGCCAACGAGATATTAAGAAATAAAATGGGTAGATTAGTGCTTAATAATAAACCGTAATGAAAAATCAAGAACTCACTCAAAAGCACAGAACTTTAATGTGGTTCAGTGGTTAAAATCCACCTAGTCCACAAGTAAATATTATTAATGTTTCTCTCTCTATTTTGGCAGAGTTCGGTAAAACAGAATAATGGTCCCCTTTCCTGTCCAATATTCCCAGTATTTATAGGAGAATTCCATAGACAGGTTTGGGTAACTGTGTAAACAAACTGTGTAACTACACATATGGTATATAATTAATGCAAATTATTCTTATTTACATTGGGATATGATTTGATAACATAATAAACACGTTCCTTCTATCTCGGGTAGTAAATGACATAAATACGACGCAGCCTGGTCATTAATGAGCGTATAGAGAATCCCCGAGTCTCTTGGGATCCTTCAGTATGTTTTATATCTGGGTCCTCACGAGCTGAATATCCTATACAAGCTCAAGCTTGACAGCTTATCTAAATCTGAGCTTGTAATAAGTCCAGGATGCCTAACATTAGATCTGGCCATTATGAATCTCGAGCTGCTCACATGGTTAATAATCAGAAAAATGTGCTCCTGGGTGTCCGTTAGGTCAGTATAGGTAGCGTAGACACGTTTGAATTTCTTCGCGGACTTGTTTTTCTTTGTCCCGCTCTGGTTTCCCTCACCATTCCCCTTCCTTTTGTTATTCCCCCCTTGGTTATTTTAGGCAATGGTTTGAGTCGTAGATGCAACATCCATTACCGGTCCAACGGGTTGGACAGGGGTCTGGCTGGTTCTTGCAACGGAAGCTCGCACCTCCTCCAAGTTTATTCACTCTTGAGCTCGGGCCAAGAATTCATCTATGCTCTTAACTCATTTTATTTGGAGTTCCTACCATAAGTCGCCCCGTGACGAGGACTCCCGTCCTCATTGCCATGAGCTTGGAACTGTCATCAACATCCCTAGCTCATGTAGCAACATTGGAAAATCTACTCAGATATGCCTTCAACATTTTGCCAGGTTACTGCTTTACATTTTCCAATGAATCAGCCTCAACCCAAGCTGCCTGGGAAGCTCGGAATGCTTTTTTGAAATCGGAAGAAAATTTCTTCCACGAGCTTATGGAATGCCTCTTGTATTGTTTAAACCACTGCCTGGCAGGCCCGACCAAAGTTGCAGGGAACAAGATACACCTTAGATCGAGCCTGACATTGTGGGCCATCATCATGGTGTTAAACATTCCGAGGTGATCGGAGGGATCTCAATATCCATCAAACTTTGACATGTGTGGCATCCTAAAACCTACGGGATATGTTGCCGCCACAATGTTTGGAGCGAAAGGCTCGAGCTCCTTGTCTGAGTCGCAATCATCCTTTTCTTTTCTGGACAAGAGTCTTTTCATTTGTTCATCCATTAGAGCTAGTCTCTCGAGGGTTTGATCCCTAGTCCCTAGGTTAACTACAGCTCTCATCCTATCGTACGCGTTTGACGGGTTATTGTCCCTCCAAATTTGAGCTTGGTTCGGTGGGGCATTCCCGTTGTCGCATACTATGGACGGACCTCCTTCATGTCGAGTATAGCTAATATCTTCACCCTGAGCTGGATACCTTCTCTACGAGTTCAAATGATCACGCAAGTTGGGTTGTGGGTCATATCAAGGGCTTTGCGCTGAACTCAAATGATTTCTTAGGTCGCTATCGGACCTGCCACTACGATGAATTTCGGCCCAGTAACTTCTGTTTGTGAAGCATATAGCTCACGGTTGAGATCGAGGGCTTGGATTCTCAACACGCGTTCGAGGAGCGAAAGTATTCTCGGATGGGGGAGGATTTCTCCTGCTGTCCCCATAAGCTGGAATATCTCGTTGAGGACGAGGTGTTGTCGGATGTCTTACAGTTGATGGGGGATGCCTTATTGGTGATGATATCCTTATTCCATCAGGACAGACTAAATTAGCCCACCCCTATTCTACTCCAACGTCCCTAGGTCTCGATGCTTGGTGATTCAATCGTGGCACAGAAGGATTTGTTGGAGCATTATGCCTTCGTGAGCCTATCCCAGTGACTCCTCGTGGATTGTCATGGACATTACTGGGAACCGGTGAAGAAGGCACCAAACTTGGGATTGCAGTCCTGACTGACCGACTGACATGCTGACAACCCCTATGATGGTCACTAGGCCGAGCATTCTGGTGATCTCTCTCTGCAGGCACAGAACTTGGAGTGGCGGTCCTGACATATCAATTTGGTTTAGATCGTTTATTCCCGTGGGACTTATGAGACCCATTTCGCCTCTTTTCGACATTAATGTCGGTTGCAAGAGGTGTTAACCGAGCCAAAACCTCCTCAATCTGCTTGTTTGCTCTAGCAAGATGGCTCCTCTGCTGCATGTTTTCCATCTCAACGGCAGTCAAATAGCCTAGATTAGGATTTGGCGGTAATGATGCTGAACTCCTGGTATCGCTCTGACCCGCCAGTTGTTTTCCCGAGCGTTGTTGAACATCCGAACCCATTTCATTGGGAACAACGGTATGATGGGCCTCCTGCCCACTAGGCTGTTCTGCCTCATTATCGTGCATTGAGCGAGTGACCACCATGATGAAGATGGACTGGAACTTGTGTAGCACTAATTTACTTTCAATGAAAGCACCAAACTATTAATGCGGTTTTTCGCCAAGGAGATATTAAGAAATAAAATGGGTTGATTAGTGCTTAATAATAAACCGTAATAAAAAACCAAGAACTCACTCAAAAGCACAGAACTTTAACGTGGTTCAGTGGTTAAAATCCACCTAGTCCACGAGTCAATATTATTATTGTTTCTCTCTCTATTTTGGCAGAGCTTCAGTAATACAAAAAATGGTCCCCTTTCCTGTCCAATATTCCCAGTATTTATAGGGGAATTCCATGTACATGTTTGGGTAACCATGTAAACAAACCATGTAACTACACATATGGTATATAATTAATGCAAATTATTCCCATTTACATTGGGATATGAATTGATAACATAATAAACACATTCCTGCAATCTCGGGTAGTAAATGACATAAATATGATGCAGCATGGTCATTAATGAGCGTATAGAGAATCCCCGAGTCTCTTGGGATCCTTCAGTATGCATTATATCTGGGTCCTCAAGAGCTAAATATCTTATACGAGCTCAAGCTTGACAGCTTATCTGACTCCGAGCTCGTAATTAGTCCAGGATGCCTAACATTAGATCAGGCCATTATGAATCTTGAGCTACTCACATGGTTAATAATAAGATATTCTACTTGGTTATCTTTCCACGTATTTACCTGCCAGCTGTACCCGAGCTGAGTGAGTGAACTCGTGCTAAAATTAGGGTACAATAATAATAAATAAATATCTAGTTATAATAATGATATTTTTTAATATTTGAATTTATATTAATATAATTTATAAATATATATTTTTAATTTTTTTTAAAAGTACATTCCGTTAAATATTTAGAATATTTCGTTAAAGTTAACAAAAGAAACCGTTAAAACCAATAATTTTTGTTATCTACATACTTTTTATATAGAGAGATATAGAATATATGGTCGCACAAAGAAAAGTTGGATCACATATATATATAGTATCATAGATATATTTCAACAAGTTGTTCACACAAGAAAATGCAGCAACATTCTTCTTCGTTTATATAATATTCAAAGAGAAAATTTTATCTGGTCGCGATCGCATAACAGGAATTTCACAAGACTTTTGTAAAGATCTTCAAAAGTTTCAAAGTATTTTTTAGAGATTCAAAGCCCTGACTATGGAGAAATCAACAAAAAGGAGTTTTTGTTTGCAAATAACCAAAAATGAATGAGAAAAATTGCTCGCATAACTAAGTCAGAATTGTGCAAAGCATGAAAAATGACTTGGGGGCAAATGATATACCCATTTTTTGGGCATGATGATGTGTGAAAAGAATACCAATATTAATGAGCTTGGACCTGCTAGTTGTTTCCTTCAAAGGAAATATGAACAAAACTTATGGCATGTTTGTTCTCACAAATTAGGCATGTACACGCTAACAGGCAAGTATAATGTGCATGTCGTTTATATCAAGTCATCATGTGCTTACAGACAAGTTCTTCTACCTCTGTTCGCGCAAGGCAAGTTCTTCTACCTTTGTTCGCACAAGGCAAGCCATCACACGCTAACAGGAGGATTTTGGTTGCCCAGTATCACACTCTTGTTCCTGTTCATTTATAGTTGTCTGAGGAATGCTAACAGAGATGCTTGATCGCAACCTAATAGTTAACCTTTGTTAAGTTCGTGCTTGTTCGCTCTTAGCTATCTACGCTAACAGAACTAGGAGTGGATGACAGAGTCTCCATTTATCAAAATACAACTACATTTTGTATTATTACAATATTGTAATGTATTATTTACGGGTCAAGCCCAATAACTTAGGCCTATGATTTAAATGTAACCCTAAACTCCTCACTATAAATAAGAGGAGATGGGATTGAAATAGAGGAGGCAATTCATAATGTCAAAACTCCATTATTGTATAAATTAGTCCTTATGTAATATCAGAGTGAAGGAGGACTGTAGAACAACCGACAACGTAAGTTCGTCGGAACCTATCAATAAAAGTGACTAAGTGGACGAAGGTCATCCTTTTTAGGTCAAACCACTATAAATAAGGTGTTATCTATTTTATCAAATCTCTATTCTTGAAACCATGCTCTTATGTTCTCAAGTTGATGAAAAATCGAGTCAACAATTTCAATCTCATGTTCATTTAATTGAGTTGATGGAACATGCTTGAAATGTCCAAAATCAAGTTTTGTTATAATGAGTTTGTTGACCTGTGAAATTGGCCAACGGTCGTATGTATGATATACGACACATTTTGAACGATATAAATGTAAATATACAACAAAGTATAAATATCTAAACAAAACACACTGAAATTTATAGTGGTTCAGCCCTGTTTGATGAATAGTAATAACCTAATCCACTTAGTATTTAGTATTGAATCACTCAATTGACAATTACAAAGATGAACTAAAGAGTTCACTCGTCACAGATTTCCCCAGAAGTTCGTCGAAATGATCAATCCAAAAGTCTCTCAAAATCCCCAAAAGCCCTCCTTTCTTTATGAAGCCCTAGGTCCTTTATTTATAGTACCCAAGGGTTGTTACATGATCAGCAAAAATGGGGATCTTGGTTTGGCACGATCATTGGGAGTGTAGATACGTGTCCATCTTCCCATGACTATGAGATTGTGGGTCTTCTCGTCATTTCTCTAGATCCTGGTTGACCATGCCCGATTGAAACCTTTGGGAAAATGCTATGTAACGCCCTAGGTAGCCAAGACCGTTACACTGTGTATTTATAAAGGTGCAGGACTTACTAACCAAGTCATTTAGTTAAAAAAACGTGTCACTGTAACCATTAATGAACTAGGGTTAAAAGGTTTTGGTCATAAAAGATACATTTCATATAATTAAATGTTTTGCACAAGGGATCCCAAAAGAAGCAACGTTTAAAATTCAGTTTACAAAATTTCAAGGTATAAACAGCCGCTAGCCACTCTAAGGGCAAAACAAACATTTATGGTCCTCCTGTTCCTGTCTCTTCCTCAACTGTGGCGGCCGAGAAACTGGTCATGTACATTCTGCCTTTAGAGCTCTCCGAATACGGGCTGATCAAGCTTACCCTTGCCTTTACCTACACCACGTAGCACCCGTGAGACAAGGCCCAGCAAGAAAACATAACATCAAATCACAAACAATGATAACAATTAAATAACTCTTTAAGCATGTTCATACACTTAGCAATCCAAATTAATCACATAGTCCATAGACATAACCAGAGAATCTACAAAAAAATACCCAGCTATTTAGCATGACAAGTTCATCAATCAATAACCAAAACCAAATCACATGATAATCAAGGTCGACGCCCTTAGGTCGCACCCTCTGTTTACCCCACTGACTCCGGTCCACTTAAACCGAGCTCAGTGAATATTAAGCTGTCCTCAGCTACCAGTGGCTGAGCCGCACCCTGTGTGCCAGTGTAAACTCCGGCACTCTTAGGTCGTTTGTTTATTATTCACATGGCATAATACCATCCTTCATAATGCATACAAAACAGGGAACCCTTAGTCCCATTATAAATTCACAACTGGGTGCAGTTTTCTTACCTTTAATTTCCAAGTGTTCTGATTACGAGAGATGCCCCTTGAGCACGATCCGTTTCCCGAGCCCTAGCTTATACCTAGTCACAACCAAGATAAGGGATTACACTAATAATTGTATAAAGGTTTCCGGTTAAAGTTCTAACCTCCGGGACATCGAATTCCACCAAACACGGTAGTGGAATCGATCCCGAGCATTCTAGGTTAGGTTCCCACGCTTAAAAACTCCAAAAGGCCACAAATGTCCTTAAGGGTCGTAGCCCAAGCCCCATATGCCACGGCACACTAAGAAATGAGTCGCAGCTCGACCCCTTCGAACTCAGAAAATCCACCATTTTTAACACTCAAATCCACCCTAAGCCATCCTAATAACACAATTCAATTATCATAAACATTCTAACATGCTTCCAGCAGCAAAACCCAACAGAAACCTAGCCTAGAAACTCATCAAAATAACATTTTAATCTTTGAAACCCACAAGCTCAAGAACACAAAAACCAGCCAGGAAAACCCAGAATCAAACACTAAACCATAAATTGAAACTTACCTTCACTGAAGAACCAATCCTCCAAGAAATTGTTGAGCTAACTCCCAGGTCTTTAGCCTTAATTCAACCTTAAATTCAAACCCAAGAACTCTTAGAATCCAACCATATCTACAGAATTTAACCAGCAAAGATGAAACTCATAACTTGCCTTAACTCTTGATTAGATCCTTTAGCTAACCCTGAGCTAATCTCCAAAGTCTCAGCTCAATTTCTCTGAGTTTCCAGCCAATCTCTTATTAGTTTCTTGTGGTTTCCCTTAAATGAGAGAGAGGAGAGAGAAAAGGATCGGTTATGAAATCTTCCACTGTTTTCTTGGTTTTGTCTAGTCTATCCTTAAACAATTAAGTCAATCCCGAGGCTCGGGGTACCAAAAATGTCCCCGAGGGCAAAATGGTAAAATTCCCTAGTATTCCCACCTAAGCTTCCTAACCTCAAATATATCTCCAATTATTTATTTCCATACTCCGATAACCCAAATAACCATCTAATACCCAAAATACCCCTTGACATGCCCCAAGTCAAGTATTGGGTCCCGTTGTGACTTTCTCGCTAACTAGCTCCCTAGGATCGCCTCACGTCGCATGCTGCAGATTTACCCACATAATAATGTGGTCCTCACAATTATAACACATAATCACATTTACGCCCTCATTGGGCTAAAATTACAAATATACCCCTTTAAGCTAAACGGGGCCTACATGCATATTAATACTCGTATACATGCATTTCGTATATATTCATATAATCATACAAGCATGCTTATCACAAAATCATGCATTAAACTATCTAATTCACACATAAACCAGTCTTGCCCTCCCAGCACAATAATCATTATACGCTAAGTCTTGGTTGGTCTATGAGACTTAGGTGCTAGGCCTAATGACCCTTTCGAGATTAGGTGCTAGGCTTGTTGATTTTCTGGGTACAAGGCCTACTAATCTTCTGGGTGCTATGCTTGTTGATTTCAGCTTGAACGAGCGTGAACTTTATACAGCGAAGTGTATCTGGGAATTTAGGCCGACCACCCTATGAAGAATAGGGTGGGTCGACCACCCCATGAGGCTCTTGGGCATGCTAGGCTGACCACCCCTAGGGGTTGGGGTCAGGCCGACCACCCCTAGGGGGTTTAGGCCTGGTTGACTTCCCTATAGGTCCTGGACCTATCCATCTTTGTTCATCGGTCTTTTTCAATACTTTTTCATTTTTCCCGTGACTTTTGATGCCACATGTCTCTTTCTCATTCACCACGTCATCTCTTGAATTTTGATCTGGCCCGATAAACATATCGTAGCAGTACTCTAACAGCAAAGTTCCTCGGGACATTATGTAGTACTTTATCAGCTATCGATAATTTTCTCAGCCCGTATTTTTCAAGGATTCTCATCCTAAAAAATAGCTGCATTTTTCAAAGAATTCGACTCCTAAAAACATAATCTATTTTTCAAGGAATTTTTTTCTTCTTAAAAACGATAATATTTTTCAAGGAAAATTGTAATTCCAAAAAATAATCATATTTTCAAGGAAAATTAATTTCCTAAAAATCTAATATATTTTTCAAGGAATTCTGAATTCTTAAAAATATGATATATTTTTCAAGAATATTAATCCCTAAAAGTACAAAATATTTTTCAAGGAATTTGAATTCCTAAAAAATGGTTAGCGTGAAAGACTATAAGTAGGGACTCACTCATCATATCTCTGACCTATGTGCATGCTTTAGGGAGTTTCTGAGCTGTGAAATTCTCCAACTCTTCATCAACTCTGTGTATCTTCTCTTGGGTAAGTATTTTCTCCCAATCTTTACGTTTTTTATGAATATGTCTGAATTTCCTTGCTTTGCTCTATTTTGATTTAAAACAACTTACTTGTTTGAATAAAAAAAACTTGTTTTCAATCAAAGATTGGCTTGATCCTTGTTTCTTTTTGCGTGATGCTTTAGGGTTTAGAGGTATATAGGCCGACCACCCTTAGATTTTCCTTAGCCTAGGCGATTTCCAAGCCTACAAATCCCATCATAGGCCGACCACCCCTAGGGTTTCCATAGCCTGGGCGATTTCCAGGCCTACAAATCCCATCATAGGCCAACCACCCTAGGGTTTCCCTAACCTGGGCGATTTCCAAGGTTCCAAGCCTGGGTGGTCGGCCCAAACCTTAGCATAGGCCGACCACCATACTCCCTAGGCGATTTCTAGGGACCCAAAATCTAGGGTGGTCGGCCCAATTATAGGCCGACCACCCGGGACCCTTAAGAAAAATATTTTTATTGATCTCCTTAGGGTCTTCCTTGTTTTGTATGATTTATTGGAGACTTGAACCTTAGCCCTCTTGCATCCTAGGGTGGTCGGCCTAAGGTGGTAGGTCGACCACCTATGACATTTCCTTCCCGTTTTGTAAGCTTAAGGCCTAGGTCGACCCTAATTTATGACTTCAATCGAATTTTTCTTTGATTTCTTCACTCTTGCTCCTTAGTAATGGATATGCCCCTAGCTACTGGCCTATATGGTTTGTGGTAGGGAGCTTCATTACGTCGATATACTAACTTTGCTTTTTATCCTTTCTTTGTTGCAGATTTCCAACTCCTCTTCGTCTGACAAGTCTTTGGGCGAGCGTACTCCCCAAGAGCTGTTGGAAAGGATGAAAAGGACTCTTCCTCGTTCTGCTCTATATTTATTCAGTGAAGAAGATTTCTTGAGAAGGCATAGCCCAATGGCGAGAGTAAAACAAACAACTCGGCAACCTTCCAAAGATGATCCTCACATTGTCAAGCATATCACTCAGGGCTCTTCGCCTGGCTCTTCTCAGCATGGTACTCCCTATGGCTCTTAGGGCACATCTCATCAAGGTCATTCCTCTCAGCAGAGTCTTTCTGGTCAACGAGACTCCTCACAACGCCCTTTTTCGTGATACCAGTTGGGTTCTCCATCAATCTTCTTCTTAGCAAGAGTCTGCCGCCGAGAGCTCTCATCGCCAGGCTATTCACCCTCAGAATCATTCTATTCACAAGTTCTAGCCTGAGGTGGCTCGTACCTCTCCCAAGAGCAAGATAGTCTCACCAGATGTGTAGCAGAAGAAGAGATGATAGAAATAGTTCCCTCCATCAGATTCCGAGGCCACCTTTGCTAGAGAGATCATATGGAAACCGGTTGAGAAGCCTCGCCCTGCTGATTATGAGGTGGTTTGGTTTAAAGGGGCTACCTCTGACATGACTGAAGAGAAGGTAAAGAACTTAAGGAAGGTCTTCGACCTTTCTGACGTTTCCATCACTATCCCTAGTCAGGATAAGAGAGCTGAGGACCCCCCCTCTTGGTATGTGCATGTGGACATGCTCTGCCATTAAGTCTAGCGCCCTACTTCCTCTTTATCCATATTTCCGGGGCGTGGCAGATTATTTCAGAATTAGTCCCTCTCAATTGGCTCCCAACACTATCTTGGTGTTATATGAGTTGTACATTATCTATCATCGTAGAAAATGGGTTGCTCTAGTACCTCATGATATCCACTACTTGTTTAATCTAAAGACGAACCCTTCTTAGCACAACTCGGGGTACTTCCACTTCCACCATTATATAAGGGAGGGTACCGACACCTTGGAAGAGATTTCTGGAAACAGCAAAGCATTTAGATATGTCGACAACTATTTCTTCACTAAACATGCAGAGGCCAACTACTCCAAGTTCAAGCACGTCGGGCTTTTTTATAGACCGCTCCCGACCCATGTCATGACTGTTAAGGCCAAGGCATTGATTGTCATGACTCCTGAGGAGAATAACGTCAAGGTTCTCATTCCTTTAGAGAACCTTAGGAAGGTCGGACTATTTCCTTCTACTGTTGTCGATGTTCTGGATGAAGATGGCACCGAGCCTGTGAACGCCATAGAATCCCTGGTGCCTATTCATATCGAGGAGGTACCCTCTTCGCCCGTGCTAGCTGAACAAGAAGGTGATGAGGTGGGTGCATCCGCGCACTCACTGCTTGCTTCAAATGACTTTGATGAAACCATTTTCGAACCCGAATCTCATTCAGAAGGTTCGACACTTTTATCATCTTTACTTTATGTTTCGTCTGTGTTTGATATCCTACAAATATTTGATCTTCCTTTGCAGGTTCAAATATGTTTGCATTTGTTCACACCCAACAAAGGTCGACTCCAACCAAGACTACCCCTTCCGTCCGAGCGGCCAAGAGGGCCAGGGTTAAGCCTGAGCCGCTAACAAACGTC
Organism: Humulus lupulus; assembly: GCF_963169125.1. Lineage (NCBI taxonomy): Eukaryota > Viridiplantae > Streptophyta > Magnoliopsida > Rosales > Cannabaceae > Humulus > Humulus lupulus. The sequence continues at coordinate 89,828,267 of NC_084794.1, read as the reverse complement.
CCTTCCGAGGCGCTTCCTTTGGCTCCAGTGGCGTCTAGTCCTGTCATAGAGGTAGAGCCATCCTTGCCCATGTCGGTTCCTCCCAGTATCATTGATGTAGGTGCCTCCTCCTCTATGCATGCTCCCTTATCTGAGCCACACCAGTCTGCCATACGGAATTTAGTTGCCATTATGGATCAAGCATTCTATCTAGAGCAGACGATAATGACCTTTAATGGGATTAAGAATGAGGACTTGAGCACCATCCTCACAAAGTCACTCCTTGACATTCAAAGTGTAAGTCCTCTTAAGTTTTATTTTTGTCTGGTTAGCTTGTGTGTTGATGTTATCTAACACTTGTATATTTTTTGCAGGCACTGATGTTGGTCTCCCATGTCCGTGATAGGTCTGTGGAGTATACCTCTACGTTTTGCAACCTTCGCTCTGAGTTTGAAGCTGTCCTCCAGGAGGTACTGGACCTTAGGCACGTTATTCGCTCTAGGGATGCGAACATTGCTTTGAAAGATGAAGAGATCATCACTCTCCGCAGTACCGTGAAGCTCAAACAGCAGAAAGTGACCAAGTTGACACTCAGGGTAACCCAGGTGGAGGGGAAACTTTTCGATCAGCTTAAATAGTCTGAAGCTGAGAAAGAGAAGTTGACTGCTGAAATGGACCAACTGCGGAAGGATGCTCTTGTCGAGAATTAGCAAGAGGTCAAGGCTGTCTGGGACAAGGCACAAAAGGAGTATTAGAGACTGCATTCTCTTGTATCTACTTGATCTGGAAGTCCAAAAAAAAATCTGAACTTGGATTTCCTCCCCGAGAAGATGCGAGCGAAGGAGCTTAAGAAGTGTCTGGCTCGTGAGGTTGCTGAGGCTCAGGGTGGTCTTCCATAAAATACTCCTTGCCCTAGTTAGTCTTCTTTTGGTCCTTTATTCTTTGTCTTTCCTTTTGTGCCATTGGTGGGGCGCCTTGTACTTGACAGTTTTTACATATGACATTTTATGCCTTTATGCTTTTTTGTTATGAGTACTCAACGTATTGAATGAAAATATTTATTTCCAATGCTTACGAAGTATATCAACTCACAACCCTCATTGGTTCAGGTATCAGTATACTATAAACACATGTATTTCACGCACCATACTAACCTTAGTCCTTTACATTTTTCATGCTAACAACCATGTAATGTGAGTAGTACGATACTTTACAAAGTACCACGAACAAAATGGTTAGATCGACCACCCCATAGGTTGATGGTCTGGCCGACCACCCTATAAGGGACATGGCTACGAGTCTTCCTACCAATGCCTTTTTTGTTTTTAGTTTTTGTGCTTTCAAAACACATGTTGAACAAATGTCCTAGAAAAACTTGAGCTTGCTTAGTACTTAGGTTCATGTCCTCATTGCTTGTGTATACCCTGATTGGTATGTACTATATTCCCCCTAAGTGATCATGGGTTTAAAATCCTTGGTCACTTGCTACTTGACCATGCCTTTCTTTGAGCGTTTAGACACATAGTAGTATCCTTTTCACCCAATGATGCAAGCAGCAAATGCTTGTCCCTCATTGGTAGTCGAGTGATGGTTTCATAATCAGTAGTAATGATACCTATACACAGATGTAGATTGTTAGCAAGTGTCGATCACGATCCACATAATATCTTGTGTACTCGTTATAATGATTGTAGACAGAAGTGTCTTAGTTGGACCAATCGAGTCTTGATGGGCTAATCGAGTTTGTAATGAATCTTAGATCAAATTATTAATCGGTCCCTCAAGGACCAGATTCAATTATGATCTGATGATGGCAACTGGTCTTCGGACTAGTCTCTTTTCTGATCGTACGGGTCGAAAGGTTCCTCAAGACCCATAATCGATCATGATCAAATAATGGTAACTAGTCCGAAGACCAATCTCTTTTTTTGATCGTATGGATTGATAAGTTCCTCAAGAACAAGGATTGAACATGATCAAATCATTTGGTGACAAGGTCCTAGGACCAGTCTCTCTTTTGGATCATATGGGTCGATAGGTCCTTCAAGGACCAAAATCGAACATGATTCGATTAGGTTGACAGGTTTAAAGTTACCAGCCCCTTGTTGAAAGAAATTTAAAGAATTAAGCGAAACTTTAGAAATTAAATTCATTCATTCATCATAAGCACAATGGATCTTACATAGATAATTCAAAAATAATACATTTGCAAATTAAAATTTGTGTCGCCGCTGAACAGCTTCATTGATAGTACCGGCAAATGTGTTCGCCATTCCAGTAGTTTTTTATTAGTTCTACATTCAGTCGAGCTATCTTGTATGTCCCTAGTGGGATCACCTCCTCCACAAGGTATGGCTCTTCCCAATTAGGTCCTAGTACCCCTGCTGCAATCTCCTTAGTGTTTAGGAACACCCTCCTGAGTACTAAGTCTTCAACTTGGAATTTTTTGATCTTTCACTCTGGATTTAAAGTATCTAGCCACTTTTCGCTGGTGTGTTGCTACTCTGAGACTTTCCTTTTCTCATCATTCTTTGATTAAATTGAGCGACTCTTCTTTTAGTTAGTGGTTCCTCCCTTGATCGATGTCTCTTGTCTATGCAATGGAGGAGTGAGCTCAACTGGCAACATGGCTTCATAACCAAATGTCAGAGAGAATGGTGTATGGTCTGTTGCTGTTTGAGCCATTGTTCGATATGACCATAGGACGTCTGGAAGTATTTCTGGCCAGGCTCCTTTGGCTTGTTCAAGGCGTTTCTTCAACGTGTTTTTGATAGTCTTATTCACTTCTTCTACTTGACCATCGGCTTGGGGTTGTGATACCGAGGAAAAGCTCTTTGTGATTCCATGCCTCGTACAAAATTCAGTGAACATATCACTGTCGAATTGAGTCCCATTGTCTGAGACTATCTTCTTCGGTAGACCGAATCGACATATGATATTATTCACCACAAAGTCTAAGACTTTCTTCGAGGAGATGGTGGCGAGCAGTTCTGCTTCACTCCATTTGGTGAAGTAGTCTATGGCTACAACAGCAAATTGGACTCCTCCCCTTCCCATGGGTACCTTCCCGATCAGGTCGATTCCCCATACAGCCAAGGGCCAAGGGCTTTGCATTTGTGTTAATTCATTATGTGTCGCCTGGGGTATCTTGGAGAACATCTAACACCTGTGGTATCTTTTGACATACTCCATCGAGTCTTCATTCATTGTCGGCCAGAAGTATCCTTGCCTTAAGATTTCCTTTGATAAGCTCTGCCCCCCAGCGTGTTCCCCACAAAACCCCTCATGTACCTCTATCATTAATAGCTTTGACTGGTCTGGTGTAAAGCACCTTAGCATTAGTAAGGAGTACCCTCATTGGTACATGACCCCTTTGACTATCATATATCATGCAGCTTCTCTCACCAACTTCCTTGCTTTGTTCTGATCACTGGGTACTATTCCTTGGTTGAGATAGTTAATAAAAGGGGTCATCCATGTATCTCCTAACTCAACAAGTAGTGCCTCCTGCTTGGTTATGCTTCTTTCTGTTGGGAATTGTGCCTTGAAAGCATATGTAGTAGACATTGTTGTAAGAAATAAATAAATAAGTCGAATTTGTTATGCATATATTTTATGGACTATATTATTTTGTGATAATATTAAGTAAATATCATAAAATTTCCTAAGTTCATATATGTGATCTCAACCATGTATTGGTACGGGAGGATTGTGTTTGAGATAAATGAACTTGAATAGTTCACAATAAAATAAAGTTATGGAATCTTAGATTAATTACTACAAGTACGGTCCACTAGTATTATGAATACATGTGATCTAGATCCGGATTACTAGTGTAGTAGGACACTTTAGTGGAGGTACTTTATATATTAGAGAATATATAGAACTGGACCAAATATGTTTATTAATACTTAGTTAAATATTGTTTCGAAGTATTAATTAAATATATCAACTGATGATCATATACAAATAGATCTTAATCCTGAAGTTACTATGAACTCCTATTTATGTTATATGAGTTCTTTGATTCACTCGTTAGGGTCTGTCAGAATGATCATGCTAGAAACTTTTGTTTTGGGAACTCATTAATGTAAATGGTTGGGGACATACCTTCTCGTAAGAGATTGAATAATGGTTCTCTTAAGGGTTGACTTTTGGGAATGAAAGGTTATTGAGCTCAAATTCATAATTTAGTTATGAATTAACCTTCACTAGTAAAGTCAGTGGTACTTAAAGGGTAAAATGATAATTTTATTCCCGATTAATTATGAATCATTATTAGAGGGTTAATTTGTATGTAATGATTATATCAATGGACACTTTATTATTATAAAGTACTCAGTAAATGAAATGTCTATAATTACAAGAGTGTAGTCTCATATTTATAGTGGAGTAATAATGAGATTAATAAATTAAGATTATTTAATTGAAGAGTTTAATTAATAATCTCAAATTTATTGGAGCTTGGAATTATAGGTCCATAGGTCTCCACAACGGCTATATCAACACTATTCAAGGCAAGAGTTGATATAGAGGGAAAAATTGTTAAAATACATATTTAAGAAGAAATTTGTTCTTCGGGCCAAATATGCAATTATGTGATAATAGTGATTAATTAACTAATTACAAATTAGTTGTAATTAACAAAATAAATTATTATATAATTTTAAAAATTATATTAAATAATTAATTATAATTTTTGAAATTATAATAAAATTAACATTTAATTTTCTAAATTAGTATTAATTAAAATTGGTTTTAATTAATTATTAGAATTGATTAAATATATTTATTTGAGTGGGAGATAATAATCTGATAAGTTCAAATTGGATTTGAATTTAAAAGATTGATATTTATTCAAATAATTAATAATATTTGATAATTAGTTAAAAAGATAATTAATTCAATTTTGAATTAATTATCAGGTTGTTGGATTTTATCTGATAAGGTAGTTTGAATAAATAATTAAATAATTGTGGAAAATCAAATATCCATAATTTATAGGGTGCCACACGACACACACAGTCCCTAGAGTGTGTGTGGTGTGAGCAATGTAAAAAATCAGGGATAGATTTTTCACTTTTATTTATTTAATTAATTAATTAATGAAAAATTCAAAAGTTAGTTTTTTGATATTTTCATTAATAAGATAATTAATTAATTAAAAGATAAATTGTAAATTGGTTACAGAGTTATTTTTTAGATTTGAATATTTTCTATTTAAGTTAGACTTATCAAAAAATTAAAAAAAAAATTCATTCTGAAGAAGACATAAATTATTCGCTCTAAGAAAATAACGATATTTTTCTATCTCTCCCTAAAAAAGATACAGAACCAATCTTAGGCCTATTCTCTTGATCTCATGTGTTGAGTACATCAAGTTGAATAAGAAATAAACCATCATTTATTCTCTAAGTGCCCACACACTTCTTGAGGTGTAGAGAACGTTGTGGAAGATCTTGGTGTGAGTACCTGGGAGCAGCTTGGATGGGAAGTTCGTCATTTTACGAAAAGATAGCAAGGACATTTGATAGGAATCGAGAGGTATGTTTTCTATTCTTTTCTTGCTTATGATTAATGTATGTATATTAATGGATCCACATATTTAAAGGTAGTTTAAATATGTTACAAAAAATTTTGTTGTACACTGGGTCAACCCACCACCATTCCGCTGCATATTAGGAAACTCGTTCCTAACACTTTCCACCAAGTATTCGATGGGAACGACATTCAGGATGTCCACATCTTTGGCACTGGCAAGCTTGGCTAAGGCATCGACATTGGCATTCTGCTCCCTCGGGACTTGTGTAATCAAGTATCTCTTAAATTGTGCCAACAAGTCCTTCACCTTGTTCAGGTATTGCACCATCCTAAGTCCCTTTGCTTGATACTCCCCCAGTACTTGGTACACTACTAGTTGGGAATCGTTGAATATCTCCAGGGATTGTGCATGCACATCCCGAGATAAGCATAATCCTGCTAGCAATGCCTCGTACTCAGCATCATTGTTTGAAGCATTGGATCCAAATATGAGAGCGCAGTGGATTCAATGATTCTCTGGAGTGATCAGTATGATTCCTGCACCTGAGTTGTGTTCATTGGATGCTCCATCAACCTATAGCTTCCATACGGGAGTATCTCCTTCCTTCTCAGTATCTTCATTCTCCGATTGGTAGGAAGGATCTTCAAGGTTGGTGCCCTCGGCTATGAAGTCTGCCAATGCTTGTCCTTTTATCATCGTCCTCGGATGATAAGTGATATCAAACTGTCCTAACTCCACTGTCCATTTGAGTAACCATCCTGAGGAATCTGGCTTCTAAAGAACTTGTCGTAGCAGTTGATCGGTTAGGACTCAGATCGAGTGAGCTTGCAAGTATGGACGCAGCTTCTGAGAGGCGATTACTAAACAGTAGGCTAGCTTTTCAAGAAGGGGATACCTAGACTTTGCACCTACTAGCCTTTTATTGATATAGTACACAGGGTGTTGTACCCTGTTCTCTTCTTTCACCAAAGCAGCGCTGGTTGTATGCTCGGTGATTGCCAAATAGATGAATAACACTTCACCATCTATTGGCTTTGCTAGGACGGGAGGTTGAGCGAGATGCTCCTTCAAGGCTTGGAAAGCTTTCTCGCATTCCTCGGTCCATTGGATCTTCTTGCTGCCCCTAAGTAAGTTAAAGAAGGGGACACACTTGTCCGTAGACTTTGATATGAACCTACTAAGGGCAGCTACTCTCCTTGTTAAGCTTTGCACTTCTTTGATTGTGGTAGGTGACTTCATGTCGATCAATGCTTTGATCTTCTCAGGGTTAGCCTCGATTCCACGTGAATTGAATATGTATCCGGGAAACTTACCAGAACCAACTTCAAACGGGCACTTGAGAGGTTTTAGCTTCATGCGATACTTTCTAAGTATTGCAAAGTATTCCTCCAAGTCTTGAACATGCCCTCCAGCTTCTTTGGACTTGACCAACATGTCATCGACATATACCTCCATATTTTTGCCGATCAAGTCTCGAAACATGCCATTCACTAAACGCTGGTAGGTGGCTCATGCGTTCTTCAAGCCGAATGGCATTACCTTATAATAGTACAATCCCTTGTCTGTTCGGAAGCTGGTATGTTCCTCGTCAAGAAGGCACATACTTATCTGATAATACTTATCTGGGTAGTGTTGGAAAAACATTCAGAGCACGTAGCGAAGGCGTGGTGGGCCCATTGGGTACATCAATAAAAAAAATTCATTATTCATATGAACAAGAAAAAATTCAGACAGAAACATTAACATACAATATTATTAATCATGCAACATATATATAAATATACAATATGTTAATATATAACATATAAATATTCAAGAACATGAACTTTTACCTCTAAAAGCCTATCAAGTGTCTTTGAGTCTTTTCGTATATTTATCGATCTTCCTATCCAATGCTTTGAGTACTCAAACCACGATCTTCCGGAGTGCTCTATAAACCTCAAGATGTGTGTGGGCACATAGAGAACGTGGGCTTGCAATTTTAGGAATCACAAGTTTTTCTCAACACATGAGAACTTGGATTATGGTCTGAGAATGGCTAAAATAAAGAAGAAGAAAGAGTTTTTGTCTGACAAAAATTCTAAGAACTTTTCTTGATTGTGTATTATGTTGTTGTTTTTTTTTTTTTCTTATTATTCTACATTATATATAGAGAGAGATTATTCTATTACCTTAATATTCCTAATAATAGTAGTAATATAATGATGATAGGATTAGATTTAGGTAAATTTCTAACTTACCAAAATTGAAAAAACTATTTTTAAATTATTAATTAAATAAATAAATAAAATAAAAACAACATTGATACAATATCAGTGCAGTTGGTACACGCATGGCACCGTCATTGGACTGTGTCATGCGTGTACTGCTATATCCTTTTTCAAGGATATTGTATTTTTCTTTTATTTATTTATTTAATTAAAAGCAATCTCCCACAAAATAAGTTATTTGTCTTTTTAAGAAAAAGATTACAACCATATTTCAAAATTTAAATTTTAAATTCAAAATTCAAATTGATGATCTTCATTATCATCTTCTTTTAAAATTCAATAAATCAAAAACTATTTTTGACTTACCAATTTTATTTTCTCACACTCAAATAAAATAATTAATTTCAAAAAAATAATTTATTTATTTATATATGAATTTAGAAAATTATATATTTAAATTAATAAATATATTTTTAGAAAATTAATAATTAATTCCAAATTAATTATTTAACCTCAAATATCATATAATTGTATACTTGACCCGAAGAATAAAATTCTTCTCAAATTCTCAAATTACAGTTTTACCCTTGTATCAACTCTTACCTTGATATGGTATTTATAGAGTCACCATGTGGACCTATGGACCTATAATATCAAGCTCCAATAAATATTACGTTATTAATCAAAGCTCTTTGATTAAATAATCATATTTATTAAGCTCATGATTACTCCACTATAAATATGAGATTGAACTCTTGATAATTATAGACATATATTTACTTAGTACTTTATTTAAGAATAAAGTATCCATTGATATAAGCATTATATACAACGTTAATCCTCTATTAATGGTTCATAATTAAAAGGGAATAAAATTACCGTTTTACCCTTTTAGCTATATCTTGTTCCTAGAGTACCATTGACTTTACTAGTGAAGGTTGTGTCACAAGAAGTTTGCAACGTGAGCGCTCATAACCTTTTCAGTTCCAAAATTCAACCCAATAGGGAACCATTATTCAATCTATTAGAAGGTATAGATTCCATGTCTGTTAAACTATGTCCCAACCATATACATCATGGAGTCCCCAAAACAATTGTTCTTAGCCTGATCATTCTGACAAACCTTAACGCATGAATCAAAGGATCAGATGATATATATAGGAGTTCATAGCAACCTCGGGATTAGGATCATCATGTATATGATCATCGTTTGATGTGTTTGATTAATACTATGAAATGGTGTTTAAACAAGTATTAAAAAATCACATTTGGTCCAGTTCTATATATCACTATATATAAAGCACATTCACTAAAGTGTCCTACTACACTAGTGACCTGGATCTAGGTCACTTGTATTCATAATACTAGCGAATCGTACTAGCAGTAATTAATCTAGAGATTCCATAACTTTATTTTACTGCGAACTGTTTTAAGTTTATTATCTTAATCTCGATCTTCTCATACCAATATGAGATTAAGACCACATAGATAAACTTTGAAATTTTATGATATTCACTTAATATTATCAATATAATATCGGACATAGTCTATATATATAATAATTCAATTCAATTATTTATTTCATTTAAACATTTGTCAACTACAATTGTTTTAAGGGCACTATTCCCAACAGGTAGTGGGAAACAGTCTTTGGGACAGGCCTTGTTCAGATCTGTGAAGTCCACACATGTCCTCCACTTCCCATTTGGTTTTGGGACCAGCGTAGGGTTTGATACCCAGTCTGGGTAGTAGGCCTCCCTTATAAAATTGTTTTCCTTGAGACGCTCGACCTCCTCCTTCAGGGCTTGAGATCGGTCTTTGTCAAGCAGACTCCTCTTTTGTTGCACCGGTGGGTAGCTTTTGTCCACATTGAGGGCATGGCTTATCACGGACGGAGAAATTCCAAACATGTCCTTATGTGACCAGGCAAAGACGTCCTAGTTCCTCTTCAATATTTCTACCAACCGTGCCTTAATTTCCACTTTTAGCACTTTCCCGACTTTGATTACTCTAGTCGGGTCCTCCTCATCTAGTAGGACTTCGTCAAGATCTTCGACTGGTCCTACCCCCATGACGTCATCCCCAAAGCGAGGATCTATGTCGTATCCATCACTTTGGGAAACTTGTTACAATAACAAATCTTCATTAAAAGGAGCCCCTGACTCTAGTAGAGTATTTCCTTCAACGTCAACTTCCATTTTAGCAACCTCATTAGTTCCTTCATTCCCTTTGTAACAGGTCACCACCATGTTGTTTATGCATGGTCCTTTCTTTGCTTTGACCACCAACGCATTATAGCATTCTCATGCCTCCCTTTGGTTACCCTGTATGCATCCTTGCCCTGTGCTTGTGGGGAACTTCAAAGACAGATGCCAAATAGGCACTGTTGCATGTAATGCTATCAAGAGGGGTCTCCGGAGCACTATGTTGTAAGCCGATGAGAAATCTACCACCAGGAACTCTGTCATCACAGTCTCGTGCCTAGGGGCATCCCCCACCTTGACAGGTAGTTTGATAGTTCCTGCTGGTGCTAGGCATTCTCATGTGAACCCATATATCACTTGGGAACTATAACGACCCAAATTTCCTAATGTGGCTTAGAGCCTGAATTAGGGGGTCGGGAGGGCCATAATTTATTTATTATGCAATTTAATGATTATATGCATGATTATGTGAATTATATTATTATATGATGATAAATGCATGTATGTGGGTCCACAATTCATTTTAAGGGTATTTTGGTAATTTGGCCCGTTGATGGCATATTTGTATATTTTCATTCATGTTGGTGAATTATGGATGAGGCCACATTATTGTGTGGATATGCTCGAGTTATTCGGCATGAGACAATCTTAGAATGTAATTTAGTGGGTTAGTCATAACAGGGTTAATTTCCGGGCTCGGGGTGAGTCTCGGGGTAATTTGATGCTTAGTTCATTACTGGGAATTAAAGGGTAATGGGATATGATTTTATTATTATTTATGAATAATGGGAATTGGAGGACGTTAATTATTATTAACGAGATAGACGGGAAAGGATGATTTTGCCCTTGGTGGCTGTTAAGGAAATAAATAAGGCTTGGGGGGCATTTTGGTCTTTTGACCTTAGGTTATATTTAAATTAGAAGGATGTGGAATAGAGATCAAAGCAACAAAAACAGAGCCCTTTCCTTCCTCTCTCACAATCATCATTCTCCTATTTTCTTTCCTTTGAATTTTGAAGCTCAATTTGAAGATTGAAGCTAGGAAATCAAGGTTGGAGCTTAGGATTTTAGTTCAGCCATTGAAGGGGATGCAAACCTGAGTTTAAGGTAAGGATTCAGCCATGAATTTTCTAGTTTTTGCTCTATTTTGAAGTTATTTTTGAGCTAGAACTTTTGAATATAGAAGTGGGTATTTGAGATGGTTTTTAATGATTTAAAGTTTGGGTTTTGATGTCTAAGACATGTAGAACTGATTTTTGGGTTCATTTATGGGTTTGGTTGAGGATTGGGGTCAATTTTTGAGGTTTGAAACTTGGAGAACACAAAGTGAAAAACTCAGAGTTTGGGAACTCAAGTTCTGGCGCTACAACGCTGGTCAGGGGAAGGCAGCTCTGCATATAGCGCCATAGCGCCTGGAAGGCAGCGCTATAGCGGTGCCCTATTTTTCCAGAGCATGAGTTTGGGAAATTTTTAGGGTTTTGGCCTGAGGGCTCGAGGGACAATTCCACCACCATATTTGGTGGAATTGGAGGTCCCGAGAGTGCGGGATTGGTCCCGGGATTAGGTTTTGGAATTCAAACTTATTGAGACCCCATTTATGTTGTGACTAGGTGAATACTAAGCGCCAAAGGATTGACCGTTCTCAAAGGGTCGTTCTTTTATTATTTCACGCTCGAACCAGAGGTAAGAAAACTGCACCCAGTATGAGACATGTATGGTTATTGATGAGGCATGTTGAGTGCTCTATATGTGGACATTGATTGCATTGTAAATGCTTAGCAATCTTGCTTATCTATGAATGGTACTGACTTATTAGTCAGAAACGGCAATGGTGTCAATATTGATTGTGAAGCTGTGACTTATTAGTCAAGTTTGGCAGTAGTAATGCTCACTGGTCGTATGGAATTGACCTATGAGTCAAGAACGGTATTAGCGTGCTTGACGCAAGCTGAAAAGATTAGATCTAATTGACATAACCATTATCATCATCAGCATGAAATGCTTGACGGACCTTAAGTTCGATGAAAACAAAAGCGCTTGTCTAGTCTAAAGGCTAGTTACTTAGAGCCAGAGCCAAAAGGCTCAGGTGACTGTAATGTCACATGGCTTAGGATGCGGAGCCCAATTTCTTAACTTATTAGTTACTTATCTGATTCAAGTACATGACTTATTAGTTACTTATATGATACAAGTTCGTGACTCCATAGTCACTTATCTGGTTTAAGTTTGTGACTCCATAATCACTTATATGGTTTAAGTTCTTGACTCCATATTCACTTATATGGTTTAAGTTCATGACTCCAAAGTCACTTATCTGGTTCAAGTTTATGACTCCATAGTCACTTATCTGATTAGGGCTACAAGCCCCAACATGATTACTAAAATCTTAATATTACATATATGTAGTAATAAGTTTTCTTGCTGAGCCTGGGCTCACGGGTGCTATGTGGTGCAGGTAAAGTGAAAGAAAAGCTCACCCAGCCTTGAGTGGAGAGCTTAGGTGGCGATGTGTACATATGCGGCCGCTTGACCACCACGGCCAAGGTGTTCCTCAAAGGAACTAGGGGTTAACCCTACATTTTGTCGCTTAGGTCGGCGAGTTGTAATTTTTATACTATAATGACCATTTTGGATTGTAAATAACTTGTAAACGCTTTATGTTTTATGTTTTGGATTATGGGCACATGTACAATTTTATGTTTTAAATAAAATATATCCATTCCTTTTGATCGATATTGTAATGCCCCGAATTTCTTAATAAGGTTTAGGACCTTGATTAGGAGGCCGGGAGTGCCATAATTGATTTAATATGGTATTTAATGATTATACGCATGTTTACGTGAATTATATTATTATATGATGGTGAATGCATGCATATGGGTTCATATTTTAATTATGAGGGCATTTTGGTAATTTGGCCGTTGTGGGCTAATTGTGTATTATGGGTGCATGGTTGTGATTAATTAATATAGCCACATTATAAGGTGGATTGGTTCGAGCTATTCGGCATGAGACGATCATGAGATGTAAGTGTACGGTCTAGTCATAACGGGTTTAAGTTCGGGGCTCGGGGTGAGTCTCGGGGTCATTTTGATGATTAGAGCGTTACCAGGAATAAAAGGGTAATGGGATATGATTTATTGGTATTTGAGAATATTGAGAATAGCGGGAATTGGAGAGCGTTAATTATAATTAATGTGATAGGCGGGAAAGGACGGTTTTACCCTCGGAAGCCTTTAGAGGGATTTATTTGGCCTAGGGCTATTTAGGTCATTTGGATTGGATTTATATGACTTTAAGGCTGTGGAAAACAGAACAAAAACAGAGTCTCATCCTCATCTCCTCTTCTTCTTCTCCCGTACATGTTTTTCCCTTCACTTTTCTTTGAATTTTGAGAGCCCAAATTGAGGAGTTAAGCTAGGAGATCAAAGGTGGGAGCTTAGGAACTTGATTCAGCCATTAAAGGGGATTCAAAATCTTGTTTGAGGTGAGTTCAGCCATGAGTTTTTGGTTTGTACTCTGTTTTTCTTTTAGTTTTTCAGCCTATGATCTCTTGATGGTAGTTTGGATTTATGGAGGTTTTGATTGAAGCTTAGCTTGGGTTTTGATGATGGTGAGTTGTAGATGATGTTTGGTGGTTGAATTGGGTGTTAGGTTGAGGTTTGGGACAGGTTTGAAGGGTTGGTTCCAAGGGAAAACACAGGGGAGGTTTGCTGGTGCGTACTGAGATTTTGGCTGAACAGGGTAATGAGCCGCGACATGGCTGTGGTGCGCCGCGGCTCATGGCGTCTGGCAGAGAGGGTTGCCTCTGTCTGGGGGGCGCGTCGCGGCGCAGCTAGGGCGGGTCGCGACCCTTAGTGACTTTTTGGCCAGAATGGTGTTTTTAGCTTGGGGATTCAAGCCTTAGGCCTCGGGGTTGAACCTAGTACCCAGTTAAGTGGGGATTGATGTCCCGAAGGCTAGATATTGGTTTGGGAATTTATGTTGATTATTTTTATTGATGGTATCTTATATTTGGTTATGACTAGGTGACCGCTAAAGGACTAAAAGTTGATCGTTCTCAAGGGTCATTCTTTAAATCATTTTAGCTCGAATCTGAGGTAAGAAAACTGTACCCTATGTATATGTGACATGCATGGCTATTCTTGATGCATGTTGGTTGATAATTAGGTATGACATGCATGGCTATTCTTGATGCATGTTGGTTGGTTATTAAACATGACATGCCTGGCTATGACTGGTGCATGTTGGATTGCTAAGTATAATGCATATGATGCATGAGGAACATGTGATTAGGACATGCTTTGAGTACTGAATATGACATTGTTCAAAGCCTGTGCCTTTGGGTTTGTGCATGGTCCTAATTGTATCAATACTTGTTGAGTAAGCATGTTGAATACCTTGTTTATGGATATTGGACATGAGACATATGTTTGGTGGCATGACTTACTTGTGTATGGCACTGACTTATTAGTCAGAATTGGCAATGGTGTTGGATTCATCTATGAAGCTGTGATTTATTAGTCAAGTTCACAATGAGCTGAACACTGGTCGTGTTTCACTGACTTGAGGGTCAGAAACAGCATAAGCGTCGAGGACACAGGGCCGAGTGAAGATTAGATCTAATCGATATCAGGGTTGAATGGCTCCATGGCATTAATGCTGGAATGACCCTAAAGTCGATGTGACAATGGAGTCACCTGGGCCTTCTGGCCCTGGCTCTGAGTGACTAGTCATGGAACTAGACAAGTGCTTTTAGGTTTCATCAAACTTAGGGACAGTCCGGCATTAATGCTCATGATGAGTCATTTAATTCTGATGTCGATTAGATCTAATCTTTTCGTCTCTGCGTTCATGACACTTATGTCGTTCCTGACTCATAGGTCAATAACATACGACCAGTGCTTAGTACGAACTTGATTAGTAAGTCACAGCTTCAAAGTCAATTCTGACACCATAGTTGATTCTGACTAATAAGTCAGTGTCATTCACAAGTAAGCAAGATTTGCTAAGCATTTGATATGCAATCAATGTCCACATTTAAACCCTCAACATGCCACATTAATAACCATGCATCTCACATATGGGGTGCAGTTTTCTTACCTCTGGTTCGAGCGAGAATTAGTAAAAGAACGATCCTTGAGAACGCTCAACCTTTTAGTTCCTTGACGGTCACCTGGTCTTAACCAATTAAGGGATTCCATCAATAAAATGAACCACAAAAGGTTCCCGGACCAAAACCTAGCCTCCGGGACATCAAATCCTACTAAACCGGGTAATAGGAACGATCCCGAGGCCTAAGGTTTTATTCCCCAAGCCAAAAACTCAATTTCGACCAAAATGCCACTAAGGGTCCCAGCCCAACACCACCATGCCGCGGCCCACCTCCTCAAATAGAAGCGGCCACCCTTCAATCCCCAACATGGGCCACAACCCTCCTTCACCATGTTGCGGCCCAACGGCCCTTCAGCTCCACCCTTCCTCTTCAATGAGCTTGGGCCACGGTGCTCTAGAATAGAGTCGCAGCCCCACCTGAAACTCATCAAAAAACCCCTATTCTTCCCCTTCAAACTCATTTCAAAACTTTATTGAAACACTCCCAATATCACAAAGCAAAGCCACCAACTATTACCATAACTTATCTACCATACAACCATCAAAACCTAAGCCTTAAACCAATCAAAACTTCATCAAATTCCCATTTCAATGATAAAAACTCCAATCTCAAAACTAACATAAAAACAGAGCAAGGAGCCATAAAATAGAACTAAAACCTTACCTTAAGCTTAGGTTGAATCCTCTTCAATGGCTGAACACTAGCCTAAGACCTCAAGCTTCAATCTCCAAGCTTGAATCCCAAAACTTGCTTCAAGAGTCAAAGGAAAGGAAAAGGGAAAATGATGATCGTGAGGGAGGAAAGATAAGGCTCTGTTTTGGCTAACCTTCCACAGCCTTCAACTTATATATAGCCTAGGTCAAATGACCAAAATACCTCCCATGCTTAATTCATCTCTTAACAGCCCCAAGGGCAAAACCGTCATTTCCCGCTTATCTCGTTAATCATAATTAACGCCCTCCAATTCTCGTTATTTCTCAAATACTAATAAAATCATATCCCATTACCCTTTAATTCCCAATAATGCTCTAATCATCAAATCACCCCGAGACTCACCCTGAGCCCCGAATTCAACCCAGTTATGACCAAACCGATAATTGTATTCAAAGATCGTCTCATGCCGAATAGCTCGAATAAATCCACATTATAATGTGGCCTCAGCAATAGTTCACCAACATGCATGAAAGTATACAAATATGCCCTCAACGGGCCAAATTACCGAAATTCCCCTATAATGAAATGTGGACCCACATGCATGCATTTATCATCATATAATAATATAATTCACATAAACATGCACATAATAGTTTAATGACATAATAAATCAATTATGGCCCTCCCGGCCTACTAATCCGACCATTAAACATCATTAGGGATTTTGGGGCATGACACTATTTATGTGGTTATGTGATTAACTGCTTAAATAGAATATAAATGATTTAGCTGCTTACATGAGATATATTGATAAGGTTGGGCCTTGACTACTGCATCATAAGCAAGAACGTGCTTATTACTACTGATATTGCTAGAACATGCTTATTAAAATTGTTAATCGTTGAACTATTAACTGGTAAGTGTTAAATGGTAAATGCTATGATCATGTATCCATTTGTTTATCTGCATGATTGTGGAACGTGGGTGATTATCTGTTTAATCTTGGACCATGAGGCAGTAAGAGGTTTAATTATCACTGCCTAACTGGCCACATTGACTATTGTAGCAAGGTTTAAGTTATAAGAATGATTCCAAGACAGACAAATTCATAGGTTGGCTAGGAAGATCAGGGCCAGAATAATAGACAGGGTCAAGAGAATGACCAGAGTTAGATTACTTAGCCAGCTCCTGATAACTGGTAGCAGTTGTTTGCTGACTTATAAGCCAGAATATTGAGGCAAGAAGAAGAAATCTGCCTCCTGAGACAACAACAGATTCCTGCAGGGAACAGTTTATCAGAGGCACCACCTGTAGCGGTGCCAACAGTTGAGCCTTTTCCAGAGGCTGGAAGTAAATGGGAACCTCTTTATGAAAGGTTAAAAAAAAAAGCAACCTCTAATTTTTTAAGGTAGTACAAATCCAGCTAAGACAGAGCAATGGATGAGCATGATTACCACCATCCTTGACTTTATGAGGGTGTCTGGTAATGAGAGGGTGGCCTGTGCCACGTACATGTTTCGGGAGGATGCCCGAATTTGGTGGGAAGTGATATCCCAGACTAGAAACATCAATGCTCTGAGTTGGGAAGATTTTCAAACTCTGTTCAATGAAAAGTATTACAATGATGCCATCAGGGCTACAAAGGCTGAAGAGTTTATCAGATTACTTCAGGGGAGTCTATCAGTGACTGAATATGCTCTAAAGTTTGATAGATTGGCAAAGTTTTCCATGGAGTTGGTGCCCACTGATGGGACCAAAAGGGAGAGGTTTCTCCAGGGGATACAACCTAGACTAGCTCGGGATGTTCGTATCACCACTGTGGCTAGAGTTACTACTTATGCACAGGTGGTTAAGAAGGCGCTCACAGCTGAGAGCACAGAGAACAAGATCTAGAAGGACAATACAGCCAGAAGAGAGTTGAGGAGGACAGGTCCTCCATTCGTGCGTTCAGGTAGGGGCAGAGGCCCCAGTGATCAGAAGAGGAAGGCTCCTGATACCTTCCCAGATCCAAGTCCTGATAGGCGACCACGTGGTTTTCCAATGGGCCGCCAGGGTGGCAGTGAGGCCTGGAGGACTTATCCAGAGTGCCCTAGGTGCAAGAGACGACATTTGGGGGAGTGTAGGGAAAAGGCTTGCTTCTTATGTGGCGCAATGGGACATTTCAAGAAAGACTTCCCTAAAGCAAGAAAGGAAGAACCTAGGAAGGCGGACAGCTTGGCCCTAGCTCGAGTGTTCGCATTGACTCAAGCAGAAGCTGAGGCTTCACCCTCAGTAGTTACAGGTCAGCTTCTTAGTGCTAGAACCCCTTATACTGTTTTGATTGATTCTGGTGCTACACATTCTTTTGTTGCTAGTAGAATTATTGATAGACTGTGTAGATCATGTGATTATTATGATGTGGGGTTCGAGACCTTGTTACCCAATGGGGAGTTAGTAGTCTCCAGAAGGTGGGTCAGATCTTTGCCAGTGATAGTGGAGGGCAGGGAGTTGTCAGTGGATCTGATAGAGTTGGTGTTGAGTGACTTTGATATGATTATGGGTATGGATTGGTTAGCGGAGTATGGGGCAACCATAGATTGCAGAAGGAAGGTGGTTACCTTTGAGCCTGAAGGTGAGGATCCATTTGTATTTGTTGGTACTGTGCATGGACCTCGTATACCTATGATTTATGTTCTGAGGGCTAGAGATCTATTGCAAGGAGGTTTCATAGGATTCTTAGCTAGTGCGGTGGATACCACTCAAGCCATGCCAGTGGGACCAGAGGAGACCAAACTAGTCTATGAGTTTCTGGATGTGTTTCCAGAAGACTTACCAGGATTGCCACCACACAGAGAGATTGAATTTGTGATAGAACTGGCACCAGGGATGGAGCCAGTGTCTAGAGCACCTTACAAAATGGCCCCAGTAGAGTTAAAAGAATTGAAAGTACAAATGCAGGAGATGTTAGACTTAGGTTTTATCAGACCTAGTTTCTCCCTATGGGGTGCACTAGTTCTATTTGTGAAGAAGAAAGATGGTTCTCTAAGGATGTGTATAGATTACAGAGAACTGAATAAGTTAACAATTAAGAACAAGTATCCTCTACCAAGGATCGATGATTTGTTTGATCAATTGCAAGATAAAAGGGTATTCTCAAACATAGACTGTAACGCCCTAATCTCCAGGGACCATTATGGTGTGCATTTTAAACAGTGCTAAACTCGCTAATAGAGTCATTTGACCATAACTGTGTAACTAAGTATGATTAACGGTTTAGGATTAAAAATTTTGGTTAAGATACAACGTTTCACTAAAACATTTACTGTATACATTGGGATCCCAATATATAATTTAAAGGTCAATTACAAGAAAATATTTACAACCAGCCGACCTAAGCGGTAAAATAGGGTAAAACCCTAGTTCCTCTTTAAACCCTCAGCCATGGCGGTCGAGCAGCCGCATATGTACACATCGCACCTAAGCTCTCCAACTCAAAGATGGTCCAACTTTCTTTTGCCTTTACCTGCACCACATAGCACCTATGAGCCGAAGCTCAACAAGAAAACTTAATATGCTCATGACCAGTAATAACATGTTAATAAATCATAATAGGCATGCCTAGCAATAATAGCCCTATTCATGCATGCAAATAAGTCCAAATAATAATTGTGGATCCTACCCTCCTATATGGATGACTATCAAGTCAATCCTAATCAGATGAGTGATTAACACTTTGAGATTCTGATAATCATGCTGGGGCGTGTAGCCCTAATCAGATAAGTGACTGACGAGTAAGTCATGAACTTAAACCAGATAAGTGACTGATGAGTAAGTCACGAACTTAAACCAGATAAGTGACTGATGAGTAAGTCACGAACTTGAATCAGATAAGTGACTAATGAGTAAGTCACGAACTTAAACCAGATAAGTGACTGATGAGTAAGTCACAAAATTGGGCTCTGCACCCATAGCCGTGTGACAATGCAGTCACCTGAGCCTTCTGGCCCCGGCTCTAAGTACTAGCCATTAGCTAGACAAGCACTTTTGTTTTTCATCGAACTTAAGGTCGGTCAAGCATTTCATGCTTATGACGATAATGCTTATGTTGACTAGATCTAATCTTTTCAGCTTTGCGTTCATTACACTTATGTCGTTCTTGACTCATAGGTCAATTCCATACGACCAGTGCTCAGTATTACTATCAAACTTGACTAATGAGTCACAGCTTCACAGTCAATACTGACACACTTGCTGATTCCTGACTCATAGGCCAGTTCCACTCACAAATAAGCAATGCAACCAAGCATATATCATATGTCAAATATCCAAATGTAGGGCATTCAGCATGCTCACTCAACAATCACTAGCATAATTATAATCATGCACATTTATAGAGACTCAAGCTCTGATCAATCACATATTCAATATTCATGTCATGCCCTAATCACATGTATCTCATGCATCACATGCATCACATACTGGGTGCAGTTTTCTTACCTCTGGTTCGAGCGAGAAATAATAAAAGAACGACCTTTGAGAACGATCAGTCCTTTGAGTTCCTTAGCAGTTACCTAGTCATAATCAAATATGGGATTCCATCAATAAAATAATTCATAAAAGGTTCATGGTCTAAACCTCGCTCCCGAGACCTCGAATCTTACTAACACGGTTAGTAAATTCGATCCCGAGCCTTAAGGATTGAAACCCCAAGCCTAAAACCCTTGAAAAACCCTTCTTAGTTCAAATAGGAAGGGCGGGTCGCAACTTGGCTTAGTGGGTTGTAACTTGCCCTCAAAACAGAGAGCACTACCTGGAGAAACAGAGGTGGGCCGCGACTTGACCCAAGCTGAGTCGCGGTGCGCCTCCCCTACTAAGCCCAAGGAGCCTCTGACTTGGGTCCAAGTCGCGACTTGGCCTATTGAGTCGTGACTTGACCCCACGAACCCAGCATCCCCTGCCATTTCCTCCATTAAAACCAGCCAAAAACCTTCACCAAACCTCCATTAAACCAACCCAAAATCAAAACCAAACATCCACACATCATATCAACTAGTTTAACCACAAAACCTAAGCTTTGAATCATTTAAAACCTCATTAAATTCCCACCTATTTAGTCCAAAGTATCAACTAAAAACCAGCTGGAAAAATAGAGCATAAACCAGAAAATTTGAATTTAAACCTTACCTTAAACTCAGAATTAAACCCTCTTCGATGGCTGAACAATAACCTAGAACCTCAAGCTTTGATCTCCTAGCTTGAATCCTCAAATTGAGCTTCAAAATTTCAAAGGGAAGGAGAGAAGAAGATGATCGGGAGGAAGAGGAAGGAAGAACACTCTATTTTGGCCTCTTTCTTCTACAGCCATCCTAATTCCCGATAATGAACTAATCATCAAATTACCCTGAGACTCACCCCGAGCCCGGTAAATAACCTCGTTATGACCAAACCACTAACTTGCATTCAAAGATCTTCTCATGCATAATAGCTTGAACAAATCCACATTATAATGTGGCCTCATTCATAATTCACCAACATGCATGAAAATATACAAATACGCCCTCAACGGGCCAAATTACCAAAATGCCCTTAAAATGAAAAATGGACCCCATGCATGCATTTTTCATCATATAATAATATAATCCACATAATCATGCATATAATCATTTAATGGCATAATAAATCAATTATGGTCCTCCTGGCCTCCAAATCCAACCATTAAACATCATTAAGGATTTTGGGGCTTTAGATAGACATTTGTTCTGGTTATCATCAGTTGAGGGTAAAGGAGGGAGATATACCAAAGACTGCTTTTCGCACTAGATATGTGCATTATGAGTTCTTAGTCATGTCTTTTGGATTGACTAATGCCCCATCTACTTTCATGGACTTTATGAACAGAGTGTTCAAGGATTATTTGGACCAGTTTGTGATCGTCTTCATCGATGATATTCTTGTTTATTCTCAGTCAGAGTCAGAACATGAGCAACATCTGAGGTTGGTTTTATAGAGACTGAGGGAACATAGACTGTTTGCAAAGTTTAAGAAGTGTGAGTTCTTGTTATCTCAGGTAACTTTCCTTGGGCACATTGTCAGTAAGGAGGGGATTAAAGTAGATCCAGCCAAGATTGAGGCGGTCAGAGATTGGCCAAGGCCAAAGAGTGCTTCAAAGATTAGAAGTTTCCTTGGGTTGGCAGGCTATAACAGACGTTTCATGGAAGGGTTCTCAAATATTGCCACTTCATTGACTGAGCTGACACACAAGAATCAGAAGTTTGTGTGGTCAGACAGGTGTGAGAACAGCTTCCAGGAACTGAAGCAGAGGTTGGTTACAGCTCCAATTCTGATTCTTCCAACAGAGTAGGAGAAGTTTGTGATATACTGTGATGCCTCACATCAGGGTTTGGGTTGTGTTTTGATGCAGTCAGGGAAGGTGATTGCCTATGCCTCACGTCAGCTGAAGGAGTATGAGCAGAGGTATCCCACTCATGATTTAGAGTTGGCAGCTGTGGCATTTTCATTAAAGGTATAGAGACATTACCTTTATGGGAAGAAGTGTGATATCTACACTGACCATAAGAGCCTGAAGTACTTCTTCACACAGAAAGACTTGAACATGAGACAAAGGCATTGGCTGGAGTTAGTAAATGATTATGATTGTGGGATCTTGTATCATCCAGGAAAGGCCAATGTGGTGGCTGATGCTTTAAGCCGGAAGGGTCCGGGATAGATTTATAGTGCAAGGCTGATATCCAGAGAGTTAGCATAAGATATGATCAGAGCTGGTATAAAGTTGCTGCTGGGTCAGTTGGCTAATATTACGCTACAGTCTACACTGTTGGAAAGAATCAAGGAAGGTAAGTTGGGTGATCCACAACTGATCAAGATTAGAGAGGATGTATTGGCTGGAGAGTCCAAAGATTACACAGTGTCTGAGATGGGCTTGTTGAGATACAAGGGTCGGATATGTGTTCCGTTAGACACTGCTATGAGGGGGAGATTCTGGATGAATCTCATACTTCTCCTTATTCTTTGCATCCAGGCACCACGAAGATGTATCAAGATGTGAGATCACTGTATTGGTGGCCTGGGATGAAGAGGGATGTAGTGGAATATGTGGCTAAGTGCTTGACATGTCAACAGGTCAAGGCTGAGCAACAGAGGCCAGTAGGGTTATTGCAACCTCTGGATATCCCAGAGTGGAAATGGGAGGACATCACAATGGATTTCATGGTGGGGTTACCCAAGACTGTTGGTCAACATGATTCAGTATGGGTTATTGTGGATTGCTACACCAATTCAGCTCACTTCTTACCAATGAGGACTACTTATACAATTGACTAGTACGCAGATCTCTATGTGAGAGAGATCGTGCGCCTCCATGGAGCACTGAGGTCGATCGTGTCAGATCGGGACCCTACTTTTACTTCCAAGTTTTGGGGAAGTTTACAGAAGGTCATGGGAACACAGTTAAAGTTTAGTACTGCTTATCATCCTCAGACAAATGGACAATCTGAGAGGACGATTCAGATATTAGAGGACATGCTGCGAGCATGTGTGTTGGACTTTGGTGGATCCTGGAGTAAGTATCTACCTTTGATAGAGTTTTCCTACAACAACAGTTATCAGTCTACCATTGGGGTGGCACCTTATGAGATGTTGTATGGTAGGAAATGCAGATCTCCCATTCATTGGGATGAGACAAAGGAAAGAAGATACTTGGGTCCTGAGGCAGTTTAGAGGACCAGTGAGGCCACTAAGAAGATTAGAGCTTGGATGCTCGCATCTCAAAGTAGACAGAAAAGTTATGTAAATCCCAAACGCATAAATGTGGAGTTCCAAGTGGGTAGAGTCTCTCCATGGAAAGGGGTGAGAAGGTTTGGGAAGAAGGGCAAGTTTAGCCCTAGATTTGTAGGTCCATTTGAGATCCTGGAGAGGATTGGTCAGGTGGCCTATAGGTTGGCCTTACCACCAGCATTGTCATCCGTGCATAACGTATTTCATATCTCAGCTCTTCAAAGGTATCTAACTGATGTGACTCATGTGTTGAGTTACGAGGATCTAGAGCTTGAGGCAGATCTCTCCTATGAGGAACAGCCAGTCCAGATACTAGACAGAAAGGACAAGGTCCTCAGGAATAAAATGATACCTTTGGTTAAGGTATTATGGAGGAACAGCAAGACCGAGGAAGCGACCTGGGAGCTGGAGTCAGATATGCAGGATCAGTATCCCAAGCTATTCAGGTAAATTTCGAGGACGAAATTTATGTAAGGAGGGGATAGTTGTAACGACCCAAATTCCCTAATGTCGCTTAGAGCCTGGATTAGGGGGCCGGGAGGGCCATAATTGATTTATTATGCAATTTAATGATTATATGCATGATTATATGAATTATATTATTATATGATGATAAATGCATGCATGTGGGTCCACAATTCATTTTAAGGGTACTTTGGTAATTTGGCCCGTTGAGGGCATATTTGTGTATTTTCATGCATGTTGGTGAATTATGGATGAGGCCACATTATTATGTGGATATGTTGGAGCTATTCGGCATGAGACGATCTTAGGATGTAAGTTAGCGGTTTAGTCATAACAGGGTTAATTTCCAGGCTCGGGGTGAGTCTCGGGGTAATTTGATGCTTTGTTCATTACCCAGAATTAAAGGGTAATGGGATATGATTTTATTATTATTTGGGAATAACGGGAATTGGAGGACATTAATTATAATTAACGGGATAGACGGGAAAGGACGTTAATTATAAGGAAATAAATTAGGCTTGGGGGAATTTTGGTCTTTTGACCTTAAGTTATATTTAAATTAGAAGGTTGTGGAATAGAGATCAAAGCAGCAAAAATAGAGCCCTTTCCTTCCTCTCTCACGATCATCATTCTCCTCTTTTCTTTCCTTTGAATTTTGAAGCTTAATTTGAGGATTGAAGCTAGGAAATCAAGGTTGGAGCTTAAGACTTTAGTTCAGCCATTGAAGGGGATGCAAACCTGAGTTTAAGGTAAGGATTCAGCCATGATTTTTCTGGTTTTTGCTCTGTTTTGAAGTTAGTTTTGAGCTAGAACTTTTGATTATAGAAGTGGTTATTTGAGGTGATTTTTAATGATTCAAAGCTTGGGTTTTGATGTCTAAGACATGTAGAACTGGTTTTTAGGTTCAACTGTGGGTTTGGTTAAGGATTGGGATCAATTTTTGAGGTTTGAAACTTGGAGAACACGAAGAGAAAAACTCAAAGTTTGGGAACTCTGGTTATGGCGCTACAACGCCCAGTATAGGGTGCTACAGCGCTGGCAGGGGAAGGCAGCTCAGCCTGTAGCGCCATAGCGCCTAGAAGGCAGTGTTGTAGCGCTGCCCTATTTTTCCAGGGAATGAGTTTGGGTACTTTTTAGGGTTTTGGCCCGAGGGCTCAGGGGACGATTCCACCACCTTGTTTGGTGGAATTAGAGGTCCCGAGAGCGTGGGATTGGTCCCGGGATTAAGTTTTGGAATTCAAACTTATTGAGACCCCATTTATGTTGTGACTAGGTGACCGCTAAGAGCCAAAGGATTGATCGTTCTCAAAGGGTCGTTCTTTTATTATTTCACGCTCGAACCAGAGGTAAGAAAACTGCACCCAGTATGTGACATGCATGGTTATTGATGAGGCATGTTGAGTGCTCTATATGTGTACATTGATTGCATTGTAAATGCTTAGCAATCTTGCTTATCTGTGAATGGTACTGGCTTATTAGTCAAAAATGGCAATGGTTTCAGTGTTGATTGTGAAGTTGTGACTTATTAGTCAAGTTCGGTAGTAGTCTCGAGCACTGGTCGTATGGAATTAACCTATGAGTCAAGAATGGTATTAGCGTGTTTAACGCAAGCTGAAAAGATTAGATCTAATCGACATAAGCATTATAATCATAAGCATGAAATGCTTGACCGACCTTAAGTTTGATGAAAACAAAAGCGCTTGTCTAGTCTAAAGGCTAGTTACTTAGAGCCAGAGCCAAATGGCTCAGGTGATCGTAATGTCACATGGCTTAGGGTGCGGAGCCCAAGTTTGTAACTTATTAGTTACTTATTTTATTCAAGTTCGTGACTTGTTAGTTACTTATATGATACAAGTTCGTGACTCCATAGTCATTTATCTGGTTTAAGTGCGTGACTCCTATATGGTTTAAGTTCGTGACACCATAGTCACTTATTTGGTTCAAGTTCATGACTCCATAGTCACTTATCTGATTAGGGCTACAAGCCCCAACATGATTACCAGAATCTTGATATTACATATATGCAGTAATAAGTTTTCTTGCTGAGCCTTGGCTCACGGGTGTTATATGGTTCAGGTAAAGGGAAAGAAAAGCACACCCAGCCTTGAGTGGAGAACTTAGGTGGCGATGTGTACATATGCGCCTGCTTGACCACCACAGCCAAGGTGTTTCTTAGAGGAACTAGGGGTTAACCCTACATTTTGCCGCTTAGGTCGGCGTGTTGTAATTTTTATACTGTAATGACCATTTTGGAGTGTAAATAACTTGTATACGCTTTGATGGGCCCATGTACAATTTTATGTTTTAAATAAAATATATCCATTTCTTTTGATCGAGATTTTTCACCTTAGCCTATTAATAACACCTAGATACACGTTTATAACCTAATGACTGGTTTAACGAGTTAAGCACTGTTTAAAGTTCACAGTAACGGTCTTGGAGTAACCAGGGCGTTACAGGAACAAGGTGTCAGGTCCTTGACTGTGAGCTTCATCTTCTCGAGGGATGATTTGTAGATGATATCTACTGAGCTTCCCGTATCCACCAAGCATCTCTTCACTCGGGTATTGGCGATTTGAATGGTAATGACCAAAGAGTCATTGTGGGGGTATCTCACGTGCCTGGTGTCATCCTTCGTAAAAGTGAGAGTTTCACTTTCATACTTCGGATTTTTTTGAGACCGCTCCTCGACTGCCATGCACTGGGAAGACTCTCCTACCTCATGTCTCAGGGTCCTTGCATATCGCTCATGAGCGTTGTTACTGTTGCTTGCTATGTTGGGCCCCCCACGTATGGTGTCCAATGTGAAATCCACGGTCATTGGCTCCAGTGGTGGACTCATTTTGCCTTCGGAACTCTGGATTCCTCCTTGGGGTTTTGGTCTTGACTCGGTACCTCAAGAGCTTTCCTGATCGGAGGAGAAACTCTATCTCATCCTTCAGCTGTTTGCACTCGTTTGTGTCGTACCCATAATCATTATGGAATTGACAAAACTTGTTCTTGTCCCTCTTTCCTTCTGAGGGAAAATGTGGTGGCTTTAGGTATGGTACCTCCTAGTATGTTTCCAAGTAAATCTCATCCCTTGTTGCAGTCAAGACAGTATAGTTGGTGAACCTAGGCTGGTAGGGTTGGTGCTTAGGTTGTTTGTCGATTAGTGCTGACTTAGCCTTCTTTTCTCCATTCTGCTCAGCCCCTAAGGTACTCATCTTCTTACCGTTGCCCCCATTGCTGCCTTGAGTGTTTACGACGTTCTTGCTTTCCTTGATCGTGGTCGGATGGTTTATCTATTTTTCTTCCTTCATGATAGCGTCATCGAGCTTCATGTATTTGTCTGCTCGGTCTAGGAACTCCTGCAAAGTGTTGATGGGGTTCTTGTGGATGTTATCCCGCAAGGGACTACGATAAATGATTCCTGCCAAGATGGCAATGAACTTCCCTTCATCTCCTACCGTGGATGCTCGGTTTTCTTTTCTCATGAATCTTTGGATGTAGTCCTTTAGGGATTCATCCTTCCCTTGCTTGATGTCAGCTAGCTGATTGACATAAACTGGTTGAATTCGTCCGGCACTGAAGACCTTGCAAAATTCCTTCCTGAATTGCTCCCAGGAAGTGATGGATCCAGGTTTGAATTTCCAATACCATTCCTGAGCTGAGTCAAATAGAGTGGTAAGGAATACCCTGCACCTATAATCATGCTCTACACTGAGTAACTCCATCTGATCCTCGAACTTTCCAATGTGTCGCACTGGGTCCTCCTTCCCAGTGTATGTTGGAAGTTTCAAAGTCTTGTACTTCGATGGTGGTTGAGCAGCTTGGATCTTTTTACTGAAGGGACTCTCACTTCTATGAGCCAGCTCAATATCGAAAGGTTTCTTTGTCAGGCTCTGAACAGTCATGGTGACTGCATCTATCTGAGCCTGCACTACTGGTGGGATCGCTGCTCTAGGTGGGGTAGACGTCCCCGATACCCCCTCCTGAGCGCTGGTTCTCCTATTGATGACTTTCCTCAGATCCTGAGGTTGTGCATCTTTCCCAAGCCTATCAAGCACGATATTGGTGTTGTTCATCGGTTCCTTTCCCTTGCGAGACTGAGGGTGTAGGGGTGGTAGGTCCGCTTTGCTATTGCCGGTGCGATCCTGCCCCTGAGCCTCTCCTCCTACATGACTCTGAGACTTTGAGCGACCATTTCCATTCCTGTCATGCCTCTCAGATGTCTAACCTTCCTCTCCTATGCCGTTTCGTCTTCCCCTCTGGGAAGGGGCCTTCGGGTTGGTAACACTCTTACTCCAAGAGGAAGTGTTATTCTTCTTAGTCATGATGGAGGCAGTCTTGGACTACACCTCTTCATCCTGTCTCTAGGAAAGTGGCTCTGGGAGTGTCCTTGGGATTCGACTCCTCCCCTGGGACTCCCTATTACTGCTATCACGCATCCCTGCTACTTTGGCTTGAGCCTCCCTCATTGTAATGTCATGTGTTTCGGGTACCTTCAAACGACTCAGGTCGGGATTATTTTCCCCAAGTTATGAATATTATTTTAAATGATATTATACTTGTTTGGAATTTATTTCCATGAGTTATTGCTAGTCAAATTATGAATTTTGTGATTAAAAGTCAAAATAAGACTTTTGGTCTTCGACCAACACAAAAACCCTAATCGGGTAAAAATCTCAGAAAATAAAATGAAAAACTATGGAAAATATATTTTGGGCATAAAATACATTCATAAAAATTAAAGTTTGGTCAAAAATAATAAACCTAAGAGAAAATGGAAATTTTAGGGCATTTTGTGTTAAATGCTTAATTTTACCGAATTGGGGAATTTTATTCCATGAATGGACCTTAGGTTAAAATTTATTGTGTGATTAGTTAAATTAAATGTGATAGACATTTAATTTAATTATTATATTTTAAGTTTTGATTTTAAAACTTAATAAGAGTGAAAAAGGTTATAGGAAGTCAAATTAGATTTTTCTTCTTAGGAAATATTTATTAACCTTTATATAAAATATATATATATAAACACATATATAAACTAAGTGGTGGCCAGCCATGTGAAGGAATTAATTGGGTTGACAAAATTTTAATTAAGTTTAATCCCATTTATTTAAGTAAGTGGATAGTAAAACACTCAAGTGTTTATATGATATTTTTAGAGTTGTATAAACCATTCTAACCCCCCCCCCCCCCCCAAAAAAAACCGACCCCCTCTCTCTCTCAATCACTCTCATCTTTTTTTTTTTTTTTGAAAACTCTCTCAAGTTTTCTCTCCATTTTCAACCTCAAGAACACTAAGAAGGCTGGGAAGCTAAGCTTTGGTCTAGGAAGGGTTTCCCTAAGGTAAAGTTTCAAAAAACTAGACTTTTGTAAAGTTTTAACCATAGATTTTTCAATAGCTAATTGTCTATGTTTTGGGGGGGGAGTTGGTTAAGTTATTGAAGAGTTTTTAAGGGCTCAAAGCTAGTAGGAACATCAAAACCTAGAGCAAGAACAACAAGAGGTAAAAAGTTTACTTTTTATGGTTGTTATTGTATGGTTATTATTTTTAAGCATTATTTTGTATATTTAATGGTTAAAGTTTCGTATTGGTGATGTAATAAGGCTATGGTAGTTGCTCAATAATTTTTATGATGCTTGTGTGTTGATTTTTTAAAATAGGGACCAAAATCCCTAGGGGTTTTAGTGAGAACCCTAAAACAAAATACAAGTTTTGAGCTGTTACTTCCAAGGGGTCAAGCATCCACTGTATATTGATTTTGTAAAATTTAATTATACTGTGATATTTTTGAGATTGAGTACATAAAATTGAACTTTTGAAACACTCAAATATATGTTGGAAAAATTATATTTTATATATAATAAATAGCCAATTTAGGCTAATGTGTGAATGGAAAATTGATGCCTTAAATGTGGTCCATTGATAGCTGCTAATAAATGCAGATTTGGTCAAGGATGTAATCACCGTAATAATGGTGAATATTCTGATTGATATCAGAAATTATGGTAAAAATTGTGATTGATCAATATCACTAATTTTGTGGGATTTTTGGCATTAATTCCCTTGTGTCCACACTTGGTATTCCACCCCATATGAAGCCTATAAAAGGAGGCTTCACCTTTCATTCTAAAAACACCAACAAATAGAGTCACTCACTAAAAAGCACTCTTATCTTCTTCTTCTTTGTTTTTCGTAAGTCTTAAGGTGATAGAGTGAAGGTATTAATCCGAGTTTGCTGGAGTAGTGAAAGTGGTGTATTCCTCTACTCGTTAGTTGTTGTATCCTGGAAAGTGGTTGCTCACGTATCCTCTAACACCAATCAGGTAGGGGGGCAAATCTGCTTTAAGGAAAGCGTGTTTTACGTGCCTCGGCTTTCTTTTTGTACGCCCTGGTTTTCCCAGGGGCTGTTTAGCAGGACGAGCCTCGGACTAAACATGATTTAGCTCGAGGCTCCCACAGGCCAGAGGCTCTATTTTCAGGACGGGCCCTTTCTAGCTCGAGGGGTCCTGTTTCCAGCTCCCTCTTGTTGCACCAGGAGCTGGGAACAACATCCGGCGACCACTGACGGATCAGCTCGGGTTATGGATTGCTCCGGTAGCGAGCTTCTCAGGAAGCTCTGACCCTATGGGAAGTCAACGCGCAAGATAAACGTGCATAATCCTGCCATCACGTGTCCGATATCCCCCTGACTTCTCGGACACACAGCAGGAACGTGCGTATTCAGACACCCACGGATGGGTTGGGCCGTGCGGCCCATTATCTCCTTCCATACTGATTAGACCACACTTGTGTGTCAGGTTTAGGAATTAATCATGAATATCACAGACTTGATATGACAAATGGTAAGATCACGGGATGACCTCCCTACCAATTTCCAGGTGCCTTCTCCTATAAATATGGAGACCCTGGGAGTTGATAGGGGTTGGAAAAAATAGTCTTGTAAGAACTATATATTTTGTAAACCAATTACCCAGAAAAGATCAATAATATTGACTAGTGGAGTAGAAGGATTTGAACCTTCGAACCACTTAAAAACGTGTTTAGGGTCACCTAGTTCTTTCCACAAAGATTTCATATCTTCGACAGTTCTACTTTTAAGTACTAATCTCTTTCTCTTCTTCTCTTAATTATCTGTTGCCGAAGAACCGCGTCAACACTTTTCAATTACCAGTTTTATAATTTATTATTTTGTATTTATTTTTCTGTTCTTCAATTAATAATATATTATTATGTTTGTTAATTTTCTCCATTCTCTTTATTTAAATTCTAACAATCTTAAAGCAAATTCATTTTGGAGAAGATCAACAGGTTGAAGGACATATTTCTTTCGTTATAAATAAATTTTGGTGTAATTTTTTTTGTTTCATTTATATGTATATATACTGTGAACTATTGATCTCGGTTTCATTACAGTGTTTTCAACCACTTCATATCATATATATTTATATATAAAGTTTGTATGCATGATTACATTTTCTGTGACTTCTATATATATATATATAAATATATATGTATATTATGTTTGATTATTTGACATATTCTTTTATATCAATTTATGTTTGATTTATAGTATTTATATACTTTCTTTCTACATATCTATTTTTCTTTTAGGATATCTTTCATATTATGCTATAAATATGTGTAATTTATGATACGATGTAATTAGTTTCTTTTAAAAAAAAAAAAATTGTTCTGTCATCCTTTCTCTGATTTTATAATGATATATATTGATTTGATTCTTACCTTGTACATTATTTACATAGGATCAATATAACTTTTTTATTTTAATTGTCTTCACGTCCTTAAAATCCATATAATTTTATATATGTTATTTTTGTATTTTGATGGCCAGCTATATGCCCTTAATGCCTCATGCTTAATATTTTTTTTCATGTCTGATTGTATAAATGCTTTTATTATCTCATTCGGATCTCTCTAATTCAATTAGTTTATGCGTATTGTTTAGTTTTGGTACTGTTTTAGGCAGTGAATACATATTTATAAATTATCATATATTATTGTTTGAAACGTAAAATAACTAAATTTCCTCTAACACCAATCAAATATGGCTGAAAATATGGATGTCATTGCGACTGGAAGCATTGAAGGATCTCCCTGAACTCTAGCTTCAACCACCAAGGACCAATCTAAGGGTCAGGCTGTGCAAGTTTCGGTACCATTGGTACCAACGGTCTCAACGGTTCCTGTGAACCCTAATGAGAAACCGGATAAGTTCACTGGGGTGAACTTCAAAACGTGGCAGCAGAAAATTCTTTTCTATCTGACAACATTGAATCTTGCGAGATTCTTAAAAGAGGATCCTCCCTTTATTGGAGAGGATGAGATAGATGTGCAAACTCAGCAAGCAATTGACGCTTGGAAGCACGCTGAATTCCTGTGTAGGAATTATCTTCTGAATGGCTTATCTGACACTCTATATGGTGTGTACAGTGTGAAGAAAACAACCAAAGAATTGTGGAACTCTTTGGACCACAAATATAAGGTTGAAGATGCTGGCGCCAAGAAATTCTTGGTTGGTCAATTCTTGAACTTCAAGATGGTAGACTCCAAGAATGTGATAAGCCAAGTGCAAGAGCTTCAATTGATCATCCACGGGATCCATGCTGAAGGAATGGTTTTGAGTGAATCATTCCAAGTAGCTGCAATTATTGAGAAGCTACCCCCTGCATGGAAAGACTTCAAGAACTATTTGAAGCACAAGCGAAAGGAAATGAGTGTTGAAGATCTCATTCTCAGACTTCGCGTTGAAGAGGATAACCAAGGTAATGAGAAGCGAATCTTGAATCCTAATGCTGCCAAGGCAAACTTGATGGAGCATGATAGAGGCTCAAAGGGGAAGAATCCTAAGCACAAGCAAGGGCCCAAGTTGGGACCGAAAGGTGGAATTGCAAAGAAGTCAAAGTTCCAAGGGAAGTGCTTTAACTGTGGCAAGATGGGACATAAATCATCTGAGTGCAAATTGCGCAAGAAGAAAGGCAATGAGACCTATATGGTGGACGCGATATCCCAAGAGGTCGCTGAATTAGACTTATGTGCCGTGGTCTCTGAAGTCAACCTGGTGGATGTGAATCCAAAGGAATTGTGGCTCGACATTGGAGCTACTCGTCATATATGTGCAAACAAGTCATCATTCTCTGATCTGACTACACTGGAAAATGGAGAGAAGCTCTAAATGGGCAACTCGGCAACCTCTGAGATAAAAGGGGTAGGAACTATGTTCTTGAAGATGACGTCTGGAAAGAATGTCAAGCTGCAAAATGTACTGTATGTGCCTAACATTCGTAGGAATCTGCTGAGTGTACATGGGTTCAAGATGGTGTTTGAATCTCAGAAAATTGTACTCACTAAAGCGGGTGTTCCTATTGGGAAGGGTTATGTAAAAGAGGGCATGTGGAAGATGAATGTAATGGCTGTTAAGCCAAATGCTGTTATTGATAATAATAAAGATAGTACTTCTTCTGTTTACCTTCTTGAGTCTTCAAATTTATGGCATGGTAGACTAGGCCATGTTAATTATAATTCTTTGCGTAGATTAATTAACTTGAATCACATACCCACGTTCAATATTGATTCAAAACATAAGTGTGAAACTTGTGTAGAAGCAAAATTAACCAGGTCATCTTCAAAACAGTTGAAAGAGACACTGAACCCCTTGATTTAATTCACAGTGATATTTGTGATTTAAAATTTGTTCAAACAAGAGGAGGTAACAAATACTTTGTTACTTTTATTGATGATAGTACAAAGTATTGTTATGTGTACTTGCTAAAAAGCAAAGATGAGGCTATAGAGAAATTTATTCTCTATAAGCAAGAGGTTGAAAATCAACTTAATAAGAAAATTAAGATGATAAGAGGTGATCGGGGTGGTGAATATGTAGAACCATTTAGTGAACCTTGTGCACAAAATGGAATCATTCACGAGGTAACACCACCTTATTCTCCTGAATCCAATGGAGTGGCAGAACGGAAAAATCGCACTTTAAAAGAGATGATGAATGCCATGTTATTAAGTTCTGGATTACCGTAGAACATGTGGGGTGAAGCTATTTTGTCAGCTAATTATCTTTTAAATAAGATTCCCTGAAAGAAAGATCAAAAGACACCATATGAATTATGGAAAGGTAGACAACCTTCATACAAATACTTAAAAGTGTGGGGATGTCTGGCTAAAGTGATTGCACCATTGCCAAAAAGAATGAAAATAGGTCCAAAAACAGTAGATTGTATTTTCATTGGTTATGCACAAAATAGCAATGCATATCGATTTCTTGTACATGAGTCTAAAAACCCGGACATTCACAAGAATACGATAATGGAATCAAAGAATGCATCATTCCTTGAACATGTATTTCCTTGCAAAGATAATGGGGTTGGACCAAGCTCTTCTAAGCGAACATCTGAAACGATGGATGATCGAGAACAAGAAGAGGAAATTGATGAAGTCCAAGTAGAGCCAAGGCGAAGCAAAAGGGCAAGGATAGAAAATTCTTTTGGACCAGATTTTCTAATTTATATGATAGAGGCAGAACCTCAAACATATAAAGAAGTTGTGAGCTCTATTGAAGGTCTTTTTTGGAAGGAAGCCATAAGGAGTGAAATGGATTCCATCCTGCAAAATCATACTTGGGAACTAGTTGACCTTCCTCCTGGATGTAAACCTTTAGGTTCCAAGTGGATTTTCAAAAGAAAAATAAAAACAGATGGAACAATTGATAAGTACAAGGCCCGATTGGTAATAAAAGGTTACAAACAACAAGAAGGCTATGACTACTTTGATACTTATTCTCCGGTGACGAGAATAAATTCTATCAGGATGATTTTGGCAATTACTGCATTGCAAAATCTAGAAGTCCATCAAATGGATGTAAAAACTACCTTTCTAAATGGAGATCTTGATGAAGAAATATACATGGAACAACCCGAGGGTTTTGTAGTTCCAGGGAAACAAAGGAAAGTTTGCAAACTTGTTAAGTCACTGTATGGACTTAAGCAAGCACCAAAGCAATGGCACGAAAAATTTGATAGTGTCTTGATGACAAATGGATTTAAAATCAATGAGTGTGACAAATGTGTGTATATCAAAACCACAAACGAGGGATACATCATTCTATGTTTGTATGTAGATGACATACTCATTGTTGGAAGCAACCAACGAATGGTTAAATCCACCAAAACAATGTTAAACTCAAGCTTTGACATGAAGGATATGGGACTGGCTGATGTAATTTTAGGGATAAAAATTATAAGGACGCCAGATGAACTCAATTTGAGTCAGTCACACTATGTTGACAAGATACTTGACAAATTCGGTAAAGATGATTCTGGAATTTCCAGAATACCAATCGATACAAGTCAGCATCTATCCAAGAATAATGGTGAAAGTGTGTCCCAAGTAGAATATGCTAGAGTAATAGGAAGTCTAATGTACTTGATGAGTTGTACTAGACCAGACATTGCCTATACTATAAGTACTTTGAGTCGATTCACGAGTAATCCAGGTGTTGAACAATAGAAAGCAATTGCAAGGGTACTTAGGTACTTAAGGTATACTCGTGACTATGGGCTAAACTACACCAGAGATCCAGTTGTGCTTGAAGGATACACTGATGCAAGTTGGATATCTGATATTCATAACTCAAAAGGTACTAATGGATATGTCTTCACTCTAGGTGGTGCAACGGTTTCATGGAAATCTTCGAAACAAACTGTAATCACTAGATCTACAATGGAATCTGAGTTTGTTGCTCTGGATAAATGTAGTGAAGAGGCAGAATGGCTACGTAATTTCCTAGAGGATATTCCAGATTGGCCTAAACCTATGCCTGTAATATGTATATATTGTGATAATCAAGCAACAATTGGCAGAGCAAAGAATGTTCTATATAACAATAAGTCAAGACATATACGTCGACGACATAATACCATTAGACAATTGATCTCAACTGGAGTTATCTCAATTGACTATGTGAAGTCAAAAGATAATATTGCGGATCCGCTAACCAAAGGGTTAAATGGAGATCAAGTTGAAAAGACATCAGAAGGAATGGGACTTAAGCCCAAAAGAAATAAGGTAGATATAAAGGAAAACCCAACCTAGTTGACTGGAGATCCCAAGATCTAGGTTCAATGGGACAACCTAATTATATAAACCTTGTAAGATCACTGTGGGGACTAACCCTACCCATTCTGTTGATGAAACAGTGATTCCCGTTGTGGAAAAAGGATAAGCATTAAGCTTTTAATGACCCTTATGTGTCGGAAGTCCGAACGGGGCAATGCGGGATTGTTCTTAATTAAGAGGTCACCTATGTGATAGAGAAATGGGGCCGCTTCAAAGGAGAATTGTGGGGGCTAAATTCTCTAAAACCTCTCGCAGAACCAGGCGGATGTTCATGGCCAAAATGAACATAATCATGAGAACCGATATGATGCCAGGAAGATATCTGTGTGAGATATATCATCATTTACATCAACAGCAGACAGTTCAAAGACATCGCATCCACTGATCATCTAGTAAGGTAAATATATTTTCACAAGGGAAGGTTCAAAGGTTAACACCCACCTATCCTATGCAGGTATCTACCGTAGAATTCTATCACCGTGTTGAGTCGAGTCGAGTCTTGTCAATTCATTGTGAGTCTTTTCTCTGTGTATTCCTTATCGTTGATCAATTTCATTCATGTGGGGGATTGTTGGAAAAATTATATTTTATATATAATAAATAGCCAATTTAGGCTAATGTGTGAATGGAAAATTGATGCCTTAAATGTGGTCCATTGATAGCTGCTAATAAATGCAGATTTGGTCAAGGATGTAATCTCCGTAATAATGGTGAATATTCTGATTGATATTAGAAATTATGGTAAAGATTGTGATTGATCAATATCACTAATTTTGTGGGATTTTTGGCATTAATTCCCTTGTGTCCACACTTGGTATTCCACCCCATATGAAGCCTATAAAAGGAGGCTTCACCTTTCATTCTAAAAACACCAACAAATAGAGCCACTCACTAAAAAGCACTCTTGTCTTCTTCTTCTTTATTTTTCGTAAGTCTTAAGGTGATAGAGTGAAGGTATTAATCTGAGTTCGCTGGAGTAGTGAAAGTGGTGTATTCCTCTACTCGTTAGTCGTTGTATCCTGGGAAGTGGTTGCTCACATATCCTCTAACACCAATCAAGTAGAGGGGGAAAATCTGCTTCAAGGAAAGTGTGTTTTATGTGCCTCGGCTTTCTTTTCAATTACCAGTTTTATAATTTATTATTTTGTATTTATTTTTCTGTTCTTCAATTAATAATATATTATTATGTTTGTTAATTTTCTCCATTCTCTTTATTTAAATTCTAACAAAATATTTAAAAATGAGTGAGTTATGTTATTTCAAAGTTGAGGTAAAAAACTGTTTTTTCGTATTCTTAATTTCGGGACCAAGTTTGGACAACCATTGTATAGAGAAAATGAACCCAGTTTTTTCTAAAATTTGGTGAACATAATCTTGGCATAACCTAGTATTTCACTGTAAAATTTGGTAATAAAATACTGAATGGTTTGAAAGCTATTAAGTGCCAAAGTTCTGATAAATTAAGGACTTGAAAATAAGGTCATTTTTACCTCATTGTTGGAAAATAATTTCACCAATTAAAAATGCTCATTTTGACCTAATATTTTACAAAGACTTAAATGGCATACCAAAAATGGAATTAGCAAATTTTGGTAACAATTGGGTAAGTAAATTTGAAGTTATGACCTAAAAAAGTATGTAGTTAAAATGTGAAAAATAGGGTTTTCACACTTAATGTAAAAATGAGATTTTGGAACTTAAGGTAAAAAGT
This sequence comes from Humulus lupulus, assembly GCF_963169125.1. Classification (NCBI taxonomy): domain Eukaryota; kingdom Viridiplantae; phylum Streptophyta; class Magnoliopsida; order Rosales; family Cannabaceae; genus Humulus; species Humulus lupulus. The sequence continues at coordinate 89,790,474 of NC_084794.1, read as the reverse complement.
AAAATTTTACTTATTGCAAGATAAAAACTTGGTAAGTCTTGAAAACATATTTTGACCTAAAATACCACTTTGAGTTTAGTGAGAATTATTTTTATTAAAGAATTTTTATTCTTTCTAAAAATAAAAGAATTAATTTATTAATACGTTAATAAATTAAAAGAGGGTTTAAAACCCTATATTTTGAGAAGATAATTAAGTGAATTATTTTTCTTGTAAGTAAACTTGATTAATTGACTTCGGAAAAATTAACTAGTCAAGATGAGAAATTTTTAACGGTTTTCCTAATTAAAATAAAATTATGCTATTTTCTTAAAACAGTTTTTAGATATTAAAACCTTAAGAAAAATAAAAAGAAAATTAAGAGTTTATTTTCTTGAAAAATAATCAAGGAATTTAATTAGTATTTTCAGGATATAATACCGGCTAAAATCTTTTATATATTTTACCGACTGTTGAAAGTACGGGTTAATAGTGGAACCTTTAAAGAATAAGATTTTTAGCAGATTGTGGAAAAATACTATTGTGATACTCGAGCCTAGGTATCGAGACCATAGGATAGGTCTCCCCGAGACTTAGGGTTTAGTCTCAAATATTTTTGTATGAATTTCTTGAATGGGTTTAAAACCAAATAAGGATCTTTAATCCTTACAAATAATTTTTAAAAATGACCAAACAGCCCAAAATAAAAATGATGAATTATAAAGTGCCATAATTAATCCGAGTATATTGTATGGATAATTATAGTATTGGCTAAGTATAACTAGACTATATATTGGAGGGTAAAATCCTGGAGTGATAAGGACTCCAAGTAAGTCAACTTCTATTGTGTGGATGCAACATGAAACGACTATTGCATTGTATGTTAGCATAGAGACACATGCACATATATACATTGTCTTAGAAAGTTTGCTTAGAGACGTTAGTCTAGTTGGTGCTGATTCAGAAAATATGACCGGTAGATATTCGTCATACTCTAGACAGCTGATCCCCGTCACACTGCATGATTTTATTATGTCAGGTTCATTACCGCGACGAGTGGCCAAGAGGTGAGAATTGCTGGTTTAAACCTAGGGGTGCCAAAATGAATGGGACCTAAGGGCCCTCATGCTTACTTAATCAGTGAACGGTTAGAACTAGAGCAAGTGCTCCGATAAGTTATTCCCGGATAATAGCCGTGAATATTGGCCATTCAGTGAGAGTGCCTAGAGATACTAGGGGTTGCCAAGTTTGAGTGAGGCTGAACACCCTAGGGGCAACTGCTCACCAGCACCACTGATTAACATAGAAGTCTCTGTAAACTCATGTAACTTCGATTACACTCTTGGATAAGTAGTAATGCCCTAGGTAACTTGATGGTTACCCTTGTGAGGGATTTACTCTTGGATAAGTAGCGATGCCCTAGGTAACACGATAGTTACCCTTGATGGAGATATTTATTGGCTAGGTCTTAGTGTTGAGACTCAGTTCTCCCTTACAGATTAGCATTTACGCTGGAGGGCGTGTTATGCCCGAATTGTTGGAAGTTGTCGAGCATTGGTCTCGAATTATATTGTGATATATTATATCTACTTGCTCTGGGATTTTCTGAGTGCATGGATTTATTTGTTGATAAGAAATAGTTGTGATATAATATATCTGCTTGTTCTGGGATTTTATGAGTGCAAGAATTTATCTATTTATATGAAATAATTTGTCATTGGTTATCAGGCATGACTATAAGTTTTCCAAGACGCTTTTGCGTTCTTGAAATTGATTGTGTAGGGTCTGGATGGATCCGGAACCCTAATTCCCTGCATGCTTTTGTTTTAAAGTTGAACTTACTAAGCGTTTTCGCTTACCTAGTTGTTTCCTGTTGTAGGTAAGAACAAGGGCAAAGCAGAGCAGTGAGCACTGGAGTCTACCTTGCGAATGTACATGTGGACCGACCTTTTGGGAAGCTGTTTTATTTTTGGAAATGTTGTGTTATTTTCATAAACTATGCTCACTCTACTCTTTATAAAATATGTTTGTATTAAATGTTAAGTATGGCCATACGACTTTTAAAAAGTTTTTTTTTATACGGGTTTTTGAGACTTTTGGTTAAATGAAAACATTTATATTTCCGCATTATCGAGTCTTAAAAATCCTGGTCGTTACACTCATCGCCTAAGCAGCAGCTTCAACTTTAGCTCAGGCTAACTGGGTAGTCGCCTCCAAGGCCACAACAGCTTCGTGGTGCCTCCGGTTAGCTTCATGCTCCCTCTGGATCATCCTCTGGACCTGCTCATCTATCTCCCGCCATTTTCGTTCCATAGTCACCCTCTGGAGGGAAATTGCTGCAGCAAAGGCCTCCTGCCTCGCTAGAAATTGCACCATCTCCTCCTGGTGAGCATCCTGTGGACTCTCCGCTTCAGGTTGATCTCCAACCTCCACCTGAGGTTCGTTAATGAGATCGATGGGATCCTGAGTGGTGGAATCCCTGGGAGTCATCTTCTTCATCTGACGGGGTTTTGGAGGCATCGTAAAACTGATGAAAGTGTGTTTTTTGATTTCGTACTCTCAATGAAAGCACCAAAATGTTGACCTATGAAATTGTTCAATGGTTGTATGTATGATATACGACACCTTTTGAACGATATAAATGTAAATATAGGACAAAGTACAAATATGTAAACAAAACACATAGAAATTTATAGTGGTTCAGCCATGTTCTGATGAATAATAATAACCTAATCAACTTAGTATTTAGTATTGAATCGCTTAATTGAAAATTACAAAGATGAACTGAAGAGTTCACTCGTCACAAATTTGCCCATAATTTTATTTAAATGATCGATCCAGTAGTCTCTCAAAATCCCCAAAAATACCCTCATTTCTTTATGAAGCACTGGGTCCTTTATTTATAGTACCCAGGGGCTGTTACATGATCAGCAAGATTGGGGATCGTGGTTTGGTACATGATCATTGGGAGTGGAGATACGTGTCCATCTTCCCATAATTATGAGATCGTGGGTCTTCTCGTCGTTTCTCTGGATCGTGGTTGACCATGCACGATTGAAACCTTCAGAAAAACACTAAGTCTTGGTTGGTCTATGAGACTTAGGTGCTAGGCCCGATGACCCTTTAGAGCTTGGGTGCTACGCCTGTTGATCTTCTGGGTGGTAGGTCTATTGATTTCAGATTGAACGAGCGTGAACTTTACCCAGCGAAGTGTATTTAGGAGTTTAGGCTGACCACCCTATGAAGAATAGGTGGGTCGACCACCTCATGAGGCTCTTAGGCATGCTAGGTCAACCACCCCTAGGGGTTGGAGTCAGGCCGACCACTCCTAGGGGGTTTAGGCCTGGTCGACTTCCCTATAGGTCCTGAACCTATCAATCTTTGTTCATTGGTTTTTTTCAATACTTTGTCGTTTTTTCCATGACTTGTAATACCACGTGTCACTTTCTCATTTGTCACGTCATCTCTAGAATTTTGAGGGATAACAGAGTTGATAAAAAAAATAATTTGTTATTAATTATGTAAAGCTATTCAAAAAAAAAAAAAATTAAAAATTGATAAGTTCAAGCTTATGTAGATTTAGAGAAATTGAAAAATAAAATATATAGATATAGACATTAGAATGTCCTCTCTATTAAGGGCAATGCAAGATGAGAAAAATGTTGGATCATCACTCTAAAGTCAAAATTTTCTTATACAGCTATGTTATAAATTTTATTGTAATGTGCTTCTTTTATAGTATATCATAACAGTTAATTATTTATCGCTCACACGGTCACACCTAGGATATATATACTAGTGTTTCTCTTGTAGATGAAATAACAAAGTACTAGTGTTTGTAAATTGTAATGTTTGACCGCTTCTCATCCCTTCACTTTGAGAAACCCATTTAACTTGTAAAGAAACAAAGTGATTAACAAGAAAAAACATTACTGTAGCTACTTGCCAGCTTCTTCTCAAATACATATTGCAAGTGATGATATATATCACTTGTGCATAAACATAGGCATTGATTAACTTGCCATAAGGAAATATATAGTATAGTAGTAGAACGCTAGGATCTTCTAAATTTAGAATATGTACTTAACAATGGATATATTAGTAGTAGGCCAGGGGACATGAATTACGACCATGTGTTGTTCATATCGAAACTCAACTTCTTTTCCATCAATCTCACAACCCACCGGCTTGCTCGAAGCGAAAACCCTCATCTCTCCGGTTCCCCTAACTCCAACTTGGACAGAGCTCTTTTCTTGGTCAAAAGCCAAGGACTGAATGGCTCCACCAGTGTTCAACATGTTAACTAGGCCTATTGGCGCAAAGTGGACAGACTTCTTTTCCAACAGAGTCACAGGTGCAACGGTAATAAGCTCAAAGTTAAAGGGCTCCAATGAAATTTCCACATTCTCAGAGAGCTGAGAAAGAAGAAGCTTCTTGGCTTGAGAAAAGTACATAGCAAAGACTCCAACCCCATCAATGGAAATTGGGTTCTCGCCACTTTTCCATTCGATGTCATTGGCATTGGCCTTAGAGGTCACCACATGGGAACATTGAGAGGCACATTGGTTACGTCTAGTTTCTCTGCACCAACCTCCTCCTTGGCAATTGAATGCTCCAAGAACTCCAGTGTGCTGTAACAAAAACCAGAAATGTTAAACTATCAGAAAAAGCAACCCTTTACTTGATATACCATATTAGAACTTGGGTTTGGTTAATTTTGATTATTATTATTATTATTATTATTACCTTGTTAAGGTTCCAAATTTTGAGCATGGTTTTGCCATCATGAAGAGGGTCCTCAAAGAGACAGTCACGAGTGGGGAGAGCATAGTAGTTACACCTGAGAATGGAGCCATCAGGCAAAACAAGCTTCTTTAGCAAATCAAAGTCGTGCTTCCCGACTGAGTCACTGACATAAATAGGACCCCCAGAGATGGCCCTAGACGCGGCGTGGAAGGCAGCACAGGGGTGAGTCGACTGGAACATGTCCCAGTCAGGGTGTATGAAGTTTCCCATCCATAGACTATTATAAGCACAGTGAACCATGTGGCACCCTTGAAGCCAAAACGTACCGTTTGGATCACCAGATGGATCGGTGCACCAGAAATCATCCCCTGTGTCAACACAAAACAAATTCATTAATATTTTACATTACAAAAGTGGATGACTTGGTGAATGTCATCCTTTATTCATTCATCTATTGCTGGCACATTACTCCGCCTATACTACTAATTAATTTTGAGATGAAATCCATGATTTTTAGCATACTTGTCATCTATGACGCATTTTTACTGTGTTTTATGGCCTTATGTTCAAATTTAATGTACTTATCAATACATATAATGAAATCGACTGAAGGGACAAAATCCAATCCCTTAGAGGGTGATGATTGATCTGTAATATAAAACATTTACGTACCAACACGACCCAGACAGATGGCCTCTGTTCCAAGGAACATGAAGTCGTTACAGTGTTCCATGCTGGCAATTACACCGTTGCCCTTGAAGTGCTTTTTCACTGAGGATGTTAAGGCTTTGAAGTATGCTTTAGCAAGCTCCACTCGTCCCCCATAGTTCTCACACAACATCTCCAACAGCTGTTCAAATCAAACACATGAAAAAGGATATTATAATAATTAATTAGGTCAAAATGTTTCTGTTGAAAAGTAAAAGTAAGGTTTTTTTTTTAAAAAAAAAAAAGACCCATGTCACTATGAGTAAAATATTGGATATAACGTGCCGACCAACTGAGTCCAAATTATAGATGAAGTGCGCCGACCAACAAGGTCAAGCCAACGAAAATAACTGCTAAATCTTCTAATGTTATCCATCTAGGCTAATTTAAACTAATGTTTTTATAAGTTTTTTAGAGTAATTAAATGTGCGCCTAAAATATACCAAAACAGTTTAGCTTAAACAATTATATTTATTAGAATTGAGTTTTATTATTTTTAAAAAATATTTGGTGCATATTTTGGATACACTCGTCGTTACTCATGTTTTTATAAATTATCTCAAATCTAACAACAAAATATTTATATAAATTTAAATATAAAAAGAAACTTACATGAATGACGTCAACCTTGACTCCATCAATCCCAACTGCTTCCAAATGAGAGTGAATCCCCTCATACATCTCATCAACCTTCTCCGGTGGAACCAGTCCAATCCCAGTGCTCACAATCTTATCGACGGCCAAATCCTCCATAGTCATCTCCAAGCCCGGCGACAATTTGGGCTTTACGACTTGGGCCTGAGGCAGACCAGGAACATTGGGCCTCAGCCCACCCCAATACCCACAAAGTGCATGCCACACGTACACATAATCAACGCTCTTATGGTCCTCCTTAAGGTCCTTTATAAAGGCACCCATGCCCTTGTTAAGGGGTTTCTTGGGGGACACGTAATCTCTAAACTTGGAGTTCTCTTGAAACTTCAACAGCCTACAAGGCATTTGCTCCCCGGCCACCGTTTGGTTCATACCCTCCTGTGTCGGTGGGTCCGAGTCATGACCTATCGACTGCCAGCCGTCATCGATTAGGACCAGTCCAGGTGGGCAACCACCGTCCACCAGTCCCTTCACGCCTTCTAGAATGCCCTGAGGATGCACCGTAAGGTAGAATGCGTCCCACGTGCACCAACCAAATTTGTCCACGATTCCTGGGGGAGTTTTCTCCTCCAATAGCCGAAACGTCCCCAGGTGGACTCTCACAACCTTCATCGCCTCCTTAACGAGATTGTACGGATCTTCTCCGGCGTGGAGGTAGAGGACGCTTTTGAACCCCGACGCCGTGGCTTTGGTTGAGCCACTCTCGACGCAAACGTCGACGAAATCGTTGTCGTTTGGGCCTGGCTGGATTGAGGCCCGGAATGGGCCTTCTATGAGAGGGAGCACGAGGACATAAGGCCGGCCCAGTTTCGTCGAGTTCTCCAGTAGCACCATCTGCGTCTCGTGCTCGAGGTCGCGGCCTTTGGACCCAGCCCAGTGGGTGGTCCACCAGACCTTGAACCGGAATATGCTCATGAACCGGATGTCCTTCAGCATCCCTATGGGAACCACGTGGCGGCTGCTCGTGTTGTCGGCGTCGAAGCCGACGAAGCAACCGACGGTGGAGAGTGACTCGTCGTTAATGGACGTGTAAGGCGAAGGTGTTGCCGTAACGTTTTCTGGTACCTCCGAGAGTATGACGTGGCCGTTCGCCTTGAGGTTTGAGCCGTCAATGGAAAATGAAGATGGATTCTTGCACCCATCGGCCAGAGGAGTAACGTCGGAGCCGCCTTTGCTTAAACTTGGAGCCATGGTGGTCGAAAAGAGAGTGAAACAAAGCTATAAATGTAGGAAAGATGAGCAGAGAATAGTGGTTTCTCTGGGTATGATGGAATGAAGGGAAACGAAGACTGTAATGGGTTTATATAGGAGAAAAAAAGATAATGAACTGAAGGAATATGATTATATTAATGTACTATAGAATGATCAGTGAGTTAATGGAGAATCAGAAAAAGATTCTGTACTGAAAAAGATGAAAAGTATCGTATATATATAATTGAGATGATTAAGTAAAGAGAGTGATGAAATGAAATCAAGTGAGTTTGTATAATTAGTAGTATTTTCATTAACTTGAATGAGTAAATATGAAACTAGTCCAAATATATATAGGCAAAGGTTTAAGGGTGGGGAAGCTTCGTAAGAAGTTGGATGATGGAGTCGGTTGGAACTTTCAATTTTTTATTATTTATATTTATTTATCTAATTTCTAACACAAAATCTTTGAGGGCTAATGAATAATGAGTCATCCAAATTCTAAGAGGAGAAATAATTATTTATTTTTTCTAATTAGGAATAATTGTTTAAATTATCTGTTTGAAAAATAGTTGCTTTCTTCTGTTCATTGATCACTTCGACAAAAGAAAAAAATAAATGCAAGTTTTGGTATACACATAGGGAGTGGGGTATGTTTATTAAGGGGGTTGTTATTTTACATTTTAAGTTGCGTGTGATACTCAAATTAGTTAGCCATTCTACTTACTTTTCACGTTTTCTTCAATTGCCTCCTAAATAAAAAAGTTAGTCTTTTTTTCCCTAACTAATCTTTTTAATATAAATTTATCCCCATATTTTTAGTCTAAAACAAAATAGCACATAAATGATAAAAATATTTTAGTTTTACCCTAAAATTTTATTTTTATTATAATAATTTAAACATATAATTAATTTGTTTATTCAATTACTATGTAAATTAAAACAAAAAAAATTATTCATATTTTACCTATTATTTATAGAAGTTGATTGTGATTTTTTTGTTGGATTATATTATTGATTAAATAGTTAGAAAAATTTTAAGCAAGACAATTTTTTATAATGTTATTAGTATATCTATTAGCTACAAGTAAAAAGAAATGTGAAAATATTGATTCAGAAAAAACTAAAAAAAATTCTACTTATATAGTTTTGTTATGGTTTTTATTTATTAAAAAAATTAAATGTGAGTTTGTTAAAATATTTATTTTTTTTCAAAATAAATGTATACATTAAATATGAGTAAATAACATATAAAAATAAGAACGAAAAAAAAAAGTGGATTTATAAATTTTTTATATTATTTATTTGGTTATTTATTAATTTACATTTATGGCTAATAAAATTATAATTAATTTAAGGGAAAATGGCGGCGAAAATACCAATTCTTTTAAAACGGTACCACTTATATACCAAAACAAAAAAATTGGTGGCAAAAGTACCAAACATTATAATTTGAGTGCACCCGTTAATGTCATTCTGTTATCTCATTCAAATAAGCTACGTGTCATTATTTTGTTGGTCAAGTTAAACTTTTATTTTGACAGCAATTATGCTTAATTTGCAGCAGTTATTCTGGTGTAATTACATCAATGTGTTGCTGATAGAATCTGACTTATGGTGTAATGGGTCTTTTGGAACAAGTCTTATTGTGTGAAGTTCTATTTTGACAGCAATTATGCTGAATTTGCAACATTTATTTATGGTGTATTTGCATCAGTATATTGGTAAACAGACTTGTTTATTGCAGCACTATCAAAACTTAATTTGTAACAATTTTTTTTTTTAATTTGGATAGTTATATCAGCAGTATATAATCTCAATGGATTGCATTGATACTATGTGTTTTGTATTTGTTTTTTTGCACCAAATAAAATGCACGAAATAACATGGTAAAATTTTCCATTGAATTCTAAATAGTCTGTTCCTGAGGAAATTATAATCAATTTAGATAATCAGTTAACAAAAACAATTGGATATCAAAAATATACCAAGGCCACTACCAGTGGAGAAAGTCAACCAGATATCACATCTTCCATTAAACTCATATAAGACCAAATTATATATTACAACTCATAAGAGCCCAGTACAAAAACAGATCCAATACATTATAAAGTGAGATCCCTCATAGAAAAATACAGGAAAACAAAGAGAATCAACATTAGAGATTTACATATTTTTCTCAATTTTTAATCTTCAACAATCAGAGTGTCTACCCACTCAGAGAACCAACACCTATTGTTTTCCTAATGACCCAAAAAATAGAAAAAAAAAGAAATGAAATTGAGAAGAAGCAGTCAAACATAAAAAGTCAAGTCACATTTTTTGCACGTACAACCTAAGCTCCAATTCATTCTCTCCTTCGAGTCTTGCCCGAAACCCAGAAGGTAGATCTTCCTCTTCTCTTATGAAGATTTTTTTAATTAAACTACTTTGTTTTTATTGTTGATTTTCACGGGTTCCTATTTATGAGCTGAGTTTTATATTGATTTAGGTTTTGTTTAATTTATTTTAAGTTTTTATTAAAAGTATTTTAGGATTTTAATTGATTTAAAAAAATATATTCAAATGCTTATTTTAATGAAATCTAGTTTGACCAATGAAATAATGACACATAGACCATTTAAAAGAGATAACAGAATAACATTAACGGTGCACTCAAATTGTAACATTTGATATTTTTGCCACCACTTTTTTTGTTTTGGTATATAAGTGGTACTGTTTTAAAAGATTTGGTATTTTCACCGCTATTTTCCCTTAATTTAATGTGTTTTATGTTTTGAATAAATTTTACTCAGTTATATATTATAACACAAATTAATAGATATTCATTTAACTAATTTTATATATATTTTCTAATAGCGTGTGTTAGAGGTGAAAAAAATAAATGATCTTAATATTTATATAAAAACTAAAAAATTAAATTAATAAGAAATATCAAATTTAAAGATGAAAATGAAACAATTTTATCAATTTGGGTAATAATTGATATTAGATAAAAAAAATTAAGTAAATTTATATTAAAAGAACTAGTTAAGGGTAAAAGAAGACTAATTTTATCATTTAGAGAATATTTGAAAATAATGTCAAAATTAAGGGGAAAAAACATACTACTTGGATAAATTAACTAATTGTTCTAATATTTATTAAATTTAAATATATAAGACAGTCTTTACAAGAGTTTGACTTTGAGTGAACCAGAATCGCTAAATAATAATCACTTTTTATATGAAAAATGGTAATTTATTAAAATAATTTACAGTTTATTCGTAGTGCCGTTTGAGATTTTGTCATCTAGTATTAATTAAATGTGCCATCTTAGACACGTTATTTATGTATCTTCTACGACATTCAACCCTGTAGAAAATGAAATGGAAATTAATTTGTACAAAATACATTTTATCAAAACTTTGGGTTTAGAAATAATGTCAAAAAAGAAACAAAAAAAAAAGAATATATAGACATATAAAGAAAAAGCAGTGCGTGGGAATCTTCCACTCGTCCTAAAGGACACTGTATACGTTAGTAGGTAAATGATTTTTTTTTTTTGGTTTATATCATTTTAAACTTTGGGATTTGTATTATCTCTTATTTGGATTTTGTGTTTTAATAAATTTTTTGCTTTTTTATCCTAAATTGTTAATTTTGTGAATTATTTGTAATTTTAGTTCAACAAATTTTGATCAAAATTAAATTTAGGAGTTTATTTGAACTATTTTATAAACACACAAAGTCTAAAATAACACAAGATCTAAACATGTAATAAGACAAAATACAGGATCTAAAAAAGTATAAACCCTATTTTTTTTCCTAAAGTTTACGAAATTCAAGGAATCTCTAGAGACTTCTTTTTTAATTATAAGAATGCATTATTAGTTGTAGGGTTTCAAGCCTATCTTGGCGGGCTCCAACAAGTGTGTCAAGATTACTCCACATATGGTCAAAAAATGACCAATCTCAGTAGGCTTATATCACGAGAATGGGTACGCAATCTCGACTAGGGGTGTGCACGGTGTGGTTTGGGCGGTTTGAACACTTTTTAATACACCACGCCAGAAGTGCGGTGTAGTAGCTAGAACACACTGTGCGGTGTGATTTCGTTGCACCAAACCGACCAAACCAAACTATTTTTTGCGGTGTGGTTTGGGTGGTTTTCTATGGTGTTAAAAAATGTGTGAGATAGATATGGTGATAGGGAGGAGGCGCAAATGAGATGAGAGATGAAGGAATTGTTGTTGTGTATGATGTGTTAGAGAATAAGGTTATACCCTAATTTAAGTGGGCTCCTAGTTTCATATTGGGTTACTAAAAAGTGGTATATATGTAAAGTTTTTTTTTTTTTTAACATATTTGTAAGTATACGGTGCGGTGTGGTGCAAACCAAAATTTTACACGGTCAAACCGCGCACCGCACCACACCGCGCAGTTTAGCTAAAATACAAACCATACCGAACCATTCCATTTTTGACACTGCGGCTTGCGGTGTAGTGTGGTGCGGTGCGGTCGGTCGCCACGGTTTGCCAGTTTAGATGCTCACCCCTAATCTCGGCAGGCTAAAACCGCCAAGTTAGACTTTCGTTATCAATCTCGACACTGAAATTCTTTCAAAATAAAGGGTATCTTTAATAGTGAAATGATTTTATTTATACATCCCTTTCAAAATAAATATATGGTAACCATCCATTCAAAAATAACAGTCATATCTTAAGATCATGTATAAAAAAAAATGCAACAAATGCCAAGTAATATTGTTAAACCAACTAATTAACAAAACTTATCTTACCACATGTCATTTGTTGACACGGTTTTTCGCCAACAAATGATTAAGAAATCTAAAATAGAGATATTAAACTTATAATAAACTGAAAGTTTGAATGCACAAGATTTTACGTAGTTCAATAGTTAAAATCTACATAGTATACGAGTCACTCTTAATTTTATTTAGGAACTCTTGGAGAAATTGTTTATGAAAATTTCTACAAAGTTTTAGCATACAAAAAGTCGATCCCTTTTAGTGTCAATTCCCTTTATATTTATAGGGAATTGTGGTGGACAATATTGGGTAACCGTACAATAAAAAGTAACTTACAAGTTTGGGTAACTTCCTAAATAATTAAATACATAAATGCCCTGATTAAATCTATGGTGGTTATATCGAGCATTAGATACATAACGATTAGTAAACATGTTTAACAATCCCAACATATAAGAGCTACTGAAAGAAAAAAAAAACAATGTTTTAACAATTTTAGGTATTTTTTCTGCAAAGAAAAAAATATAGGTATTTATGTTTAACATTTATTGAACATTGAACATTTTTACCATAAAATTAAAAAATTAAATAAAACATGAAATATTTATACCGCAAATACTTGAAAAGTTCTCATTAACCTTCTACTAGGAAACAAATAAAAGAAACGACACCTTAAAATACTTGTATGAACTTTAAGAGATCCTTAATTAATCTAAAGTAAAGCAGTTGTATACTTTAAGAGATCCTTTATTAATATAAAGTAAAACAATTCATATCTCTAAGAGAATCCACACCATATTACAAAAATAAAATAAAATAAAGCATTCATTCAATTGCCAATATACATATATTATGTTTCTTTAACTTTATGAGATCTCTTGTCTAATGTAAAACACTATATAATTAACAAAGTACACAGCATGTTTTTAGCATTTAAATAGCTATAATTTTAATTGTTTTATATGACGGTGTATTTAAGATGTCTTGAAATTTTTTGGACAATTCTGAATAATTTACTGTGCCAAAAATATAGTTCAAACAATTTGGCGCTTAAAATATGATGCACTACTAGAAATATAGGTTTTTATACTCAGTATACAAAAAAAACTAAAGTAAAAGCCTTTTTAAACTCTTTTACTTCACTTTTGAATTTGGCGCTTAAACAAAATTAGATACTATTTCGCTTTTAAAAAAAACGAAGTTAAAAATTCAATTGAAAGAGGATCATGTTTGGTTGCACAGGCCCGTGACTTCTGTTTAGAGAGAATAAAGATGTAAAAAAAGGGCAAAGTCAAACGCGTCCCTTATTAGTGACTGTGCACTTTCTACTGCGGTTTTTATGTAAAAACTGAAGTAGATACTTTCTACTTCGATTTTTACATAAAAACCGCAGTAGAAAGTGCACATCCCAACCCCCTTAAAACCTTTTGATTGCGGTTTTTATATAAAAACCGAAGTAGAAGGGTTTTAAAACCCTTTTCTTCGACCCGAACGGTCATAATCCCTCTCTCTCCTCTGTTGAAAACCCCAAAAACCTTCATTAACGTAACCGTGCGGTAACACCATTTTCTTAAATCAAACCCTTTTTTTTTTGTTTTTTCATTATTTCTTACCACTTTCCTTCATTATAAACTGAAATATAGCCTCAAAATCCTTCTTTTTTTGTTTTTTAGAGGAAAAAAATACATTTGGCCGTGAGTATTATTTCTCACGGTTTCTTGGTGTTTCTTGCCGAATTTTGATCAGATTTTTGTCATTGCAAGGTGTTTTTTAGCTTCAAAACGAATTACTAAAACATTGTTTTGATGATAATTTTTTTTTCTATGTTTTTTTTATGTTATTCCAAATTTTATAATTAAATTTATTAATATTTTGTTAACTTTTCTAACTATTTGTTTATTTTGTTATTTTAAATAATGTGATAAAAATTTGGTTTATTATAAATATATATATGTATATTAGTAAATTTTAGAAATTGTGACAAGATGAATTTGCTTTTTAAATATTTGAAAAAATAAATAGCTTGAAGATGATCAAAGTGTTGTTCATTATGACTGATGAGGTATAAAAGAATTATTTAATTTGTTACATAATAAAATATTTGTTGGTCCATTATTTTAATATTCTTTTTACTTGATGTTGCGTAGTGTCCTCTAAAAAAGAGACCTCTTATGTCAACATGCCCATCCAAGGATAAGACGAATCGTAATTCTATGACTAGCTGATAAACAAGTTTTAGACTTGTTTATCTATGTGTGTTTTTTTTTAGGTAAAGTATTAGGTGTTTGTTTTGTTTTATTCTATTTTACATTTGTTTTTGTATATTTTCAGGTGTCGAAGGACCTAGATGACTTAGGTATGGAAACATGGTGGAAAAATCGATAAAATGACAAAAATTGGTGGAAAACGGAGTTTCGGAGTGCTTCCTGCGACTGCAGGAAGAGTGTCTTGCGGCCGCAAGTCCAAAAGAGTTTTGGTATTTCCGGGGCATTCCTACGACCGCAGGATACGTCTACAAATGAGAAAAACGCTGATTTTTAATTAAGGGTGTTTTGGTCATTTCATGTTTAAAAAATGCTAATTAGGTTTAAATTACGATTAAGGAGAGAGGAGGAGGCACTTTTGCAGACCTAGACTGGGAGAAGAGTCTTAGGAGTGCTTTGGATGAAGATTGGATCTATTATTTAGAGTTTTTTTTCTTCTCTTTTTACTTTTAGTTTATGTTAATTTCATGTTTATAGATTTCTTAGTGATGAACATGAACTAAATTCTATTTAGGGTTTTTAATTGAATCTCTTAAATCTTTATTATGAATTAATGCAAGTTTTTTAATTTCTTCTTCATATTTATTCAATTTGTGTTTATTAGGTATGTGATTGATTACACACATTTTACATGCTATTTATGAATACGAATAAAAATCTGAGAAGTGAGATTTGGATATGCTAAAATTGAATAGACATAGATTTCAATTTAGAACGAGAGTATCAAATTGGTCTATGTGATTTAGGACTGAGTTCATTGCTTCTTATTGTTTAAATTTCTCATAGAAATATAGAGAATTTGCATTAGGTCGAGTTTTATATTTCTTAACTCGAATATTTAATACTTTTGCATGTCTTTCATCTTAATGAGAAGAATTATCTCTATGATTACGTTAATGAATAATAAAGTGGATAGTAGAGGAGATTAGAATCCATAATTTCTTTTATATATATTTAATCAAGTTTGCTGCAAGATTATTGTTCTTTGTTGTTTTTAATTTAATTCTATTATTTATTATTTTAGATTTAAAAATTCCAATTTTTGATTACCAAATAGAAAATAAAATAGGCTATTGGCACTTGATAATCAGTCTCCGTGGGAACGATATCGGTCTTACTGAAATAAACTACAAAAGTGATTACGTATACTTGCGTAACTTTAATTTTCGCAACACTAGCCCACATCTGTCATCAGCTAGATCTCACGTCAATCCAGATTACACTCTGATAGAAGGCCAACCATTTGCCGATCACATCATGAATCTCATCCATGTTAGCCTTCAGTTTATGGTGAGAGAATTTTGCAGAGTTAAGGGAATAAATAAAGTAGTCTCAATTCCAGTGGACCCATCATTCATGAATCGTGAGTCAATCTTTATAACTTCAGAGGATGTGGAACAAGTTGCTACTTTGCATATGATTGGAGGCTCAGCAATGATATTCGGACTAAGGTATCCCTTCAACTAATTCTTTGGAATGATATAAAATTTAAAATGGTTATGAATATCGCTCTGTGATCTATTTCATATTTTCATAGTAAATTGAATGTTTACAGGTTTGGGTAGTCCTATTTATAGGGGAAACTCTGCTGAAATTTTTCAAAAATATTTAACACTTAAGAAAATTTTGCAGATGCATTTGGGAGTCCCTATTTCCAAATCAGCGTGTCTTTTACAAGTTTTTTGACACTAAGCGTCTTAGCATTAATAATGCTAACGATGTAGAACGATCAACCATTGACTTGGCAAATTGGTTGATGACCATGAATAGAGTTAGTCAACTATACTTTATACCTTAGAACATACGGTAAGAAATACTATAAATTTTTCTTATTTGATTATTCATATTAAAAATTTAATTATTTTATTTAACGCGCTTATTATTTTAGGGAACATTGGATGTTGGTGATTGCTATGCCAAAAGGAAAAATCGTGCTCTTGGATCCACTGAAAGCACACAAACGTTCTGAAGAAATTGATTCAATGATAATGAGGTAAGTTTTAAATTTTTAAAAATATTTATTAATACGCAACAACTATTACATGTTACTACATTTTAATAACTTTTGTTATTTTTCTTTTTAAATAGTGCATATTATAAGGCTTCTTCCAATGAATTACTCGGCAATCCTACAAAAATATTCAATGTTGCATATCCAAAACAACCACAAAGTCATGAATGTGGTTTTTATGTATTGAAGTACATTAGAGATCTTGTGCGGGCATCAAATGTAATAGAAACCTTAAAAGAAAAAGTAAGTTTATTTTTTATAACTTATTTTGGTATCAATAATCTATAAAATAATCAATGTTGTTATTAATTAATTTTACAGTTTGATGGGAAGAAGCAATATTGTGAGATTGCAGACCTCTTGCCAATCCAACACGAATGGTTAGATCAATTGATGACATACATTTATCAGTAAGCCTATTTTGTTTATGAGTTTGTTTAGTTCTAAGTTTAGTTTTATGTAAATGTATTAATGTTAAGGCTAGCTATCTTACTTAAGTACTTGTGTTTTATATACGAGTAATGATATGTGCACCCAAAATATGTACTCAAACATTACACACAATGACGTGTCACTGCTTTTTAAAACAATAGGTCCCAGTTTTAATAAATGTGATTGACTAGACTAAACTGACACATATTTTGGGTGCACATATCATTACTCTTTATATACTTATGTATGACATTTCTAATTAATGAAATTTAGCATATTTTCATTCAAAAAAAAACATTCATAACCAATTCTAATTGTAAGAATATATAATTATAAATCCATATAATTAGACCATTTCAAAATAATCAGAAATAATTATTAAAAAAAAGAGGTTTTCTACTTCAGTTATTATGTAAAAACTGAAGTAGAAAGTCTATTTTTCACTTTTGACTACTTTTTACTTCGCTCCAAACTACTACAATTGAGAATTTTAGCAAAATATGAAGTAAATCCAGCTATAAAAACTATTTTTTCTTGTTGTGATATTTGAACTATATTTTTAATACTATAAATTATTCATAATTTTTTTAAAAAATTTAATAATATCCTAAATAACTACAATATATATTATAAAATAAATATAAAAAAATTAAATTATAACTTTTTACGAAAACACTACAGAGGTGTACTAGTATACCCCTCTTTCGGAGTGTACTCCAGAATTTTAATTCTTATCTCGAAATTCCTAGGGTTAGGCATACCCGAATACGTTCTTTATGGAAAGTAAGCTCTATATTCCACTAGAAGTCTGTTGCACCACGTACGTTTTTTTAATTTTTGTTTTTTCTTTGGATCCAATCCAATTTAACATTTTAGCTACTATACATTCAGTTATTATATTTAGTTATTTATATTTATATTATTTTATGAAAAATTACATGTGTATGTACAAAATTATTTATATTTTAAAATCTATATATACTTTTATAAGTATATTTATATAATGTTTGAACAAATATGTGACGTTAGTTGGCCCGCAAGTGCCAAAATATTTCTACAAGTCGTCGGTAGGGATATTGTTTTAATCATATTTTCAATTTTTGTATTTTATTAATCTGTTTTCCTTTTACAGACCGGTATCAAATTTATTTATTAAAACCACCTAAATCAAACCCATAAAAATAAATGTATTATCATATAAATTTTGACTTACCAAGTCCCCATTTTTAAAATTTAAATTTCAGATAATTGTAATGTAGGTATAATAATTTGTTGGCAGTAATCATAATTTTTTTAAGAAAAAAACTAAATAAATACTTGATGGATATGGTTAGAATCTAAAGCCCAAAAAATACACGTTGTAGAAATGTAGAAGAAGAAGATATCCAAAGAACTCGCTAGCGTTACACTTTTCACTTTTGAATATCCTTTAATTGATGAGATGTTTTCAGTCATTTCAAACTCTCACTCAGCATAATTACAGAAAAGAATAACTTTTTCTTTTGAATGAACCAGAAAATTCCATTCCCTCATTTTATTATTTTATTTTACATTTTTTTGGTGTTTCTACGGTAGATGCTAGAAAAAAGAGTTATACTAGTGTGTGGCTTTCTTTAACTCTTCAATCTTAAATATTTTTTTGTCTGGTTCAAATATATTATTTTTTCATATACATACAAAAATTAGTATTTTTAAATTAATTTTTGACATTATATATTATTTAAAATTTTTTAAAAATTTATAAAATATTCTAAATAATTACAATATGTAAAGTCATAACAAAAATTGTATAAAAAACTATTCACAGTTTAAAAATACATCCAATTGGTATTATATATAAAATACTTCTGTCAAACCCCAATTGCTTCATTTGCCACGAGTTAAAAGTTTGTTATTTAAGTATTTTGAAGTACTTTTTTTAGAAAGAAATAAAATTATAGTAGTCCAATATATTGATGTATGCATTTTTTTTAACAATATAGATGTATGCATTTGAATAATATGTATTTAAAACAACTCAAGGGAATAAAAAGAAAAAGTGAATATTAATATATTATTATTGAATTGAGTTAGGGTTTTGGAAAAAAAGAATTGTGGGGCTAAACTCAATTTTAACCACTAGAATCGTGACAAGTGATAGTTTGCTTTTCTTCTTCACATTACAACACTTATTTTGTCATGAAAAAACATCTCAATTGAATTCCCTCTTCAGAAAATATTTCAAGTTAACTACATCTTTGCCACGTGTAGCTAACTTGTCATGACCCAACTCCACATCCAACCGGTAGTTACTGAATAAGTAATGTTATATACACTAAAATATTACATTAATTGATGTGAAATTATTATTTAACCAATCAAATTTATTTCAGATTAAACTTTTCATTTTATTTTATTTTGGTTGAAATTTATTATTTATAAAAATAGTATCACATTAGTTAGTACAATGTTTTGTTGAATAATTCTAATGCACATATTATTATTCTTAATTCATTAAACTAAAGACAGAATAACGTGGAGCTTTATAAATATGCCACGTAGTGATTTTTTCTTGGTGAAGAAATACGCAAAAAACTTGAAGAAAATAAAAACCACCAATAAAATAGTAGAAAAACTAGAAATAGTCATCATGACCGTTAGCTACACCTAACTCTAATTATATCCCACGTAGCTTAATTCATTATTATAGTAAAATCACAAATGTGGTGGTTAAGTTTAGTTGCGTTACATTAATAAATTGGTCATTAAATTTTAGTATATTTTTTTAGTCAGATAGATTTTTATATAGTAGTATTTAGTTTGAATAACTAATTTTTTTAGCAAGTTTAAATAACTAATTAAATGCAAATACTTATAATTTAATTAAATTAAAACTAGTCATGTTTATCTCTAAAAAAAACTAGTCATATTTATTAAAGTGTTATCCCACTATATAAAAATATTATAAAACATTACCGTCATTCGCACAATTTTTTAAATTACTAAAAAATATATCTTTTTAAATATTTTTTTAAAAGATGGTGTGGTAGGAATATATTTTCATGATGATGTTCATTGTATATTGAACCTCTTATATATTATCGAGAAATTCTGAATAATTAAAGTGTCAAAAATAAAATTAAAAAATCTTGTTGTATGTGTACTTTTATCTAATATTATTATTTTGTATACGCTTTACGTGATTTTTTCATAATAAATCTAAATTATGTATAAGAAAATTTATGTTTTATGAAAGGGTTATTTTGACCGATTACCCATTTGAACCCTTTATTTTTAAAAATTAACTTTTAGACCTCGTGTTTTGTCAAAATATTAAAAATGAGAATAGATAGGTCGATTATCTGAACATTATACTTTGGCCGATTATCCGTTTTGACCATTTATTTTTAAAAATTAACCTTTGGACTATGTATTTATTCACAAGGTTAAAAATTCTTTATAAAAAAGTAAATTATATAGTATTTATATAATTTATGTTTTCTGTAAGGGTTCACATTATTTTGAACCTTATATTTTAGCTAATTACCCACTGGGGCCCTTTATTTTAAAAAATTAACTTGTGGACCTCAAGTTTTGTCAAAAGGTTGAAAATAAGAATAGATAGATCGATTATTTGAACATTATATTTTGGTCGATTACCCGTTTCGACCATTTATTTTTAAAAATTAACATTTGGACTATGTATTTATTCAAAATGTTAAACATTCTTTATAAAATGTAAATTATATATATAAGGGTTTACACCATTTTGAACATTGTATTTTAGCCGATTACTCGTTTGGACTCTTTATTTTATAAAATAAACTTGTGGATCTTGTGTTTTGTCAAAAGCTTAAAATAGGAATATATAGATAAATTATTTGAACCACATGTGTAACATCCCAAATTTGATAATCAGGCTTAGTGTCTTAATTAGTGTGCCGGGAGGACATAAATGAATATTATGTGTATGTTTATGATTATATGCATGATTATGTAAATTGTGTGAGTTATATTATGATATGACTATTATAGCATGTTAAGGTGTATTAAGCAAGCATGTTGGCTTGTTTCTTATTAGAATGGTATTTTCGTAATTTTGACTTGTTGATGGTATATTTGTAAATATATGTGTGTTTATGATTGAGACCACATTATTATGTGGATATATTTGAGTTATTCGGCATGAGCGATCCTAGTGAGCAAGTTAGCAGTTTAGTCACAATGGGGTCAAATACCCGGCTCGGGGTGAGCCTAGGGGTATTATGATAATTTAGTACATTACCAGGACTTATCGGGTAATGGGAAGTAATCTGGTGATTACTTGGGGATATTGGGATTATTTGGGAAATTATAAGGTGTTAATTGAGATTGACCGGAAATGGTGGCAAAAGACCATTTTGCCCTTGAGGACATTAAAGAAATAAGTAAAGGCTAGGGGCGTTTTGGTCTTTTCCCTAACCTTGGACAGACTTAGGCTAGTAGAAGCCTTCATAAATCAGCAAAAAACAAAACACTCAGCAACTCTCTCTCTCTCTCTCTCTCTCTCTCTCCCTTTCTTTGTGGTGAAGGCTTGCTTGAGTTTTGGAAGAGAAGGGCTTGAATTGGAGGCTTGGAAGGGAAAATTAAGGACTGGGGAAGGGAAGATTGCAACTGAACACTCCATTTTCAGCCTAGGGGTTCAACTCATCATTGAGGTATGGGTCATTTGAGTTTGCCTTAATGTGTTCTTCATGTTCTTGAAGGAATTTTGGAGACTTGCTTGAATTTCGAAATCTGTGGGCATAGATTTGGTTTGGCTAAGTGTTTTAGGTTTAAAGATGAGAATCTATATTGTTTGGGAGGTCTGTTTGCAGCTAGAAATTTGTGTTCTATGGTTTGAATTTCATATTTGGAGAGGAGTTGAGTTATTGGAACTCAAAGGGTGAGTTTGAGGTTCAAAGTGTTTTTGGTTGAACCTTTGGTGTTTTTATGTTGCTTGGGGTGTATTATTGTGATTTTGGGACTCATTTCTGGTTGGATTTGGCACTTGGGGGTGAGTTTTGATGACTTGAGCTCGGAGAAAACGCAAACCAGAAATTTTGGGTTTGCTAGGTGGCACCCCTGCCCTGGGTTTGGCCGCCCCTGGGCTAAGCAGGGGAGGACTTTGGGGGTTCTCTTACTTGCTTGGGCACCTCTGCCCTTGTTCTGGGCGCCCCTGCGCTATGCAAGGGAGTTCCTGGGAACTCTCTGACTTGTTTGGGCGCCCCTGCCCTTGCTTTGGGCGTCCGCGCCCTATGTCAATTTCAGCAAGCCTCATTTTTAGAGCTTGGGAAGAACTTGGGGTCTCGGGGGATAATTCCACCACCCCGTTGGGTGCACTACAACAAAATAGAGGTTTTATGACTTTAATTGGGAGACATTGGAAGTCTACAATGTCTCCCACTTAGTGAGACGTTGTTGCTAGGGTCATTGTAGGTATATATCCCACGTCTCCCATTGGGAGACGTGCCTCACTTCCCACATCTCCCACTGGGAGAGGTGGAAAGTCAAACGTTGACTTTCCACCTCTCCCATTGGGAGACGTGGGAAGTGACTCACCTCTCCCAATGGGAGACGTGGGAAGTCCCTAGGAGACATCCCACGTCTCCCATTGGGAGAGGTGAGTCACTTCCCACGTCTCCCAATGGGAGACATTGAAAGTCTCCCACATTTAAAAAAAATAAATTAAATAAATTTATAATTAATATTATTTTAATTTTATTTAATAATTAATTAAATTGAAATAATATTAATTTAAATTGAAATTATTTTAATCTAAATTGAAATTAATTTAATAATCAATTAAATTGAAATAATATTAATTTAAACTGAAATTATTTTAATCTAAATTTAAATTAATTTAATAATCAATTAAATTGAAAGAAAAAAATATATTTGTTAGATATATACAAGAAATACAATATTTGTTAGAAATATTCAAAATGAACAAATATTGCATTGTGTATGAAGAAAGAGTTAAAAAAATTTAAAAAAAACCTATCAACGAGGTCGGTAACTTTGGATTATCGGCAACATATATGTCGCCCATTCTTGTCGCAACTCATCAATTTGTGCCTTTGTATATGATGTGCTTGTTAGCTGCAAGAAATATAAAGTAAAATATATTAATTAATTATTTGATTACATTTATAGTTTCAAAAATAATTTGTAAATTTTAATTAATAATACCGTTCTCAAGTAATGCCCGGGACTCGCATGTTCAATCAAATCCTTCAACATCCTCATTAAGTAGTATCCACATGCCACATTGTCCGGTTGGTGTGGACACTAATTATTTAAAAATATGAGTAATTTATTATTAAATTGAAACTTTTAAAAAAATGCATACATATTATTCTACTTAATTATTATAAATGTTCAAAAAATTTTGCTAAAGTTACTTACCTGAGGTTGCTTAATGCGTAGAGTATCAGGGAT
The DNA here is from genome assembly GCF_963169125.1 of Humulus lupulus. Taxonomy (NCBI): domain Eukaryota; kingdom Viridiplantae; phylum Streptophyta; class Magnoliopsida; order Rosales; family Cannabaceae; genus Humulus; species Humulus lupulus. The sequence continues at coordinate 89,767,301 of NC_084794.1, read as the reverse complement.
CTCGACATCAGGAAGATTCATAGAGAAAAAAAGATTGAAAGCGCTGACAATCACTGATATTATCTCCTCACGGTTATTTAGCTCTGAATTCACCGGATCACAACAATAAACATGATATGCATATGGTGCCAAAATAAGCAACATCCAATGTTCACTGTATAAGAAAAACAAAAAAATTATAGCTCAAATGTTAAACAAATAAATTATTGATATGGGTCGGAAAAATGATAACTTTTTAAACTTACCCATGGTTCCAAGGGACAAGCATAACTTGTTCTTTTGATTTTACGTCATTGCAACGTCTGAACAGATTCTGACACGATCGTCGAATGAACTCCCTTGAGTGGCGACGATATTAGGATTGACAAATAAAAACTTATTTTGGCGACCTTGTTGTACCACATATCTGTAAATGAACCTAATACAAAAATATGAAAAATTGTTATATGAATGAATAAATCAAATTAGAAAATTAAATGAACAAACTTATTTGTGAGATATATACCTCATGTAGCTGACGAGTACTGCTTGTCCAATCTTCTCCTTTCGAGCAAACTGAAGTATGTCATCCTTAAATATATAACAGTGAGACATATCCTGATCAAAAACTTCAGACTCTATGCCTAGATTGACACACTCGCCATCATCCCAATGAGATACGATATTCTGTAATTGTTCCAATGGAGTGTGGGCCAATTGTGTTGGAGGAGTTTGTTGTCGTCTTCTTTCTCGAGGTTGTTGTGTTGATGGAGCTCTTGGTCGTTGTGATTTGGTCCTACTTGTAGAGGGAGTCTGTATACAATTATATCAACAATTAAAAAAATTGCAAACAAATATAGAATTGTAAAGATAAGTATGTAAAAACATGGCATCACCTCATGAGTTACATCTTCAGATATAATGACAAAATCCTTAGGCCACGGTGTAATGCCCCAAATTTCCTAATAAGGTTTAGGACCTTGATTAGGAGGCCGGGAGGGCCATAATTGATTTATTATGCTATTTAATGATAATATGCATGTTTAGGTGTATTAAATATGCATGTGAACCCATTTGTGATTAATTGGGTGATTTTCATATTTTGGCCATTTCGGGCATTTTTGGCATATATGTGAAATGGGTGTGGTGCTTTGTTATTATTTGGTTATGCCAGGGTTACCCAGCACAAGACGATCCTAGGAGGTAAGCTAGTGGGAAAGTCACAACGGGATTTAAGCTTGACTTGGTGTAAGTCAAGGGGTATTTAGAGCATTACCGGGTTATTGGGTAATGGGAATTAATATTTGGTGATAAATTGGGAGTTAGTAAGATCAGGGGGAAATTCTGGAAGTTTTGACTATAATGTCCCCGGGGGTGTTTTCGGGACCCCAAGCGTTAGGTTTTATTGGAAGCTACTTAAGCTTGAAGTAACCTTTTAAGAAAATAAAAAGAACGTTCTGTACGTTCTCTCTCTCTAAAAGTTCCATTTTCGTTTCCCGATTCCATTTTCGAAGGTATCTTGAGTTCTAGGACTCGGAATCAAGCAAGGATCGAGGCATAGCAATCCTAAGGAGAATTAGAAGCTTATTAGCCGGAGGATTTAATTGAAAACAACTCAATCGGAGGTAATTCAAGTTTAAGTTTTAAGTTTTTAAAAGTTTTTAAGCTTGAATTGGATTTTGTGAATTGTTGAGTTTTTAGTTTGTTTGAGCTTCAGGTTTTGGTGGTTTTAGACCATTGAGAAGTTTGGGAACTTTAATTTAATGATTTGGGAATGTTTGGATGGGTTTTTGGAAGGTTTTAAAATGAAAAAAACGAAGAAAAGTGGCTGGTGCGGGGTTGGGCCGCGGCCCTGTTCTTGGGCGCCGCGGCCCTAGCTTGAAGAAGATGGAGGAGGCTCTGCCAGGGGTGCGGGCCGCGGCATGGCCATGTAGGGCCGCGGGCCTTAAGGGAAAAAAATACTAAATGGTGGTTTTTGTGATGGGAACTTAGCTCTAAGGGCCCGGGATCGATCCTACTACTTAGTTGAGTGGGATTCGATGTCTCGGAGGCTTGGGTTGGGTTTGGAAGTATTTATTTACTCATTTTGATGAGGTTTTATATTATGGTTGTGACTAGGTTATCACTAGAGGCTTGGAATCAGGATCGTTCTTGTGGCTCATTTGTTGGTAACCTGTGCTTGGACCCAAGGTAAGAAAACTGCACCCCATTTGTGACATGCATGGTTATGTTTGATGCATGTTGGATGTTGAAATGTAAACATTGATAGCATAATGAATGCTTGGCAATCTTGCCCATTTGCATATGATTATTATTGAGGCATGCTGGTTGGTTAAATGTGATGCATGTGATGCATGAGAAACATGTGATTAGGGCATGCCATGAATGATGAATATGAGATTGGTCAGAGCTTGAGTCTCTGTGTTTGTGCATGATTATAATTATGCTAGCAACTGTTTAGTAAGCATGTTGAGTGCCCTACTCTTGGATAATTGGCATATGATACATATTGATAGCATTGCTTACTTGTACATGGCACTGACTTATTAGTCAGGTTCGGCAGTGGTACTGGGCACTGGCCACATTGTGCTGTCTCACTAGTCATGACAACCCTAGTGAGTAGTGCAAGATATGTCGATTGGACCTAATTGACCCTCTGCATTGAATGACTCCAAAATCATTAATGCAGGACCGACCTCAAGTTCGATGAATATAAACAAGCATTTATCTAGCCAAAGGCTAGTCATGTAGAGCCATTGCAGGAAATGGGCACTGGGCCCCTAGTGACTTGGTTGTCAGTCACTCAGTATGGTTTACCAGGACCTCAAAGTGATATTCACTCATCTGATCAGAGCTACGGGCTCTGCATGATCATTTTGATCATCATATGCATGGCTTGGGCACTGAGGCCCCAGTGACTTGCTTGTTGGTCACTCAGTATGGTTTACCAGGACCTGTTGAAGGTTAGAGGCTTACCCAACAGCCAGCCTTCCATTTGAATTAGTGATGTGCTTGTCAGTCACTCAGTATGGTTTACCAGAACCTATTGAAGGTTAGAGGCTGACCCAACAACCACCCTTCCACTTGAGTTAGTGATTCGCTTGTCGGTCACTCAGCATGGTTTATCAGAACCTTTAGTGTTACGACACTCATCTGATTAGGATTGACTTGATAGTCCTCCAATCAGAAGGCCAGGTTTTCTTTTCCTGGATACCCCAGCATATGTTTGAATTCATTTGCATGCTGAGTAGAACTATGAATGCTAGGCATGCCAGATATGATTTGATATCATGATATGACTGTTTTTGAGCATATGAGTTTTCTTGCTGGGCTTCGGCTCACGGGTGCTTTGTGGTGCAGGTAAAGGAAAAAGAAAGCTGAACCATCCTTGAGTTGGAGAGCTTAGGTGATGACGTGTACATATGCAGCTGCTCGACCAATACTTGGGCGAGGTTTGAAAGTGGAACTAGGGTTGAACCCTGTTTTGCCGCTTAGAACGGCCTGTTGTAAATATTCTTTTGTAGTAGACTCTAAAATTATATTTTTGGGATTCCAATGTATACAGTAAACGTTCTAGTGAAACGTTACACCTCAATCGAAGTTTTTAATCCCTAAACCGCTAATCACACTTAGTTACACGTTTATGGCCAAATGACTCGATTAGCGAGTTTAGCATTGTTTTCAATGTGCACTGTAGCGGTCCTTGGAGTTGGGGCGTTACACACGCTATTGGCGTCCCAATGGCCTGAGCAACTATGTACATGTCCAAATCAGGATATGCAAAAGGGAGAGGACAGGTTGGCTTAAGAACACTCGTAATCATTGTTGATCCCAAAAGAGGGTGTTTTAATATTTAAGCTCGCAAGTGCACGAATCGTTTCGGAATATAATGTTCATGTAAGTACGAGGTCGAACCCATGGGAGTTGACTAACATCAAAAGAAACTATTTCAAACAAAGCAAGAATATTCTAACCTAGTTCCAAATATTTGATGAGATTTTGTTTTAGAAAAATAAAACACAAGTAATAAAAAGATTTAAGATTAAATAGAAAAATTGTTTTCAAATGAGATATATAAAATAAGATTATTAAGATTTTAGAATCCACAAAATGCAAGTTCAATAGTATTTATAAGTATATTGATTCCCAAGTTTTAATATAGTTGAAATAAATCACACTATATATTTTTTCAAAATATATTTTCTATTCAAGCACAAGTTACTCTTTCAAAAAGGTAGGACTTTTCTTCACTTTTATAAGATATAATTTCTAAGCATTAGTTGTGTTACAACCTAATGAAATTACAAAAAATCAAAGAGATTATGTTTAGGCAAAATATGATACTTATGCTCTAAGAATTAGATGTGAACAATTTAATGAAAAACATTTAATCAAAGAATATCATATTTTTTTGCATAATGAAGAACTAAGTGTAATATGCTTTAACACTCAATAATAGATGAAAAATGCATATCATTGATAGAAAAATCCATAAACAATGTTACACAAATGGGAAATCAACATACAATAAAAAATACTATCTAGTTACATTTTGCTTCATCATCATCTTAATAACCTTTGAAAAAGATTAGAAGCTCATAACTAGATAAAAATTACAAAATAACATACTTGACATGCTCTTCAAAAGATGAAAATGGTAGAGAGAAACTAGTGAAAAGAAGAGAGAAAAATGTGTAGAAGAGGTTGAAAAATATCAATAAGAAGAGCTCCTCAAATGGCCTTACAAGACTCTATTTATAGGCAAAATGTGGAGATTAAATTAATCAAATTAAAATAAATAAATTGATTAATTTAATTGTGTTGGGAAGTGGTAGGATAAATAGAGTAAGTGTAAGAGTATTGGAAAAATGAAATGTTTGGTTGGGTAAAAGATTAGTGAAAAGCTAGGGTAAAAAAAAAAAATTAGGAATGTTTATTTAGGTAAGAAAAATAGGGAAGAGTGAGTTGATATTTAAGTGAAAAATATTGGGAATGAAAAATGTGAATTTTGATCTTATTTTTATGGCTATTGGTTTTGTTGTCTTGGCATGGGAGCATGCTTGCATGGCTGTGAAGTGGAGTGGTAGCAGCTATGGGATGTTGGGCTTCGGAAGGCTGCAGAGAAGAGGAGACCGAAAATGGGCCTGGGCTTGAGTGAGCTGCAGCAGAAGGCCCACGGTTTGCTTGGATGACTTGCTGAAGAGAATTGGCTGGCGTGCATTTGGGGAGTCAACGTGGTATTTCTTTTGCTGGGAATATTTGCTGAAGAGAAGGACAGCTGGCATGATGGGGTTGATTGATGCAGCTGGGAGATGTGGAGACAACGTGGGAGGCAGATTGATGAACTTGTGAAGGGCTGGTGGATTGGGCTGTCATATGGGCCTGGGCAAATGTTGACAAATACCACTTTTCATGCTATTTTCTTTCAAATTTGCCACTCTTTCTTTTCCTTCTTTTCTTTTCAAAGCCAAAAAAAATACAACTTACTCCCTACAAAATAAGTAAATAATAAATTAAAATCAAATATTTTCAATTATAAAATAACTCAAATTAAGTCCAAGAAAATACTAATTGAAATTTAATTTACTTTGGGAATTAAGTTTAATAAAATCACATTTTTTTAACTTATAATCTATCAACACAAATTTCAAATAATTAAACTACAATATATTATAATAAAATATCTATAAAACATATAAAAATCTAGAAAACAACAATAAGACTAATAAATTAAAAATTACATAAAAATTTAATAAGTTAATTAAAAACTCAAGAACTAAGCAACAATTAGCATATAATAAATGGTAAAATAACTCTATTTTGTAGAGTTATCAATCATAACTTGGAAGTTGTTGCTTGCCTCTCTTTCAATGAGTGTACCTGATGCAACAATGTTTGAAACCGAACCAATTGCTAATTGGCATGCTCGGCCCTGCGTAAGAAACATATTATATACAAATAATCATGTTGAAGCAGTAAAGAAATTTATTTGGTTTCAGAATATTCAAGAAAGTTTAATTACCTCTTGCAAAAGCGGTTGTAGTGCAACAATGTGGTGTTCTGCTTGAGGCACTACTGGGTCTGGAGTATAGTAGGACGCCTGCGCTGGTGGCACTGGTGGGTCGGGCACATAGTATGATGATGGCGCTGGTGGGACTCCAACGTTAGATCCTGACCCGCTCTGTTGGGCCAATAATTTTCTCAAGAGCTCATCTTGTTGCTGAAGGCGCTCTTCTAGGCGTTGTGCTTGTTGACGATGCTCTTCTTCTTGTTTTCGAAATCTTTCTTCAAATTCCTTTCTAATGTCTTCATTCGAAGAAGAGGCTTTTGATTTATTTTTCGTTGAGGTAGGTGTTGGAGTATTCCAGTATACTGAGCGGGACACACCGTGTCCTCCAGCCCTAACACGTCCTCGAGGCTCAGGAGTGCCCAACGCCCTCGTCAGCACATCATCAGGGCCATCAGGTGCCCATTTACCCTCAGCTTGGAGTTGCCGGTAATGATCCTGTGAAACAATATTCACAGAAAGTTATATATATAAGCTAATAATTTGATATATCAACATTATTAAATATGAGCACTTACAATATTTTTTTGAATATCAGAGGCCTCTCCAATGAGCTCTCCTTTTGCATTCCGACGACCCATGCTCCATAAGTCTACCCTATCAAGTTCAGTCAGACTTTTCCCACTTTGTTCCATTAACATCTCTTCAATACGCACATAGCCTCCTCTAGAGAGGTTGTGATTGTATTTATTCAGTGCTCGATAATTTTGCATCTCCTCTCTCTTTCTTTGCCACTCGGGAGTTAATCTTGAGTTCACAAACGTTAACCATTCATCCGGAGTTATGACATTCTCTAATCCAAATGGCAAAGCTGGCGGGAACTCATTTGGATATTTTTTCAAAGCGTCGTAAACGTGTACCCTTGTAAGATTAGTCTTCCAATTTCGGAAGTACTTTCCCGCATCCTTCAACATCTGTTGCTTTTGTTTGGGGTCTAAATCATAAGTTTTCTGCAAGTTTGAAAGTAATAAGAAGCATATTATCAAAACAATATATATTTTAAAAACATTAAATGAAATATAATTAATAAAAATATACCTTCATTGTGTCCCATATTTTATTTTTATCCACCACACTAACATCTTTCCAACTGTTAATGTTAATGGACACAGTTGCTCGAACAACTGATCCAAGCTGTGATGAAACATTACTTCTAGATTCACCCACTAGTTGACCATACTCATTGTATTCAACAGGAGTAAGATGTCCTTCACTCCTTTTTTTGGTGTTTCTAGACATCCATGTACGTCCTCTCACAGATTTATTGTCTTGTTCCACTGACTGAGAATGAGGGCGTTGCTCTCCCTCATCAGAACTACCACCAAAAGGATCAGCCTCCATCTGTGAAACATAAATATCATTATTATAACAATTTTGGACACTCATAATCAAAAGATGAAACAAATTGATGAAACCAAAAGATGAAACTAAGAATTTCACATATCATAAACATATGAAACCTATTAAATGGTACCTCAAGACCCATTTTCATCAACCCATAATCCTTCACCGTTTTCACGGAAACAAATACAATCATCATCAACTTCGTCATTATCTTCTATTGCGGTGAATGTGACAAGTTCTTCTTCGAGAGGTATATCATGTAAATCACCATCTTTAATGTTCCATTCTCTTGTTTGCGTTGGAAGAACAATTGACCATTGGTTGTCTGAAGGATCATTCACATAAAATACTTGTTTCGCTTGTGAAGCTAATATAAATCGATTAGATTTGTGCCCAATTCGATTTAGATTAACTAATGTGAAACCAAAATCTTCATATATTATGCCGCTGTTACTTTTCACCCAATCACAAAAGAAAACAGGTACTCGAGTTGTGATATAATCTAACTCCCAAATTTCATTAACTACTCCATAAAAAGTCATATCACATTGAACTGGATTTTTATCTTTTGCACTAGAGACTTGCACAGTTTTAGCAACAAGGCTAACACCACTATTTTGTGTGTTTCTGTTGTTACCGCTCTCCCTAGTGTTAAATAGAGTACCGTTAATCATGTATGATGAAAACTTGATGACATTAACCGAAGGTCCTCGAGAAATCCACTTAACAATGTTTGAAACCTTATTTGATGTGTTTTGTAATTCTGACACAACCTATCAAATCAACATACCAAAAACAACCAAAAATGTCATCTTGTAATTAAGTACTAATTAATGACAACTTTCAATAATCAACACAATTTACCTTTTGTTCTATCCAACTACTAAAAGTTCGATAATGTTCGTCTTGTAACCATTTTGAGTTCCTTGACTTGGATGGAAATTTGGTCTTTATCTAATTAAAATGTTCCCTTCAATTATAAATATGTTATTAAACAATTGAATATATGAAATTACACAACTTAAACTTAATGTATTATATGAATATAACTCACTCGATATAAGGTTGAATTTCATTTATATTCTGCAACACAAGACGATGCGCTTCATCTAGAAGATCTCGACTTATTGTGCATACAACGCTACCACGACGACTCTGAATCTCAACATTTTCAACATCATTTAACCCAATTTTCTGTACACCAGTCATGTATTCAGAACAAAATTCAACTGCCTCTTCTGCAATATAGAATTCGACGATGCATCCTTCCGGCCGACTTCTATTCCTAACATACCCCTTAAAAATCTTCATATATCGCTCAAATGGATACATCCATCTTAAATAAACTAGACCACAATATCTTAGTTCTAAAACCAAGTGAACTGTCAAATGGATCATTATATCAAAAAATGCCGGCGGGAAATATTTCTCCAACTCACACAATACCTCAATAATTTCATCTCTTAACTTAGGTAACTTTAGCGGATCAATCACCTTACAACACAGTGACTTGAAAAACAAGCATAACCTTGTGATTACATCTCGAACTCTCCTAGGCAACACAGATCGAATGGCAACTGGTAGCAAATGTTGCATTAGAATATGACAATCGTGAGATTTCATGCCAGTCAGAATACAACTTTTCATGTCTATTAATGATCTTATATTTGAGGAATATCCGTCTGGAACTTTTATATTAAACAAACATCTGCAAATTTCCATTCTTTCCTCTTTAGTAAGAGTGTAAGCTGAAGGAGGTAAATATGTTCGTCTCTTATCTGGTTTTGGAGTTAATTCATCCCTTATACCTATTGCAACCAAGTCTTGTCTAGCCTTAATTCCATCCTTAGTTTTCCCAGGAATATTCAACAAAGTGCCAATCAAACTATCACATACATTTTTCTCTATGTGCATAACATCTAAATTATGACGTATAAGTAAGAAAGGCCAATATTCAAGTTCGAAGAAAACAGATTTCTTTTTATAACACCCTTTTGGCTCCTCCACAACCTTGGCCTTGCGACTACGTTTCATCTTTGTAGGTGTATGAACTTTGGGCTTCCCTAACTTGAACACAATTTTAGACATCTTCTCAAGTACTTGGATCCCATTCAATGGCTCAGGAGCCTCTTCAAACTCTTGTTTACCATTGAATGCCTTCTTCCAAGTCTGAAGTTTATGCGTATTAGGCAAGAACTTCCTATGTCCCATATAACATATTTTCCGAGAGTGTTTCAAGTATTCAGAACATGTTTTTTCTTGACAAACGGGGCAAGCTTTATATCCTTTCACACTAAACCCAGATAAATTTCCATAAGCAGGAAAGTCATTAATTGTCCACAAGAAGACTGCTCTAAGATTAAATTCTTCCTGCCTATACGCATCATAAACCTTAACCCCTTCATCCCACAAAGTTTTCAAGTCATCTATAAGAGGAGCTAGATAGACGTCAATATCATTACCAGGTTGTTTAGGTCCTGATATCAACAAGGTCAAAATCGTAAACTTTCTCTTCATACACAACCATGGGGGTAGATTGTAAATAACAAGCATAACAAGCCAGCAACTGTACTTACTGCTAAGGGATGCATGTGGATTAAACCTGTCAGTCGAAAGACCTAGACGAATATTACGAGATTCATTTCCAAAAGAAGGCCACTTCAAATTAACTCTCTTCCAAGCAAAGGTGTCAGCTGGATGTCTTAATTTACCATCCTTTATTCTTTCATTAGCATGCCACGACAAACTTTTAGCATGTTCGGCATTTCTAAACAATCGGATGAAACGAGGAATTGGCAGAAGGTACCACAAAACTTTGGCAGGTACTCCTTCCTTGACATCGTCACCATTTCTTTTCTTTTGCCATCGTGACTCACCACAAGTAGGACACGATTTTGCGTCTGCAAAACTATTTCGATATAATATGCAATCATTAGAACATGCATGAATTTTTTCGTACTGCATGCCTAATGAGCATAACGTCTTCTTTGCCTCATAAAATGAAATTGGAATTTCATTATCTTCAGGCAATAACTCCTTCAAAAAACCAAATAATTCAGTAATGCTTTTATCACTCCAGCCATGTTTAGCTTTTAGATTGTACAACCTAAGAAGCGCATATAATTTTGTAAATCTTGTACAACCAGGGTAAATTGGTTTCTCGGCATCATTAAGGAGTGTCTCAAACTTATTTGGGTCTACTCCTGATCCATAATGTGCATCGTCAATCATTTCATCTAATGGATCCCAGTTCTCCTCCACTATATTCCTCCTCACTCCTTTTGGTCTACTTGGCAGAGTTTGAGCAATCAGAGCTATCTCCCCATGGTAATACCAAATTGTGTAGCTCTTGTCGATCCCATTGAAATATAAGTGTTCTTTAATCTTTTTAAGATCCATATTTTTAACATTTCCACACTTAAGACATGGACAATAAGTAAAATTTGGGTCTTTCACATTTTCCGAACAAAACCTTAAGAACAAATCGACCCCGTTCCTATATTCCGTAGACAACCTATTCGCTGGCATCCACTGTTTATCCATATATTCTCCTATGTCTATGAAAAAGAAAAGAAACAACACTAAATAAGCACGTGATAAAGTTGTATGTCTATATAAAACTAATCTTTTATTATCCTAGATAAAATCGGGCAGCATTTCCCCTATAATAGTGACCTAACCATCTGCATGTGAATATCAAAACAAACAATTCAAACAACATACAATAAGTTTCTTCCTTATAGAATGTCTATATAAAACTAATTGTTTATTATCCTAGATAAAATCGGGCAGCATTTCCCCTATAATAGTGACCTAACCATCTGCATGTGAATAGCAAAACAAACAATTCAAACAACATACAATACGTTTCTTCCTTATAGCTCCACAGCACACAGTCAAATTTCTCAGAACCTACTTCACTAATACACACAAGTTCTAAACCTTCCGTTATCACCGCAGCACACAATTTTAATCTCAGAACCTACTTCACTATGGATGAATATTTAAGATATTCAAACTCCTCTAACATTTGTTTAATAATATTAAAAGTAGAAGTAAGAGAATATATATGTACCTCTTGCAATCTTTAATCCAAAAGCTAGCAAAATTACTTCACTTAGTAATCAAATTCGCTGTTAAATCCACAAACCAATAAAATTAAATTAATAAATAATAAATAAAACATCACTAAATATCTAGCAATATATAATGTATTATTGTAATTTTAGAAACTTAATTACCTCAAATGTGTGATTGATATAGGAATTTGATGCAAAATACTCTCTAAAATCTCACCACAAAAATCACAACCTATATGAAATTAAATTAATTAATATGTTAAATATTACTAAACAAATATCACTAAATATCTAATAATAGTAAATGATATTGGTAAACAAATAAAAAAAATCTCAATGTGCCACTAATTATAACCTCAACAAAAAATCAATATAAAATTTCATAACCTAAAAACTTAATAATAAACAAAAACATACAAATTTTCATATATTTATATTTTATAAATTATTTAATAAATTTATTTTAACATAACTATATATATAACAAAATAGTTACAATTTAAAAAAAAAATTCAAATATACAAAAATATATCTAAATTTCGAAATAAAAAATAATAAAAATTTAAAAAAATCATGAACATATATACTCTAATGAAATCTATACAATGTGATAGGTTGAATTAAAAAAAAAACTAAAAAATCATAAATCCCTAAAAACTTCCATGGAAAAACCACAAAATCCTACAATGTATATAAAAAAATGCATAAAAATGTAAAACTAACACAAAATCATGTATATTACTCATCCTAATGCAAAACCTATGATTTATTTGCAAAATAATTAACTAAAAATCAATAAAATAAAATAAAAACTTACCTTAGAACCCTAAAAAACGCAGCCCCAATTTCTCTCCTCTGGTTTGCATGCTCTCGGGTTGGTGATGATATGAGGAAGACAAAGATTATTTGGTATATATGAAGGAGCACATCCAACGTCTCCCACTGGGAGACGTGGGACACGTGGCACGTCTCCCAGTGGGAGACGTTGGATGTAGTCCCATGCACATCCAACGTCTCCCACTGGGAGACGTGCCACGTGTCCCACGTCTCTCAGTGGGAGACGTTGGATGTATCCATAATCACTACCCCAACCTATTTCCAACGTCTTCCACCATTTTTAATGTCTTCTAATTGTAGTCATTAATATACACTTTCAATGTCTTACACCATTAGACATTTAAAACCCCTGATAAGTTTTAATGTCTTACACCATTGGTGTAAGACATTGTAGGAAGTCATTGTATATCAAATTTGTTGTAGTGGTGGAAGTAGAGGCCTCGAGGGCACGGGATTGCTCCCGGAGTTTGTTTATGGGATGGAATCATAATGAGGATATTATTTATGGTTGTGACTAGGTTACCGCTAAGGCTCCGGACAGAACCGTGCTCAAGCATCCTTTTTATTTATCCAGTGCTTGGACCAGAGGTAAGAAAACTACACCCAATATGTAACTAGTGCTTGAACATGGTTATGGCCATGCTTGGACTATTTTATTAGACATGAGTAACTGTGTTGTGCATACTTGTAATATACTATGTATGCTTATCTGTTTTACTTTATTGAAAGTCTTGACTTATGAGTCAAGGGTGACAATAGTGCACTGAGCGTAGGCCGGTATCGTTAGGCCTATCCAAGAGTGTGGTATACACTTAACTAACCCTATGGTCGCTTAGAAAATAAAGCGCCAAGTACTCTTGGCCAACTCTAAGGCTGGTTATATAGAGGATAGGGAAATGGGCACCAGGGTGACTCTACAGTCACTTATACTAGGGCAGCGAGCCTCGGTGTGACTCTATAGTCACTTATCTGGATTGAATACATGCATGAGTAGGGTTGTTACTGCTACGCATGCTAATTATGATTCTGTAATATGTTATTGACTGCTTATGAGCATGTTTAAGTTTTCTTGTTGAGCCTTGGCTCACGGGTGCTATGTAGTGCATGTAAGGGAAAAGGGAAGTTGGACCAGCCATGAGTTGTAGAGCTTTGGTGGTGGCGTGTACATATGCAACTTACTCGACCACCACAGCCCGGGATTCACAGAGGAACTAGGGTTAAACCCTAATTTTTCTGCTCAAGCTGGCTTGTGTTGTAACCACCCTTTTGAATTGTAAATGACTTTTTTTAAATGTTTATTTTTGGATCCCATGTATTGACTTAAACTTTTAATGAAAGTACATATTCCTTTGACAAATTTTTTTAACCCTAATTCGTTAATTACTTGTAATTACACATTTATGTCTAAATGACTTGATTAGCAAGTCCATCACTATTTAAAATACACAGTGTAATGGTCTTGCCTATCCAGGGCATTACAATGTGTATTTTGGTTGATTGCCCATTTGGAGCCTTTATTGTTAAAAATTAATATTTGGACCCCATGTTTTGTCAAAATGTTAAAAATATATATAGAATTTTTAATTGACATCTATTATATTTATTATTAAATAAAAAAGAGAAAAAGGAGAAAATAAATTGTGTATTTTCCTTAATTAATTAATAGTCATAAATTAAAAAAGTAAAATAAAATATGAAAAGAAATGACGTTTATTATTATATTTATATTTAAATTTCAATTAAATAGTTGTTGTAAAATATTTAATCAAATTTGAATTCAAATTATATATCGTTTAAATAAATAAAATTAAAATTAAATTTTAAAATATATATGTTGTTAAGATTTATTTTATATTTTTATAAATTAGATATTTTTGTTTTTTTCTTCAATTATTGATTAATAATAATAAATTTTAAAAAGAAGAATAAAAAAAATTCTCTTTACGTTTTTATATTTAAAAAAAAAATAGATAGATATTTATGTTTTATCTATTTAATTATTAATTAATCATAAATATATAAATTTAAAAAATAAGAATTAAAAAATATGAAAAGAAGATAAAATAAAAAGAGTGTTTTGGAGTAATTTTAGAGTGACACACCACCTCCTTATGACTCTCATTTATATAAATATACAATTAGATAGATATTTTATATTTTTTTTCTTTAATTATTAATTAATCATAAATATATAAATTTGAAAAAGAAGAATTAAAAAATGTGAAAAAAATGAGAAAATAAAAAAAGTGTTTTTGAGCAATTTTAGAGTGTCACATCACCTCCTTGAGGCTCACATTTATAAAAATACTAGATTCAAGCAAAGTACCATTTACGTTTGTTTAGTTTTATTTATAGAATTTATTAATTATTTTTATTAAATTTTTATCATTGTGATAAAAAATTCAAATATATAAATAATATTATATATAAAAAAATGACATAAACATATTAGATGAAAAATTAAACCAAAACATTGTTTATGATTTTTTTTAAATATATATATATATAATATGATAACTTTTTTAAATATAAATGATACTTTTTTTTATAAAAAATAAGAATATGTATTATATGTTATTATTATATTTTATAATATTAAAATTTATATTGATATAAGTATTAAATATTATTATAATAATAGTAATAATTTATAATATTTGAATTTATATTAATATAATTAGTAAAAAATTAGGATTATATATTATTATCATAATAATATTTTATATAATTTAAATTTATATTAATATAATTATTTTATATCTAGTGTTGTATTATATAATGATATTTTATAACATTTTAATTTGAATTTATATTAATATAATTATTATATATGTAATCTTACATTAAATATTATTATAATAATAATATTATATAATATTTGAGTTTATATTAATATAATTAATAAATATCTATATTTAATTATTTTTAAAAGTATATTTTATTTAAATATTTAGAATATTCCGTTAAAGTTAACAAAACAAACTATTAAAACCAAGAATTTTATTTATCTATACACTTTTTATATAGAAGAGATGTAGATTATATACTAAAATTAATGTGTGAATAATATATGAGGAGTTATATTTACACCCACAAATATATGAATACATCCTATTTTTTTTAAGAAAAAGAAATTATTACATATTAAATTATTAATCATAAAGTAATATACATTTCAAAATTTTACACTTAAAATACTTTATTTTAATTAAAATTAATTTTTTAATTTAAATGGAATCTAATTAGTCTCTGAAAATAATGTAACAACACAATAATAAAAAATTATACTAGAAATAAAAATCATCTATTATGAAAGTAAATTTATCTATTTTTTAAATTATTTTTTTATAAATTTATTTTTGAGATGTATTAAATTTTTCTTTTTTTTTATTAAGAATTATTTAATTTGTTAGTTAAAAATTTTAATTTCTATTTTTTTAATAAATAATGTGCATAGTTTTATTTTATTTTTATTTTTTGTTAAATGAGTATAAAATTCAAGATTTAATATATGAAATACATGATGTGTAATTATAAATAACATATTTTTCTATTTATGGAATGGAGTTTAAGTAGTTTTGGATGTATTTATATATTTGTGGGAGTATAAACATAATTCTACATAAAATATACATTTTAACAAACTATAATTAATTATATAATCAATATTCATATATTATGCTAATTGAATAATATAATTATAGGGAAAATCTAAGATAAGGCACGCTATGGTAAGGTGCCGAAAAGGTATGATCTTGTTTTAGGCACATAAATCAATTTTATCCCTGTTTTTTTATGACGGAGTTCATTGTCGTCATAGCAGGTGTAACGTCCCAAATCTGCTAATAAGGCTTAGTTCCTTGATTAGCGTGTCAGGATGGAAATAATTGATTTAATTATGTTATTACGTGGATTAAATGATTATATGATTAGAAATGCATGTTTAGGTGAATTAAATATGCATGTGGGCCTGTTTTCGTTAATAGGGGCATATTTGTAATTTTTGCCCGCTGATGGCATAAATGTGATTATGTGTGCGTGTTGTATTTGAGACCACATTGCTGTGGAGATATAATTGATATGTGTGGTCCTAGATGGTCCTAGGGAGCGGATTAGCGGAATAGTCACAACAAGGTCGAATACCTGGCTCGGGGTGAGCCTAGGGGTATTTTGGGAATATAGTGCATGTTCGAGGTTACCTGGCTAACGGGTAGCTATTTAACGATTATTTAGGTATGTCGGGATTAATTGGGGATTTATAGGGACACTTGAGTAATTAGCGGGAATGTGGCAAATGACGGGATTGTCATTGGAGGCATTAAGTGGCTAAGGATCTATCCAGTGACATTTTGGAAGTTGGGGATAGACATAGATTTGGCTTAGGACACTAGAACTAACCAAAAAAACAAAAGAAACACAACGCATTCTCTCAGCCTTATCTCTCTCTCTTAGCTAAGGGTAATTTCGCTGAAATTCAAGGAGGAAAGTCTGGGAATAAAGGGGAATTGAAGCTTGAAGTGTTTGGGGTTCAGCTCTGGGTCGAATTATCAATAGAGGTAAGGGTTTCAATTTGATTTTTCTATTGAGTTTCTGCAGTGATATAAGGGCTTTCATGGGGTTGAACTCTAGGTTGGTTTTGAGATTTTGATGATATTATGGGATGGTTTTTGAAGTGTTTATACTGATTAGGTTCCCTTGATACGAATTCTAGATTTAATTCTGGATGTAGGGGTTGAATTGGGTGTGAATTGGTAAATTTGGCTGAGGAAAATGTAGTGAAAACATGCAGGATTTATGGGTTTTGGGCTCAAGCCGCGACTGTGTTCTTGAGGCGCCGCAACCCGTGTGTACGAAGAGGCTTAGGGAGCCTCTGACTTTTCCCAGGCACCGTAGCGCAAGTAGGGCGCTTTGCAGCTCGTGTTCCCCAGAAGAGAGCCTAAGACTCTCTGACTTGTAGCGTGTCGTGACCCTAGGGGGCGGGCCACGACTCAAATTAAGGGAAATGGCCAATTTGGGGTTTTAAACTCGGGAACCCAAATTTAAGGGCTCGGGAAGGATCCTTGTAACGACCTAAAATCACTATTAAGGCTTAATAGTCTTGATTAGCGTGTCGGGAGGGCATGATTGGTATATGTGTGATTAAATGGTTAAAATGCATGATTTTGTGGCATGCATGATTAATATGATTATGTGATATGCATGTTTATGAGTATTAGATATGCATATGGGCCCTTTATAGCTTATAAGGGCATATTTGCGATTTTGACCTGTTGAGGGCATAAATGTGATTATTTGTGATAAATTGTTGAGACCACATTATTATGTGGATATATTTGCAGCATATGGCTCGAGACGGTCCTAGTGAGCGAATTAGTGAAATAGTCACAACAGAGTTTAATACCCGGCTCGGGGAAGCCTAGGGGTATTTTTGGGAATTTAGAAAATATTTTGGGATTTATAGATATTGGATAAATATTTGGTAATTAATTGGAGATCACGGGATTAATGGGTGAATGTTGGGAACGCTTGAGGAATTAGCGGGAGCTGGGAGTGGAATGACCATTCTACCCCTAGGAACAATTTGAGAACTAATAGGCTTAAGGGGCAAAATAGTCTTTTGTTAAGCAAAGGATAAACTTAGACAAACACTTGGGACTAACTAGAAAGTGGTAGAAACACTTAGCTCTCCCTCACCTCTCTCACTCACGTACCCCCTTTCTCTTTCTCCCCCTCCTTGTACTTTGAAGTTGAAGGAAAACAGAAGGAAATAGAGGTGATCAAGCTGGGAATTAAGCTGGTTTTGGGCTGGGTCAAGCTGAGGAAAGGCTAGGTTAAAGACAGTTAGAGGATTCTGAGGAGTTTAAGTCACCAAATCAAGTAAGATTCCAACTCGGAATTCAAGGTAAGAAATCTGCACCCTTGAGTGGTTGTAACGGGACTGAGATTCCCAATACTTGAACATGTGTACTGCATGACTGAATGATTGATTTGGCATATGAGAATGAACGGCCTAAGAGAGCTGGGGCTAATAATTTGTGCACAGGATGTGACTTGGCCACTGTGAGCTGGGGTCAGCTAGATAAACACTGGACTTGGCCTAAGCGAGCTGGAGTCAGTGGAGTTAATAGATGGCTCGGCCTAAGGGCGCTGACCATGAGTGTTTGCATATTATTTTAGATATGAGTTGAACGTACATGATGACTGTTATCAATTTGATATTTATGATGTGTTGAGTTTTGAAGTATCTGTCTCATGATTGAATGATTGATAATATTGATTGTGTATTCACTGTTATAGTTTTCTTGCTGGGTCTTGGCTCATGGGTGCTACGTGGTGTAGGTAAATTCAAGGGTAAGATGGATCGACCATGAGTTGGAGAGCTTTGGGGGTGAGGTATACATTGTCAGCTGCTTGTCCGCCACGGCCGAGGGAAAGTACAAGGACAGAACCTAAAATTTGTATTTTTCCATTAGAATGGCCACTGGATTGTATATAACTTTTGAGAATTTTGTAGCTTTGTCTCTTAAACCCTGTTTTTGGGATCCCATGTACCAAACATCTATTCTAATGAAAATTAACCATTTATGATCAAATTCTTTTAACCCTAATTTGATTGTTGACCTTTGGATCACATTTACAATCAAATGACTTGATTAGCAAGTCCTGCACTATTTTAACTACACAATGTAACGGTATTGGTTATCCAGGGCGTTACAATCTTACTACCCATTTGAGTAGAATTCGAGGTCCTGGAGGCTAGAATATTATTTAGAAGTTTTTATTTGGTTTAGGGCTTGATGCATTACTATTATTATTGCGTTGTGGCTAGGTTTACCGCCAAAGCTCGAGTTTAGAGGATCGTTCTTAGGATCGCACTAGTCGGTCAACTCGGGACACAAGTAAGAAATCTGTCTATGCCCGTAGAGCAGGGCGTGGCCCGATTATCTGTGTTTAATTCTATGTATGAATATTTGAAATTGTTATGCCATGTTTGTGTGATTATGACTGTATGGCGAAGGCCGGGAACAGCGAAGGTCGGGATCGGCGAAGGTTGAGAATGGCGATAAGCGTGCTGAATGCAGGCCAAACGACAACAAGCATGCTGAATGCAGGCTGCCATGGCATGACCATCTAGGGTGTTGTACTCTCTCGGTTGGTGCATACGGTGAACCCAGTGCCTGGTAAAGTACCTGAGTTGGCATAGGCTGTTATGTGAATAGTTTGTTATCTATTTAAGTTGTGCTTTTATTGGATTGAATTGTGATATGCTATATGTGGAGTTTTCTTGCTGGCCCTTGGCTCACGAGTGCTCTATGGTACAGGTAAGGGCAAAGGAAAGACCGACCAAGCATGAGTTGGAGGGCATGGAGTGGTGTGTACATGTTCGGCCTACCTGGCCGCCCTGACCGGGGTTGTTTGAGGGACATGTTGTAGACATTTGATTTTGTCGCTTAGGTCGACTGTACCTTAACTTTTGAATTGTAAATACATTTTGAAACAATATTTTGGGATCCTAGTGTATCACTTTTATAACTTTAACCATTTCATAATTAAACTTCATTAAATGAGTCTTTAATTCGATTTAATCACACTTTTCGATTTAAAATCTCAATTAGCGAGCTAATGACATATTTTAAAATCACATGGTAACATCTCTAGGGTAGTAGGGTGTTACAGCTGTTATCCATAAAATTAGCATTGGTGACATGGCAAGTAATCCCTGGACACGTGGCTGACACCTGGAAACGTTCTGCTAGAGTATCGACCAGAAGAACACATTAGAAGCAGTGTAAGCCTGTCTTACCCGCGACCAGTCTGGTCGATAGTTCCGTGTACAAGGCGACATTTATGGGAAGATCTTTATGAATCCCGAATTTATCTCACACAATCTCCTGAGTATCCGATTATTCAGGAAAGAATATTTGTAACAATCTTTTGTATTCCCCCTTGAGCCTATAAATAGCAAGAGATAGCTCAAGGGAGGAGACTTTTTGACCTTTTGATACGTGAGAGATTATAGTAATTATCCTAAGAATACTGTATTGTTCTTGAGAAACTGGTGAAACTCATTGAACCCTAGTTCTTTGATCACTCTTCTGGTTTATATATCAATATCATTCTATGTGAACGTAGGTCATTACCAGATCCTGGGGCCGAACCACTATAGAATATTGTGTCTTATTTACTTTTGTCATTACGTTCTTCTCATCTCTTTCATTCATATCAAGCATATTTTGACTCCGTGTCAGTTGGCCAAATCTTGGGTCAACATTCTGGTGCTTTCATTGAGAGCTTGATTTATTGTTGTTGAGAAAACTAATGGTGAAAGCTGAAAGGAAAACTGGACAGGAGGCCGTCGCTGCACCGTCCAATCCGCCACCTCCTCCTCCTGCAAGCATGGCGGAGGATGAGCCACAACTGGACTTTGAGGAGGAGGAAATGGATGATGCAACGCTGAAAAGTACCCTGGGCGCGTTGCAGGAAGAGCTGCTAGTCTGAGAGCCAGTCAGGAGACTGCCGCTGAAGTTATGGCGCGGCAGCAGCAGGAGATTGAACGGCAGCGCGCGGAATTGAGCGAAAGGCAGGCGGAGGTGGACCGCTGCCAGAACGAAGCCATGGCAGCCCTTGAGGCAGCCTTGCTATTGGCCAGAAATTAGACTGTACCTGCCTTGCAGCCTGACCAACCGGTGAATGAGCCACCCTAGAGGGGTCCTAATCCGAGCCCACCGATCCAACCTTCGAGTCCGCAAAGGCCCGAGCAGCCTCAGATGCCCCATGACGATGTCCCACAGGATCCTGAGGCACAACCACCATCCCAAGCTGCTCGGGGTAATCCCCCGCAACAGAGGCAGAATAGGGCCGAGCATCAGCCTCGCAGCCCTAGACGCTGTAGGGATGATGGGCCGAACCTACCGAACAGAGGTCAGTACCCTCCTGGCAACAGGAGAGACTCAGAGTTAGGCTCTGCGGTCTGGGGCCCCCCACGGCACGATGATGCACGGGGACACCACGACCAGCGCAGGCCACCCTCTAACGCTCGGGATGGTTTAGCCAGGAACGGACATCGAGGGAACAGTTGATCTCACCATAGCCAGTTGAGGTTCAGAGATGGGCACAGATACAATGAGGTCGACCCAGGCAAAGGAAATGCCGGTGGAAGGAATGGAGAAAGAGGTAAAAGCAGGAGCCAGGTACCTCAAGATGACCAACCAAATAGACAGGATGCTGGGGGGCAACCCAGACAAAATAATGTTTTCAACCGGCTCGGGGGTAGCGAGCAGCGGAGAAGAGAAGAGGACCTGAGAAATGTACTCAATGATCGCCGTGAGAGACACGGCGAGAATGTCCCCCCGGCAACAGATGCCACAGCGATTCCTATCGCAGTGCAGGCCCAGATAGACGCCCTCAACCAGGCTATGCAGCAACTGGTCGGGGGAAGGACTTCATACATCGACCACGATAGGAGGAAAGGCACTCCTTTCGTACAAAGGATAGCTAACGCCGAAACTCCCAGCAAATTCAAGATGCCTACGCTTCCAAACTTTGAAGGGTATGGAGACCCAGTCTCGCACATCAATAAGTTTGAAATTCAGATGGACATTCAGAAAGTGTCTGAAGACGCTCGATGCAGGATCTTCCCTGCAACACTTTCTGAAGCTGCGCAGGAATGGTTCTTCAAGTTCCCTCCCGCGAGCATTATTTCTTGGGAAATGTTTGTACGGGAGTTCTACGGACAATTCTATGCTGGTCGCGTGCACCCAACCGAAGCAAACCAGCTAGTCGAAATTCGCCAGCAGGACGGGGAGTCAGTGAAGGATTACGTCCAGCGCTTTATGTGAGCGGCGGCTGGAGCAAAAACAGTAGGAGACGAAGGCAAGATGATGGCCATTACCGCAGGGGTTAAACGTTGCTCTCCCCTCTGGAAAAGTCTCCGAAAAGAAGGAGTAAGAACTACCCAAGAATTCTTAGACCGAGCTGACCGCTACATCAAGCTCAAAGAAGCCATTGCTGATGATGGAAAACCCTCGAACAAGGGTAAGAAGGTTGCCGAACCCGCCAAAGCCGCCAACGGTTCCAAACCTAATGGCAACGGCAAAGGCAACGGGAACGGCGACGGTAATGGCAAGAATGGTGGAAAACGGCCGTATAACGAGCCTTCCACCTCCGACAACAAACGAGCAAAGGGTAATCATTATGAACCTCGGTTCACTAACTACACTGCCCTCGTTGAGTCTCGGGTAGAGGTTTACCGGGCCACAAGCTCTAGTGTGCCTTACAAGAAACCTGGACCCATTCGAAAAGAGACACTACCAAGTTCTGTCGTTACCATAATGACTACGGACATGACACTAATGAATGCAACCAGTTAAAAGACGAAATCGAGTTCCTTATTAGACAAGGACACTTGAGAAGATACGTACGGGCCTTGGGAAATTCCCAACGAGAAGCTCCAGGTGGCAACGAGCAGGCGTCCACACGCCAACGCTCACCACCATTACAGCTTGCCCCTGTGGCTGGAACACTCTTAACCATCTGCGAAGGCCCGCACCTCACAGGAAATAGCGGAAAGGCCAGAGAACGATATGCTCGGACTCTGCGCCACGACCAGGACATCGAAATGATGACTGTGGAGGACCGTGCACCAAAAAAGGCTCGGTCAGAGGAAGGTGAGATAACCTTCTCTGATGGCGATGCTCAACACGTCCGGTTCCCACATTCCGATCCGCTGGTCGTGGATATCCAGATGGCCAATATGATGGTGAAGAGAGTACTAGTCGATACAGGAAGTTCAGTCAACATCCTGTATAAGTCAACACTGGAACGCATGAAATTGTCCGTAAAAGACTTGGAGCCCTGCAATCAAACGATATACGGCTTCTCTGGAGAAGGACTCGCCCCAGCCGGAATGATCAAACTCCCAGTAATGACAGGTACATCGCCTGCAACAAGGACATTACTCGCCACTTTTGTAGTGGTTGATTGTCCTTCGGCGTACAACGCCGTTATTGGAAGGCCCATACTGGTTGATCTACGGGCCGTCATCTCTATGTGGCACCTAGCCATGAAGTTCCCAATAGATGCGGGGGTAGGACATGTTTTGGGAAACCAAAGAGAAGACAGGGAGTGCTACAACGCCTCGATCACAAAGGCGAAAAGTGGAACATCAAGAAGCACTGCCCCAGATAGATTGCAGATGGCAGTTAATACGCAAGCCCAGTCAGGTGATGAAGTCACCAAATAGGGTGCTGCCCAAAGTGAGGATGGAGATTTGGATCCTCGCTTTGGGGATTTTGAAGAAAATGTTGGACCCGTCGAGGACCTGGAGGAGGTCCAACTCGACAAAGAAGACCCGACCAGAGTCATAAAGGTTGGGAAAAACTTAGAGCCTACCACGAAGCACGCACAGGTGGAATTCTTGCGAGAGAACCAGGAAGTCTTCGCCTAGTCGCATAAAGACATGGTTGGGATAGATCCCAGAGTAATCAGCCATGTCCTTAATATAGACAAGACATTTCCACCCGTGCAACAAAAAAGAAGGCTGCTCGATAAAGACAGATCACGAGCCTTAAAAGAAGAAGTCGAAAGGCTAAAAGAGAATGGATTCATAAGGGTGGCTTTTTATCCGTCGTGGGTCTCCAATCCGGTGCTGGTCCCCAAGCCTAACGGCAAGTGGCGGACCTGTGTGGATTTTACAGACCTCAATAAAGCCTGCCCAAAAGACTGCTTCCCACTCCCAAGGATCGACCAGCTGGTCGATGCTACTGCAGGGAACGAGATCCTCTCATTCATGGATGCATATTCGGGCTATAACCAAATTAGCATGCATCCCCTTGATGAGGATCACACCAGCTTTCGGACCGATACGGGCTTGTATTGCTACAGAGTAATGCCCTTCGGACTGAAAAACGCAGGTACGACTTACCAATGGCTAGTCAACCACATGTTCAAGGAGAAAATTGGTGTAAACATGGAGGTATATGTGGATGACATGCTGGTAAAATCTAAGAAAGTAGAAGGGCATGTGAGGGATTTACAAGAGTGCTTTAATGTGTTAAACAAGTACCAAATGAAATTAAATCCCTTCAAGTGTTCCTTTGGAGTCGGATCAGGGAAGTTTTTGGGGTTTATCGTAAATTCAAGAGGAATCGAGGCCAACCCCGACAAGATAAAGGCCCTGATCGACATGAAGTCGCCAGAAAGGATCAAAGATGTACAAAGTTTAACCGGAAGAATCGCAGCCCTAAGTAGATTCATTTCAAAATCAACAGACAAGTGCGTCCCATTCTTCAATCTACTTAGGGGGAATAAAAAGTTTGAGTGGACAGAACATTGCGAGCAAGCATTCCAGGCGCTGAAAGCTCATATGGCGCAGCCTCCCATCTTATCAAAGCCGATCGAAGGAGAAACTTTGTTTATTTATCTGGCGATTACTGAAGGTGCACAAAAGGCAGTCTACTATGTCAGCAAGAGACTGATCGGGGCAGAATTGAGATATCCGCCAATCGAGAGGTTAACATATTGCTTGATCCTTGCCTCTAGAAAGCTGCGCCCCTACTTTCAAGCCCATCCTATCATAGTTCTAACTGATCAACCCCTTCGGAAAGTCCTCCAAAAACCCGAGGCGGCTGGGCGATTGTTAAAATGGGCAGTCGAGTTAGGGCAGTTCGACATAACCTATTCACCGCGAGCAGCAGTAAAAGGACAAGTCTTAGCCGATCTTATTGCAGAGTTCACCGAACTCCCAGACAGGGAGTAGTGCGAACAGCCTGAAGCGCTCGAGCCTCAAGACAAAACTCCTTCGTGGAAGCTATTCACGGATGGTTCATCCAACGAATCCCACGCTGGAGCGGGAGTGATATTGATAACGCTGAAAGGGCATCGATTTCACTGCGCCATCAGGTTCGACTTCACTGCATCAAACAATGAAGCAGAATACGAAGCACTCCTCGCTGGATTGAGAATGGCAAAGGATATGAGCATAAAGACGCTTGATATCTACAGTGATTCACAGCTGGTGGTGAATCAGGTCTTGGGAGAATATCAAGCGCGAGGATTAAAGATGGTAGCCTACTTAAATAAAACAAAGGACCTGCTAGCCCAGTTCACGAAGTACACCCTCCAGCAGATCCCGCGAGATCAGAATTCAAACGCAGACGCCTTAGCCAAACTCGCGAGCGCAAAGGATGCTGACACTTTGAACATTGTGCCAGTAGAAAAACTGAGTAAGCCGAGCATACAAGCAACTGAGTCCAGTATGGAGATTCGAATGGAGGATACATGGATGGCGCCGTACTTGGAGTATCTGACAAATGGTGCGCTACCAACAGATAGGAACAAAGCCAGAACTCTACAAAGACGAGCTGCCAGGTACATACTGGTCGATGGTGTTATGTACCGAAGAGGATTCTCAATGCCACTGCTCAGATGCGTTACACCAGAAAAGGCTAAGGAATTCATGAAGGAAGTGCATGAAGGCTTCTGCGGGGATCACGCTGGGGGGCAGAGTTTGGCAAAAAGATTCTAAGGCAAGGCTACTTTTGGCCAACGATGAACGAGGATTCAATGGAGTATCTACGAAGATGTGATAAGTGTCAAAGGTTCTCCAAGATCCCACGAGCAGCTCCAAACGAACTGAAGCAGATGCAGAGCCCGTGGCCTTTTGCAGTGTGGGGGATAGATTTAATTGGATCCCTGCCTACAGGGAAAGGCGGAGTAAAGTACGCAGTTGTGGCAGTTGATTACTTCACCAAATGGGCCGAAGCTGAACCACTCGCAACCATCACGACCAAGAAAGTTCTTGACTTCGTCATCAAGAACATTGTATGCAGATATGGTTTGCCCAGGAAGATAGTTTCCGACAACGGAACCCAATTTGACAGCGACTTATTCACCGATTTCTGCGAGAGGCATGGAGTTATTAAAAGCTTTTCTTTAGTTGCACACCCCCAAGCAAACGGACAGGTCGAAGCCGTAAACAAGACTCTTAAAGACACCCTGAAGAAAAGACTTGAAGAAGCTAAAGGAGCGTGGCCAGAGCAGTTGCCTGAAGTCCTGTGGTCGTATAGAACGTCTCACCGAACAGCAACAGGACATACTCCATTTTCCCTAGCCTATGGGTATGAGGCCATGTTGCCTGTTGAGATAGATCCCCCCTCACATCGGCGTTTGA
The DNA here is from genome assembly GCF_963169125.1 of Humulus lupulus. NCBI lineage: Eukaryota > Viridiplantae > Streptophyta > Magnoliopsida > Rosales > Cannabaceae > Humulus > Humulus lupulus. Next base: position 89,740,825 of record NC_084794.1, on the reverse strand, counting down.
CTTACGACCAAGATCAGAACAACCAGCTAATGATGGAGTCCCTAGACTCAATCGATGAGATACGAGAGAAATCTCAACTCCGAGTTGCTGCATACCAGCAAAAATTCGCTCGGTACTTTAAATCCAAAGTTAAAGAAAGAAAATTCAACGTCGGTGACTTGGTGTTGCGACGAGTTTTCTTAAATACCCGCGACCATACTGCTGGAGTGCTCGGACCTAATTGGGAGGGACCTTACCAGATTGAAGAAGTCCTTCACCCAGGCACATACAAACTTGCACGCTTAAACGGAGATCTCGTTCCACATTACTGGAATGGAGAACACCTGCGCAAGTATTATCAATGAACAGTCCTTTTTAAAGAACTGGCTTGTGTTAAAAAACTTAATTTTTACAAGTTTTGCAAAGAGGGTTAGCCACGCTGTATGGCTAACTGCTCGTATATGTAAGGTTCTATTATAGAATCACTCGTAAAGACATGTTTAGTCCATTTTTAATACGAGATTATAAGGGACTGTGCGCAGCCAGTCATTCTTGCCAAACTTTGTGAATTTACATTTACAAGTATTTGTTCATTACGTGTGTTGTTTTGCTGTATTACAAGTATCATTTTTCCGCACGAACAGGAATGTTCGAACATGCCATGGTCAGGGAAAGTGACCAAGGACCTAAATCTCCTCGATCACTTGGGAGGCATATAAGGCACATCGATAGCAAAGCATACTCTCAAGGTATGTAAACACATGAACAAAATGAGTAAAAGCATGCTACAGTACTTAGAGTATTTTTCAAAATTTATGTTTTGCTAAATCATGCCAAAGTAATATGCTAAGTTCGGTCATACGGAAAAATGTTATAATAAATAAAAATATTATAGCATCAAGATTTAAGCTTTTACACCGCAAGCATCGCTGCTTGGATGTAACTGTTCGAGTAAAGGAAAAAAGGGTTTACTGCCCAAGCATCGCTGCCCATGCAGCAAAGTTTAAAAAGAAATTATTGTCTTTACATCACGACCTGTGGGTCGTATAACCAAAAAGAAAGAAAAAAAATAAATAAGAAGGTTTAAGAGGCATTTGGGGCCGGAGGGTCCTAGGCAGCATCCTGGTTGGTCGCGTCCTCGACAACTTCTTCTTCTTCTTCCACACCAACGATGCTTGGAGAGGCAGGGATCCTCAATCTTGCCTCCTCCTCGGCCAGTTGGGCGGTGCAGCGAGCCAACTCAGCAGCCCTAACTTCCTTCGAAAGATAGCTAAAGTCGGCACCCTGATTATGTTTCCAGAAGTTGTAGAAACATCGGAGCGTCGTCCTCTTGTACTTTTCAAGATTTTTTGAGTTGTCAAGCTCCAGCTGCTTCACCTTGCCTTCAAGAGTGACAATAGCCTCGTCCTTGGACTTGAGTGTCTCTCCCAGATGCTTGATCTCGCGAAGATGGGTTTGGTTGGAATCTCGATACTGCTGCCTCAACTTTACTGCGGCATCTTTTGCAGCTTCAGCCTCTGACAATTTGGTCACCGCAGCATCCCTTTCTCGAGCCATTGCCTCCAACTCCTTGGCGTGCCTAGCCTCTGCAGCCAAAAGCTCCTCAGCCGCCTTCACTTGATGCCTCTCAGTGGCTTTGCCTTGGCCTGCTCGATGGAAGCCTGGATACGGGTACGAGCAGTGATAGCAGATAGCAAGGCCTGTGAACAAAGGAAAGAGTTAGAGCCTGCTATGAAGAATAAAAGACTAAGGATTAAAAAAGCAAAGAAGTACTCACACTGGAGATTTCATTCAGGGCCCTGTTTAGAACCTGGTCGGCCCCCATGTTTTCAGCCTCGACCATTGCATCTCTGACACGGTCACCTTTGCCAATACGGTCAAGGCGACCCCTGGCTGATTGAAGGGTGCGGCTCATGAGTTTGGCCCCGAGAGCTTCTTCACGGGTAATTTCCTCTCTAGTGGGCGCAGCCAGAGGATTTGGTGGGGCAGGAGGAGTCTGCTTCTCAGTAGGAGCTGGTGGATGAGTTTGCCCCGTTGGCCCAGGAGTTTGCCCAGTTGGCGCGTCCTTGGGAAGGTCTTTTGTTCGACCCTTCTTGGCTGGAGGGCCTCGGCTTGATTCGCCAGTTCTCCTCTAGGATCTCCGCTGGAGTTGGGGAACCTCCTCTTCCTCCTCGGCCTGGTACATGTCAAAGATATTGGGAGTGGCCATATCTGCATGCAAGTAAACAGAGAAAACTGATAAGAATGAGAGGCAGATGGAAATACATTATATGCAACAGAAGAAAGGCAACAAAGTGAATACCCGAGCTACAACTACTGGTCGCTACACTATTGACTCTATTAGTCATATACTCATTATCTGGCATGAAGAAGTCTGGCCCTAATTTTGGAGTATACGTAAAATTTCCTTCCCCGTCGAACAAATGACAGGGAATTGGCAAACCATTTAAAAGTAAAATAGTGTTACCATTATCATCAGAGGACTCTCCCAAGTCCACAACTGGCTCTTTGGCCTTTTGTTTCCCCTTGCCTTGGGGAGCAGAAGGCCTTTCTGCGGAAGGATTGCCCGTGGGCTCCCTAATAGTAATCCCCGTTGGCCTCCTCCTCCGAGGAGACACGGGAGGTTGCTGCTCGGGAACCCCCTCGGCAGTGGCTTCATCCACCACGGACCCTCTAGTTTCATGGCGAGGAGCCAGGAGGCCAGACCGCCTGAAGTTTTCTTCAGTCACCAGGATCTTGACGCTTTTTCCTCCGTCGGACATCCTGGCCAGAGTATTAGACCTCAACACCATGGCTGGTGTTGGGGTCGGACGTAACCAAGGGCCTGAAAAGCAGATTACAGTTTGAGAAAAACGAAAGGAGACACCTTGAGTAAAAGTATCGACCAGTCAGAAACGGTGCTTACCTCCTCGTGCGAAGGCCAGGTTGTTGCTGGATATGTCCGGGGTAAGGAAGTACTTCTTATTATACTGCCCCACATTCGAGATATGCGTTGTGTCACTCAGGAATGTTCGATTGGTTTCCTAGTGACAAAAATGGAAGAAACCCGTTCCGTGTTGTTGCGGGTTGGACTTGAGGTCAAAGAGATAGTTGACCTCGCGGGGTGAAGGTTCTGGCCATTTCTTAAGTTTATACAGGATATAGAGTGCGGCCAGCATTCTATATCCGTTTGGAGTTATTTGGAAGGGGGCGACACCAAAATAGTTGGCCACCCCCACAAAAAAGGGATGAAGAGGGAGATAAGCTCCCGCCTCAATATGATACCGAGACCAGGCACTGTTGACACCTCCGGGGAGGTTAGCCCTCTGGTCTGCGGCAGGTTATATAATGGAAACCCCTGTGAGGGGGAATCTCCTGAAGCAGTTAGCAATCATTCGAAGAGTTACTGAACTGGCTGGTGAAGTATACCACTCGACATCAGGCAAGTTCTGATGGCGAGGGCTGGCCCTAATTTGGATATTAGGGTCAGGAACAAGATTTTCTCGACCACTGGTCGAGGGAGCCCTTGCCTGCGAATCAGACCAGGTAGGAGAATTTGGGCTGTTTTCAGACTCGGGTCTTTTCTTGCCTGAATATTTGGAACAGGCCATTGAAGGAGAAGGATGGGGTCTGGAAGAGGATCGCGAAAAAGGGATCTCGTGGACACGGTAAGCTGGTTGATCTTCTCCCTCGAGCAGTTGGGCGAGAAGGTCGTCGTCAATAGGCCTTTCACCTCCCCACAAATCTGGCATTAAAGTCTGCATACAGAAGAATGGGGAGGTGAGGATAGAAAACTTTTAAAAGCTTTTTAGAATAACGCTGGTCGAGTATAAAAATTAAGTTTTTATACAACAGCATTCTAACAAAAAGCTAAATCTTTCTACAACAAATAGTTTGAAAAACGGATCACAGGGTGAAAGTAAAAAGTTTTTCTGAGAAAGCTTTTTCAACTCCCCTTAGGGCGGGAAAAATTTATTTTTCAACTAGCCTAAAGATCGAATTTTTACTTCGATTTTACGTCCTAAAAATCATGATCTCTGATTTTAAACTAACTCGTAACCCTATTTTGCCTACAAAATATTCTGTCTACAAGCGTCTCGAACCAGAAGCAGATAAACTCAAACAGTACATAGTCAGAAGCATGCATCGCAAAAAATTAGAAGCGTGGGAACTCGAAAACTTACCAAGAAAAGTGATCGTGGAGATGGAAGAAAGATCTTCAGAGATCAAGAAGCTCTCGAATGGGGTCCTGAAAGTGCAGACGGAGCGGTCTTCAGGAACGTTAAGGGCTCTGGATTTTAGGTTTTCTTGTGAAGACGATGGCGTGCGTAAAAAGAAAATAAAGGCTTTGAAGGTCTTATATAAGTTTGTTTTTGATAGTAAAAAGTATAATCATTAGTTTCCCTTTTTCAAAGTATGGGGAAGCGGGATGGCCGTCGAAATCTTTTCTGGGGAACCGAAAGGATGTGATTGGACAGAGGTAGGTTGCTTTTTTCAAGAACACACGAAGGGTTCTGATACGTCAGGTGGGGTTACCGAAGGGTCGTTCGTCCAAAAGTTTATTTACTGGTCGTGATAAATAAACTTGGGGGGCAAATGTTATCCATAAAATTAGCATTGGTGACGTGGCAAGTAATCCCTGGACACATGGCTCACACCTGGAAACGTTCTGCTAGAGTATCGACCAGAAGAACACATTAGAAGCAGTGTAAGCCTGTCTTACCTATGACCAGTCTGGTCGATAGTTCCGTGTACAAGGCGACATTTATGGGAAGATCTTTATGAATCCCGAATTTATCTCACACAATCTCCTGAGTATCCGATTATTCAGGAAAGAATATCTGTAACAATCTTTTGTATTCCCCCTTGAGCCTATAAATAGCAAGAGATAGCTCAAGGGAGGGGACTTTTTGACCTTTTGATACGTGAGAAATTATAGTAATTATCCTAAGAATACCGTATTGTTCTTGAGAAACTGGTGAAACTCATTGAACCCTAGTTCTTTGATCACTCTTTTGGTTTATATTCAATATCATTCTAAGTGGACGTAAGTTATTACCAGATCCTGGGGCCGAACTACTATAAAATATTGTGTCTTATTTACTTTTGTCATTACGTTCTTCTCATCTCTTTCATTCATATCAAACATATTTTGACTCCGTGTCAGTTGGCCAAATCTTGGGTCAACAACAGCATGCCTCCTGCAAAATTTCTAAAATTCTGAATAATTTATGGTGTCGAAAACGGGGTTCAAACAATTTATTTTCTTAGGCGTATAAAAAAAAAGACACACGTACAACAGGTTTTTTAAACCATAATTTCGGCACTATAAATTATCCGAATTTTTTCGAAATTTTGTAGGAGGTCTGCTATGACTACAATGAACACTGTCATAGAAAAAAAATAGGATCAAAATTGATTTACGTGCCTAAAACATGACATTGTCTTACCGACAGTGATGGAGCCAACAATTCTTTGTAGCATAGGCTTAAACATATAAACACATAATTAACAATTATCAAAAGTTCTAAGTTCCTTCCCGATGGAAGTTTTCCCGATGGAAGTTTTCCCGTTATTAAAGTTGGTGATTCTTGAATTTTCAAATCATCTTAAAAAATGAGGCTCATTCTTGCATTATAGTGGGGGGCTTATTATATGTGTAGTAAATTGATTAATATTATTCTCAATACTTATATATACTTATATTAATGTAATATTATATAATTTTAGTGGGGGCTTGAGCTCCCACTTGCTCTTTACTGGTTCTGCGTCTGCTTACCGGTACCTTATCAATGCGTGTTTTTCTTTTTTAAAGAATTATCCTATTATTATATGTCTGGTTTTATGTTTTTAATATAGAAATGCATTTACAATGATACAAATCATGTAATATTGGGAAGAAAATTCAATTTTATAATATATTGGAAAAATAACTTTGTTTATTAATGGTGTGTTTGAAAAGTAACCATGTAATTTGATTTATGTGTAATTTAGAGTAATTACTTGATTTGATGTATTTGTTTGACCATGTAATTATACAGTAACTATGTAATAGGAGGTAATTGAAGAGTCTCATTTACACTTTCCAATTCTCATAGGCCTTCATGAGAATTGGGTGCAATTACACTGTGTAATTACTAATTACTATCAATTTTAAATAATATTTATTACATAATATTATTTTTCTGCATAATTACTAACTATTTTGCCAAATATGACAAGATGAATTCATAAATAATTACTATTTGACATTCAAACACACCTTATATTTTAAAATATAATATAATTATTTATATATATATAATTACACGATTTAATAATTATACAATTATTTTCAAAACAAGCCCTAAGTGTATGATCGAAAAAGACAGAGTTGGAAAGAATCAAAAGGGCAACATAAAAAAAATACCCAAAAGTTTAAGAATAGTAATTTTAAATAAATAAATAAAAACGACACTTGGAGTGATCTTCGCCGAATCGGATTGAGGGGAGCATCTGTTCATGCCGTATTGCGCTGCCCAGACGACATCATAAAGCGAAAGATCTTGGTGAGCCAGTTCAACCTCGAAAATACATCTGTTCTCTGCTGAGATTTTGTGCAATATTTTACAACTCTTCTACTTACGCGTGTATTTCCGCGTCTATTCACGTTATATATTTCATTCCTTTTCATCTTCTTTCTTTACTTTTAATATATTTTGTGATTAATAATTATCTTTTTGGTTTTGGATAAAGTATATATAATATACCAATACAATTTGTAGGAGAGCGAAATCAAAGCCTTAAATGTGGATGTCACGTTAATTTTGGCTAGCGGATAAGAAAGTGCACAGGACTATTAATATTATATTAATGTATATTGACAAATCTGTACCTTCTACAACTAGAGATTGATTTCATTGTCCAAGGTTAGTCAAATTTATTATTTTAAAAACAAAGTAGGAAATTTGCCACCGGCCAAGACCATGGTCCATTGCTTAGAAAGAGGGAACAAAAATATACTTAAAGGACGCATCAATTTATTGGTTTGGTTGCAATTTTTATAAGAAAAGTACGTGTGACAAAAATAAAATAAAAAACCATAGCCATTTGAGCTCAGGATTATTTAGGTTTGAAAACAGATTTGATTGGGTAATTTAAAGGCAAGACCAGGCTCCATCGGTTACTCTGTCGGTTGTAACAAGTTTAGTGACACGCACCATACTTTGGCGAAAAAAGGCTGCCAAGTGTGACCCAGTATTCATTAGGAAAGAATAAATGAGCAATTTAGGATATACTCTAACACTATGTTAGATGGAGGGAAAAGAGTAACACTATGTTTGGTAACAATAAGGAGGGACATATTACTAAGAAAGATGGAGAAGAAGTAGAGAGGAGAATGAGGATTCTTTATGTTGTTTTGTAAGTTAGGTTGGAGAAAAGATACTTCTTTTTATTTTTTTGATTTTAAAAAGACAATTGGAAGGATGGAGTCTGGAGAGAAATTTAAGCATAAAATTATTATATTATTTATTATATAAATTTTTATATTTTTATACTTTAATTTATTTTGTTATTGTACTAATACATGCATACACATAATCAATTTATTAATTTTTAATAACGTTAGTATAAGATAATAATACTATTAATTAGTAGTGGTCATAATCATAACTTAGTGGTACTATATTTTTTTTTTACAAAGAAGAGGTCCAAGTTCAAATCTCCCAATATAAAAAAAATAGTATTAGTTAGCAGTGATATTTTTTTTAAATGTATAATTTTCAATTTTTTTTTCATATTAAAATGATAAATCTAATTTTACTATCAACACTTTTAATTTGAATAATTGTATTTATTTTTTACAACTATATATATATATATAATAAAGTGACAAGAAGAAAAAAATCTCAAATATAAAAATAATTAACAAAATATTTGTTAATATTTTATTAAGGATAAATATGTAAATTTACTCACAAAATTTCTCACTGGAAAAATTAAAAATTGTGGATTTGTGGGGATCTTCTCCCCTTCTACTTCTCCTCTCTCCCTTCTATCCTTCCTACCAAATAATAAAGGATGTTATCTCTCCTTTCACTCCTCTCTATCCCTCCACAAGTCCATTCTACAAAACAAAGGGTAAGGCTATGTTTGGAAGAAAGATGAGGTGAGAGAGGAGAAGAAAATAGGAGAGGAGAGTAGCATTTATTTATGTTGTTTGGTAAGTTGGAAAGAAGAGTACAATTCTCCATCTCTTTGTTTGGTATTAAAAGGAGAATTGAAAGGATGTGTAGAGATTTAATTATTAAATTATTATATTATCTATTGTAAAAAACTTTATATTTTTATTTCTAATTTATTTTGTGATTGCACTAACACATACATATACTATTTTTTTTATAGTTATTAAAAAAATGATAATAATTAGCAATGAATTTTTTAATGTGTTAAATTTAAAAAAAAATATTTTATTACATATATTAAATAAATAAATAAAGCTAATTTATATATAAACATCTCAATTTTATACAAATTGTTTTAAAAAATTAAAAAAAAGTTAAATATATATGATAGGGTGACAAGAAAACAAAGCCAATGTAAAAATATATAAACAAAAAAAAAAATCTCTTTAACTAAAAAATATTTCATAATATTTTTATTAAGGGTAAATATGTATAAATTTTTTTTATCTCTTCCTCTTCTCCTTCCAAAGATAGAAGTAATTAGAATTTGAAGATTTAGAGCACTCCCAATGGAAGAATTAAAATATATAATTATTTATGATATAGAGAAAAAAATAGTTAAGTAGTCTTCCAATGGGTGATGTAAACTTATATTTTTTTTACCTAAATGAATAATATTTCTCTATATGTAGTGAAATACTATTCATCAAGCTATAAATATATATATATTTTTTTTATAAACTTTTATATATATATGAGTGTGATACTATTATATTTAATTATTTTATTTCTTAAAATGAATAAAATATTTTCTTAAAATATAATATTTAAATAATGTAAAGAAAAAATAGAGAAGCTGGTATATGATATAATATAAAAATTTGAGGTAAATTATAAAAAAATATATTTTGGTGATGTATTTTGTAATACACTTTCTCTATAATATTTAGCTAAAACTCACAAAAACATCTTCCATCAGCTCTTTTATATATATATATATTTATAATAGCTATGGATAAACTCTAATTAATCTATATCTACATTTACATAACATTTACATATCCTTTATATAATATTTTAATATTATTATTTTTCTTTATAAAATTTCTATCTCTCATTTAGTATATATTTATTATTTCTTTTTTCCTTATCAATTATTTTATTTTACTTTAATTAATAAAATATGTTTAAAGATATAATATTTAAATGATGTAGAAAAACATATAGAGAAGCTGATGTATGGTATAATGTAAAATTTATAAGTAAAATAAAAAAATATGTATTTTTAGGAGGTATTTTAAAAGATGGAGTAGAACATCCATTGAAAGTGCTCTTAGAGGAATTTTCTCCCCCCTTCGCTTCTTCCTTCCCTCTTTCTATCTGTCCTATCAAATAAGAGAATTCACCACTCTTTTTCTTCTACAACTCTCCATCCCTCCTGCTAAACAAAGAGTAATGGAAAGGTAGAATTCCTTATTTGATATATAATTTGTTATTTTTATAATTTAATTGAGATTCATATATATTCTTAAAAAAACTAATAATAGAAAAAGAAAAAATAATTTTGCAAATAAAAAATATTTAAAAAAGGTTACTGATAGATATAACTTATTATTTTTAAAATAAAAAATTATTGGCTTTAAAATTTTAATGAAAGTCTATATATTATATATTTAAAAAAAAACCTTGGTGGGTTAGTATTAGTCCCGGAGAACTAGACAATTGACTCAAGCAGACCCAAATACAAGACTAAACAGTTTTGTCCGATCCCATGTGTTAGTCCATGATAATAACCTCAATTGAGTTGTTTTAGTTCTCCAGCTCAGTTAGTGTGTTGGTTAGAGAATTCTGTTAGTTGTTAATTCATTTTTTTGTTACAACTATATTAGTTGTTACATTGTTGTAACAACTCTGTTCTTGTATCTTTTTGCAATACTTCTATGAGATTTTGTCACCATTGTTCTTAAGTTCTTTAAGCTTTTACAAACTTGTTCATGGTATTACGAGCCTCTGGCTAATGTCTTCAATGGAGCCCGTTGATAATCTTGCTGTTCTCAATGCTGGCGCACATGTGTCCTCTCAGGCCAATGTTCTGACTCTGACTCCAGCTCAGGCGACGACGCAAACCCCTGCCCCGCTATTAATTCTGTCGTTTACCAAATCTGCCTCTCTTCCAATGTGGAATTCGTTCCCAAGTTCTTTAACTTCGTCTCTTACGATTAAGCTCGATCGTGTTAATTTTCTTGCCTGGAAATCTCAAGTGGTTCCTACAGTGATCACACGATCTGGATGAAATTTTGTTTAGTAATGTTTCCCCTCCTATGGTTCTTGTTAATGGAGAAACAGTCCCAGCGTATCTTCAATGGAAACGCAAATACCAACTCTTAATTTCTTGGTTGCGCTCGTCTATGTCCGAAGGGGTCCTTTCATTTTTTGCAACTTTTACTACTTCTTTCTCGGTTTGGCAAGCTCTTGAACAAAAGTTTTCCAGCCAATCTAAAGCCCGTCTTCTTCAACTCAAAGGCCAATTTTCTCATGTTCAAAAAGGTAACCTTTCAATCTCTGACTATGGTGATAAGGTTAAGTTTTTGGCTGATGCTTTGGCTGTAGTTGGTTCCATAATTAGTGATCAAGACATTGTTCTCTTACTTCTGAATGGTCTTGGACCCGAATTTGACCCTGTTGTGTCTAGGATCACTTCTCAAAGTGATTTTCTATCTCTTGAAGTTGTTCAAGCCTTACTCATGTCACTTGAAAGTCGTTTAGAATGCCACCAAACCATGAGTGATTTTTCTATGAAAATGTCTGCCAATCTCACATCTGGTTCATCAAGAAATGGAGGTTATACACCAAGGACATATTCTCATCCTGACCGTGGAGGTTCTTTTGACAATTCTTCAAGGTTTACTTCAAGAAAGGATTCTCGGGGTTACACACCAACTCCTCGCCTGATTTGTCAAGTTCGCTTGAAGTTTGGCCATACTGCTGCAATATGCCATTACCGTTTTGATAAGAATTGGGTTACTCCAAAGGCTCGTATGCCACAACCTTAGGCCTATCTTGATGAGGAAGATTTTGACTATGATCCTCCGGCCTATTCTACCTCTACTGTTCAAGATTTTGGGGATGATCATGCTTGGTACACTGACACTGGGGCTACGAACCATGTTTCTTTTGGAATTGAAATTTTGGACTTGGCTACTCCATACAATGGCACTAAAACTCTTGTTGTTGGAAATGGTAAGAAACTTCTCATTTCACAAATTAGCACAACTACTTTACCTTCCTCTTCCTCTCCCTTACACTTAAATTATGTCCTACAAGTGCCTTATATTACTAAAAATCTTGTTAGTGTCTCTAAACTAACCAAATATAATGATGTTTTCTTGGAGTTTCATAAACATTGATGTTTGTTAAGGACAAGCAAACATAGACAATTTTACTCAAAGAGCAGATTAAAGATGGGTTATACATGCTTGTAGAGGATGCTTCCAACCACCCAGCCACTTCTCTACAATGACATTTAGTTACTACATCTAGGAATATATCTTCTTACTATAATAAGTGTTGTAATCGAACAACTGTTACTTCAGCTTCTCATTGTAATTCTTCTTTGATTAATGAAGTAAAAACAAATTCTATTCCTTCTGAAAGTTCAGCTCAACTTTAGCATACACATTTGCAACATGATGTTAACACTTGGCATTGTAAACTTGGGCATCCTGCCTCTGCCACTTTGAACAAAATCTTATCTCAGATTCCACATTCAGGATCTATAAAAGATTTACACTTTTGTACTGCTTGTCAACAAGGTAAAAGTCACCGTATACCTTTTTCATTGTCCATCAGTCGTGCATCTCAGCCACTGGAACTCATTCATACTGACCTTTTGGGACCATCTCATGTCTCTTCCAAAGATGGTTTCAAATACTATGTCCATTTCTTGGATGACTATAGTCGGTATACCTGGATTTTTCCATTGGTTCTCATATCTTAGGCGTTTGACGTCTTCATTAAGTTTAAAGTTTGGTTGAGAAGCAATTTGGACTACCTATTAAACGCATTCAAGCTGATTGGGGTGGTGAGTACCGTCCTTTTGTAAGATTTTTGGCAGATCAAGGCATAAAGTTTCAGCATCCTTATCCCCATACACATGAGCAGAATGGTCGCGCTGAAAGAAAACATCGACACATCATAGAAACAGGCTTAACTCTTTTAGCACACTCTGGTTTGAATCTTTCTTATTGGTGGCATGCTTTCCAATGTGTTGTGTACACTATTAACAGACTTCCAACGATAGTTTTGGCTAATCTCAGTCCTTATGAGTGCTTATTTGGGAAGAAACCTAAGTACACCTTTCTGAAGTCCTTTGGTCGTGCTTGTTTTCCTCAACTTCGACCTTACAACACTCATAAGCTCGACTTTCGCTCGCAGCAGTGCATATTTTTGGGCTACTCTCCTCATCACAAAGGCTATCTATGTGAGAATAAGGAGGGATGTGTCTTTATTGCTCGAAGTGTGGTGTTCAATGAGTCTCTCTTTCTTGCTTCCACTGCCAGTAGTGGGTACCTCAATTTTCTTCTGAAAAATTACATACTGCTAGTTTCCCAACTACACCAATTTTTTTCCTAGCTAATCCCTCTTCTATTGGTGTTACAATGACTCCTGAGACTCAATCTCCAGCTCCTCCTGCTGTCAATATTGAGTTGCAGCTACCAGAGTTCTCTTAGCCTTCACTTGCTGCTACTGAAGTTGTGATATTTGAATTGCAAACTAGTTGAGATCACTTGCTACCTTCTCAGTCAAATGTATACTAACCGAGATAATTTGCCTACTGTGCTTGACCTTCCTCAACAGATTCCTACTACTATTTTTGCTGCTACTCGAACTCATCAAATGCAAACTTGGTCAAGAAGTAGAATTTATAAGCCAAAAGCACACTCAGCAACAAAGCATCCTCTGCCAGAATTATAACGTCCTAAATTTGCTAATAAGGCTTAGTGCCTTGGTAAGTGTGCCGAGAGGGCACAATTGGATGTATATGTGTAATTAATGGAATATATGTGTGATTATGCTGTATAAATGATTTATATGGTAATGTGAATAGTTATGCATGTTTATGTGTATTAAATATGCATGTGGGCCCGTTTCTATAAATTGGGGCATATTTGTAATTTTTAACCCGTTGAGGGTATATTTGTAATATATATGCTTTATGAGTGAGACCACGGTATTGTGGATATATATTTGAGATGTGTGGTCCAAGGAGATCCTGGTGCGTAGAATAGCGAAATAGTCACAATGAGGTTAAATACCCGACTCGGAGTGAGCTGAGGGATGTTTTGGGAACTTAGTAAATATTTAGGATTTATCGGGTAACTAGTAGTTATTTGGTGATTAATTAGGTATGTCAAGATTAATTGGGAATTTATAGGACTATTCTAGGATTAGCGGGAAATATGGCAAATGACGATATTGCCCTTGGGGGCATTAAAGAGCAAGTTTTGATCTAAGGGAACTTTGGTCCTTTAGATGCCAAGGGATAACTTAGGAAGCCTTGAGAAACAGTTAGAAACCATCAGAAAGTATCAAACACTCTGAGTTTTTCCCTTTCTCACGTTGCTCTCTCTCTCACCCTCTTTGGGAGACTTTGGGAAAATTTAAGAGGGAAGCACCGATCTCTGAATTTTGGGGCAAGGTTTTCTGAGGAGATTGAAGTTCAGGGGTGCTGGAAGCTTCTAAGCTTGAGGGAACAGTTAGGATCAACTCAACCAGAGGTAATCTGAAACTATGTTTTGAGTTTTTTCTAAGTTTTTTTATATTTGAAAGTTCTTACTGGATTCTTAGTTCCTAGGGGGTTTTTGGTTAGTTTTTCAGATGATTATTCTATTCTGAGTGTAGTATTGAGGTGTAGAGGCTTAATTCTGGCTATAATGTATGTTTAAATTGAATTATGGTGATTTCGGCTCAGGGAAAATGCAGGAGAAGTGTTGGAAAATCTGGGTTCGTGGGGTTGTGCTGCGACGCTGTTCTTGAGCGTCGCGGCCCGCATGAACTCAGAAGCCTAGGGGGGTTCGCTAAACTGCCTTAGCATTGCAGTGCTGAGGAGGGCGCGCCACGGTGTGTGTCCAGGGAAAAGTGGGGTTTGGTTATCCGACTTGTGGAGGGTCGCGGTGCTTGTGAGGGGCGTCGTGACTCAAATGCAGATTTTTGGTCTATTAAGGTTTAAGCTCGGGAACTCAAACCTAATGGCTTGGGAAGAATTCTACTACCCGGTTTAGTAGAATTCGAGATCCCGAAGGCTAGAAATATACCTTGAAGCTCTTAAATAGTCTAAGTGATTGCAGTAAATAAACTTTTGGACGAACGACTCTTCGGTAACCCCGCCTGACGTGTCAGAACCCTTCGTGTGTTCTTGAAAAAAGTAACCCACTTCTGTCTAATCATGTCCTCTCGGTTCCCCAGAAACGATTTCGACGGCCATCCCGTTTCCCCATACTTTGAAGAAGGAAAACTAATGATTACACTTTTTAATGTCAGAGACAAACTTATATAAGACCTTCGAAGCCTCCTTTTTCTTTTTACGCACGCCACTGTTTTTGCAAGAAACCCTAAAAACCAGAGTTTTAAACTTCCCCGGAGACCGTTTTCCTGCACTTCCAAGACTCAGACCGTGAGCTCCTTGATCTCCGAAGACCTTTCTTCCACCTCCACGATCACTCTTCTTGGTAAGTTTTCGAAACCCCATGCTTCTAATTTTTCGTCGTGCATGCTTCTGAATGTGGACTGTTTGAGATTATCTGTTTCTGGTTTGAGGTACTTGTAGACAGAATGTTTTGTAGGAAAAGTAGAGTTATGAGTTAGTTTAAAATCCAGGATCATGCTTTTTAGGACGTAAAATCGAAGTAAAAATTCGATCTTTAGGCTAGTTGAAAAAATAAATTTTTCCCGCCCTAAGGGGAGTTGAAAATGCTCTTTCAGAAAAACTTTTTACTTTCACCCTTTGATCCGTTTTTCAAACTGTTCGTGTAGAAAGATTTAGCTTTTCGTTAGAATGATGTTGTATAAAAACTTAATTTTTATACTCGACCAGCGTTATTCTAAAAAGCTTTTAAAAGTTTTCTATCCTTACCTCCCCATTCTTCTATATGCAGATTTTAATGCCAGATTTGTGGGGAGGTGAAAGGCCTATTGACGACGACCTTCTCGCCCAACTGCTCGAGGGAGAAGATCAACCAGCTGACCGTGTCCACGAGATCCCTTTTTCGCGATCCTCTTCCAGACCTCATCCTTCTCCTTCAATGGCCCATTCCAAATCTTTAGGCAAGAAAAGACCCGAGTCTGAAAACTACCCAAATTCTCCTGCCTGTCCTGATTCGCAGGCAAGGGCTCCCTCGACCAATGGTCGAGAAAATCTTGCTCCTGACCCTAATATCCAAATTAGGGCCAGCCCTCGCCATCAGCACTTGCTTGATGTCGAGTGGTATACTTCCCCAGCCAGTTCAATAACTCTTCGAATGATTGCTAACTGCTTCAGAAAATTCCCCCTCACAGGGGTTTCCATTATACAACCTGCCACAGACCAGAGGGCTAACCTCCCCGGAGGTGTCAACAGTGCCTGGTCTCGGTATCATATTGAGGCGGGAGCTTATCTCCCTCTTCATCCCTTTTTTGTGGGGGTGGCCAATTATTTTGGTGTCGCCCCCTTCCAAATAACTCCAAACGGATATAGAATGCTGGCCGCACTCTATATCCTGTATAAACTTAAGAAATGGCCAGAACCTTCACCCCACGAGGTCAACTATCTCTTTGATCTCAAGTCTAACCCGCAACAACACGGAACGGGTTTCTTCCACTTTTGTCACCAGGAAACCAATCGAACATTCCTGAGTGACACTACACATATCTCGAACGTGGGGCAGTATAATAAGGAGTACTTCCTTACCCCGGACATATCCAGCAACAACCTGGCCTTCGCACGAGGAGGTAAGCACTGTTCCTGACTGGTCGATACTTTTACTCAAGGTGTCTCCTTTCGTTTTTCTTAAACCATATTCTGTTTTTCAGGCCCTTGGTTACGTCCAACCCCAACACCAGACATGGTGTTGAGGTCTAACACTCTGGCCAGGATGTCCGACGCAGTAAAAAACGTCAAGATCCTGGTGACTGAAGAAAACTTGAGGCGGTCTGGCCTCCTGGCTCCTCGCCATGAAAATAGAGGGTCCGTGGTGGACGAAGCCACTGCCGAGGGGGTTCCCGAGCAGCAACCTCCCGTGTCTCCTCCTTGGAGGAGGCCAACGGGGATTACTATTAGGGAGCCCATGGGCAATCCTTCCGCAGAAAGGCCTTCTGCTCCCCAAGGCAAGGGGAAACAAAAGGCCAAAGAGCCAGCTGTGGACTTGGGAGAGTCCTCTGATGATAATGGTAACACAATTTTGCTTTTAAATGGTTTTCCAATTCCCTGTCATTTGTTCGACGGGGAAGGAAATTTTACGTATACTCCAAAATTAGGGCCAGACTTCTTCATGCCAGATAATGAGTATATGACTAATAGAGTCAATAGTGTAGCGACCAGTAGTTGTAGCTTGGGTATTCACTTTGTTGCCTTTCTTCTGTTGCATATAATATATTTTCATCTGCCTCTTATTCTTATCAGTTTCCTGTGTTTACTTGCATGCAGATATGGCTACTCCCAATATCTTTGACATGTACCAGGCCGAGGAAGAAGAGGAGGTTCCCCAACTCCAACGGAGATCCAAGAGGAGAACTGGAAAATCCAGCCGAGGCCCTCCGACCAAGAAGGGTCGAACAGAAGACCTTCCCAAGGACGCGCCAACTGGGCAGACTCTTGGGCCAACGGGGCAAACTCATCCACCAGCTCCAACTGAGAAGCAGACTATTCCTGCCCCACCGAAACCTCCGGCTGCATCCGCCAGAGATGAAGTTGTTCGTGACGAAGCTCTTGGGGCTAAACTCATGAACCGTACCCTTCGATCAGCCAGAGATCGCCTCGACCGCATTGGCAAAGGTGACCGTGTCAGGGATGCAATGGTCGAGGCTGAAAACTTGGGGGCTGACCAGGTTCTGAATAGGGCTTTGAATGAAATCTCCAGTGTGAGTACTTCTTCACTTTTTTAAACCTTAGTCTTTTATTCTTCACGGCAGGCTCTAACTTTTTCCTTTGTTCACAGGCTTTGCTGTCTGCTATCACTGCTCGCACCCGTATCTAGGCTTCCATCGAGCAGGCCAAGGCAAAGGCCACTGAGAGTCATCAAGTGAAGGCGGCTGAGGAGCTTTCGGCTGCCGAGGCCAGGCACGCCAAAGAGTTGGAGGCACTGGCTCGAGAGAGGGATGCTGCGGTGACCAAACTGTCAGAGGCTGAAGCCGCAAAAGATGCCGCCGTGAAGTTGAGGCAAGAGTATCGAGAGTTCAATCAAGCTCATCTTCGCGAGATCAAGGATCTGGGGGAGACACTTAAGTCCAAGGATGACGCTATTGTCACTCTTGGAGGCAAGGTGAAGCAGCTGGAGCTTGACAACTCCAAAAATCTTGAAAAGTACAAGAGGACGACGCTCCGATGTTTCTACAACTTCTGGAAACATAATCAGGGTGCCGACTTTAGCTATCTTTCGGAGGAAGTCAGGGCTACTGAGTTGGCTCGCTGCACCGCCCAATTGGCCGAGGAGGAGGCGAGATTGAGGATCCCCGCCTCTCCAAGCATCGTTGGTGTGGAAGAAGAAGAAGTTGTTGAGGATGCGACCAACTAGGATGCTGCCCAGGACCCTCCGGCCCCGAATGCCTCTTAAAATTTTCTCATTTATTTTTTCCTTCTTTTTGGCTATACGACCCACGGGTCGTGATGTAAAGACAATAATTTCTTTTTAAACTTTTCTGCATGGGCAGTAAACCCTTTTTTCTTTTACTCGAACAGTTACATCCAAGCAGCGATGCTTGCGGTGTAAACACTTAAATCTTGATGCTATAATATCTTTATAACATTTGTCCGTATGACCGAACTTAGCATAGTACTTTGGCATAACTTAACAAAACATAAATTTTGAAAAATATTCTAAGTACTGTAGCATGCTTTCACTCATTTTGTTCATGTGTTTACATGCCTTGCAAGTATGCTTTGCTATCGATGTGCCTTATATGCCCCCCAAGTGATCGAGGGGCTTTAGGTCCTTAGTCACTTGCCCTGACCATGGCCTGTTCGAACATTCCTGTTCGTGCGGAAAAATGATACTTGTAATACAGCAAAACAACACACGTAATGAACAAATACTTGTAAATGTAAATTCACAATGGTTGGCAAGAATGACTGGCTGCGCACAGTCCCTTATAATCTCGTATTAAAAATGGACTAAACATGTCTTTACGAGTGATTCTATAATAGAACCTTACATATACGAGCAGTTAGCCATACAGCGTGGCTAACCCTCTTTGCAAAACTTGTAAAAATTAAATTTTTTAACACAAGCCAGTTCTTTAAAAAGGACTGTTCATTGATAATACTTGCGCAGGTGTTCTCCATTCCAGTAACGTGGAACGAGATCTCCGTTTAAGCGTGCAAGTTTGTATGTGCCTGGGTGAAGGACTTCTTCAATCTGGTAAGGTCCCTCCCAATTAGGTCCGAGCACTCCAGCAGTAGGGTCGCGGGTATTTAAGAAAACTCGTCGTAGCACCAAATCTTTGACGTTGAATTTTCTTTCTTTAACTTTGGAGTTAAAGTACCGGGCGACTTTTTGCTGGTATGCAGCAACTCGGAGTTGAGATTTCTCTCGTATCTCATCGATTGAGTCTAGGGACTCCATCATTAGCTGGCTGTTCTGATCTTGGTCGTAAGTCAAACGCCGATGCGAGGGAGGATCTAACTCGACAGGTAACATGGATTCATATCTGTAGGCTAGGGAAAATGGAGTATGTCCTGTCACTGTACGGTGAGACGTTCTATACGACCAGAGGACTTCAGGCAACTGCTCTGGCCACGCTCCTTTAGCTTCTTCAAGTCTTTTCTTCAGGGTGTCTTTAAGAGTCTTGTTTAAGGCTTTGACCTGGCCGTTTGCTTGGGGGTGTGCAACTGAAGAAAAGCTTTTAATAACTCCATGCCTCTCACAGAAATCTGTGAATAAGTCGCTGTCAAATTGGGTCCCGTTGTCTGAAACTATCTTCCTGGGCAAACCATATCTGCATACAATGTTCTTGATGACGAAGTCAAGAACTTTCTTGGTCGTGATGGTTGCGAGTGGTTCAGCTTCGGCCCATTTGGTGAAGTAATCAACTGCCACAACTGCGTACTTTACTCCGCCTTTCCCTGTGGGCAGGGATCCAATCAAATCTATCCCCCATACTGCAAAAGGCCACGGGCTCTGCATCTGTTTCAGTTCATTTGGAGCTGCCCGTGGAATCTTGGAGAACCTTTGACATTTATCACATCTTCGTACATACTCCATCGAATCCTCGTTCATCGCTGGCCAGAAGTAGCCTTGCCTTAGAATCTTTTTTGCCAAACTCTGCCCCCCAACGTGATCCCCGCAGAAGCCTTCATGCACCTCCTTCATGAGTTCCTTAGCCTTTTCTGGTGTAACACACCTGAGTAGTGGCATTAAGAATCCTCTTTGGTACATAACACCATCGACCAGTATGTACCTAGCAGCTCGTCTTTGCAGAGTTCTGGCTTTGTTCCTATCTGTTAGGAGCGTACCATTTGTCAGATACTCCAAGTAAGGCGCCATCCATGTATCCTCCATTCGAATCTCCATACTGGACTCAGTTGCTTGTATGCTCGGCTTACTCAGTCTTTCAACTGGCACAATGTTCACAGTGTCAGCATTGTGCCAGTTGAAAGACTGAGTAAGCCGCGTTTGAATTCTGATCTCGCGGGATCTGCTGGAGGGTGTACTTCGTGAACTGGGCTAGCAGGTCCTTTGTTTTATTTAAGTAGGCTACCATTTTCAAACCTCGCGCTTGATATTCTCCAAGGACCTGATTCACCACCAGCTGTGAATCACTGTAGATATCAAGCGTCTTTATGCTCATATCCTTTGCCATTCTCAATCCAGCGAGGAGTGATTCGTATTCTGCTTCATTGTTTGATGCAGTGAAGCCGAACCTGATGGCGCAGTGAAATCGATGCCCTTCCGGCGTTATCAATATCACTCCCGCTCCAGCGTGGGATTCGTTGGATGAACCATCCGTGAATAGCTTCCACGAAGGAGTTTTGTCTTGAGGCTCGGGCTCTTCAGGCTGTTCGCACTACTCGCTATCTGGGAGTTCGGTGAACTCCGCAATAAGATCGGCTAAAACTTGTCCTTTTACTGCTGCTCGCGGTGAATAGGTTATGTCGAACTGTCCTAACTCGACTGCCCATTTTAGCAATCGCCCAGCCGCCTCGGGTTTTTGGAGGACTTGCCGAAGGGGCTGATCAGTTAGAACCGTGATAGGATGAGCTTGGAAGTAGAAGCACAGTTTTCTAGAGGCAAGGATCAAGCAATATGCTAACCTCTCGATTGGTGGATATTTCAATTCTGCCCCGATCAGTCTCTTGCTGACGCAGTAGACTGCTTTTTGTGCACCCTCTTCCTCTTCCTCTCGCACTAGCACCGCGCTGGCAGCAACTTCAGTAATCGCTAGATAAATAAACAAAGTTTCTCCTTCGATCGGCTTTGATAAGATGGGGGGCTGTGCCATATGAGCTTTCAACGCCTGGAATGCTTGCTCGCAGTGTTCTGTCCACTCAAATTTTTTATTCCCCCTAAGTAGATTGAAGAACGGGACGCACTTGTCTGTTGATTTTGAAATGAATCTACTTAGGGCTGCGATTCTTCCGGTTAAACTTTGTACATCTTTGATCCTTTCTGGCGACTTCATGTCAATCTGGGCTTTTATCTTGTCGGGGTTGGCCTCGATTCCCCTTGAATTTACGATAAACCCCAAAAACTTCCCTGATCCGACTCCAAAGGAACACTTGAGGGGATTTAATTTCATTTGGTACTTGTTTAACACATTAAAGCACTCTTGTAAATCCCTCACATGCCCTTCTGCTTCTTTAGACTTTACCAGCATGTCATCCACATATACCTCCATGTTTACTCCAATTTGTTCTTTGAACATGTGGTTGACCAGCCGTTGGTAAGTCGCACCTGCATTTTTCAGTCCGAAGGGCATTACTCTGTAGCAATACAAGCCTGTATCGGTCCGAAAGCTGGTGTGATCCTCATCTGGGGGATGCATGCTAATCTGGTTATAGCCTGAATATGCATCCATGAATGAGAGGATCTCGTGCCCTGCAGTAGCATCGACCAGTTGGTCGATCCTTGGGAGTGGGAAGCAGTCTTTTGGGCAGGCTTTATTGAGGTCTGTAAAATCCACACAGGTCCGCCACTTGCCGTTAGGCTTGGGGACCAGCACCGGATTAGAGACCCATTGTAACGCCCTGGATAGCCAAGACCGTTACACTGTGTGTTTATAAAGTGCCAGACTTGCTAAACAAGTCATTAAAGTAAAATGGTGTTACCGAAATAGTAGAGGAACTAGGGTTAAAAGTGTTTTGGTCTCAAAAGTACGTTTTCATTACTAAACATTGTTTATGTACATGGGATCCCAAAATTGACAGTTTAAAAGCCATTTACAATGGTTACAACGTTTAAATACATTGACAGCCATACTAAGGCAAAATGAGCAGTTAGGTAATCTCTGTCCTGACACACTCCTCGACCATGGTGATCGAACGGCTGGCTATGTACATTTCACCTCGGAGCTCTCCACCTCAGGCCTGGTCCAGCTTGCCCTTGCCCTTACCTGCACCACGTAGCACCCGTGAGCCAAGGCCCAGCAAGAAAAGCACAGCAACAACAGAGCATGAACAACTAACAACAAGTCAATTACACATATAGCATCTCATCAATTCAAGTATACCATCAATCAAGTATTTCATATACTAAGCATCTCAGCTCAAATACATAATGCACAGACAATAACCAGGGCTAGCGCTCTCAGGAAGCTCCCTCTGTTATCCTATTGTTTCCGGCGCCCCGTGGCCAATTTGCGCTTCGTGCGCTAAAATCATGAACGGTACTCTTAGACCGCTTATACATGTCCCTTGGCATAATACCAACGATGACACAATACAACTCTCGGGAGCACTTAGTCCCACTCACAATCATACATTCGGGTGCAGTTTTCTTACCTTTCAATTCAATAGCTTTAATCCCTCGACACCTTGAGCACGATCCCACTTGAGCCCTAGCGTTCACCTGAACACAATCATGGACAAAGTCAACATCAACCCTCAAGTTCAAAACCTAGCCTCGGGGCCAATCCCGAGCCCCCCGGGATGTCCTAGTTACACCAAACAAGGTGGTGGAACCAAACCCCAAACCTTAGGTCAAAAACCCTTGCAAATTACCCTAAAATCCCCTTCAGAAGGCAGGGTAGCGCTACAGCGCTCTTGGGAGGGTGCTATAGCGCTACAGACAGAAACCAAAACCCTTCCAGCAAAATGGCCTAGCGCTACAGCGCCCAAAGGCTAGCGCTGTAGCGCTAGTCACAGACAGCCCAACACCAAAATTTCCCTTGTGCGATTTTCTCGAGCCAACCCCAACCAAACCTCTTCCAACTCTTACCCAAACTTAAAAACAACCTCATGATCACACTCCACTCATCCCAAGCACCCTAAACATCTGAAATCCAAGCACATGCAATCACAAACTCAAAATTCACCATAGCCACCTCCAAACTCCAAAACCCAACATAAACCAGCTGAACATCAGAACTAGAGCTTAGAATTCATACCTTTGATAGAATTTCGCCCACAAGCTATCCCTAGGCTCCCTTGGCTTGCTACTCCTCAGCCTTAAGCCTGAATTCCCCAAAGTTCCATTCAATTCAACTCAAGTACCACAACTTAAAAACCAGAAACAGAAATGGATGAACTCTAGAATCTTACCCTGCTAAACCTCTGTCAATTCCTTAGTCTTAGGTCAAGGTCCTTGATGTTTAGTTATCCCAGCTCTCCTCTAAGCTTTACTCCAGAAATTCTCAAGAAACAGGTGAAGGAAAGTGTAAACCGACTTAGAGAAACTCTCTCTGTTTTTCCCTCTTTCTTTTCCCTTCTTTTTCAGACTTCTTTGATATTCTATAAATTCCACTAACTTAAAACCTCAGTAATACCCATCCTTAAAAGTCAAATGACCTTTATTCCCTCCCAATTAACTCTAATCCTTTAGTCCACTTAAGGGCATTTTAGTCATTTTACCCAATTCCCGCTACTTCCTCGAGTGTCTCTATTATTTCCCACTTAGTTCCCGATACCTCACTAATCACCAATAGCATTCCTCAATGTCATAATAATCTCCAGCTTATCCACTAAATTCCCATTTACACCCCTGAGCTCACCCCGAGCCGGGTATAAATCCCCGCTATGACTTTTACGCTACTTTGCTCACTAGGATCGTCTCGAGTCACAGATCGCAGATATATCCACATAATAATGTGGTCTCAACAATTATCACACATATCAAAGAAGTTATGCCCATAATGGCCAAAATTACGATTATGCCCTTCTAACCTAATCTGGGCCTATATACACACTAACACACATAATCATGCATCTCAAATACTCAAGTAATCATATAACATGCTTTAAATCATAATCATGCATCTAAATTATTAAAACCACACATAATCTCCATTAGGCCCTCCAGGCATACTAATCAAGGCCCTTAAGCCTTAATAGCGAATTTGGATCGTTACACCCATGACGGATAAAAAGCCACCCTTATGAATCCATTCTCCTTTAGCCTTTCCACTTCTTATTTTAAGGCTCGTGATCTGTCTTTATCGAGCAGCCTTCTTTTTTGTTGCACGGGTGGAAAGGTCTTGTCTATATTCAGGACATGGCTGATTATTGCAGGATCTATCCCAACCATGTCTTTATGCGACCAGGCGAAAACTTCCTGGTTCTCTCGCAAGAAATCCACCAGTGCGTGTTTCGTGGTAGGCTCTCAGTTTTTCCCAACCTTTATGACTCTGGTTGGGTCTTCTTCGTCGAGTTGGACCTCCTCCAGGTCCTCGATGGGTCCAACATTTTCTTCAAAATCCCCAAAGCGAGGATCCAAATCTCCATCCTCACTTTGGGCAACACCCTATTTGGTGACTTCATCACCTGATTGGGCTTGCGTATCAACTGCCATCTGCAATCTATCTGGGGCAATGCTCCTCGGTGTTCCGCTTTTCGCCTTTGTGATTGAGGCATTGTACCATTCCCTGGCTCCTCTTTGGTTTCCCAAAACACGTCCTACCCCCGCGTCTGTTGGGAACTTCATGGCTAGGTGCCACATAGAGATGACGGGCCGTAGATCAACCAGTATGGGCCTTCCAATAACGGCGTTGTACGCCGAAGGACAATCGACCACTACAAAAGTGGCGAGTAATGTCCTTGTTGCAGGCGCTGTACCTGTCGTTACTGGGAGTTTGATCATTCCGGCTGGGGTGAGTCCTTCTCCAGAGAAGCCGTATATCGTTTGATTGCAGGGTTCCAAGTCTTTTACGGACAATTTCATGCGTTCCAGTGTTGACTTATACAGGATGTTCACTGAACTTCCTGTATCGACCAGTACTCTCTTCACCATCATATTGGCCATCTGGATGTCCACGACCAGCGGATCGGAATGTGGGAACCGGACGTGTTGGGCATCGCTATCAGAGAAGGTTATCTCACCTTCCTCTGACCGAGCCTTTTTTGGTGCACGGTCCGTCACAGTCATCATCTCGATGTCCTGGTCGTGGCGCAGAGTCCGAGCATATCATTCTCTGGCTTTTCCGCTGTTTCCCGCGAGGTGCGGGCCTCCACAGATGGTTAAGAGCGTTCCAGCCACGGGGGCAGGCTGTAATGGTGGCGAGCGTTGGCGTGTGGACGCCTGCTCGTTGCCACCTGGAACTTCTCGTTGGGAATTTCCCGAGGCCCGTACGTATCTTCTCAATTGTCCTTGTCTAATAAGGAACTCGATTTCGTCTTTTAACTGGTTGCATTCATTAGTGTCATGTCCGTAGTCGTTATGGTAACGACAGAACTTGGAAGTGTCTCTTTTCGAAATGTCCTTCCGAATGGGTCCAGGTTTCTTGTATGGCACACTGGAGCTTGTGGCCTGGTAAACCTCTCCCCGAGACTCAACGAGGGCAGTGTAGTTAGTGAACCGAGGCTCATAACGATTACCCTTAGCTCGTTTGCTGTCGGAGGTGGAAGGCTCGTTATACGGCCGTTTTCCACCATTCTTGCCATTACCATTGCCTTTGTCATTGCCATTGTCGTTGCCATTAGGTTTGGAACCATTGGCGGCTTTGGCGGGTTCGGCGGCCTTCTTACCCTTGTTCGAGGGTTTTCCATCATCAGCAATGGCTTCTTCGAGCTTGATGTAGCGGTCAGCTCGGTCTAAGAATTCTTGGGTAGTTCTCACTCCTTCTTTTCGGAGACTTTTCGAGAGGGGAGAGCAACGTTTAACCCCTGCGGTAATGGCCATCATCTTGCCTTCGTCTCCTACTGTTTTTGCTCTAGCTGCTGCTCGCATAAAGCGCTGGACGTAATCCTTCACTGACTCCCCGTCCTGCTGGCGAATTTCGACTAACTGGTTCGCTTCGGTTGGGTACACACGACCAGCATAGAACTGTCCGTAGAACTCCCGTACGAATATTTCCCAGGAAACAATGCTCGCAGGAGGGAACTTGAAGAACCACTCCTGCGCAGCTTCAGAAAGTCTTGCAGGGAAGATCCTGCACCGAGCGTCTTCGGACACTTTCTGAATATCCATATGAATTTCAAACTTATTGACGTGCGAGACAAGGTCTCCATACCCGTCAAAGTTTGGAAGCGTAGGCATCTTGAATTTTCTAGGAGTTTCGGCGTTAGCTATCCTTTGTACGAAAGGAGTGCCTTTCCTCCTATCGTGGTCGATGTATGAAGTCCTTCCCCCGACCAGTTGCTGCACAGCCTGGTTGAGGTAGTCTATCTGGGCCTGCACTGCGGTAGGAATCGCTGTGGCCTCTGTTGCTGGGGGGATGTTCTCTCCGTGCCTCTCACGGAGATCATTGAGTACATCTCTCAAGTCCTCTTCTCTTCTTCGCTGCTCGCTACCCCCGAGCCGGTTGAAGACATTATTTTGTCTGGGCTGCCCCCCAGCGTCCTGTCCATTTGGTTGGTCATCTTGAGGTACCTGGCTCCTGCCTTTACCTCTTTCTCCATTCCTCCCACCGGCATTTCCTTTGCCTGAGTAGGCCTCATTGTATCCGTGGCCATCTCTGAACCTCGACTGGCTATGGTGAGATCGACTGTTCCCTCGAGGTCCGTTCCTAGCTGAACCATCCCGAGCGTTAGAGGATGGCCTGCGCTGGTCGTGGTGTCCCCGTGCATCATCGTGCCGTGGGGGCCCCCGGACCGCAGAGCCTAACTCTGAATCTCTCATGTTGCCAGGAGGGTACTGACCTCTGTTCGGTAGGTTCGGCCCATCATCCCTACGACGTCTAGGGCTGCGAGGCTGATGCTCGGCCCTATTCTGCCTCTGTCGCGGGGGGTTACCCCGAGCAGCTTGGGATGGTGGGTGTGCTTCAGGATCCTGTGGGACATCGTCATGGGGCATCTGAGGCTGCTCGGGCCTTTGCGGACTCGAAGGCTGGATCGGTGGGCTCGGATTAGGACCCCTCTGGGGTGGCCCATTCATCGGTTGGTCAGGCTGCGAGGCAGGTGCAGCCTGATTTCTGGCCAATAGCAAGGCTGCTTCAAGGGCTGCCATGGCTTCGTTCTGGCGGCGGTCCACCTCCGCCTGCCTTTCGCTCAATTCCGCGCGCTACCGTTCAATCTCCTGCTGCTGCCGCGCCATAACTTCAGCGGCAGTCTCCTGACTGGCTCTCAGATTAGCCAACTCTTCCTGCAACGCGCCCAGAGTACTCTTCAGCATTGCATCATCCATTTCCTCCTCTTCAAAGTCCAGTTGTGGCTCAACCTCCGCCATGCTCGCAGGAGGAGGAGGAGGTGGCGGGTTTGACGGTGCAGCGGCGGCCGCCTGTCCAGTTTTCCTTCCAGCTTTCGCCATTAGTTTTCTCAACGACGATAAATCAAGTTCTCAATGAAAGCACCAGAATGTTGACCCAAGATTTGGTCAACTGACACGGAGTCAAAATATGCTTGATATGAATGAAAGAGATGAAAAGAACGTAATGACAAAAGTAAATAAGACACGATATTTTATAGTGGTTCGGCCCCAGGATTTGGTAATGACCTACGTCCACTTAGAATGATATTGATATAAAAACCATAGGAGTGATCGAAGAACTAGGGTTCAATGAGTTTCACCACTTCCTCAAAAGCAATACAATATTCCTAGGATAATCACTGTAATCTCTCACGTATCAAAAGCAAAAGTCCCCTCCCTTGAGCTATCTCTTGCTATTTATAGGCTCAAGGGGGATTACAAAAGATTGTTACAGATATTATTTCCTGAATAATTGGATACCCAGAAGATTGTATGAGATAAATTCAGGATTCATAAAGATCTTCCCATAAATGTCGCCTCGTACACGGAACCATCGACCAGACTGGTCGCGGGTAAGACATGCTTACACTGCTTCTAATGTGTCCTCTGGTCGATACTCTAGCAGACGCTTCCAGGTGTCAGCCACGTGTCCAGGGATTACTTGCCACGTCATCAATGCTAATTTTATGGATAACAACCGTTATTGCTTGTGACTAGGTTATACTGCTAGGGCTCAGAGATGGCGATCGTGCTCGGGATTACCATACGCTTTCTGCTTGGGACTCAATGTAAGAAAGCTGCTTGGTCCATAGAGCACGGTATGGCCCGATTATCTGTGGTTATATTGTGCTTAGTGTTATGTGTAAATATTTGTAACTATTATGTCATATATGTGTCTGTGACTGAGCGATACTGGTCGGGAGCGGCAAAGGCCGGGAGTGGCAATGGCCGAGATCGGCAAGTGGCAGGATTGGCATTAAGCATACTGAATGTAGGTCGTTATGGCAAGGCCATCTAAGGGTGTTTTACTCACCTGCTCGGTTAAGACCGTGAACTTGGTGCCTGGTAATGCACCTTGACCAGCTTAGGTCGCTATTGTGAATTTTAATGGAAACTTGTGAATTGTCTATTGTGTCCGATTAGTTATGCATTTCATGAAGTAATTTATTATATGCTGTGCTATGAAGTTTTCTTGTTGGGCCTCAGCTCACGGGTGCTCTATGGTGCAGGTAAGGGCAAGGAGAAGGTCGATCAACCGTGAGTTAGAAGGCATGGAGCGGTGCGTACATGTTTGGCCTACCTGGCCGCCATGGTTTGGGTACTTTTGGGGAGCACAGCAATATGTCTGATTTTTTCGCCTAGGTCGACTGTACAGTAACTTTTGAAATGTAAATATGTCTTAAACAATATTTTGGGATCCCAATGTAACTCTTTTATGATTTTAGTGAAAGTTCAAATATTTTATATGAAGGTTTTATTAAATGAGTCATTGTTTTAATTTAATTACACTTTTGGGTCTAACACCTTGATTACTGAGTCAAATACACATTTTAAAACCACATGGTAACGACTCTAGGGTAGTAGGACGTTACAACTTGGTATTAGAGCGTGCCAAGGTTTATGGTTCCTAGTGATTGATAGAAAATGTATGCTCATTGCTAAAGACAAGCTCGACTCAGGGTTGGTTGTTAAGTGAAATATTTGTCTAATTTTTTATATGAGTTGCCCTATCTGCCTATTGATATAGAGAGCATGATGTATATAAATGTATTTTGTGGAAGTAAGGCTTGATAATTGATGCATGAATGTTATAGACTTATGTCTTGGTATGCATATTGTATATGATTATTGTGTTGTT
This sequence comes from Humulus lupulus, assembly GCF_963169125.1. Lineage (NCBI taxonomy): Eukaryota > Viridiplantae > Streptophyta > Magnoliopsida > Rosales > Cannabaceae > Humulus > Humulus lupulus. Next base: position 89,711,819 of record NC_084794.1, on the reverse strand, counting down.
TGGTCCTGCCTGTGGAATTGTTCTGGATTTGATTATCATGCCTAATAGGTTAAGTCATTGACTACAAACAGATTCAGAAGTTATGTATCCAAGGCAGTCAATTGGACCAAGCATAGTTAATATCAAGGTTGCGAGTGATAGTAGAGGCCAGAACCCTCCATCTGCCCCTGGAATTGGCAGCAGATGTTTGCTGGCATGCAAGCAAGATTGCAAAAGTAAGAGAAAGAGATTAGGTGGTTGAGACAGCGGGTGCCGTCAGGGAACGCTGCTCCATGTGTTTTGAAAATAATGACACCAGTTTCAATTTAGCCTGAGGGTGAAAACATATGAGAATTATTGTGTGAAAGATTCTAAAAGCATTATCCTCCAGTTTTCAAAGGAGGCTTGGATTTGTTCAGAGCAGAACAGTGGATGGGATTGATTAGCTCCATCCTTTACTATATGGGAGTGTTAGGCAATGATAGAGTGGCTTGCACCATGTATATGATGCGGGAGGATGCCCGAACATGGTGGGAAGTGGTATCCCAAACCCGGAATGTTGTCATAATGGGTTGGGAGGAATTCATACAATTTTTCAACGAGAGGTGATAACTCTACAAAATAGAGTTATTCTACCACTTTTTATGTGCTAATTGTTGCTTAATTCTTGAGTTTTTAATTGATTTATTAAGTTTTAAAGTAATCTTGAATTTATTAGGTTAATTGTAATTTTATAGATTTTTGTGTATTTTATAGTTATTTTGTTGTAAAATGTTGTAGTTAATTATTTGAATTTTATAGATTAGAGAGGATGTCTTGGCTGGAGCATCCAGGGATTATACAGTGTCTGATTTGGGGTTGTTGAGATACAAGGGACGGATATGTGTTCCGTTAGACACTGCGTTGAGGCAGGAGATTCTGGATGAATCTCATACTACACCTTACTCTTTGCATCCAGGCACCACGAAGATGTACCAGGATGTAAGATCATTGTACTGGTGGCCAGGGATGAAGAGAGATGTAGTAGAGTATGTGACTAAGTGCTTGACATGTCAGCAGGTCAAGGCTGAGCACCAGAGGCCGGCAGGGTTACTGCAGCCTCTAGATATCCCAGAGTGGAAGTGGGAAGACATCACAATGGACTTTGTGGTGGGCTTGCCCAGGACAGTTAGTCAGCACGATTCCATTTGGGTGATAGTGGATCGCTATACCAAGTCAGCTCACTTTCTACCAGTGAGGACTACTTATACTGTTGACCAGTATGCAGATCTCTATGTGAGAGAGATCGTGCCCCTCCATGGAGCTCCTAGGTCGATCGTGTCGGATCGAGACCCTACATTCACTTCCAAGTTCTGGAAGAGTTTACAGACAGCCATGGGTACACGACTGAAGTTCAGTACAGCTTATCATCCTCAGACAGATGGGCAATCTGAGAGGACGATCCAGATATTGGAGGACATGCTGCGGGCATGTGTGCTGGACTTTGGTGGGTCGTGGAGTAAGTATCTGCCTTTGATAGAATTCTCTTATAATAATAGTTATCAGTCTACCATTGGTGTTGCACCTTATGAGATGCTATATGGTAGGAAGTGTAGATCTCCCATTCATTGGGATGAGACAGGTGAAAGGAGATACTTAGGTCCTGAGTCGGTTCAGAGGACCAATGAGGCTATCGACAAGATTAGAGCTCGGATGCTTACTTCTCAGAGTAGACAGAAGAGCTATGCAGATCCCAAACGCAGGAACGTGGAGTTCCAGGTAGGAGACTATGTCTTCCTTAGAATCTCGCCATGGAAAGGGGTGAGGAGGTTTGGGAAGAAAGGCAAGCTGAGTCCCAGGTTTGTAGGTCCATTTGAGATCCTGGAGAGGATTGGTCAAGTGGCTTACAGGCTAGCTTTGCCTCCGGCGTTGTCAGCCGTGCATAATGTATTCCATGTATCCGCTCTTCGGAGGTATGTGTCTGATGAGAGACATGTCTTGAGTTATGAAGATCTGGAGCTTGAACCAGATCTCTCCTTTGAGGAGCAGCCTGTTCAGATACTTGATCAGAATGATAATGTAATGACCCACTAATCTAGACTATTTGGACCATTAACGAAACTATGCATAAAACTTACATTTTTACGAAAATACCATAATTTTATTGAGTAACTTGTAAAAATAAGAGTTACTTACAAATAAATAGAATACTAAGAAGGATTTGGGATCCCATTGTCTTTAAAAACAAAACATGATTTAAAGGAAAAGAATTACATAAGAAAATGCGGAAAATACATATAAAACCATAAAAATTAAAATGAGACTACATCCTCGAATCGAATAACGCTCGACCCCTTGACTCCATTCACCATCGATACACATCCTCTAAGCGTCACGAATCTTTCCGCCTCTAAAGCGTATTTCCTGCACATAAACAGAAAGGAATGAGCCTAATGCCCAGCAAGGAAAAATCTAACACATAGTCATAAACATAATTTCATAAGAAACATAAAGACATATCATAACACATAATACACTTATTATAATGGCCATTATTACTTGGGGTCCCATAGACTAAACAAGCTTATGCCCATGAGATTAGTGTGGTCCTACCAGCTAAATAGGCATATGCACACAATCTTTTTAGGGTCTTGTTAGTCAAAAAGGGCATAAGCCCAAGCCTACAAACATACACATTCATAACATAAACATAAACATATAGATTCTAGCCTATTTTCCTTACCAAAGTTACCGGGATATAATGGACTGAGTTGGGACTTTTGGAACACTCCTAAAACCATATGAGAAAGAGTGAGTCTTAAGAAGAAGAAATGAAAATGAATAGGAAGACTAAACCATTAAAAGAAAATATGCTTACCACAACTTATGTGCTTAAGAACTTGGATTCCCTAACCAAAATAAGAATGAGGTTAGGAAACTGAGTAGAAGACTAAGAGAAGGGAAACATAACATAAATCAAATGAACTAGAGTTTCAGGTTTACCTCAAAGACTTGCAAGATCAATCTAACCACAACCGAAATACTAACGAATCTCACTTCCCAAAGTGTTTGATAAGCTTCTGATGTTTAAGCTTATGATTTTCCCAAACCAGGTGTTTACACTCTCACACTTACTTAGCACTAGCAGCTTCTGAACTTAGAGTAAAAGGTGAAGAAATGGCTGGGTACTAGGTCCTATTTATAGAGTTTGGGAATGAAAGTATCTTGATTTTACTTGAATAAAAATAATGGCTTTTTAGGTGAAAATGATTTGAATAATCGTTCAGCAGAGGCTGAAGACTCGTTCAAAAGATGCTGGACTGTTGAAGGAGTTTGAATGGCTGAAAGGAAATGAATTCAAAAGAGTTTGAATTTATGCTGAAGGAGGCGATATATTGCCCCCTGTAGGCGATATATCGCCTGGGCTAGTATGCCCGAGGCGACCGTGCATCGTCTCGTGTTTTCCGTATCTACGTGCTGCGATATATCGCCCCCTATAGCTGCGATATATCGGCACACGCTGAATAATTAAACACGAAATTACACATTTTTAGCTAAGTTTGAATGGAGTAAACAGCCTTGACTAAGCCCTCAACATATTCAAAGCTTCTGACTGACCCTATAACATTCAAACTTTACTCCTTATTAAATTTAATCCTCAAAAATACTTAATCCTTAATCACCATTCATAACATGTGCTTAAAATCCTATTGGTTGATGTCTAAACCTTATAATATAATAAATATAATCCTTAATATCAGTCACATTAATCAAACCTTAGGTTATACTTAATATTCTTAAACTATAGGTTAAACTTATAAAATCTATAAGTACTACTATGAGTGTCCAAATAATTCCCGGTCTGAACCAAAAATCCACGGTTACAAAGATAATACTAAACATACTATAATACTACTAAACAATTAGCTAAGTAAAGTTCTTGGACTCTACAGATAAAGTCCTCAGGAACAAGATGATACCTTTGGTTAAGGTATTGTGGAGGAACAGCAAGGTCGAGGAAGCGACCTGGGAGCTGGAGTCTGATATGCGGAGTTAGTATCCCGAGCTGTTCAGGTAAATTTCGAGGATGAAATTTCTGTAAGGAGGGGATAGTTGTAATGCCCCGGATTCCCTATTATGGTTAATGGCCGGATTAGTAGGCCGGGAGAGCCATAATTGTTTAATTATGCCATTAAATGTGTTTATGCATGTTTATGAGAATTATATTATCATATGATGTTAAATGCATGCATGTGAGTCCACATATGTTTACAGGGGTATTATGGTAATTTGGCCCGTTGAGGGTATAATTGAATACTTGTTTGTCTGATAATGATATATTGTGAGACCACATTATAATGTGGATTGGTTCGAGTATTCCGACATGAGACGATCTTTAAACATGATTTATCGGTTTGGTCATAACAGGTTTGAGCTCGGGGCTCGGGGTGAGTCTCGGGGTGATATTAAAGGTTATAGTGTTACCGGGGATTTTAGGGTAACGGGTTATGAGATATTGGTGTTTGAGGATATTGAGATTAGCGGGAATTGGGAAGCGTTAATTATGATTAACGGGTTTAGCGGAATGTACCAATTTTGCCCTTGGGGTGGCTTTGGAGACTTAAGATGACATAAGGGGTATTTTGGTCTTTTTAGGGGTGGATATATATGAACTTAAGTGGCTGAAGGCTGTAGAATAAAACAGAGTAAAACAGGGGTTAGTTTCTTTTCTCTTCCTGTACAAATTCCTCCATTTCCTTCTTTGGTGTTTTGAGCTCTAGTTGTGGATTCAACCAAGGGAAAACTTAAGGGCTGGATTGGAGACTTGTGTTAGCTTGTGTGGAAGGTTCAAGACAAGTTTCAAGGTGAGTTTTGGCCATTAACACAGCTGGTACTCTGTTTTGTTTATAGTTTTCAATTCATGTTTTTGATGTGGGAAGTGAGAATCAAAGGAGGTTTTTGGTGTTAGTCGATTGGGTTTTGGTGAGGAGGTGTATGGGTAAGGTTTAGGGGTTGAATTGGATGTTTGGAAGAGGTTTCGAGAGGGTTAGAAGGTCTGGTTTGAGAAGGGAAATGCAGGGTTGAAAGTCTGGTTCGTGTGTGAGGTTTAGGCTGAACTGGGCTGGGTGCCGCGGCACAGCTTTTGTGTGCCGCGGCCCACGCGCGTCTGGCAGATAGGGTTTGGGGGCGTGCCGCGGCACGGCTTTTTGGGGCCGCGGCCCATAAGGCCAAATTTTGCTAGAAAGTGGCTTTTAGCCTAGGGATTCAAACCATAGGCCTCGGGGTTGGACCTAGTACCCGGTTGGGTAGTTTTTGAGGTCTCGGGGGCTGGGATTTGGTTTGGGAACCCTCAGTTATCATTTTTATTGATGAATCCTATATTTTGGTTATGACCAGGTGACCGTCGAGGAATTTAAAGGTTGATCGTTCTCAGGGGTCGTTCATATTATAATACTCACTCGAACCAGAGGTAAGAAAACAGTGTATGAATACAGTTGCACCCTGTATAGGTATATGACATGCATGGTTTGATATTAAGGCATGTTGGTTGATATATGTGGACGTGGATTGCATATTAAATGCTATTGAACGTTGTTTACCTGTTTGAGACACTGACTAGTCAGGGACCGACTCTAAAGTCGAGAATCATGCATTGAATGGCTCTATAGCATTAATGCTAGACTGACCCTAGGGTCGAGAAACTTATAAGTGCTTGCCTGGCTTACAACCAGATGATTATAGCCAAGGTACATGACCCCGGTGACTGTTTGTCACATGGCTAAGGGACGTTGTCCATAGTTTCGACTCCAGAGTCGTGAGGAAGGTTATGTTGGTGACTAATCACCTTGCACCTGTCCTAAACGAATTTATAAATGAATCACTATTCAGTTAAGCCCTGGTGGCCATAACGTCACACGGCTAGAAGGAGCGATGCTCACTATTGTGACTTTTGGCTACTGTCACCTATTTGTTGGTCTGATAGTCTTGAATGGTTATTATGATCATTGTTGATATTATATCATGTTTTATTATGTTTTCTTGCTGGGCCTTGGCTCATGGGTGCTATGTGGTGCAGGTAAAGGAAAGGAAAAGTTTGGCCAACCCTGAGTGGAGAGCTTGGGCGATGTGATGTACATACAGGGCCGCTTGACCGCCACGGTCAAGGAGTTCTCAGAGGGACTAGGGGTTTACCCTATTTTTGCCGCTTAGGCCGGCGGGGATTGTATATTTGGAACTGTAGTAACTCTTTTGTAACATGAACTACTTGTAAACATTTTAAAAAGGCTCATGAGCAGTTTATTTACTTAATGAAAAGTGCCCTTTCCTTTTTACTGGTTTTACACCTTAACCTGTTAATGACACCTAGATCACGTTTTTAACCAAAGGACTCGGGTAGCGGGTCAAATTTCCGGTTCACCGTAACTGTTCTGGGGTAACCAGGGCGTTACACACGACGTCTCCCAGCAATCAACAAGCTCCAACGCCTGGCCCAGTCCACCAGCTGAGCCCCTTCCAAGCCACCCAACATCTGCCTTTTCCCCATTTTTTGAGCCCAACAAATACATTTTGTCTATTTGTCCCCTTTGCCAAAAATACCAACTTTTTACCCAAACTTTTATACACATTTTACCCCAAAACATTATCATTACATCCTATAATTTACCCCTATTTTCCATATTATTATTAATTTAATTAATTTAAATTGATTATTTTAATACACTTTTTTTTGGCTATAAATAAGGGAGTTTAGTGCTTATTTTTAGGGAGGTTACCATACCACAGGTTCTATACTGTCAAAACCTCTCAATTCTCTTCATCTTTTTCTTCCTTTTGGTGATTTTTTCTATGAGTTTTTAGAGGACAAATTTGGGGGTTTTTCCTCCAAATTTTCCTATTTATGTTTGTAATTTCTATTCTAGTTATGTGCTTCTAATTTTTTTTCATAAGATTATTAAGGTCACGATGAAGCAACTTCTAACTAGATAATATTTATGTTGTATGTTGATTTCCCTTGTAATGCAACAAAGTTTATGGATTTTTCTTCTTCATATATGTCGTTCATCTTCAATATCCCATATTTTGGATTGTTAGATAATATGCACTTTGTTCTTCATTTTACAAAACATAATATTCTTTGTGTAAGATGCGTCATTAAATTGTACACATCCAATGCTTAGAACAAAAATATTATGTTTTGCCTTATAAATTATGTTATTTGATCTTTTGTTGTTTCATTAGGTTGATTCACATTAAATACTTTGAAATTATACTTTTTGAAAAGTGAAGAAAAATCCTATCTTTTTAGAAGTAATTTGTGCTTAAAATTATAAATCTATTTGGAAAATGATAGTTTGATTTATTTTAACTATCACTAAAACTTGGGAATCAATATACTAATAAATATTATTAAACTTACATTTTGTAGACTCTAGTATCTTAATAATCTTTATTTTATAACTTATTTTCAAATCATAATTGATTTACTTTTATTCTTTAAAATAGCTTTATTTTAAGTCTTTTATTTTATATTCATGACATTAAACCTCATCAATCTTTGGAGCTAGGTTAGAATTTATTAATTTTGATTTAAAATAGTTTTCTTTTTTATTTTAGACAACTCCTTTGGGTTCGATCTCGTTCTTACACGAACACTATATTCCATATACGATTCGTGCGCTTGCGAGTATAAATATTTAATACATACCCGTTTTGGGTCCATCAAGAGGTATTATTGTGATGCAGTTCGAATTACAAAGACCAATGAGTTTATGGACTTGGTTCAAGGTAGTAAGACTATGAAAGAGTATGTCAATGAATTTGATGGGCTGACCGAATTCGCTTTTGATTTGGTACCAACGGATGTGGCCTGGAAGGAACGATTCATTCAAGGACTGAACTCTGGGGTAGCCCAGAGAGTTAGGATCGCTCCAGTACATGAGATTTCTCCCTACTCTTAGGCGATAGGGAAGGCCCTTACTATAGAGAACGCAGGATGTGAGATATGGAGCGAGAGTGCAGTAGGGCAGGAAGCTCAGACAATGGTACTCCCCCCATTTGCAGGATCAGGTAGGGGGCGGAGGCTCCAGTAACCAGAAAAGAAAGACCCCTGATAGTTCTACTACTCCTGGTTCTGACAGGAGGGGTCATAGTATTCAGGGTGGTCGCCAAGGCGGCAACAAGGTTTGGAGAAGTTATCTAGTGTACGCCAGGCGTAGGAGACGCCATCTAGGAGAATGTCGAGTGAATGCATGTAATGCCTCAAATTTTCTAATAAGGTTTAGGACATTGATTAGGAGGCCGAGAGGGCCATAATTGATTTATTATGCTATTTAATGATTATATGTATGCTTATGTGAATTATATTATTATATGATGGTAAATGCATGCATATGGGCTCATTTTTAATTATAAGGGCATTTCGGTAATTTGGCCTGTTGAGGGCGTGATTGTGTATTTTCATGCATGTGAGTGAATTATAAATAATACCATATTATATGTGGATTGGTTCGAGTCATTCGGCATGAGACGATCATAGAATGCAAGTTATCGGTCTAGTCATAACGGGGTTAGTTTCGGGGCTTGGAGTGAGTCGGGGTGATTTTAATGATTAGAACGTTGCCGGGAATTAAAGGGTAACAGGATATGAATTATTGGCATTTGAGAATACCGGGATTTGGAGGGTGTTAAATTATAATTAACGAAATAGGCAGGAAAGGGCGATTTTACCCTTGGGAGCCTTTAGAAACCTTTATTTGACCTAGGGGTATTTTAGTCTTTTCACCCCTAGGATTGATATAAGCCATTAGAAGGCTGTGGAATTGTAAAACAGATCATCATCATCCTCATATCTCTCCCTCACCCGTACACCATTTCTCCTCTTTCTTCCTTTGGAATTTTTGAGAGCCAATTTGAGGATCCAAGCTAGGAGAGCAAGGCTTGAGGGCTTAGGACCTTGGTTCAACAATTGAAGGGGATATAAATCAAGCTTGAGGTGACCGCGAAAGGATTAAAGGATTGATCATTCTCAAGGGTCGTTCTTTTTCTAATTCTTGCTCGAACCCGAGGTAAGAAAACTGCACCCCATATGTGACATGCATGGTTATTCTTGATGCATGTTGGATGTTTAAATGTGAACATTGATAGCATATTGAATGCTTAGCAATCTTGCTCACTTGTATATGGTTATTATTGAGGCATGTTGGATGTTTAAGTGTGATGCATGTGATGCACGATAAACATGTGATTAGGACATGCCATGAATATTGAATGTGAGACTGTTCAGAGCTTGAGTCTCTGTGTGTTATGCGTGATTCCAATTATGCTAGCAATTGTTAAGCAAGCATGATGGGTGCTCTGTATTTGGATATTTGACATATGATATATGTTTGGTAGCATTGCTTACTTGTGCATGGCCCTGATCATTCAGATTTGGCATTGGTCGCGTGTTACCGACCTGGGAGCCAGAAACAGCATAAGCGTCATGAACGCAGAGCCGATAAAAGATTAGATCTAATCGACATCTGCATTAGATTACTCAACAAGAGCATTAATGCCGAACCGACCTCAAGTTCGATGAAAACTAAAAGCACTTGTGTGACTTACCCATCAGTCACTCATCTGTTTAAGCTAGTGGCTACCCATCAGTCACTCATCTGATTAGAGCCATTGCAAGAAAGCCCAGGTAACGATTTCGTTACACGGATATGGGCACCGAGCCCAATAGTGACTTGCTTGTCAGTCACTCATTATGGTTTAACAGAACCTCAAAGTGATATTCACTCATCTGTTCAAGGCTATAAGCTCTGTATGATCATTCTGATCATCATTTGCATGGCTTTGGGTACGGAGCCCCGTAGTGACTTGCTTGTTGGTCACTCAGTATGGTTTACCAGAACCTCAAGTGTTAAATCACTCATCTGATTAGGATTGACTTGATAGTCATCCAATCAGGAGGGCAGGATTTCTTATCCTAGATTCCCTAGCATTATTTGAATTTACTTGCATGCTTGAATAGAGCTATGTTTGCTAGGCATGCCAGATATGATTTGATATCATGATATGACTGTTCATGAGCATATTGAGTTTTCTTACTGGGCTTTGGCTCACGGGTGCTATGTGGTGCAGGTAAAGGCAAAAGAAAGCTGGACCATCCTTGAGTTGGAGAGCTTAGGTGACGATGTGTACATATGCAGCTGCTCGACCGCCACGGCCGAGGTTTGAAGGAGAGGAACTAGGGTTAAACCTTGTTTTTCCACTTAGATCGGCTGGTTGTAAATATTTTCTTGTAATAGACCTTTAAATTATATTTTTGGGATCCCAATGTATACAGTAAACGTTCTAGTGAAACGTTATATCTTAACCAAAAATTTTAATCCCTAAACTGCTAATCATACTTAGTTACACGTTTATGGCCAAATGACTCGATTAGTGAGTTTAGCACTGTTTATAATGCGCACCGTAACGGTCCCTGGAGTTTAGGGCGTTACAATGCATGTCTTCTATGTGGAATATTTGGGCACTTCAAGAGAGATTGCCCGAGATCAAAGAGGGGAGAACCAAGGAGTGCGGATAGCCTGACTCCGACTCGAATATCCACCTTGATGTAGTTAGATCCCGAGGCTAGTCCTTCGGAGGCGATAGGTTGGCTTTCTAGTTCTCGTTTCTTTATATTGTACTGATTAAGTCTGGTGCTACGTATCTCTTAGTAGAGACATAGATATGTGGTACATACTGTATGATTATTATGCTATGGGGATTGAGATCTTAAGTCTGCCAGGGAAAGTTGGTAGTTTCCAGGAGACGGGTCAGAGTATAATAGGTAGAAAGTTAGCAGTAATAATTGATTGAGATGGTTATATGAGGATTTCGGTATGATCCTAAGTATGGATTAGTTTGCAAAATAAGAGACAACCATGGATTGTAAGGGAGGATGGTGACTTTCGGGTTTAAAAGGAAAGGACTCAGCTGCGTTTACGGGATGCCTAGTTATTGTGGCAGGTACCACTAGAGCTATGTCAGTTAGACTAGAGGGAAACTGGATCGGTCAGTGAGGTTTTAGATAAATTTACAAGGATTCGCTAGGATTGCTGTCACGTCTAGGAAATTGAGAGTGCTACGGGACTAAGGCAGGGATAGAATCGATACCAGAGACATGCAGAATGGCACTAGTCGAGCATAAAGAATTAAAGGTTCAGTCAAAGAAGTCATTAGACATGGAGGACTAATTTTTACAGAGCATCCCAGCGTAGGATATTTCAACACTATTTGTTAAGAGGAAGGACAAGCTGCAAGAATGTTCTGGAGTACTTCCAGTTAGGAACATAATACGAGTAACATTTTTTTGTTGATACTACTGAGGCCGAGGGAGTGGAGATTACGGGTAAGGTTCCAGAAGGGATAAGTTCTGATTTCTCCAGAAAGTATTCAAGGTCACATCATGGGGAGTGATAAGATTGTGTATGATGTAGTTAAGATAGAAGCCATAAGGGAATCGCTAAAGGAACGCCTTAGGGATGAGAAGCATGGTGAGACCGGTAAAATATATTGGCTTTTACTTGAAGCACCTTCGAGAACTGCCATACCCTTGACTGAAGTAACGTAAGGACCTAAAGTTTGTCTGAATGGATAGTCGCGTACTGGAATTTCAGAAGTTGAATCGAAGGTTGATTAGCACGCCATGGTATTAGAATATGCAGGTGATGGAATGATACAAGAGGACGGCACGGTGGACACTGTCCTTGCTTAAAATGAGAAGTTAATAGTGCGGTGCGTCAAGGACTAAGGTGTGTATGTGTAGACTGAAAAAGGTGATGGTTCGCGCTTCACGGTGGATAAAGGAATAATAACATAAATGTGATGTACGGGACTATGAGTTGATAGTAATGCCATATAGCTACAGCTGAAATGAGGTGACAACACTTATGGAAAAGAAGAGTGTGCAGTAGTATGCAAATTAAAGCATTTTGTCACCCATAGGGGGGGGGGGGGGGGTTGAACATGAGACAAGTGGGAACTTGTGAAGGACTCACAATGAGATCCTGTATTATTAATGTGGAGGCTGATAACTTGAGTTAGAAAGGTCTGTGCCAGTTGTATGATTTGCAATGCATTACAGTAAAGTCAGATGAGGTAATGACCGGATTGGTATAGAACCTGCGATTGATAATTGATACATATACCTCTACGAACAATGAAATACGAAAAGAAGATCTTGTAGGAGTGGTTAAGAATCCTACCATTTTAGTATGGATAGGTTAAGATATGAGGATCAGATAAGTGATCCGATGGACGCTGGCGTCAAGATAGAGATTCTGGATGAATCCTATACTACCTCATTATGATTGTTGTATCCAGGAAGTTTGAATGAGTGTTAATACCTAAAATTTGTATACCGGGAGGCGCACTACCTAATATTTTAGCAAGTGAGAGATGATAATCATGTTGGAAAACCATTAAGAGCACGCATCGAAATTGGCGTGGTGGACCCATTGTTATTTATGAACAACAAAACAAAAACAATAAAAAAAATTCATTAATCATATAAACAATTTATATGACCAAGAAAACAATCCAAAAACATTATTATACAATACTATTAATCATGCAACAAGTATGTATATAAATATACAATATATTTATAGTGAATATATAAACACAAAAGTCAAGAACAAATTTTTTTACCTCTTGAAGCCAATTAAGTTTCCTTGAGTCTTTTTATATTTTTAACGATCTTCCTATCCAAAGCTTTGAGCACTCAAACCACGATCTTCTGGAGTGTTCTCTAAATCTCAAGATGTGTGTGGGCACATAGAGAACATGAGTTTGTATTTTAGGAATCACAAGTATTTCTCAACATATGAGAACTTGGATTATGGTCTGATAATGGCTAGAATAAAGAAGAAGAAAGAGAGAGTTTTTGTCTAAAAAAAAACCTCTGAGAACTATTATGAATTGTATATTGTTGTGTGTTTTCTTTTCTATCTGTGTATTGTGTGTTTTTTTCTTCTTCTTCTATATCATATATATATATATATATATTTATATTACCTTATTATTCCCAATAATAATAGTAATATAATAATGATGATATAATTTGATTTAGGTAATATCTAACTTACCAAATTTGAAAAAAACTATTTTCAAATTATTAAATAACTAAATAAGTAAAATAAAAACTACACTGATACAATATCAGTACAAGTGGCACATGAATGGCACATTATTTGGACTGTGTCAGGCGTGTACTGCTATTCCCTGTTCAGAGATTTTGTATTTTTATTTTATTTAACTATTTAATTAAAATTAATCTCCCACAAAATAAGGTATATATCTTTTTAAGGAAAAAGTAACAACCATATTTCAAAATTTAAATTCTAAATTCAAAATTCAAATTGATGATCATTATTATCATCATCTTTTAAAATTAAATAAATCAAAAACTATTTTTGACTTACCAATTTTATTTTCTCCCACTCAAATAAAATAATTAATTTATTTATTTATATATATGAAATTCAAAATTTTATATATTTAAATTAATAAATATATTTTTGAAATTAATAATTAATTCTAAATTAAGTATTCAACCTCAATTATCATATAATTGCATACTTGATCCGAAGAATAAAATTCTTCTCAAATTATAGTTATACCCTCGTATCAACTCTTACCTTGATATGGTATTGATAGAGCCACCCTGGGGACCTATTGACCTATAATATCAAACTCCAATAAATATTACATTATTAATCAAAGCTCTTTGATTAAATAATCATATTTTTTAATCTCATGATTACTCCCCTAAAAATATGAGATTGAACTCTTAATAATTATAGACATATATTTACTGAGTACTTTATTAAGAATAAAGTGTCCATTGATATAATCATTACATACAACGTTAATCCTCTATTAATGGTTCATAATTAAAAGGGAATAAAATTAATGTTTTACCCTTTTAGCTATATCTTGTTTCTAGAGTACCATTGACTTTACTAGTGAAGGTTGTATCACAATAAGTTTGCGACGTAAGCACTCATAACCTTTTCAGTTCCAAAAGTTAATCCAATGGGGAACCATTATTCAATCTATAAGAAGGTATATATATTCCATATCTGTTAAATTACGTCCCCAGCCATATACATCATTGAGTCCCTAAAACAATTGTTCTTAGCCTGATCATTATGACAAAACCTTAACGCAAGAATCAAATGATCAGATGACATATGTTGGAGTTCATAGTAACCTCAGGATTAAGATCATCATTTGATGTGTTTGATTAATACTATGAAACAATGTCTAAACAAGTATTAACAAATCACATCTGGTCCAATTTTACATACTCTCTGCATGCAAAGTACATCCACTAAAGTGTCCTACTACACTAGTAACCCGGATCTAGGTCACATGTATTCATAATACTAGTGGACCGTACTAGCAATAATTAATCTAAAGATTCCATAACTTTATTTTACTGCGAACTATTTAAGTTTATTATCTTAATCTCGATCCTCCTACACCAATATGAGATTAAGACCAAATAGATAAACTTTGGAATTTTATGATATTCACTTAATATTATCATATAATATCAGACATAGTCTATATATATAATAATTCAATTCAATTATTTATTTCATTTAAAATATTTGTCAACTACAATTGCTTTACCGGCACTATTCCCAACAATTTACCACTTGCCCTAAAGCAAATTGATGCGTCTCTTTTAATATGTCAATCATATTCTCCTGATTGATTATGTCTAACAAAGTATTTGTAACAATTTTGTAAGAAACTATTTTGAAGTTATCTTCAAGATTATTACATAAATTATGTAAAATTGTCTTGTATTCAATGATACTTCATTTCATGTGCTTTACCCTCTCATGATTTCTAGTTCTTCTAGAATAGTTGTATCTCCATTGCTTTCGCAATGAGATGCTAGCTTTATATTCTAGTCTGAAAACCATTCTAGAATGTCAAAAAACTTAACTAAATCAAATAGCCTATTTAATTGCTTGTAGCTGTTACATTTCAGCTTTTGTGGTGAAACATACAAATCTGAAAAGTCTAGTACATTTTCAGATTAATGTGTCTGCTCCACAGTTATTGTAACACCCTGGATAGCCAAGACCGCTACACTGTGTACTTATAAAGGTGCAGGACTTGCTAATCAAGTCATTTAGTTGAAAACATGTTATTAACCATAAATGCGCTAGGGTTAAAAATGTTTTGGTCTCAAAAGGGTACATTTTATATAATTAAACAGTTTTACACAGGGGATCCCAAAAAAGAAACATTGTTTAAAAGACGGTTTACAGAATTTCCAAAATACAGACAACCATTAGCCATTCTAAGGCAAAACAGACATTTCTGGTTCCCCTGCTCCTGCCTTCCCCTCAACCGTGGCGGCTGAGCAGCTGGTCATGTACATTTAGCTCATAGAGCTCTCCAAGTCAGGACTGATCAAGTTTGCCCTTGCCTTTACCTGCACCACATAGCACTCGTGAGCCAAGGCCCAGCAAAAAAACATAATATGCATCACAAACAACAATAACAAATAATTAATCCTTTGAGCATGATCAAACATTTAACACTCATATTAACCACATAGCACGTATTCAGAGTCAAAGTTGCAACCAAGCATAAATAACAATCAAGTTACATGATTAACAGGGCCGACAACTTAGGCCGCACCCTCTGTTTACCCCATTGACTCTGGCCCGCTTAAACCGAGCTCAGTGCATAATAAGATGTCCTCGGCTACCAGTGGCCGAGCCGCGCCTTGTGCGCTAGTGTAATCTTGGCACTCTTAGGCCGTTGATTTACTATTTACATGGCATAATACCATCCTTTCAAAGCATACATATTAGGGAACCCTTAGTCCCATTACAATTACACAACTGGGTGCAGTTTTCTTACCTTTAATTCCCACGTTCACTGACTACGAGCGACGATTCTCGAGCACGATCCGCTTCCCGAGCCTTAGCTTAACACCTAGTCACAACCAAGGTAATGGACTCCATTAATATTCTAATAAAGGTTTCCAGGTACAAAGCTAGCTTCCGGGACATCGAATTCCACCAAGCACGGTGGTGAAATCGATCCCGAGCACCCTAGGTTAGGTTCTCGCGCTTAGAATCCCCAAAAGATAAAAAATGCACCTAAGGGCTGCGGCCCCTAAAACCTAGCCGCGACCCGCCCCTGAAACAAAAACCAAGCCCCTCAGAAGGCAGACACACGTCGCGGCCCTGCCCTGTGGCGCTGCGGCGCTCCCGTTCGGTCGAGCCTCCCTGGCTCCTTTGCTTCGTAGGGCCGCATCGCTCTAGAACAGAGCCGCGGCCCACCCCTTCGTACCCAGAAAATCTACCATTTCTAACATCCTAACCTTATTCAAAACCACCCCAAAGCACCCTATCAGTAAAACCCATTAATCACAAGACTTTTAGTACGATTCTAAAGCACAATCCAACATAAATCCAGCTTAAAAACTCATTAAAACTCCACTTTGATTTCTGAAACCCAGCAACTAAAGAATTCAAAAACCAATCATGAAAACTTAGATTTTAACCTCTAAATTACGAATTGAAGCTTACCTTCTTTGTTGAACCACTTCCTTAACAGATTCCTGAGCTAAAATCCAAGCTTCTCAGCTTTAATTCAATCCTTAAACATCAAAACCATAAACACCCTTAATACTCAGCCAAAACTCAAAATTCTAATGCTCAAGAATATGATTCAGACCTTACCTTAATCTTGGTTGAGTTTCCTTAGCTGAGCACTAGATTAAACCTTCAAGATTCCAGCCCAAACCACTGAATTCCCAGTTGATTTCCCTTGAATTCCAGTGGTTTTTCTTGAGAGAGAAAATAGAAGGAAGAGAAGAGCAAAATAGGTCGGTTTGTGTTTTATTCTATTGGTTTCTCTTTTGTTTAGTCTAACCCTTGGTTAATTAAGTCAGTCCCGAGGCTCGGGGTGCTAGAAACGTCCCCGAGGGCAAAACGATAAATTTCCCCAATATTCCCGCCTAAGCTTTCTAACCTCAAATATATCTCCATATATTTATTTTCATAACCTGATAACCCAAATAATCATATAATACCCGAATTACTCCTTGACTTGCCCCAAGTCAAGTATTAAGCTCTGTTGTGACTTCCCGCTAACTGGCTCCCTAGGATCGCCTTAAGTCGCACGCTGCAAATCTACCCACATAGTAATGTGATTCTCACAGATATAACATTTAACCACATTTACATTCATATAATCATACAAGCATGCTTATCATATAATCATGCATTAAATCAATAAACTCACACATAAACCAAGTATGCCCTCCCAACACACTAATCAGGGCACTTAAACCATAACAATAATTTTGGGTCGTTATAGTTCTGGAAGCTGATTTTGATATTAATCTTTGATAGTTTAATATCTGGTTTAAATCAGTTCATCCTTTGGGATTTTAGGTCTCTGCCTAAATGCACATACATATAATTTCTATTATACTTAAGATACTCAAAAACTAAGTCCTTATAATTATTCAATGACTCAATCCACAATGGATTGATACCTGCTGACTATTCCCGCCGTTTAACAAATGTCAATTGGAAAATATAACATTCGATACATTAAATAGTCTATCACTGAGTTGTAGGAATATTGTCTCGTGTCATTTTTTCTAGTAAAAGAATAAATGGACATTTATTATTTAGATAATACATCCTCCTTACCAGGAAGACAAAAAGCCTTTCTTGGATTTTGTAAACTAAAGCATTTAAGCTTCTTATCTATATAAGTTGCTTGAGATAGAGCCTAAGGGTTGTTCTTTCAATCTCTATAGAATTGAATGTACAGAACATTCTTGGCTTTTCTAAATCCAATATTTAGAAATGTTCAGCTAACTATTTCTTTTCTATTGACAATTTCTCTACATCATTCCTAATGATTAGAACGTTGTCAATATTAAGAATAAGAATCACAACATAATCTTTTTGGTCGAGAGCTTCAAATGATTTTGTCATGTCAGCCATTCCAGTAAAGACTACTTAGACATTCATTTAAATCAATCTCATAATTCATGCATAAAGCAGTGGACAAGAGTATGTAAACAGATTCAAGTTTGGTTATAGTAGAAGACATTTATTCAAGTAATAAATTCTTCTTTCTGTTCATAGCCTTTGGCTATTAACCTAACTTTGAAAAGTCGGTACTTTCCTATGTTCTCCTCTTCATCTTGAATATCCTGTTTTAAACTGAAGTTCAATGAACTTTAGTTGGATGTTCAACAGTCCAGATGTCATAGAATTCCAAATTCTATTTATTGATTCATGGTGTTTCAACCATTGTTTTCTATAAAAAAAATTTCATTTCATATACTAGTATGTGAATGAAGTATACTTAGATTGTGTTACACACAATTTAACTATCTTTACATTTGTAATGGAGTAGTTACTAACTAACGCTCCCACTACAACTATGCTTTACAGAATTTGTGATATTCTTTGGTTTTATAATTGTTAATTATCAGTAACTCGCTTACTTGACTTGTAGTCATTATTTCTAGTACAACTTAACTAGAGAAATATAGTGATTGTAATAATCATGCTTCATTAAAGTAGCATTTAAAGAGATACAAACTCTTTTTGTAATCTTTTATGATTATTAAACTGCTTCACTAAATGACTTCATGGAAATTTTTTAATTTATTCACATAACCACTTGTGAATCCCAACTTCTAAGTCTTTGATGTTGTACAATCAACCATGTACAGAGTATAACAAGTGTTAAAATTATAGTAATAATAAAGACGATAATGACTACTCATTATCTATTTAATCTTATCCAATATGATTATATTCCATTTCCAAAATACTAATTTTGATTAGCATTCTAGTTGTATGTGAGTTGGGTTTGAATTCCAAGTTCACATGCAAACTACTTGAATTCCAAATTCGAGTTCAGACTTCCTTTTGATCAGATCAAACAAGTCACTAAGTGATTTTACTTTGAATGTTGCATAAAAAATTTCTAGAAATTTTCTTTGCATTTGATCAAAGTTAAACATATCTAAAATAAATGTCAATCAATATTGACTTACTATTTATTATTTCCTTTAGCTTTGAACATTAAAAGGTTCAACATACATCTCTATGTATTGTCTAAATGATTATGTGATTTTTGAGCTTTTATTAGAGAAAAGTCTTTTGGTTAACTTTAATTAATAGACTATATAACTAGGGAGATAACCATTGAATGGTTGCAATAAAAGACTGTATTTTATTTGTTATATATATCTAATTAATTACAAGCCAATCTAAAAGATAATTCACATATATATTTCACTTAATTGTGGTTAGAATAAAACATGTTATTAAATCTATGATTTGTACAATAATGAATAATTCATAATTATCATTTATACTCATTGATGAAATAGGTGGAACAAGTATATTTAAAAAAATAACATCTGAATTTATTATTCAAAAGAAATACTAAACTTGTTCATTCATCAAATAAGGAATCTAAAAACATAGTTTCTTGAAAAATTCTAGAACTACTTTAAAGAAAAAAGAACTTATACAAAGTTAAAAATGGAAAACTAATTTCCATGTCAGTTATCTCTTGGTCTACCAATCTGCAATCATTTTCTTATTTTTCTTTCGCATTCTTTTCTTTGCTTAAATAATGTGTTCCTAAAAACAAGACAAAAATTTGGTGGCATAAAAATTTGAATCAGCTATTCAAATATATTTAAAAGAGATGAGCAAATCATATTTACCCATTCTTCTTGCAAACTTCTTAAGTGATCAAAAGAATCTCTTTTGATCCACTCTCATATCTTGTATGTAGATCTGAGGTTCACATATCTCAATTTAAGATTGTTGTTGAGTCTAGTTTATGTCACGGTTAGGTGGTGTTTTAGGTAGTCTTTTATGTTGTTTTTATTACATTTAGTGCAGTTTTACGCTTTTGTTTGTTTGTTTTTCAGTTTTAGCAAATAAAAAGGAAGATTTGAATACTTGGAGAAAATTGGTTCAAAAAGAGAAGAAAAACCTAAGTTTCGGTGTTGTTTTCAATAAAGGATGGATCTCGACATGATTTGAAAGCATTGGTGATTTATTGGGTTTAAAATTGCAAAAATTGAAGAATTCATTAAAAGCCGCGGCCCAAATCCTTCAAGAAGAAAACAATTAGGTTATAAACCTAATTTTGAAAAGAAAGAGGCAGAGAGATTTTGGGTGGCTAAAAATCTTGGAGAACACCTTTGGAGGCTTCCTCAATTGTTTGTCATTCATCTACTTTTTATGTTTGTTTTTGAATTTGTTTGTGTTTAGAATGACAATTATGTGCTAATTTTCTATTTAGGGCTGTTAATTGAATCACTTGAATCCATATTATGAACTAATGCAATTATCATTCCTTCTTCATCTTCTTTTCAATTCCTTGCAATTTGTGCTTGTTGATTGATTATTGACTGGCCATCTATAGTCATTACCTTTATGTTTTGAATCAAAATCTGAGAAGTGCGATTTTAATTTGCTTGGTTGTTTATGACGCAATTTTAATTTGGAACGAGAATATCTAGATTAATTGTGTAACTCTCTTTTGAGTTGTTTTGATTAATGTTGCTTTTGTGATTAAATTTACCATAGAAATATAGGAAATTTTCACTTAGGTTGAGTTTATAATTCATAACATGATTATAAGTTGCTTTGTCAACTCGTTAATTGAAATAGGAAGAAAGAAGAAGAAATTGGTAACTTGTATTAGGGATTAATAAGGAGGATAGTTGATGAGATTAAATGCCCTAATTACTCACTCATTATTTAAATTCAAGGTTTTCTCTTCCTTATTTTCTTTATTGTGCTCTTGATTATTGTTTCTACAATTCATAATTTGTTTACCTTGTTACAAAAATCAAAGTTTAATTGATCAAATAGAAACAAAAAAATTAATTGATTGGTAATTGGTAATTCAGTCCCTGTGGACAATACTTGGTTTTACCAAGATTATTACTAATTTGCGATACGCACTTGCGTAGCATTAAATTTCGCAACAATCGTCTGACATAGTTTTTAGTATGCAATGACGAGCTAAATAATCAGATCTCATCCAATTCGCATATTTTTTATGACTATCATAATCAGATAAAGTTGATGGCTCATCTGGAGGCACATCAATGATTGCATCATATACCTTTAGTTCATCTAGAATTATGTGTATGTTTTTGTACCAGACATCTAGATTGTTGAAGTCTAAATGAAAAATACTTAGGAAGCCATTACGAGGATCTACTGGTTCTTTCTCATTTTGAGGTTCTTGATTAGGATTAAGAGGATTAACCATTGTTGCTAGAAATAAATAAATAAAATATAATGAATTAAAACATATAATAAATATTAAATTTTATTTGGAAAAGTAAATATGATTCATGAATGCAACATATAAAAACACATAAAAAAATATACTAACCCACGATAAACTAATTTGAAAAGTTAATGTACTGCCTTAGGGTAGGTCAGACTAACCCCAAATTAATTTTGAGACAAATCTCAATTTCATTAGTGAAAACTTAAAAACGCATTTTTCTCTTTTTTGACTTGTGAACTACCGCTAGTTTGATCAAGATGCACTAGTCGTGCTCAAAAGCCTAGATACACCTTTGGAGTGTAACCCATTATTTTCAATCAATGACTTAATGCAAGAGCGTGTCTTAGGGTTAGTGAAACTTGAAATACATCACTAATTATATTGGCATAAGAGAAGTCAACCTTGAAATAAAATAAACATATTCGGAAGCCTTTCCTTAGGGAGGCCGCAAATGGAGGCGACACGAAGTCTTTCATATGCCTCTCGGTGTTCAACCAATAATGGAGACCATAAGACTTATTGTCATAGCTCCCTCTCCCACTCACTATTTTGGAAAAAGTGTGTTTTTCACAAAATCAATATATTTTTTTAATTTAGTTGTAAAAATAAATTTAATTATTTTTACCAAATGATATTCTATTAATTACTAATCTAATTAAGCAAAACCAAAAAACAAAAATTGTGCCCTTAATTCTAATTCTAATTTTGCTTTAACTAAGAGAATATCATGTTTTATTTTAATAAAACATTTTCATTTAAACAACAAATTAAACAACTTTAATATTGATTTACCATCTTAACTAATTAAGACTAAATTTATTATTATATGAATTATCATATATAAACATATAACAAAAATATAGGACGTTCCTCATAGCATGTTTCTACACGAATGTAATGCATGCTAGTTGCATACTGTGTGGGTATATTAATGACATGTTATAATGCATGACAAAATATCAAACATTTTAATCACATTCAAACATTTATAATAAATAAATAAAATAAAAGTAGGTATCGTAACTTTTGGGTATTTCTAGAAAAATTACAACACTTGCAAAAATATACATGAAAAATGTAACATAGACTAACTTAAAGCTTGATGAAGAACACTTTGATCTTGAACCTTGAGATGTAGTCTTGTTGAGCTAATGCCACCCCTTTTTCATATCTATTTTGAATTATACAAAATTTTAATTATTTTAAACAAACTTTTAAAATAATTAAACTTTGGGTTTTAACACCCAAAAGTTTCTAAGGCCCAATTTGAATTTGGGTAATTTAATTCAAAAATAAAATTAAACAATTTTATTTTAATAAATTAAAATTCAAGATAATTTTAATTTTGAATATTTTAATTAAAACAATTTAATTATGGAAGATAATAATTAAAACAATTTAATTATGGAAGATAATAATTAAAACATTTTTCATTAAGGTAAATAATCATCATTATTTCAATTATAGACATTACCAAATTAAAACCATTTTAATTCAATTTTTTATTTTTAATTAAATGAATAATTAAAATTATATTTATGGTAATAATACATTAGGTGTGTACCATGGGGCAGTGGCAGCTGGTGGTCTGGCAGTGGAGGAGCGCTGGCCGCAGCTGAGATGCGCAGGGGCGCGGCTGGGCAGCAGGGAGCCTGGTGCAGGGGCGCAGCTGGGGCGCAGGGAGTGCGGCTGCTGGGCACGACAGTGGCTGGGGTGCGGGCTTGGCTGGGATGCACACATGGGCTGGCTGGCACAGCTCGTGGCTAGGCTCGAGCTCGGAGCTCGGGCCGCCACATAATTTTTTAACCTAGAATTTTCATAGAAAAAATTACAAAAACTCTATGCCCCAAATTGGCTTACACATTTCATCTAGAAATTTTAAGAACAATTCCTAAACCCAAAAACACCATAATAAACAACCCTTAAGAATCTATCATCATGAAAATAAACATCCATCCATTCAAACATATATCACATATACTATAAAAAATGCATATAACCCCACACAACAATTAATAATATGTATAGATTAATAACCTGGCTCTTATACCAATTGTTGGAAAACCATTTAGAGCACGCAGCGAAATTAACGTGGTGGGCCTATTGTTGTTTATGAACAACAAAACAACAACAATAAAAAAAATTAATTAATCATATAAACAATTTATATGACTAAGAAAACAATCCAGAAACATTATTATACAATACTATTAATCATGCAACAAATATGTAAATAAATATACAATATATTTATATAGAATATATAAACACAAAAATCAAGAACATAAACTTTTACCTCTCGAAGCCTACAAGTATCCTTGAGTATTTTTGTATTTTTAACGATCTTCCTATCCAAAGCTTTGAGTACTCAAACAACCATCTTCCGGAGTGTTCTCTACACCTCAAGATGTGTGTGGGCACATAGAGAACATGTGTTTGTATTTTAGGAATCACAAGTATTTCTCAACACATGAGAACTTGGATTATGGTCTGAGAATTGCTAGAATAAAGAAGAAGAAAGATAGAGAGTTTTTGTCTAATAAAAAACTCTCAGAACTATTCTGAATTGTATATTGTTGTGTGTTTTTTTTCTATCTGTGTATTGTGTATTTTTCTATTCTTCTTAAATATCATATATATAGAGATTTATATTACTTTATTATTCATAATAATAATAATAATAATAATAATAATAATAATAACAATAATAATAATAATAATAATAATAATAATATAATATAATGATGATAGGATTTGATTTAGATCATTATCATCATCTTTTAAAATTAAATAAATTAAAAACTATTTTTGACTTACCAATTTTATTTTCTCCCACTTAAATAAAATAATTAATTTCAAAAATTAATTAATTAATTTATATATAATTAAAAAATTTATATATGTAAATTAATAAATACATTTTCGAAATTAATAATTAATTCTAAATTAATTATTCAATCTCAATTATCATATAATTGCATACTTGACCCGAAGAATAAAATTCTTCTCAAATTCCCAAATTATAGTTATACCCTTGTATCAACTCTTACCTTGATATGATGTTGATAGAGCCACCCGGGGACCTATGGACCTATATATCAAGCTCCAATATATATTACATTATTAATCAAAACACTTTGATTTAATAATCATATTTATTAATCTCATGATTACTCCACTAAAATTATGAGATTGAACTCTTGATAATTATAGACATATATTTACTGAGTACTTTATTACGAATGAAGTGTCAATTGATATATTCATTACATACAGCGTTAATCCTCTATTTATGGTTCATAATTAAAAGGTAATAAAGTTACCATTTTACCCTTCTAGTTATATCTTGTTCCTAGAGTACCATTGACTTTACTAGTGAAGGTTGTGTCACAATAAGTTTGCGACGTGAGCGCTCATAACCTTTTAAGTTCCAAAAGTCAACCCAGTAGGGAACCATTATTCAATTTATAAGAAGGTATAGATTCTATATCTGTTAAACTACGTCCCCAACCATATACATCATTGGGTCCCCAAAACAATTGTTCTTAGCCTGATCATTCTAACAAACCTTAACGGATGAATCAAAGGATCAGATGACATATATAAAAGTTCATAGTAACCTCAGGATTAAGATTGTTGTACCCTAATTTTAGCACTAGTTCATTTGGTTAGTTCGGGTACAGCTGGCAGATAGATACACAGAGAGGTAATCGAGGGGAATAATATCTGCTTGTTATCCACGTGGACAATTTTAGATTCATAGTGGGCATATGTGAATATAGTCGTCCTGAGTTTATCCCGAACTAAGGGTGCAATGGCTGTGAAGCGCGAGCTTGGAATATTAAATAGCTGTCGAAGCACGAGCTTGGAGGAGATATCCAGATCGTGGTAATTCTAGTATATTGCATACTCAAGGATCCCATAGACTCATGATCCCTTTATACATTTATTTATGACCAGGTGGTCATAATTATTATCCGAGATAGCAGGAACCTGTTATCCTGTTATCAAATCATATCCCAATATAAATAGGAATTATTTGTATTAAATGTAATTATTATGTAAATACGTGATTGACTCACGCGGTTACCCAAACCTGTCCCTGGAATCCCCCTATAAATACTGGGAATATTGGTTAGGAAAGAGGACCATTATTCTATAATACCAAAACTCTGCCAAAAAAGATAGAGAAACAACAATAATATTGACTTGTGGACTAAGTGGATTTTAACCACTGAACCACGTAAAAGTTCTGTGTTCTTGAGTGAATTTTGTTTATTGTTCATTACGGTTTATTATTAAGCACTAATCTGCCTTATTATTTCTTAATACACTGTTGGCGAAAAACCGCATCAACAAAGATCATCGTGTATATGATCATCGTTTGATGTGTTTGATTAATACTATGAAATGGTGTTTAAACAAGTATTAACAAATCACATCTGGTCCAGTTCTACATACTCTCAGCATGCAAAGTATCTCCACTAAAGTGTCCTACTACACTAGTAACCTGGATCTAGGTCACATGTATTCATAATACTAGTGGACCGTACTAGCAGTAATTAATCTAAAGATTCCATAACTTTAATTTACTGCGAACTATTTAAGTTTATTATCTTAATCTCGATCCTCCAATACTAATATGAGATTAAGGCCACATAGATAAACTTTGAATTTTTTTGATATTTACTTAATATTATCATATAATATCGAACATAGTCTATATATATAATAATTCAATTATTTATTTCATTTAAAATATTTTTCAACTACAATTTCTTTAAGGGCATTATTCCCAACAAATCAAACGCCAGAAAGACTATTATGACTTTAGGGCATCCTAGAGTTAGTATGGAGGGATATAGTTATGGACCTTAGGGGGTGGACCACCTCAGATTGCAGGTAAGATGAATGGATATGAGAAGTTGTGACTTGACATATTGGTTTAATACATTCTGGTTTGTGTGAGAGAAATATCATAAGAATGAGTATGTGCGAAGGGAGATCGTACGTCTCCGTGGGATACCGAAGTTGATAGTGTCGGATTGAGACCCTTTATTTCCCAAGTTCTGAAAAGGGTCATGGAGGGCGATGAGTATAAGATTGAGATTCATAATTATTGGTTACCTTAAGAAAGACTGACAACCTGAAGGAACAACTCAGACTTTGTGTATTTTACATCGAATGTGTAAGATTCAGGACATTGAGGTAAGTACGGTCCTTGACTGGATTGTCACGGTGATGAATACCGGTCCACGACTAGAGTGACTTTGAATGAGATATTGTGAGATAGGAAATGCAGAGTACTCATTTTGGGAAATAAGATGAGAGACAGGATGTATCCTGGTTCAAAATCGGTTCGAAGGACCAATGAAGTTATTAAAGGATTGGAGACTTTGTACTTCTCCGAGTGTTGACTAAAAATAATAAGATAGTTTGGGAAAGAAAGAGGAGTTTTGACTCTAGATTTGATATACTTGTGAGATCCTAATAAGGGTTAGGCCAGGGGCCTACAGATTAGCCTTACCCCAACATGGGTAGATGCTCATAAGGTGTTACTGGTGCCAATGTCAAGGAAAGAGGTGTTAAGTACTACCCCTGATTGGGTGAAGAGACCCTGGAATTTTAGTGGGATTTATTGTGTAAGGAAAAGCCAGTGGAAATCCTGGATAGAAAGATAAAGTCTTATGGAATAAGACTGTCACTCTAGTGAGGATGTTACAGAGAGATAGCAAGGTAAATGACCTAACTCTGGAGTTATAGTCAGATTTGCGAGATTAGTTTCCCAAGACGTTTGTATAAATTTCGAGGATGAAATTTCTATAAGGAGGGAATAGTTGTTGTAACACTTTGCTAATTAGGGTTCGTTACCACATGTGTTTAAATTAGTGCTGGACTCGCTAAACGAGTCATTTGGACTAAAACATGTGATTAAGCCACTAAGGGTTCAGGTATTAAAAATCTTGGTCAAGGAACAAACATTTCCATTAAAAGAAAACTATAGCATTTACATGGGATCCCAAAATACAAGTTTAAAAAAAAAATTTACAACTCAGGGATTACAAAATAAGTCAGCCTAAGCGGCAAAATAGGTCCAACCCTAGTTCCTCTGCGATATCTCGGCTGTGGCGGTTGAGCGGACTTCATATGTACACATCGCCTCTAACGCTCTCCAACTTATGGTCTGTCAAGCTTCTCCTTACCCTTACCTACACCACAAAGCACCCGTGAGCCAAAAGACTCAGCTAGAAAACATATTAACAGATTCAGATAATTCACAGAACATAACAGCATGCTTAACAGTAATAACTGGAACCAAGAATACAACTGTACAAGTAAGTGACCATAGGGCCACACAAGTGCGTGTCACACTCCCATTTATTCGTATGGCATCCGAGCCAGTCAAGTGCATAATGCACTCCCAGGGTGGCCTAGCCATTACAGCCTACGCTCAGCGCGCATAATGCCGACCATGACTTATAAGTCGAGCCTTGCAAACCCTTGACTCATAAGTCAAGCCTTGTGAACCCTCGACTTATAGGTCGAGCCTTTTAGTCCCTCGGCTTATAAGCCAATCCCTTTTTAACCAAATATACCCTCGACTAGCAGGCCGAGCTTTCGGTTAGGTTCAATAGACAGACTCCTGACTTATAAGTCGAGCCTCCCAGTCGGGAACAAACATACACATAATACATTCATCATACATAGATACAATGCAATACAATGTATTGAAATAGATATACACAGGCATAATGATCATTAACGCCCGAGCCCTAGTCATGTTTACATTAATAGCTGGGCTAAGCCCCAATCATATATCTCATGCTTCGGGTGTAGTTTTCTTACCTCGATCCTCATGCAAATAATGTAACAACCCCGAGTGCTAATCCTAGCCCGAGCCTGGCAGAAACCGTAGTCACAACACAAGCATATGTTCATCAGGACTTAACCCTGGAACTCGAGTTCCAAACCGAACTCTAACTTTTGACACCATGGTTCCCAGTTAACGGGGTGCCAAAAAATGTCCCCCGATCCCCCAAGCAGGCTCCTAAGTCAGATTCCTCGAGCCCCCGGGCCTATCCCTAAAAATCAACAAACTCGCATTTCAGGGCCCCTGGAGCGATCATGCCCATAGAAATATTCAGACTTCTGGGACATTGGCGCGGTTGCGCCCCTTTAATCGAGCCCCCAAATCAAACCCAATTTCCCCATTTCTAGGACACTAGCACGATCGCGCTACAACCTAGCACGGTCGTGCTAGGTCACCAAAAACTAGAAAATGGCCCAGAGCACAAGTGTTCTTCCCCAAATTGCAAATTATGCAATTTTCAGCAATTTCAGACCCAACCAAGTGTTTCTAACATAATTCTAGCCATAGAAACTATATACTAAGCCTAGGCAACAAAACTCACTAATCAAACCATCACAAGCACCACCTATAGCTAAACTAGGAAATCAAAATCACAAAAATCTCTAAAAGCATCATTGAAATGTGGGGGAACCAGAGGTTTACCTTGATTTCTTCTGCCCCAATTCAAACCCTGGCTGGAATTCTCTAGTTTGGTACCTCTAAACTCCCCAGCAAGCTTAAATTTCCCTTCAACTCCTTCCAAGAATTCACTTTGGCCTAACTTGAGAATCTACTTAAGTGAGCTTCCAAAATGCTCCAATAAAAGAGAATAGAAAGAGGGAAAAAAAAAACGTGTAAGACCCATTTCCTAAAGGCTTCTGCTAATGCTATCCCAAGTGGTCAAATGACCACTATGCCCCTTGCCCCTTTTTACCTCAATGGTTACCCTCAAGGGCCATATTGTCATTTGACATAATTCTTGCTAACCTATTCCAAATAATCTAACAACCAATAATCATCAATTAATTCTCGTTGCTCTATGATTCTTGATAATTTTCTAAATTACCAAAATACCCTTAAGTTCACCTCGAGCTGGGTATTTTACCCGATTGTGACTTTTTCGCTAACTCGCCCCTTAGGATTGACTCGTGTCGGGTAACTCAAATATATCCACATAATAATGTGGTCACAATTATATATCAGATATATTTACAATTATACCCTCAGGGAGTCAAAATTACAAAAATCCCCTTCTAGTAAGAAACGGGCCCACTTGCTTATTTAATACACTTAAACATGCAAGCATAATCATATTATAATAAAATTCACATAATAACATGCTCATAACATATAAGCAACTAACTAATTCAATTATTGCCTCCCGACCCCCTATTCCAGGCACTAAGTCATATTAGGGGCATTGGGGCGTTACAGTTGTAACGGCCCAAATTTGCTAATAAGGCTTAATGCCTTGATAAGTGTGTCGGAAGGGCATAATTAGATGTATATGTGTAATTAATGGAATATATGTGTGATTATGTGATATAAATTATTTATATGGTAATGTGAATAGTTATGCATGTTTATGTGTATTAAATATGACCCGTTTCTCTAAATTAGGGCATATTTGTAATTTTTGACCTGTTGAAGGTATATTTGTAATATATATGCTTTATGAGTGAGACCACGTTATTGTGGAGGTATATTTGAGATGTGTGGTCTGAGGCGATCCTGGTGAGCGGATTAATGAAATAATCACAACGAGGTCAAATACTCGGCTCGGAGTGAGTCAAGGGGTGTTTTGGGAACTTAGTGAATATTTGGGATTTATCAGGTACAGGTAGTTAATTGGTGATTAATTGGGTATGTCGGGATTAATTGAGAATTTATAGAACTATTCGAGGATTAGCGAGAATTGTGGCAAATGACGGTATTGCCCTTGGGGGTGTTAAAGAGCAAGTTTTGATCTAGGGGCACTTTGGTCCTTTAGATGCCAAGGGATAACTTAGAAAGCCTTGAGAAACAGTTAGAAACCACAAAAAGTATCAAACACTCTGAGTCTTTCCCTCTCTCACGTTGCTCTCTCTCTCACCCTTTTTGGGAGACTTTGGGAAAATTGAAGAGGGAAGAACCAATCTCTGAATTTCGGGGCAATGTTTTATGAGGAGATTGAAGTTCAGGAGTGCTGGAAACTTCTAAGCTTAAGGGAACAGTTAGGATCAGCTTAGCTAGAGGTAATCTGAAGCTATGTTTTGAGTTTTTTCTAAGTATTTTTATGTTTGAAAGTTCTTACTAAATTCTTAGTTCCTAGTGGGTTTTTGGTTAGGTTTTCAGATGATTGTTCTGTTCTGAGTGTAGTATTGAGGTGTAGAGGCTTAATTCTGGCTACAGTGTATGTTAAATTGAATTATGGTGATTTTGGCTCAGGGAAAACGCAGGAGAAGTGCTGGAAAATCTGGGTTCGAGGGGTCGCGCCGCGACACTGTTCTTGAGCGACGCGACCCGCATGAACTCAGAAGCCTAAGGGGGTTCGCTAAACCGCCTTAGCGCCACGACGCTGGGGAAGGCGCACCGCGGTGTGTGTCCTAGGAAAAGTGGGGTTTTACTCTCTGACTTATGGAGGGCTGCGACGCTTGTAAGGGGCGCCGCGACTCAAATAGAGATTTTTGGCCAATTAAGGTTTTTATGCTCGGGAACTCAAACCTAAAGGCTAGGGAAGGATTATACTACCCGGTTTAGTAGAATTTAAGATCCCGAAGGTTAGAAATATACCTTGAAGCTCTTAAATAGTCTAAGTGATTGATGGTTACCGTTATTGCTTGTGACTAGGTTATACTGCTAGGGCTCAAGGATATGGATTATGCTCGGGATTGCCATACGCTTTTTGCTTGGGACTCAAGGTAAGAAAACTATATGTGCCCGTAGACCAGGGTATGGCCCGATAATCTGTGCTTATATTGTGCTTAGTGTTATGTGTAAATGTTTATAACTAATATGTCATATATGTGTTTGTGACTAAGCGGCAAAGGTCGGGAGCAGCAAGGGCCGGGATCGACATTATGCATGCTGAATGCAGGCCGTCATGGCAAGGCCATCTAAGGGTGTTGTGCTCACCCGCTCGGTGAAGACCGTGAACTTGGTGCCTGGTAACACACCTTGATTGGCTTATGCCGCAGTTGTGAATTTGAATGGAAACTTGTGAATTGCCTGTTGTGCATTTAATGAAGTAAATTATTATATGTTGTGCTGTGAAGTTTTCTTGCTGGGTCTCGGCTCACGGGTGCTCTGCGCAAGTAATGGCAAGGAGAAGGTTGATCGGCCATGAGTTGGAGGGCATGGAGCGGTGCATACATGTTTGGCTTACCTGGCTGCCACGGTTGTGGTACTTTTGGGGAGCACAGTAAAATGTTTGATTTTGTCGCCTAGGTCGACTGTACAGTAACTTTTGAAATGTAAATATGTCTTAAACAATATTTTGGGATCCTAATGTAACTCTTTTACAATCTTAATGAAAGTTCAAATATTTTATATGAAGGTTTTATTAAATGAGTCATTGTTTTAATTTAATTATACTTTTGGGTCTAACACCTCGATTAGCGAGTCAAATACACATTTTAAAACCACATGGTAACGACTCTAGGGTAGTAGGGTTTTACAAGAATCATTGCTGCCTTCCGAGACGAGATCCACAAAGGTGGCTCTACATTATCCACAGTGGTATGCCTCCATGAAGAAAGAGTATGATGCTCTTATCACTATAGGTACTTGGACTCTAGTACCTTATGAACCTAATATGAATGTGATTGACAATAAGTGGGTCTATAGAGTGAAATTAAAGGCTGATGGAACTTTGGACAAGTTCAAATCTCGTCTAGTTGCTAAAGGATACTTGCAAACTCCGGGTATTGATTAATATGATACCTTTAGCCCAGTTGTAAAACCAGTTACTGTTCGTACAATACTTACTTTGGCTGTTTCTTATAATTGGCAAGTTAAGTAGCTGGATGTTTCAAATGCCTTCTTAAATGATCATTTAAATGAAGTGGTATATATGCAACAGCCACAAGGCTTTGTTGATGAGGATAAACTTGCCTATGTTTGCAAGTA
This sequence comes from Humulus lupulus, assembly GCF_963169125.1. Lineage (NCBI taxonomy): Eukaryota > Viridiplantae > Streptophyta > Magnoliopsida > Rosales > Cannabaceae > Humulus > Humulus lupulus. The sequence goes on along the minus strand of NC_084794.1, from coordinate 89,679,535 downwards.
AAATAAGGATATCTATGGTCTTAAGCAAGCACCACGTGCTTGGAATGAAAAGCTCAAGCAAACAATTTTTCAGTGGGGTTTTAAGGCTTCTAAGTCCGATACTTCATTGTTTGTTTATGGTTCTGGTTCAAGTCTGCTCATTTTGCTGGTATACGTGGATGATATTCTTATTACAGGGTCGAATTCCTCCTTAATCACCAAGCTTATTTCAGATCTAAATACCTCGCTTTCTTTAAAGGATTTGGGACCTGTCCATTATTTCCTTGGTATTGAGATATATAGGAATTTTATGGGCATGTATTTGTCTCAAAGTAAGTATATTACATATCTCCTTGTCAAGCTTCATCTTGATAGTGCCAAGAGTTGTCCATCTCCAACAAGTTCTACTCATAAACTGTCACTCACTGAAGGTGATTCCTTTGAAGATGTCACATTATATAGAAGCACTTTAGGTGCTTTGTAGTACCTTACACTTACTAGACTAGATGTGACATTTATCATCAACAAACTAAGCCAATTTATTCTTGCTCCAAATAGTGTTCATTGGGATGCTTGCAAACGCCTTATGAGGTATTCGAAAGGCACTATTTATGAGGGATTACTCACCAGCTCCCATGTTAAGTCTTCATGGTTATTCGGATACGGATTGGGCCAGTTGTCTCGATGATAGGAGATCTACTGGAGGTTATGCCATGCTTTTAGGTGGAAACCTTGTCTCATGGTCAGCAAAAAAGCAGCAAGTGGTTGCTCGCTCAAGCACTGAAAGTGAATTTTGGGCCCTTGCTAATGCAGCTACAGAAGTTAAGTAGCTTGTTTCTTTGCTTACTGAATTTCAAGTCTCTCTCTTGGAGAGTCCAATTATTTGGGTTGAAAATCAGAGTGATGTAGCTTTGGCTGCTAATCCGGAGTTCCATGCTAGGTCCTAGCATATTGAAATTGATTTGCACTTTGTTCGAGATCAGATTATAGCAAAGAACTTTCAATTTGGTATGTTCCTTCGGCTGACCAAGTTGCAGATGCTCTAACCAAACCATTGTCCTTGGAACGCTTAAGCTATCTAGAGTCCAAACTCAAAGTTGTTTCTACCCCTCTAGCTGAGTTAGTATGTTCGTTAGAGTTGTTAATTCATTTATTTTGTTACAACTGTATTGGTTGTAACAACTCTGTTCTGGCTATATAATAAAGGAACTCTATAATAGAAGATTGTAATGCTTATGCAATACTTCTATGAGATTTTGTCACCATTGTTCTTAAGTTCTTTAAGCTTTTGCAAACTTGTTCAGTCCAAAGCACCAAACATGTCCTAATATATTTTGAGGTAAAAATGAAATGGGATGGAAAAGAAAATATTTAAACCTATCGAAACTCAAATCTTGAATTTGTTAGTTATTCCTTTAAGGGAATTAACCTTTAAACATGCACCCCTAATATATAATTAGTTATGTAACATGATTTATAATTGGTTGATAAGGGTTTTCACACATCCATTACTTCAGGCATTCTCAATGGTGAATGCATCTATATTTGGTATAGTAGAAATAAACTTGGAAGTCTATGATATTTGCTCAATCATCCCATAAAACTATAAAAGTAAAAATTCATGTTGAACCTACCGATGAGTTCGGCCTTCTGAAGTCATGTAAATTTTCTTTTTTCTTTTTTTTTTGTGGGTAGGTAAAGATTTCCTACAATATATGAATATAGGAAGAAAACGGCCCTGGTCTTCTTTATCTCACTCTATATTATGTTACAATAACATCTAGCTAGCGCAAAAATATATATATATATATATAAATATCTAAAAGAAAAACTTTTATTCTATATTTCACGGGGGAAAAAAAGGCAACTATACACGATGATTAACATCTACCAACCAACCCCTTAACTCTAAAGACATAGGGCTCTTCTTATTTCACATGACTTTATTTCAAAGAATAGAGATTTTAAGCTAACAAATCAACTTTCCATGGTTAGGATATACTTGTCGCTTCATTTAGAGCTCCAGAGCCGACTGTAAGAGAGCAACGCAAAATATAAGAATTAACTTTACTGAACTTGTGCAAATGTTGTGTAAAGAACAAATAACAATGTCAGTCATTATATAAGACAATTTTTCTACATTTCAAGGGTTATCATTCATAATTATAGATGATGTCAAACTTACTGTATTGATGAGCCTCAGAGCAGCGGGTCGTGTAAATTTTCGGGCAAAAAGAAAGCAAGGAGCTGGATTTCCTCTGCTAGCACACCATTCTCTTCGGTATTCTGTCTCGTAATAGATGTTATCTATCTCCTGAAAAACAAACAGGCATTATTTTTGTATGCTTTTGTACCGGGCTTTGATGAAAAAAGTAATACCATAATCAATGGAATCTAAATATGCATGCATGCAGCAGTCTAAGCTAGAGTTGCACTGTTTTCGCCTGCTCTGCCTAACAGTAGAGAAAGAAGTAACCACTCTTACAAAATAAATACTCAAGTTCCAATGAATCGATTGTTTCAGTAATTCACAGCGCTTTGGCATACCTTTATTGATTGTATAAGCACAGGAGTAGCATCTGAATACTTGTAAGTAACAGGGTGCCATCCCCGGCGTTCACGGTCCTTAGAGGATGATAGATCCCATGATGAATGTGTCAGTGATCTTCGCGATATTTCAGCTTCAAGGCCTTCTTGCTGTAATTTGAAATTAGAGGCTTCACAAATCGTTATGGTTATAACAACATTAGACTAATATTAAACGGAAATAAATAGACGAGGGACAGATGGAGCATTAAATTGATTCTCTGAAAGGATTATATCATGATAAGGCTCACAAATTGAGGTAGAATAACTTACAGCTAGTAATGTCTGAACATAATGTTCATCAGGTATACAATTATGTTCCTTGGATCCATCAGCTGGCTGCAAATGACATAAATCTTCATAATTAACCTCAAAACTTTTTATCACATTTATTAATCTGAAAATACAAGAGAGTTTTTCACTCAGCTAAAAAGGATACCGAAAATAGTTTAAAAGTGCCTAACCATATCGTCGGGACAATTTTAGAAGGTAATGAAAATAAGGTTACCAAACATAAAAAAAAAAACACTTACAAAGGGCTGATCCCGCCAAAATTCAGGTAGTGACTTCCTCTGCATAGTTTTGACACACAGAACAGGTAAAATCAGAGTAAAACAACCTTTGAAGCTTTCACAGACAAAACAATTTAAAAAATATAATAAATAAGATAGTACAAAAGTTTTTACTTGTATCCAAATGGGGGAGCTAAAAGGGATGCATAATAAATCACTCAATGAGCTAAGTAAGAAATGACAGACCAAATCAATTTTCTTGCCTTAGAAATTGCAGGTTCACATTTTCCAAAGACAGCGTAAAATTTATTATTCTAGACAAATATAACATGTCTAGTTTCAATAGCTCCCATAAGAGTGCCTCTTTTAACGGGTGGCTCTTCCAGTTGTCAAAAGCAATTTCATAATCCAAAAAGTGTCATCTAGTTTACTTGGTAAAATCACATAAGTTTCACAAAAACAATGTGTGATCAAATCCTACTTTCACTAGGTTAACAAGATTTATATGATGTTTCCTGGATTATGAAATAAGCTACCAGATCATAATACTAACAAAATGAGGTCACTGTATATTTTTAAAAAGACTATTAGCCAAAGTAAATAAAAGAAAACATACCTTGCAATGCAATTGAAATATAGGGAAGACAACATCATCTTTCACCACAACCTCTGCATGTTTCCGGGTCAAAACAACCCACTGCAAAAAGAGAATGCGATAAATAAGAATTAGATAATCATTAGGCAAATCAAATTAGGAATTAGGCAAGGCAAAATATGTCATTTCATTTTTAGCGCCATTTTGCTGAAGATATAGTGGTTTTTTATATTTTAACAAAGTTAAATTCTACCTGAGATCCCTTCCTCCAGTTATAAACAGGAATAACAGGATCCATTCTGGGATTGTAGCGACCCTCCTTTGTATCAGCAAAACTGCACCAAAATTGGATTGTTAACAACAACAGAAGAGACAACAAAACCATAAGTTCAACAGAGCCCATCACATATATACTAATAGTGAAAAACACATCAGTCTAACACTGATATTTGAAGACATAAAGATCGACCTGTGTCCTAACAACATTTTCTTTAGAAAAGGTTTTAAGCAAAAGAAATCCAATTTACAAAAATCTCCCAGCAGTAAATTGACAGGGGATAAGACAACCAATAGTTTATTATCCTTAATGACAGAAATCTACAAATCTAATCTAAGTCAACTCACTCACCTGTCAACAAAACTGGTTGATGTTGACATGATATAATCATATATATAGCTGAAGTTGTGAAGGGGGATGCAGCTGCAAAGAGATGAAGAAACTGAAATGTTATTAGATAAGAAAATCGCATCCAAATGAAAACATAGATGGAAATTTTGTAATAATTAGTATATTTTTTTAATCAAATCTAGATTCACTATCAAAACACATATAAACTAAGTAGAAAGAAAAAAAGGAAATGCAGAATTTGTATCAACATTGAGATTACTAGTAAGCAGCAGCGAAAAGACACAAAGAACAGTGCAAAAAAACCACTAAATAGACAATCTCACCTGTCCGAAAGAAAAGCAAACCGTTTATTATCAGTATCTTTAAGTGCATGTTTAAGTAATATACGCTCTGCCTCGATCATACTTGCTTCTCCCCAATCTACCTGGAATGAAAAACACAGGAAAAGAAAACTATCACACTGCTAAGAAGAAGAAGAAAGAAAATCTATACCCAAGTTTTTACAATAATACTTTGCTTCATATTTAGGCTACTTTTCTTTTTTGGTCAAAATGCACAATGATATACAGTGTAAGAAATGAACAAAACTAAATTCCCAATATTCAGACATAAAGATTTGAAAAAAGCATGAGTACATCTGTTTTGTAGTAATAATGAATTTAAGTATGAATAACCGACAGAAGTTTAAAATTTGAGAATTCAGGTCAAGAACAGCACCTGTATACTATCATTAACTTGACGATTCAGAAAATATGCCGATCTAGTGGTCGCCTTGTTGAACAGAAAACCAGGCCTAGAGTGAACATATACTGAAAATCTGTTCTCCCCTCCCTGCCCCAAAAAATAAAATAAAATAAATAGCTAAAATGCTTAAGCAAAACCAACTTTTTAGACTCATAAGTTATCAACACAATTAACTAATACTTCAATGTAGAATTTAATCAATGTTAGACATTACTCAATGTTCATTTAATCGTTGTGAATTGGATTCAAACATATTTGGGTTGAAATCATAAATTTACACATATATCCGGCTCTATTAATAGAACCAATAAGGAAATTAAGTACTAATTATGGTAGCTCTAAACTATAATTATGGCAGTATTAGAATAACTACTTAAATTTATAGAATTTGACCAAAGATAGACATTGCACAAACTTCATTTAATCATTCTGAGTTGCATAAAAACATAATTCGGTCTAAGTTTTGTAAATTTGCACACGTTTTCCAGCTCTAAAAATAGAAACACAATACACAAAAATTAAGTACTGAATTATTATTCTACGCAATGCATAAATAGTAAATAAAGTTGAACCTGAAAGAAAGCTTCCCAAACCATATCCAAAGGAAGCCGATTTCGAGCAATGAACAAGAAAGCGATCTTCGGCTTTTGAACGCTCAAAGAAGCCAGAGTCATAACCCGACTGTACTGCTTCTGCATCAAAAACAAGCTTCCAAAACAAAAACCTAGCAATATCACAACCAAAAGCTTCCTCTTCCATTTGTAATTTGATTTCGACTGAGCTACCTTCCGCTTCATTTAGCTTCATGAACCAGAAAAAAAACTAACCTAAAATCTAATTAAAAATAAAATAAAATACTCCATGCAAATGGAATGTTTAGCTTCAAAACTCAGCTCAACCAGATCCAATGAACTTGGAAAATTGGAATCTTCAATGACTAGAGCTGAGAGATTTGATATAAATATAATATATTTATATAAATTCTTGTGTTTGAAGGCAATGGAGTAAAGTTTGTATAGGGATTCTCGTGGTGGTTGTAAGAGTCTTTAATCTTTATGGTATGGAGCAGAGGCAGAGAGCATGTGTAGTTTTGGGGATTCAGAGCCAGAAAGAAGAGAGAGAGACCACGATAGACTATAATAGTTAGAGAGAGAAAGAAACTTCAACTCAGTGTGAGACTGACTTGTCTTTGCTTAGCAAAGTGCGACTTGGAGTTTTTTTCTTTTTTTTCTTTTTTTGTTGTTGCGTGTGATGTAGGAGATCGAATCCTCTGTGATTGAAACTTGAAAAGTGTTATTTTTTTTAATGGCTATATGGGATTTTTGCACTTAATTATTATGACCTATACATTATTTTGTTTTTTTTTTTTGATATATTTGGGTTGTTAAAAATTACTCACTAATTATTTACAGTGTTGTTAAGTGAACTTCTGTCCAATTTTGTCTAATGGCTAATTATATACTAAGATGACTCTTTGCTTTGCTTGCTTATGCTGTATGTGTATTTTTTTTAAAATCTATTTTTTATTAAAAATTAATAAATTTAAAGTAAATCATAATTTATATAAAAAAGTTAATTTTGTAAGATTTGATTTAATTAAAATTATTTTGAGTGTAATAATTTATTTTAATTTAAAAAAAAAAGAGTTTTTTTAATATTTTTAAATTATACATGTGGCGCTGATGTGGTCAATACACATCAGCAAAGCCACATCAACATGTCGTTAGCCACATTGGATAAAATTGGATGGAAGTCCCACTTTACAACACTGTGAATAGATATGAGGAATTTTTAACTACCCGAAAAATCAAAGAGCACGATAATGTATATGTCATAGGGGGACAAAAATCATAAATAACATTTTTTTATTATATATAATATATATTTCCTATTTTTAATCATTTTTTTTTTTCATGTTTTTTGTTTATTTGATTTTAGTTTTTAGTTTTTATAATACTTTTTTAATGCTTTTATATAATTAAAATTTAAAATTTCCACAAAAAAAAATTGATTTTCTAAATTTTCAATCTTTATTATGTCTATTTTGTGTTCTTGACCCGTGAACAGTTTTCGGTGCGATTTTTTTTTATGACCGTGTATATTGTAGTTATTTAGAGTATTCTGCAAATATTTTAGAAAATTTCAAATAATTTACAGTGCCGAAAAGTAGTTTAAAAACAGGTTGTTGCATGCTTGCTTAATTTTTTTATGCGCGTGGAAAACAACATGTTTGAATCTAGTTTTCGGCATTGTAAATTATTCAGAATTTTTTGAAAATTTGCAGGATACTCTAAATAACTACAATATACATGGTTATTAAAAAAAATCGTACCGAAAACTATTCACGAGTTAAAAATACAAAAAAGTACCACAGTCCTATCATAGAATTCTCAAGGAAATTTATACGGTAAGGGTTAAAAAGGAGTCCCACTAGTAAGATTTTTTTTGAAGCCCCTATTGTAGAAATTTCCTAAATAATTAACCCAACGATAACATTAATAATAAAATGATAAATCATTTCATAGTAAGTGAAGAATAATTGATTATTATTCCATAAGTATTTATTTTTGTTCTCACCAAAGAATAATGATAGTGCTTTTTTTTAATCTTCTTTCTTACAAAATTTATATATATATTTTTAAATGGTTGTTCTATGGTTGGCCTTGCAATAGACCCTTTAGCTATCATTTAACAAAAGGAAACAATGAGCATTATTATATGATAAATGAGACTTAAAAATAGAACAAAAAGGAATAATAATAATAATAATAATATAAGTTTCATAAGGACGGACAAAGTGTGAAAGAAAAAAATGACAACACCAAGACACACCAACCAACCATGAGTCGATACAATTAAAATAATGAGTTATTAGTTGAGAGAGTGTTTGTCACATTTTATATTATTATTAAAATTATTTATAAGAAGGAAAAAAAAAGATGATGCAATTGATAGTGTATTATTAGTGAGCTAGGTGAGTGTCTATTGTGGTATTTTCTAATGCAAGCAATTCACCTACTAATTGCAGTAGTTACCCAAGCAACTTCAAGCATACAATGAATGAATTATTAGAACATTTACATTATTATAAAAGCATAGGCCAATATCATCATCACCATCATCATATATTATTTGACCACCATTCATGAGATTCTTTCCAGCTCAAGTCTTAACCGCACCATATTTCTCTATTATTATTAGAAAATATATATTTATATTATAATCTGAAAAGTGCATTTTGAATTATATATTTTTATTTCCTTCTTACTTAGATAATGTTGATTCATAGTATTTTTAGTGTTTTTAACTTCATTTTATGAGAACTTGAGAGAAGGAAAATTGATCATCATCTACATCAACATTCTAGTTGTTGATACAGTTTTTCGTCAACTTAAGAATATTAGAGCATGGACTCAAGAATAGAGATATAAGAAAACAAATAACACCGTTTATAGTGGTTCAGCCTAAAAAGATGACGTACGTTCACTTAGTCACTTTTATTGATATTTAAGCTCGAAGAACCATAGGTTTTTGGTGAACTTGCGTCATAGCTTGTCCTACAATCCTCCTTCACCTTGATTACATAAAAACTAGTTTGTACAGGAATAAAGTTTCTCTGTGTATCGGAGCTATGAGTCGTCTTTATTTGGATCACATCTCTTCTTATTTATAGTCAGGAGTTTAGGGTTACATTTGAGTTATGGGCCTAAGCAATTGGGCTTGACTCGAAAATAATACATTTATAGTTATAACCTAGCTGATTTGGTTGTATCCTTAGTAAGTACATATTATTTCATCCATTACTGACCCTGTTAGCAATTGGTAGCATGCCATGAGCGAACAGGAATAAACTAACAGTAATAGGCGACCGGGTTTATATGTAGCGTGTGATAGCCTACCTTGTGCGAACAAGCATAAACTTAAGAGCATAAACAACTAGACCTTGTGCCTGTTAGCGTACTGCAACCTCCCCTGAGTGAATAAAGTAGAAAGACATGGTTGGGTGACAAAACTCTGTTTGTTAGCGTTTGGTAGCTTACTAGGTGAGAGCATGATTGTTATAAGTCTTGTTCATCTCTTCTTTGAAGGAAATAACGATCAAGTCTGAGATCCATATTATTACTATTTTTTGACACGTCATCATACCCAAAAATGGGTATAATACTAATTTTTCTTCTTCTTCTTAAACTCTATTATTTAGAATTATGATTTGATTATGTTTGAGATTATGGAGTAGTTTCTTTCTAGGTTGAGGGTTATTTAATAATCCTAGACATGAATTCTTGATTTTCAATGATGATTATTGTTCTTTTTTATTCCTTAATATTAAATTGTTTATATTCTTCTATGCTTAATTTTATGATTATTGTTTTAATCTTATTGAATAGAGTTTTGCTATAGTCTATTATCATCTTAGAGCTTATATTCATCAATCGTTTAGAACTCTAGGTTTCTGTGATAATTTTTAATTAAGGATAATGTCAAAAGTATCTTTAATTATAATGAAGAATATAACCTAGATTAACTGAATCGTACGCTTGTTGGGTTAGTAGCTTATATTAACTCATCTCCATAGAAACTACTAATGCTTTTGCTAGATTAAATCTAATGTGCTTTTCCATTAGGTTGTTCAGGAAAAAGAATTTGTTAAAAGTGCTTCGCTTTAATAAAGTCCATCAGAGAGATTTGTGATAATGATTGCTTATGTGTTATCTGCGGGGTTAATAATTTAATTTGGAATAGGGAATAATAGTAATCTTTTTTAATTTGAATGATTGTTGAAGGTGAAGAATTAACTTTTAACTGTTTCTTAAAATTGTTATAATCAGTACAATTATCTCGTTCATCATTTTATGTTATTTTTATTTGTTAAAGTCTAAAAATCCATTTTTAATTCTTGTTTTTAATTTCTAATAATAAATTGAATAATAGTTCTCTTGGGTTCGACCTTTGTTTAACGCTAGACTGAAATAGTTGGAAGAACTAAGAAATAAAATATAATTAAATTTGGTACGCCATACAACATTCATCAAGTTTTTGGCACTGTTTCTGGTGAATATTTTAATTCTTTTTGTTATTCATATTGATTTTTGTTGACGCGATTTTTCGCCAACAGTTGATTAAGAAATCTAAATAAAGGAGATTAGGCTAATAGGAAATTTTATGTGGTTCAGTAGTTTAAATCCACCTAGTCCACAAGTCTATATGATTCCGTTTATGAACTCTTGGAGAATTTTTTTAAGATAATTTCTGCAGAGCTTTCGCATACAAAATTCGGTCCCTTTTACTGTCAATTCCCTTTGTATTTATAGGGGCTTGAAGGAAATTTTTTGGGTAACCATACAATATTTGGTAACTTACAAGAATGGGTAACTTCTGAAATACATAATTCCTTAAATATGTTAATTCCCTTGATATCGGGCATTTATTAGATAATAATTACAAGTATTAATTGCGTATAAAGAATCTCTGAGTCTGTGACCCTTATGCCGCGAACTAAGTGTATTCCTCGAACCGGAGGTTATACACCAGGGCGATCTGACCCAATTAGTGCTTGAAGACTGATGGGGGCGATCTGGTTGTTGTGTCATTTGATCTCTATCATAGACATTTAGGACAATATGGAGGATCTCATTATAGCCCAACTCGATGATGTAGTCTCAAGGATTTAATCCGGAGTTAATGACACGTCTTCAGTCTTGTATCATTCATATATTGTTTGACAATTGTACCTCAAATAAGACAATTTAGCTCGTACTTTTAGGGTACAACATTTGCCCCCCAAGCCCTTGCTCGTGTATGATGTCACTCCTGACACACACGGTAGGGGCTTTTCTATTTCTGTTGTGGGAAAATGTGCCCACCTACCTACTCGAGTGTAGGACACGTGTCTGCTTGTTATAGGCGTCTGTTCGGGTTTTGAGTACTGCAATAGTTGTCTTGTCAACTTTTTGTCACTGTTTGGTTAATTTAATCTTAGCCCTTAAATCTCAAATTGCTTTGATCGTGTGGTTTAGATCTTTCCCTGAAATTTACATATATATAGGAGTGCAAAATCTTATTCTTCGCCACCTTTGCATTCAAATTTCCTTTTTTCTCTCTTTCCTGAAACCCTCAAGTTCTCAGTGCTCTTTGGAAATTCCTTTCCAGGAATTCATCTGCAACCTCAACTTTCCTCACCCTTCCGAACTTCAATCAAGAACCAACTCGTAAGTATGCATTTTTTCCTCTACTTTAAACTTCTACACGTATATGTACATTTTATGAAGTTTTCTAGTTCTTTCTTTTTTATTTTGGTTTTGTATGTTGTTTGGTTTGGGTTTCGGTATGCCAAGGGGTAAGCCATCTTATAACACCAAAAAAGATAGAATTTAAGGCACAAAATGGGAACTTCTTGGGTTGTTTCTGGGGGTTGAATGGATAGTAATTTAGGCCAGGAGTTTAAGGGTGTCAGGTCTGAAACTAGGTAGCTTGAGGGACATGGTTCTGGGGTTATTTTGCATTAAAACTGCCTTTCAAAACCATTACTCTAATACATAATTTACAAAGTGACAGTACTTCCCAAGATTAGGGCGTGTGAATTAGGGGCAAGCGTGGATACACGTTTTAGGGGTTTAGATACGTTTTCAGCTCGTAGAAGCTTTAGTTCAGGCAGTGAAGCTTTTGGTCTTTAGGTCGCATTCTCCTATGATCATGAAACTAGGTTACATCCCTAGGTTGCCTCTAACATTCATTTTGTAACTAGGAAAACTAAAACCTTAAAAATGAGCGACAAGAAAGGCAAAGCTATCATAGGTTAGGTTCCTCTTCCCAGGACAAGCAGGTCGCCCGAGACCTCTATTCCCAACTTCGGGCCAGTGGTGGAACGAGAGATCGGTTAGGTCTGATAGCTTTTTCGAGGCCAAGAGGATAGTGTCTCGTATAACCTCAATGCCCCAAGTGAACAATACTATCAGGAGTCACGGGATCGAGATAGACTCCAAACTTTACGCCTGTTCTACAATGGACGGTGAGCAGAGCTGCAACCCTCTAGAGGATAATTTCGGGGCCTGGAGTGACAAACACCTAAAAGCAAGGGTGTTTCTCCCCTTGAGCTCACACTTCACATATTTTCTAAGCTTTGTGTAGCTAGCCTCGCCCCAACTTCCCCCAAACACCTATCGCCTCCTCCCAGGGCTTAAGTATTTATTCCTTAAGAACGAGTGGGAGGAACCCACTTCAAAGGATATCCTTTATTTTTTCTACCTGAAGGCCAACCCAGACACTAGAACCGGAGGTGTTGGTTTTTATTATCTCACCCAGTTCCCTAAATCCACAAGCTTCATCGACCTCTCGAGCCATCCAAATGATTACAAAGACTAGTTCTTCATGTCGAACGGGTTCCAGACCTGCAAACACCGCTACTTCAACTGACCTCGTAAGTATCCTCGATTTTAACCTTGTTTGAGTTTTTATGGCTAAGTGCTTGCTTACTCTGATCGAGTTATTTCCATGTTCAACTATTTACAAAAGATCCAAAGCTTCTCAGGTTTGCTTGGGTCTGTACGAAACCCTCGCTTCTGCTCCTCCTGCTGAAAAGGAGTATCGAGCAGTAGTGAATGATGCCACCATGCTGACATGTGGTTTGATCAAGGAGGGTCAAACCTTGCCCAATAAACCTCGAGGTCCTAAGAGGCCTCTGATAATTGTTGAGGAGGTTGAGGAAGAAGAAGAAGTCGCACCTTTGGTGCATAAGAGGAATGTCCAAGGCGACTAGAATAGTAACCAAGGTCATGAAAAGTTAGGGACAGCAGCCGGCACCTTCGGCCAAGGAAACACTTATAGCGAAATTAATCGAGCTGTTGCTAGTTTTGTATTAAATAGACACGAATTGAGGAAGGTTGTGATTAGGCACCCTGAGGCTCCAGACATGGACGTCATGCTGCAACAATGTGTGGACCTCCTGGTCCTCCGCTATGATCTTGCCTACCCTAAATATACAGTAGTTGTAGATAACATCTTCCATTTTAGATCCACCATTTTTGAGAAATATGGAACAAACATTTGACCTAGGTATACCTTAGACTACGATGCCTTTATCCCTGACTTTAGGCAAGCTGAATATGAACCTAGCTTGGATGAAGATATCGAGCCTGAAAGGGTCCCTGATGTAACTTTGTTAGAGTCTCCCCACACCCAATAATCCAAGAATTAGAGGTCCCACCTGTTATATTATTTTATAATATAATATTTTAGATTAAATAAATGTGACAAAGAGTGTCACATATTGTAACATATAATAGAGAGTTACAATATTTAGATATATGTGAATATCCAAATATGTAACATATTTGGTGTTACAAATTCAGTTACAAATTTGTAACTTCCAAATATTGCCCATTATTGTGTAGATTTGTTGTTACACAATATTAAGATGAATTTATTAAATCCATATGTGAAATGGATGTTAGAGATATGATTTTAACCCCAATAATGTGTTTTGGGGGTTACAAAATCAATTGGGAATGGATTGGAACCGTTTGGAAAAATAGCATATTTTTGTGTGTTGAAATTGGTCAGTGGCTGCGATCAGAGATGTTGGTGGCCGCGGCTTGGGGAATAGAGACCAGTGGCCGTCGCCACTGATACTCCTGGTCACGACCACAGAGGTAGACTGGCCAATTTTTTCCAACCTTTTTGAACGGCTCCAAAAACTCAAATAACTCCCAAATCTCATTTTTAATTCCATAAACATCCAATTAATCATCGGTAACAACCATGGGGTTGGCAGAATTTGAAATTCAAAGGGTGTCTCTAAACTCTATAAATAGGAGTCTATTGCTCACTTGCAAGACACAACTTTTCTATCCATTAGAGCACTTGGCTAGAAAACACCTAGATGATTGATTATTCCAGAAAGCAATTTCAAAAATCTTTGAGAGATCCCTTAGTGCTTGAGTTAGTGCTTAAGCTTTTGGACAAAGGTTTCAAACCTTGTTCAAGTTGGTAATCCCCAACACTCTTCACTTTGATAGTGTGAGTGAGAGTTGTTTTTTCTTTGTTTCTTGTTCTTGTTCTTTTATTCTATTGCTTTTCATCTTCATATTCCTCTTATCTCATTTACTTGTATTTCTTGTTTAAGAGTTGTAATCTCTCATTTCTTTTGTTACAAACATTTGACTTTATTTGTATCTTTTTGTTTAGAGTTGTATTTCTCCATTCTCTTCTTCTAATTCTTCTATTGTTTATTTGTATTTTCAGTCATAGAGTTGTAACACTATTTAATCAATATTATTTATTTGTATAATTTTGTCTAGAGTTGCAATATTTCTTACCATTTCCATTGAAATAACATTTATTTTCCTAACATTGAAAAGCTTACCCCTTTGTTTGTTTCAATGGAAGGTGAGACTATCAAGATCATGAATCAAGACCTAGTGAGGTTGGATAGGTTTGATGGGTCCAATTTCACTAGATGGAAAGACAAGGTGAGATTTCTCTTGACCTCTCTCAAGATCGCCTACATTCTAGAGTCCACCCTAGAACCTCTCCCAACGCCATCCGATAAGGACACTCTCGAGGAGGTGGAGAAATGAAGAAAAATGGAGGAGGACAATCTCCTTTGTATCATATCCTCAATGCCCTTTCCGATAGACTCTATGACCTCTACACCGAACCAAATCGACAAAGGAAATATGGGATGCACTTGAGACAAAATTCAAGGCGGAAGAGGAAGTTACCAAAATATTTTTGATATATTAATATATTGATTTCAAGTTTTTTGGTGATAAACCTATTCTTCCTCAAATACATGAAATGAAAATAATTGTTAATAAATTGAATGTTTTGAAGATTGAGCTTCCCGAGGCCTTTCAAGTTGGTGCTATAGTGGCTAAATTACCACCAACTTGGAGGAGCTATTGGAAAAGATTCCTTCATAAAAATGAGGATTATTCTTTGGAGGAAATCCAAAAGCATATTCGAATCGAGGAGGAATTGATATGCAGAGATAAACTTGTAGAGGGGTCTAATGGAGAGACTTCTATAGCAAATGCGGTGTCACAACCAAAACATCCCAAAAACAAAGGGAAATGCAAGAAGGGTAGTGAGACATCCTTGGGTCCAAGAACCAACCCAAACAAGTTTAAGGGCGAGAAATGTTCTTGCTTTGTGTGTGGGAAAAATGGTCACTATGCTAGAGAGTGTAGGCATATAAAAGACCAACAAGGACCTAAGGTAAATGCAACTCAAGAGGAGAATATAGTTGCTGCCCTTAGTGAGGTGAATGCGGTCCAAGGCAAGGTGAAGGGATGGTGGTATGATACATGTGCCACCATCCATGTCACCTATGACAAATCATTGTTCAAGACCTTTGAAGAGTCAAAGGGCAACCATGAGATTCAAATGGGCAATGAGGGTAAATCCAATGTACTTGGCAAAGGTACCATTGAAGTCTTTTTCACATCCGGCAATAAAGTAACATTAGTGAATGTATTTTATGTTCCCGAAATGAGTAGAAACTTGGTAAATGGTGATTTGCTAGGCAAGCCTGGCATTAAAGCCATTTTTTAGTCTGGTAAACTTATTCTTACCAAATCCAAGGTATTTTTGGGAAAGGGGTACTCTTGTGAGGGTATGGTTAAGTTGTGCACCAATGATGTAACTTTCAATGTTATTAATAAAAATGCTAATTCCGCCTATATAGTTGAGTATGATTCTTTATTTTTATGACATCTTAGACTATCTCACATAGGTTTTTCAACCATGAAAAGAGTAGTAAAACGTGGTATGATTGCATGCAATATTAAAAACTATGGTAAATGTGAAACATGTGTTAAGGAAAAAATGATTAAGAAACCATTTCCTAGTGTAGAAAGACCATCTAATTTACTAGATTTAGTCCATAGTGATCTTTGTGAATTAAATGGTGTTTTAACTAGAGTTGGTAAAATGTATTTTCTTACTTTTATAAATGATTTTAGTAGATATACCAATGTGTTTATTTTAAAGCATAAAAATGAAACTTTTGATGCTTTTAAAGTATATAAATTAGAAGTTGAAAATCAACTTAATAAAAAGATTAAGATGCTAAGAAGTGATAGAGGAGGAGAGTACTTCTCTAATGAATTCAATACATTTTGTGAAGAAAATGTTATAATTCATGAGTGCACTGCACCTTATACACAACAACATAATGGTGTTGTCGAAAGGAAAAATAAGACTTATCTAGAGATGATAAGTTCTATGTTGGTGTTCTCTAAGTTGAACTTCAACTTATGGGGTGAAGCCTTGTTAACCACTTGTCACATTCTTAATCAAATACCGATAAAGAAAAATGAGATATCTCTATATGAGTTATGGAAAGGAAGAAAACCCAACATAGGGTACTTCAAAGTGTGGGGGTGTCTTGCATATTGCAAGAAAAACGAACCTAATAGAATAAAGTTAGGTTCAAGAGCCACAAAGTGTGCTTTTGTTGGTTATGCCAACAATAGTAAAGCTTATAGGCTATTAGACTTAGAGTCTAATGTTGTGATTCAATCTAGAGAAGTTGAATTCTTTAAGAACATATTACGTGACAACGATTCTCAATCTTCAACATCTTAAAAGAAGAATTTGTTATATGAGAAAAATTCTCAAGCTTCTACATCCAAAAATGATTCTCAAGAGGAGAATTCTCAAAGGAATTTAAAGCAACCCATTGAGCTTAGAATGGAGAAAAGTTTACTATTGGATGAGATAGATTCTCAACGAATTTCTTTCTACATGGTAGAAGGAAATAGAGAGGAAGTCATTAGGAAAATTCCTATTGTACTTCTTGTTGAGGATGATCCTAAGACTTATAGAGAAGCCATGCAATCAAGAGATAGTGTATTTTGGAAAGAAGCCATCAATAATGATATGGATTCCATTCTTTCCAGCAACACTTGGGAATTGGTAAACCTCCCACCGGGGTCTAAGACAATTGGGTGTAAGTGGGTATTTAGGAGAAAATACCACACCGACGACACTATCCAAATCTTTAAAGCTAGATAAGTAGCTAAATGGTTTAGGAAAAAAGAGGTTATCGATTATTTCGATACCTATGCACCTGTTGCAAGAACAACTTCTATAAGAATTTTGTTCGCTATGGCTTCTATACACAACTTGTATGTTAATCAAATGTATGTCAAAAGAGAATTCCTTAATGGTAATCTCAATGAGGAGGTCTATATGGAACAACCTGAAGGGTTTGTCCTACCAAGATATGAACATAAAGTATGTAGACTTGTAAAATCCTTATATGGATTAAAATAAGCTCCTAAGCAATGGCATGATAAATTTGATCAAGCCATCATGTCTAATGGGTTTAGGCACATCAATGGAGACAAGTGTTTGTATTCCAAAACTTGTAAGGGATATGTGATCATTGTTTGCTTATATGTGGATGACATGCTTATTCTAAGTGATAGCATGAAATGGATAGAAGAAACGAAGAGGTTTCTATCATCAACCTTCAAGATGAAAGATATTGGAGAAGTTGACACCATACTTGGTATCAAAGTGAAGAAACATAGTGGGGGTTTTGTGTTGGGGCAAGCCCACTATGTTGAGAAAGTATTGAACAAACTTAACCATCTCAAGGTTAAAGATGCCACTACTCCATTTGACCATAGTGTAAAACTAGAGAAGAATGAAGGAAGAACAGTGACTCAATTGGAGTATGCTAGTGCTATAGGGAGTCTTATGTACGCTGCCCAATGTACTAGACATGATATAGCATTTGTGGTAAGTAAACTTAGTAGGTTTACAAGTAATCCAAGTGTGGATCACTAGAAGGCTATTGGAAGAGTCCTAGGTTATCTCAAGAAAACCAAAGGACTAAGCCTTCACTACTCCAAATTTCCTTAAATCTTAGAAGGATATACAGATGCAAGTTGGGTATCCAATCTTGGGGACAACTTGTCCACAACTTGTTGGGTATTTACACTTGGTGGGGGTTCAATTTCTTGGGGTTCCAAGAAACAAACCTATATATCTCATTCCACTATGGAAGCAGAGTATATAGCTCTAGTTGCTACCGGCAAAGTGGCTGAATGGTTAAGGGATCTATTGATAGAAATACCCCTAATCAAAGAGAATGTATCCACTATATCGATACATTGTGATAGCCAAGCAACATTGGCTAGAGCATACAGCGAAGTGTATAATGGGAAGTGTAGACACATTAGTCTAAGACATGGATAAGTAAGAGAATTAATTCAAAGAGGAGTCATCTTAATATCCTATGTGAGAACAAGTGAAAACCTGGTAGATCCTTTCACTAAGCCACTAACGAGAGATTTAGTGGCTACATCATCTCGAGGGATGGGACTTAAGCTCCCTAAAGAGATTCACGATTGATGGTAACCTATCTTAACACTAGTTATTTAACTAGTGTTAGGTTTAATAGGTAACAACAAGTCAATCAAGTGAATATTAGCTGTACTCAAAACAAGTCCCATCTGAGATGTTGAGTACTTGTGAGTTACCAAGTTGAGGGTTAAAACAGAGAGGTTTTTTAATAGAATTCAGTCTTGTGAAGACAAGTATTTTTGGTAACAAAATATTGTAAGAGTTCTACCTATATGGACCTAGGGGGAGGGGGGTGCCGCCTCTCATGAGAATTGTGAGTATTCTCAAGAATGTCCATGAATGGAAAGTGCACATAGAAATAAATGGTGCAAAGTGAGACATAGACGTCTCAAGTGAACATGGAAAATGTGTGTGTGTTATCACCGATTTGTTATCATGGAAAGATGGTTCAATGCCTAGTGTAACCAAATTTTCAACAAATTTTGTGATAATTACACTATAGTAAAGTTCAAGTTGAAAAACAATTTATTTTATGCACCAATGCAATGACTCCTATAAGAGAGAGTTATTATTCAGTAAAGTGGGGGATATGTTCTATTTTAAATATAATGTTGATTGATTAAATAAGTGTTACAATAGATAAATATTTAATCTAGTGGAGGAATGTTATATTATTTTATAATATAATGTTTTAGATTAAATAAATGTGACAAAGAGTGTCACATATTGTAACATATAATAGAGAGTTACAATATTTAGATATATGTGAATATCCAAATATGTAACATATTTGGTGTTACAAATTCAGTTACAAATTTGTAACTTCCAAATATTGCCCATTATTGTGTAGATTTGTTGTTACACAATATTAAGATGAATTTCTTAAATCCATATGTGAAATGGATGTTAGAGATATGATTTTAACCCCAATAATGTGTTTTGGGGGTTACAAAATCAATTGGGAGTGGATTGGAACCGTTTGGAAAAATAACACTATTTGTGTGTTGAAATTGGTCAGTGGCTGCGACCAGAGATGTTGGTGGTCGTGGCCTGGGGAACAGAGACCAGTGGCCATGGCCACAGAGGCAGACTGGCCAATTTTTTCCAACCTTTTTGAACGGCTCCAAAAACCCAAATAACTCCCAAATATCATTTTTAATTCCATAAACATCCAATTAATCATTGGTAACAGCCATGTGGGTTGGCGGAATTTGAAATTCAAATGGTGTCTCTAAACTCTATAAATAGGAACCTATTGCTCACTTGTAAGACACAACTTTTCTATCAATTAGAGCACTTGGCTAGAAAACACCTAGAGGTTTGATTATTCCAGAAAGCAATTTCCAAAATCTGTGAGAGACCCCTTAGTGCTTGAGTAAGGGGGAAATAAGCTTTTGGACAAAGGTTTCAAACCTTGTTCAAGTTGGTGATTCCCAACACTCTTCACTTTGGTAGTGTGAGTGAGAGTTGTTTGTTGTTTGTTTCTTATTCTTTTCTTTTATTCTATTGCTTTTCATCTTCATATTCCTTGTCTCATTTACTTGTATTTCTTGTTTAAGAGTTGTAATATCTCACGATTTTTGAAGTCTATCAAAAGCGTGAGCTCCTCCTTCTCTCTGCCATGGCGCGACGACGTAAGGTGGCGCAGAAGCTTGTTCAGGCAGATCCCCGTTCCGAGCTCCCTTCATCCACTGAAATTCCATCCACCGTACCATCGACTGATGGGATATGCGAGATCGATACTGATGTGAATATCTCTTCAAAGGTTCTTGAGAATTCAAGTAAGGATGAGGCTCATGTTTCTCCGATTAAGCAGACAATACCTGAGATTAGATCCCCTTCTTGGGCGGAGGAGGTAGAGAACCAGTCGTTTCACGAAGCTGCGAAGGCAACCTGGTCTCGTTTCAAGGAATCGCTTCCTATTCAGGGGGGTACAAAACTCGAATATAAGGAACCTTTGCAGCAGGAAGGGCAAAAAATTGCTCAACTAGACCTAGAGGAAATTGCAATCAAAGCTTCTTTCTAGAATTCGACCTTGATTTGTGTAGTTATGGGAGCTAACCCACCATTTCCTGTCTTCGAAGGTTTTATTAACCGGATTTGGGGGAAACTTGGGATCGAACGAGTTGCGAGGATGAATTCAGGATTTACGATGGTCAAATTCAGAGATGAGGCTACTCGTGACTTGGTCCTAGAATCAGGGGTAGTTCATTTTGATCGGAAGCCTGTTATCTTAAGGCCTTGGACTGCTGATATTGATTCTCTGAGATTGATTAATTCAGTGCCGGTTTGGATTCGTCTTCCAGGTCTTGGGTTACAGTACTGGGGCACAAATTGTTTAAGTGCTTTGGTTAGCACTATTGGGAAACCAATAATGATAGACAAGATCACAAAAGATAGGTCGATGATTAAATTTGCTAGGATATTAGTTGATATGGAAATATCAGACTCTCTTCCTAAGTTCATCAGCTATATCAATGAGAGAGGTCAAGTAATGGACCAAGTGATTGAATATGAATGGATGCCTACAAAATGCCCTCAATGTAAGAAATTAGGACATACAGTCTCAACTTGCAAATTTGTAGAAGGATTGGTTTGGAGGAAGAAGGAGAGTCCAACTAATCAGGCGGATGGTGGTAATGCTCATGGAGATATTAGCACTCACCAGAAACAAGGTCAGGATATTTCACCCCAGTCCTCATAAAAAAAGGAGACGATACCCCAACATGAGGAACTTCCTAAGGATCAAGGCTGGACTACTTCGAAAAACCCAGGTACAGTGAAATCGAAATCCCCTGTTATAGACCAGAATAGTAAAAATACATTCAGTGTTCTTCAAGAACAGAAGAAGTTTCTCAATGACCCTTCATTATCATTGAACTTGAATGGACAATTTCAATATAATGAGTTGGAATGTTAGAGGCATAAATAAGAAGAATAAGCAGATAGCTATTTTGGATGTCTGCCAGATAAATAAGATTGGTATTGGAGCTTTCCTAGAAACAAAAATAAAGGGTGATAAACTGAAGGATGCAATGGAAACTAGTTTTCAGGGTTGGAATTATCATAACAGTATAAGGTTGGAGGGCTGAATTCTTTTGATATGGAAGGAAAGCTGGGTCAAAGTGGAAGTTATCAAAGATCATTATCAATTTCTGCATTGTAGAGTTAGATTTTGTATCACTGGGCAGGAGTTTTGCTTTACTGTGGTTTATGGCTCTAATCAATTGGAAACTAGGAAACTGCTCTGGTCAGAGTTGTCTGCTATGCCTCTTCAATTTAAACCATGGCTTATCATGGGAGATTTTAATGCTGCTTTTGATCCTAGTGACAGAAGAGGTGGCAGGTGTATTCTGAAAAAAGAGCTTGAAGATGCTAGGAATTGGCTTGATCTTGGTCTGGTGGAAGAAATGAATTTACGGGGTTCCTTTTACACTTGGTCTAATAATCAAGAAGGGGATAATCGCATATTCTCTAAACTAGACAGAGTCTTTGTCAATGAGGACTGGCTGGACATTTTCCCTTCTGTTATAGCTGCTGCTCGTTGGGAAGTGACGTCTGATCATTGTGCTGTTATTCTGAAACAAACTGGTATTTCAAATGAGGGTTTTGCTCCTTTTCGGTTCTATAATATGTGGACAAGCCACCCTCAGTTCAGATCTACTGTCTTAACTAATTGGAACAAATATCTTAGAATCAAGGGATGTGGGTTAGATCAAGTTTCTTGGAAACTTTTGCGGCTGAAACATGAATTGAAGAAGTTTAATTGGAAGATTATTGGGGATGTGGCTAGGAACTTTGAAGACAGTAAAGTTGAGTATCAAAAGGCTAGGTTTGATCTTTTCTCTGACCCGCAGAATCAATTTTTAGCTTCAGCTGAGAGATTATCTTTTCAGAGATTTAAAAATCAAGAGAAGATTTATGGCAGTTTCCTTAGGCAAAAAAGTAAGATAGAGTGGCTCCAATTCGGCAATGAAAATTCATCCTACTTTCATGCCTATATGAAGCAACGGAAGAGAGCTAATAGGATAGCTTCTTATGTAACAGAAGATGGCAGAGTAGAGGACATTTATCCTAAGGTAATCAGTCACTTTATTAATCATTTTAAAGCTGCCCTGGGTTGTCCTAATAAAGCTACAGGAAATGTTGATTATGCCATAACAGATTTGGGTCCTGTTTTGAGTGTTGAAGACCAGCTGGCTCTAATCAAGCCTTTCTCTAACAAAGATGTTAAAGCAGCTCTGTTTAGTATAAGCTCTATAAAGAGTCCTGGACCAGATGGATTTAGGGCTAGGTTTTTTAAAAGCTTATGGAAAGACATAGGGAAGGAGGTTTCTAAGGTTGTCCTTGGCTTTTTTGAATCAGGGTATATTCCTAAAGCAATGAATAGTACTATTCTAACCCTTATCCCTAAGGTAGATCACCCGAATATAGCTGCTGATTTTAGGCCAATCGCCTGCTACACTACACTCTATAAATGCATTTCTAAAATGCTTTGTCATAGGGTGACTGGTATTCTTCCAAAGTTGATTAACAAGAACCAAGGGGCTTTTATAAAAGATAAAACTCTTGCTCATAATGTTTTAATTCTCCAAGATCTCTTAAAGGGTTACAAAAGGAAGTATAGCTCTCCTCGGTGTTTATTGAAGATTGACTTAAGCAAAGCCTATGACTCCATTGATTGGGACTTTCTTGAAAACCTGCTGAAAGCTTTAAAATTTCCTGATCGCTTCATAAGATGGATCATGATTTGTATGAGAGGTGCTTCTTATTGCCTTATGTTGAATGGTCGTCTTCATGGTAACTTTCAAGGAGGTAAAGGTCTTCGACAAGGTGATCCCATTTCTCCTTTGCTGTTTGTTATAGTTATGGAGTACCTTACTCGATCCTTATTTCAAGCAGCCAAAGGAAAAGGTTTCAAATTTCACCCATTATGTAAATCTTTAAATCTAATTAGTCTATGTTTTGCTGATGATTTACTTATTGTGTGTAAAGCCAATACTAGCTCCATTCAAATTATTCAGCATACATTAGAAGAGTTTTCAGCTGCTTCAGGTCTGCTTATCAATAAAAGCAAATCTAGAGCTTATTTTGGAGGGGTTTCGGACCAAGAAAAATCTGTTTTGCTGAATATTTCTCAGCTGAATGAAGGCGAGTTTCCCCTGACTTATCTTGGTCTGCCTTTGAGACCAACGAAGTGGAAGGCAATGGATTGTGACTTAATCTTAAAGAAGATAAGGCAGAGACTTTGTGTTTGGGCTAGTAGGAACCTTTCCTATGCAGGGCGGGTCCAGCTGATCCAATCTGTTTTTGTTGGGTATCAGGAAGTACTGGATGAGCATATTCCTCTTACCTCAGAGTGTCCTAAAGGAGATTGATCATCTTTGCAGAATATTTCTTTGGGGAGGAAAAGGAAATAGGGGCAAGTTTCATCTCACATCTTGGGAGCTAGTTTGTTGCCATAAGAGTCATGGTGGGTTAGGTTTCAAGGAGGGGCCTCTTTGGAATAGATTGCTGTTATCTAAATTCATTTGGGCTATATCTTCTAAGCGGGATTTTCTTTGGGTTAAATGGGTTAATTGTATTTACTTGAAGGGGACTCAGATTTGGGATTACAATTTGCACCATGATTCCAGTTGGTATTGGAAAAAATTGATCAAGATTAGTAAAGCTCTCTCTTTTTCTTTGCTGGTTTCTGCAACAGCTAATGGGAAATTGGTTTTGTCTAGACTTTATCATCTGTTTCTGACTAGCAGCCCAAAGCCTATCATGAAATCAGTTTGGTGTTCTATTTCAGTGCCTAATCATAAGTTCATTCTTTGGCAAGCTGTTCTTCAAAAGCTGGTAACCAGGGATTTGTTATGCTACTGTCATATTCCTCTTCCCTCTCTGATGTGCCCGATTTGTGATCTAATGCCTGAAAATCACTCTCATTTATTTTTTGAGTGTGTTTTTTCTACGAGAGTAGTGCAGTCTATTTTTGATTGGTTGCAAGGGCTCTGCTGGCCTTCTACTTTTTCAGACTGGTGCAATTGGCTGGAGGCAGACAGGAAGAACTTCAAAGACCGAATCACTCTAGCTGTTCTTGCAGCTTCAGTTTATTACATATGGTATACTCGGAATAGATGCCATTTTGACAGTAGTTGTCTTATGATTTCTTCTGTAACTAGTTTGATTAAATCTTCTGTTTCAGCTAGAATTCTTGGCTTTAAGCTTAGATCTAAGTCTGTGGCTTCTAGAGCAAACCAAATGATTCAGTTTTTGTCTAATCTGTATTGATTGAGAGCTGTTTAGCTCTAGTTTTCTACCTGTAATGTTTGTGTGTTGATCAATAAAATTCCTCTTTTCTTGATAAAAAAAAAACATTTTACTTTATTTGTATATTTTTGTTTAGAGTTTTATTTCTCCATTCTCTTCTTCTAGTTCTTTTATTATTTATTTGTATTTTCTGCCATAGAGTTGTAACACTATTTAATCAATATTATTTATTTGTATAATTTTGTCTAGAGTTGTAATATTTCTTACCATTTCCATTGAAATAACATTTATTTTCCTAACACCAACTTTAGCTAGTTTGGTCCCCAATCCAAAGATAATCATTGTAGTTTCCTCCTCTAGTTCGGAGGGTAGGATTCTTATACTTTTACTTTTTGTTGTTTACATAGTTAGAATTCGTCTAACTCTTTTAATCATTTTGCATAAGATGAGATGAATCTGAAAAATGCCTTCACCAGCTTTGGCCCTATCATTAAGAGACAGTGGGTTATCAAGAAGCCACATCGGGGGCTGGAGTTTCGACAGGAACTCCAGCGAAGGCCAAGGAGACCGCCTCTTCCCAACAACAACTTTGATCTTCCATGAAAACAACCAAGAAATATCCTCCTCCATGTAACACTTTATGACCCAGGGACCGTTACACTGTGTATTTTAAATAGTGCTAAACTCGCTAAATGAGTTATTTGACCATAATCATGTAACTAAACGTGATTAATGATTTAGGGTTAAATTTTTTTGTCAAAGATACAAACTTTTCACTAAAACGTTTACTGTATACATAGGATCCCAAAATACATTTAAAAGGTTAATTACAATAAAAGAGTTACAACCTGCCGACCTAAGCGGCAAAATAGGTTTTGACCCTAGTTCCTTTTCAAATCCTCGGTCGTGGTGGTCGAGCAACCACATATGTACATATCGTCATCTAAGCTCTCCAACTCAAGGATGGTTCATCTTTTTTTTCCCTTTACCTGCACCACATAGCACCCGTGAGTCGAGGCTCAGCAAGAAAACTTAAACATGCTCATAAGAAGTTAATAAACATCTATCCAAATCATAATAAGCATGCCTAGCAGTAATACCCTACTCATGCATGTGTACTGGTACAAATAAATGATTATGGAATCATTCTGGGGCTTGTAGCTTTAATCAGATGACCATAGAGTCAACTCGGGGTCCTTTGCCCTGAATAGATGACCATAGAGTCAACCTGAGGTCCTTTGCTCTGTCCTCTGTATAACCAGCTTTGGAGCTGATCTAGCATACTCAGCGCTAAGTTTTCTTCGCCCAATAGATCAGTCAAGTGTAAGATGGGCTCCTGGTTATGCTAAACCATATGGACTAGCGCTTCACTCTATTGCCATGCTTGACTAATAAGTCAATGCCTTACGACCAACACTCAGCGTGCTAATGCCATCCTTGACTAATAAGTCAATGCTTTACGACCAGCACTCCCCGTGATAATGTCGTCCTTGAATAATAAGTCAATACTTTACAACCAACACTCACCATGCTAATGTCGTCCTTGAATAATAAGTCAATGCTTTACGACTAGCACACAATGTGCTAAGGCCGTCCTTGTCTAATGTCAATGACGGGGCCCAACCCTAGGATATGGGACTAATAAGTCACCCGGAGCCCATTGCCCTATCCTCTGTATAACTAGCTTTAGAGCTGATCTAGCGTACCTGGCGTTGAGTTTTCCTCGACCAATAGGTTGGTCAAGCGTATGATGCGTTCCTGGTTAATCAAAACCATAACGACCAATGCTCAGTACGCTATTGCCGTCCTTGACTAATAAGTCAAGCCTTTCTCAATAAGATAATGCAAACACGCATATGTCATATGTCAAATATCCAGTTATAAAGCATTCAACATGCAACAATCATAAGCATAATCATAATCATGCACATACTCAGGCGCTCATGCCCTCTTAATGTTCCTATTCAACAATTCGGGAATCACAAGGATAATAATAATCATGCACATTTACAGAGACTCAGGCTCTAATCAATTCTGTATTCAACATTTAGGCCATGCCATAATCACATGTATCACATACCAGGTGCAGTTTTCTTACCTTTGGTCCAAGCACAAGTTACCAATAAACGACCCTTGAGCACGATCCTGATTCTGAGCCCTAGCGATAACCTAGTCACAACCACAATATAAAATCCTATCAATAACGAGTAAACACAGGCTTTTGAACCAGGTCCTAGCCTCTGGGACGTCGAATCCTACCAAACCAGGTAGGAAGATCGATCCGAGCCCTTAAGTTTAAGTTCCCATGACTAAAAACCCACTTTGGCAAAAACTGCCCTTTTGGGTCGCGGCCCCAAAAACCCGAGTCGCGGCTTGCTCAAGAATAGGGGCTAAATCCCTCTCTATCTGCACCACGGGCCCTGGCCTGCCTAAAAGGTGCCACAGCCCAAGGTGCCCCCAACAGTCAATTCCACCTGCTTCTTCAAGCCTGGGCCCGACACACAAGAAAAGGGTCGCGGCCCAACCACAAACTCAGCCATAAAACTATATTTTTCCCATTTTAAAACCTTCCAAAAATCTATCCAAACATACCCAAATCTCAAAAACAAAGTTCCCAATCATCTCAATGGCCCAAAATCCTCAAAACCCAAGCTTCAAATCATTCAAAAACTCCTCAAAACATAAAATCCAAATTCAAAACTTAAGAAACTTTAGGAAACAGAAACTCAGAAATTCAAAGCTTAAATTACCTCTGATTATGTTGTTTCTCGCTAAATCCTCAGGCTAATAAGCTTATAATCTTCCCTAGAATCGTTATGACTCGATCCTTGTTGAATCCGAGTCCTAAAACTTGAGTTTCCTTCGAAAATGCTAACAGGCGTCAAAAAGAGAACGGGAGAGAGAGAGAACGAACTGAACGTTCTTTTTATGTTTTTGACAGGTTACTTTGAGCTTAAGTAACCTCAAGGCAATCCCAATGCTCGGGGTCCCAAAAACATCCCCGGGGGCCAAATAGTCAAAATTCCTAGAATTCCTTCATGATCTCACTAACTCCCAATATATCATCAAATATTCATTCCCATTACCCAATATACCCCTTTTCTTGTGTGCCAATATATCTCGCTAATCAAGTCATTATTTTAAAAACGTGTCACTGAACATGTAAGAGCTAGGGTTAAAAAGGTTTTGGTCTCAAAAGACTCATTTCATATACTCAAACTATTATAAACACGGGATCCCATAAGAAAAATGAATTAAAATAAGTTTACAGACTCCCAAAAGTACATGAGTAATCACTAGCCATAATAAGGCAAGATAGACAGTCTTCAGGTCTCGCGTCCCTGCCTAAGCCTCAACCGTGGCGGCCGGGCAACTGGCTATGTACATTTTGCTCGCAGAGCTCTCCAATCAAGGCTGATCTAACTTGCCCTTGCCTTTACCTGCACCACGTAGCACCCGGGAGCTAAGGCCCAGCAAGAAAACATCTTATACAACTCAATCATTGAAATCAGACAGTTAATTCAATATGCATGTGTTTCTATCAGATAATCAACAATAGATATTCAGCACGTACATTCAGATTCAAGATACAATCAATCACATATTACGCTCATACACATAATACTCAGGGCCGCCGACTTAGGCCGCACCCTCTGTTTAACCCACTGACTCCGGCCCACTTAAACCGAGCTCAGTGCATAATAAGCTGTCCCCGGCTACCAGTGACCGAGCCGCGCCCTGTGCGCTAGTGAAACCCTTGGCACCCTTAGGTCGTTGGTTCACTAAATGGCTTGCATGGAATAATACCATCTTTTCAAGCGTTTACAATAGGGAGCCCTTAGTCCCGTCACATATATTCAACCAGGTGCAGTTTTCTTACCTTTAGTATGTACAGTTATTGAATTACGAGCAACGCCCCTCAAGCACGATCCATTCCCGAGCCTAAACCTTTATCACCTAGTCACAACCAAAGTATAGGGTTCCATTAATACTTGAATATAGGTTTCTGGTTATAAAACTAACTCCCGGAAATCTGAATTCCACAAAACACGCGCCGCAGCCCTTGCTTTGGGTGCCGTGGCGCCCTCCCATGGCTGAGCCTCCTTGGCCTTTTTCATCCTAGGGCCGCAGCGCTCTAGAACAGAGCCGCGACCCTCCCCTTTGTGCCCAGAAAACCCATCATTTATAAGCTTGAAACCTCACCTTAAACCATCCCAAAGCTCTCCAACTCATAACCAATTAATCCCAACTCCTATAGCATGACTTAAACAACATAATTCCAAAGAAAACACAGCCTAACACACACTAATCCTCTCTTTTCAATTTCTGAAACTCAAGAGCTATAAACACTCAAACTAGCCATTCAAATCCAATTTAAAACATCTAAACCATGAGTTGAAACTTACCTCTTTTGTTGAACCACTTCACCAAGCCAAAGCCAAGCTAAGTCCCCAAGTTTCCTCCTCAATTCTGCCTTAAAACATCAAAACCATGTTTGCCTCAAAACTTAACCAAAACCCAGAATTTCCAACCACAGAAGAGAAGATTAAATTGCTTACCTTAACCTTGACTCAGTTCTTGATTAATCCATGAGCTAAGCCTCCAAATCCCCACCTCAATCCTCAGAAATTCCAGCTGATTTTCCCTTAAAATTTCAGTGTTTTCCTTCCCTTTGTTTTCCTTGAGAGTGAGAGAGAACTGAGGTAAAGAGTTTTAGTCGGTTTATCTTTTCTTCTAAAATTTTCCTTAAGTCTATCTTATTGCTAAGTCAATCCACAGGCTCGGGGTGCCGGAACCGTCCCCGAGGCCAAAATGGTAAAATCCCCCAATATTCCCGCCTAGACATCCTAACCTCGAATATATCTCCATATATTTATTTTCATGACCCGATAGCCCAAATCACTACCCGATACCTAAAATACCCCCAACTTATCCAAAGTCATATCTTAAGTCCCGTTGTGACTTTTCCCGCTATCTGACCCTAGGATCGTCTCGAGTCGTGCTCTGCGAACCTGTCCACATAATAATGTGGTTCTCATATATATCACATATTTATTTCATATTATCACATAATATCATCAACTATCATATAATCAACATTAATCACATATTCACACGTTTAAGTCAACAATATCCACTCTAATCCCATTTATGCCCTCCCAGCATGCTAATCAAGGCCCCTAAGCCTTATTAGCGAATTTGGGTCGTTACAACTATCCCCTCCTACTGAGAATTTCGTCCTTGAAATTTACCTGAATAGCTCGGGATGCTGATCTCGCATCGCCGTCTCTAACTCCCAGGTCACTTCCTCGACCTTGCTATTCCTCCATAATACTTTCACTAACGAAATCGTCTTATTCCGCAGAACTTTGTCCTTCCGATCCAAAATCTTAACTGGTCTCTCCTCATAGGACAAGTTTGCCTGCAGCTCCAAGTCCTCATACCTCAGCACATGTGTTGTATCAGAAACATACTTCCGCAACATAGAGACATGGAACACGTTATGAACTCCTGATAGTGACGGTGGCAAGGCCAGCCTATAAGCCACCTGTCCAACCCTCTCTACACTACAAGAAAAAATGCTTTTAATAACACCGAAAATGTGTTATCAAAACATACGATAACACTTTCTGATGTGTTAAGACCGACTATGTTATCGTAGGTCAGGGTACTTTACATAACACTTTATCAGTGTTATACAGATGTGTTATTGTACTGTCAACGATAACACAATTTCTGTGTTATTTTAATATGTAGATAAGTGTTGAATTATGTTATTTATAGTCGATTATATAACACTTTTTTTTGTGTTATACTACACTTTAGTATAACACATTATTTGTGTTATACTACACTTTAGTATAACACATGTGTTATATTAGCTTAGAGAAACATAATCTTTTTTTACTTACACAAAACTAGGAAAACAAACATGAAAGTTGAAGCCAAATAAGGTAACATAAATAGATTTTTATTAATTACTCAAATGTAATTACAATATTTAGTCTACTAGTCTAGGCTTAAGAAATCATATTACAACATAATTTATGCCCAATTCAGATTACTTTATCACTAAATACAAAACAAGAAATGTATACGAAAATTAGTGAAATACATTCTTCCATTCTAAAGGCCTCAACTACAAATGTTGTCAAGAATTGCTCCAAAGAAATCATCTCAATATACCTGCACATTGTAAAAAAAAAGTCCTTTTATTATTAAGAACATAAGACTTAAGCTAGTTTCCACCTGTAAGCATATAAAGTTTAAATTAAATTTGTAATAACTTCAAAACTTGATGAAACAGCAGGGTATAGCAAGATGTACTACCATGCAAAACGACTGAAGCAACAAAATATGCAACTTAAAACAATAAGCTAAGAGATGAACGAAGAGAAAATTCCACTGCCAAATAGAGTACTCTATCAATACCTAAAACTTAATGAAAATGAAAAGAAACATTCAGCAGCATAATTCTAAAGCACAACAGAAGACTTTCTTCTTTATACCTTGACAAGGGCTGATGAAAGTCATCTTTTTGTTGGTAGTTCATCTTCTAACATGGTCATATCAGCCTATTAAGAAAGAAAAATCTAAGCATATGAATTTCCCACAAAACAAACAGTTAAATTCAGAAATGAAAGTGAATGAGAAAATTAGAGAGGATAGAGAATGAATGAACTGAACTTTATTGAAATATATTGAAGTGTTAAATAGAAAAAGAGAATACATTACTTATAATGAGCTAAAAATTAGAGTAAGACTAACAGATTCATAGAAAACCATAACAGATCTAGTAGCTACCACTTAATAGATAAAATTTGTAGTAATAAAAGTACTACAATCTTTCCATTAATCATTTATAGTGTGCACAAGGGAAATAAAAACCCACCTGTTTAGATGATGTTAGAATGCCCTGTATAAAGCCCTGAAAGCATTGCTTGTCTCAACAATAAGGGCAGGCCATACATTCATAGCACTACACCAGTTCCTAATAGTCCAAACTAAAGAATTCAAAGTCTGTCACAAGTATCTATTATCGACAAAAAAAAAATCCAATTTAAATTCAGTAGTTGTGAAATGTTTTCACTGCCATAATCATAGCTGCCACTAAAGCAGAAGATCATATTGACACAAGTAAGTTCATACAGCAGAGTCGAAGCTTAGTCATCACTAGGATTACCTTGCTTTCTTGTGCACCTCTTGTATTTACTATATAAATGCATTATAATCACTTAGTCATCACTAGGATTACAATAACCACTGTCAAACATACTTAATAAATTAAACATGTTTACAATTAAAGTGTAAATAAAAGCTGCTTAAACGAATGGTTTCTCTTCAATGATTTTAATTGCTAGTGCAGGATCCTTGGGTTAAAGTTTCTGAACAACAAGCCTAAAATGAATAAACTGCTTAAGTTGCACTAGACAAAACATGAATGAAGAAACCTAACCTCAACAGAGCATTGTCTATCAAAGATAGTTAGAGCACATGTTTAGACTCTTCATAAGAAATATCATCAAAGAATTTCATTAAGTAACAAGGCACCAGCCAAATTGAAATCAGATTTAAACAACTATTTACTAGTAATACTTAAATTAATAAGATGCTCTGAGACTTGAGTACTCAGCTCATAGATATTTAATTAGTGGATATGCCATTAGCCAAGTTGATGAACCAGAACAAGTAAAAACATAGTCTAGTTGATTAAATGCAAAACTTTTCTCTAAACCAAACTACTGGTCAACATAGATTTGTGGAATTAATTTCTCGTTTATGAACCAATGACTGGAGTAAAACTAGAATTCATGTAAATAACAATGGTAATGGCATATAACAGTAGTAAGTCCAATTTATAGATTTATTGGATTTGGACTATATATACAATGACAAGGGGAGAATTCAAACAAATAATTGGCAATTGGTATAGAAAATTGCTTTAAGCAAATGAAAAAAAATAATAAGCAAAAAATGACAAGATTCCACTAATTATGATGGAGCATAGCGCAATTACAGCAACAACATAACCCAATGCAAACATGTAATCCAAATGATTTTACTTCCAACACAGTTATAACAAAAAATAATAACCCATGAATCCATATGGAAAACTAAGATAAATACTTATCTATTTGTATTATTATTTTAAGGTCTTCATGAAGTGAACAAGGATAAATGAAGAAACTGATTAAAATGATGACCACTAGTCAAAAATATGTGATGCATGTGTGTGTGTGTGTATATTGTCACATCGAATATAAAAATGGAAAATGAAGCATCTTAAAAGATTAACGAAAGAACTAGTCCTTGGTCCCAAAAATCTATCAGCAACTATAAATTCCATCAGAAAATAAAACCAAGCAAAATCTGATAGTTACACAATGCACCCATCAGAAACTAATCATAAATTTGAAAGAAATAAAAACTAATAATGAGATAAGCACAAATCCAAACGCTTGAAGAAAGCCTAAAGGATTGACATGGTCATCTTAAGCATGGAAATATATACATTTATACAAGTACATAAAATATAATACAGTCTCATAGCATGCTAATCATGCACAGTACACTACAGTATCACTAATCATGCTAATCAGAAAGTACTGCCATTTCTAACTATAAAAATCAGTATCACTAATCATGCTAATCTAGTGAGATTGAACAACTATATAAAATAATACTATAAAAATCCCCACACTGCCAGACTATCCTTTAGAACTTAATATTAAGATCCTGTAAACCAAAACAGAAAAGAAGTTAATTACAGCTCTAAACTAAAACAGAAAAGAATTAGCTATTGCTTTCATACTGGAATGAAAAATGTGATTAACTTACATAGGATCCTGTAGATAGTTACCTCTCTAAAAGTTTCATTGTAGTTGCCTCATCCAACACATCCTTGCATTCACATAGAAAAGCACATAACTCTTTTATTATTGATCGGTACTTTGAACTATGCATGGGAAATTTCCCCAAAAACAAAGGCCAAGTTTCTGGGATCAAATTCATAAAAATAAGAAGTTTTGAGAACTTTACCTAAATTTGACCTCAGATTTTCTGACTCCTAATTGCCAGCTCTCTTCTCTAGTTTTGGAAAAAATAATTATGTAACTTAAAAACTGAACATCAATTGCTGTTTCATATAAACACAGGTTATCAAGCTAAAAATCAACACGAGAACAAATGAGCAACAAGTTGATCATGTAAAAACAGATACGAATCAAATTTATTTTTAAGTTATACACCACATACCAAAATCTGTGAATCTCCTCTTGCAAAGGTGAAGAAACTCAGCGTATTTCTAAGCTCCCTCGTTTGTCTTGTCAAGCTGCAAGACCAAAGGTCGCCTCGTCATGATCCCTGCAGATTTGCCAATTCAAATTCCATTATATATCCTTGCTAAAACAAAATAGTAAATAAGAAGAAAAAAGATACAAGAAAATTAAATGATAAAAATAGTAAATAAGAAAAAAACAACTAGCCTTTGTTTACTTTTGATTATTAAACTAAGCAAGCTAGTTAATTGAGGGTAGATAGAGATGAATAATAATAAAAAAAAGAAGAAGAAAGAGCTACATGAAAAAGCTGAAAAGTAATAGACATAAAATCAGCAATTGATTATGCA
Organism: Humulus lupulus; assembly: GCF_963169125.1. Lineage (NCBI taxonomy): Eukaryota > Viridiplantae > Streptophyta > Magnoliopsida > Rosales > Cannabaceae > Humulus > Humulus lupulus. The sequence goes on along the minus strand of NC_084794.1, from coordinate 89,645,291 downwards.
CTCAGAATGTTACTTACTTAATTACCATTGTAATTAAATCTTTACACTTATATGTTTAAGTTGATACCAACTCAAAGACAGCTTTTGTTACCAACTCAAAGATAACTTTTGTTACAAAGACAAAATACTTATAAAAACAGAAGACAAGGCATCATCAAGAGAGGACCACGCAATAAAGTTTATACAACATGCTACAATAGAAAATGCTTTTAATAACACCAATATGCTTGTGGTACACAAATTTCAAATCATGGTAATGAGATGTATAGTAGCCAGAACCTGCATATGTATGGATTCAGTAGCTTATAACAGATAGAAAATTTACAATTATATCCAAATATATATGTATGAATGCAGTAGCTTATAACATAAGGTCTAAAATTATGTATATATATATATCTATCACTTCATCTTTTACAGCTTGAACAGACTGGCAAAAGAACCACATTAAGTTTCAGGGATAAGTAGCTCATAGAGATTAAAAAAAAGGGACAAGTAGCTCATATCATAGATCATAGAGATGAAAAAAATTAATTGCTCATACCATAGAGTCTAGTGGATTTACTGCCTGTAGTAAAGATTGCCAACAATATAGGAATAGACAGTCTACATACAACCATTAAACCATAAAAGGGATCCAAAGCATATAAAGGATATAGACAAGTTTGTCCCAGGCTGTGTGCTCAGCACAATTTCTCATTAATAATGATGGAAACCTTGCACTTAATGCCATAGTCAATCTATAATTATATCCATTTTACATGAATATACTTTCACGTTTTAGCATGGGGATACACCAATTGAAGTCAAGCATGACGAAACAAATGCAAGTAAAACTATGCCGTATCCATCCTGTCAATGTCAAACAATGAAGTTTACTTATGATATGAAACTATGAGTTTCATTAGTATTAAAAGCCATGATTTATACCAAAAAAATAGATACACACTATAGATATTCCAAGGTCCAATATAAATGTTTTCTGTGGAAGAAATCACTTCATCGTGTCTCTTTGGGTTTCCTTAACCAAAGAATTTAGGGACTGCCCCTTCTTTTTGTATCTACCATTACTGGATAGTGTGCTTCAATATATATTAATATATACATATACACATATACAATTTACATGCACAATCCACAAAATGTTGGTGATGAACGAATGTGTGAGTCTAAACTGAGAAAATCAGAAGACCAAAAAGGAAAAAGAACACCAACAAAGTAAAAGAATCTTTTAAGTGTTGTTGTTGAATGCATAACAGGCAGAGAAGTTCCCCTCAAATAAGAGGAAACAACATAATATGAAAAAGGTTTTCAGTTCAAGCATAGAGAGAATCCTTACAAGATTGCAAAAATAAGATACCAAGGAGAAAATAGCAGCAACTACAAATATTGGTTTTGTTGCAGATGACAAAATTGATTGAAGAAAGATGGGGAGGCTAGAAGATGTATCCTGAAAAATTTAAATAACAGAACATCATCTCTTGTAATTAAAAAGTACTAATCACAGAATCAACAAAAATCATAAAGAGAGAATTCTATTAACAAAGGTATATTTTGCAGCTTTAGACAAACAGAATTTTTGAATTCTGGCCCAAAAAATAGTTAGTCAAAAGATCATAATATAATTACTCTTCTTTGCAGCAAAGAAGGTTAATAATTTGCAATCCTCAAGAACTTCTAGTTTCCCACACCCTAAAAAAACAAAAATAGAATAGAGCTTCTTCTATTTTTGTAAGCAATTAGTAGATTGAAGCAAACAAGGTTCAAAAATAGATACCCACTTTTTAATTATCTTTCATTCCAATACAAAATAGCAAATCAAACTCATAGACATGCTTCAACCATTATCAAATATAACCATTATAAATAAGTAAGCAATCCAATTCACCAACATGCATTACAGTAGTCATTATGCTAATTCAAGCTAATTTCAGCAGCCATGCTAAGTAAAGGTAAGACCATTTTTGAACTATTGATTGGCCTTTCTTTCAAAAAATTTAAGTTTTGTAACTTGTACAGTTTTGAGTTAAGCTATTTTATTGAAAAGAGAATCAAAATATAATTTATCAGTCACTTTTTCTGTACAGAATGAAATTTCATTTACTGAGATTGTCAAGCAAGAACACAAAATCAAAAAGAAAAAAAATATATAAAAGCCATCCATAAGAGTGCCAATGTAGAACTTAAAACAATGATTACCATGTCAAGACAAACTAATTGAATACTTTTCACACATCTAAATTCAAAAGGGAGATATGGGCATTGGTAAGAAGATTAAATACTTTAATTCAATGGACCATTCATATAACCACATTGGAACATTAAGAGGTTTAAGTTCTGGTTTAGAGTTTCAAAATCATGTCTTGTAACTCATCTTGCAAGGAATTAATATATCCAAATGATTAAACAACTGAAATTTTTGCAGGTGATTTCATTTCTAACATTTCTTTTAGGTGGTTTTCGAAGAGAAACATACTTCAACTCATTCATAGCACTCACAACTGATGCATACTTGCATCGAAGAAATTTCAACTATAAGAAAATCCAAAAGTACCACTAATGCACTTTTATTTTATACTAAATAAGCCATTTGTTGATAAGCATCATCTTAAATCGACTATATATGAATAAGAGCAAAAATATAAGAGAAAATATTAGGCAAAATGTGACTTGAAGTAAATCAGCAAAAGCAACCAAGAATGAATACAATAATACATTTTAAATAGAGTTATTTTATTGTGTTATGGAAAGTAGACTTTCTTGTAGTTAAAAGCAAACCAAGTTAGTCTCAAATTATAAAATATCCATGCTTTGTTGGAGAACTATAAAATTATTTATATGAAGTTTCTTAGTGACTTTCCCTTCCCAGTGACTTTTTGTTATTTTGTTTCCAATTAGTTCATTTATTTTGAATAAAAAATGAAACTAATACTTCCTTCTGTGATGTGTGAGTTTTTTTGGAGGTGTAATAGGTACCAAAATTATCCAATAAAAAAATTAGAATTTTGTTAAGAAGTTAACTAGAACAACTACTTACTTATTAGCTACTGTATTTAAACTTTAATTACTTGATGCTCAAACAATTGAGTACATAATTAGAGCAGCAGGACAATTGTAATAATTGAGTACAGAATTAATCAACTTTTTAATTAATGTGGTGAGACTTTATAAAAATTAACTACAGAGAATAATTGAATCAACAAAAAATATATATTATATGCAAATTAAATAACTACAGATAGCTTGCAAATTACTAGAACACCTGCACTAGAAACCAACAACACAAACTACAATTCATAAACTAAAAAACACAGGAAATGACAGAGAAACAACTACTACCAGAATAGACTAAGCATTGTAATCATTGACGTTATTATTGTCCCAATCCACTGAACCAGAAAATACCACTTTTTTTTAGCATACTCACAAACATTCTTTGGATTAAAAAAAACACTTTGGATTAAAAAAGCTTTGGGCATTTATGTTTGTTCTGTTTAAAAATGATCTGAAATCCCACAAAATTTTCACTGCTCTCATTTTTTTCCTTCTTCATTTTCAAATCTGTCTTCATCTCTCTCTCTCTCAAAAAAGAAAAAAGAAAAAAAAAAAGAGAACTCTAGGCAAAGAACACCCATACTGCTTTTGTCTGTGCACCCAACCAAATCAACCAGGACTTGTTAAAGACAAGGAAAATTCCTAAATCTCAACAGAATTGCAAGACCAAATGTAGGAGTTTTTTTTTATATTAACGGAACTTGAAGATGAGAAGAAAACCGCGAGATTAGCAATAGAAGGCTCAGAGCTAAATCATGTTCACCCATTACTAAATCAAGTAGACTTGAAAAGAAAAGCTCAAAATAATGAATCTCCTTTACTCTATTCCAAATAACAGAGATATGTTTTAGATAATGTGTATTTTAGGAACTAATTGATTACCATAAAAACAGAGCAATTAGACTAAGAGACAAAAGGATTTGAATCATATCCTTGATCATGGGATATCTAATTTTTTTCTACGAAATAAAAATTAAACAAAGCAACATTGTTAACTACTATTTTAAAACGTATATTGTTCACTGAGACTATGCATATTTTCTATCTCCTCTACCTTTTCTCTGTCTCAAGACTTATATTATTAGACTAGAAATATATAGCTCACCCTATAAAACTATCTTGAATACTTCATTAAACCAAAGGGCTCATACAACATATTCTATCTGTCCAAGCTCATAATGTATATACAGTTTCTTTGGATCATTTTGTCATACACTTGTGGGGCATTGACCATTAGTTCAAGAGTAACATAGACCACAGTTACCTTACACTACCTTGAACCTCAATACAAACAAACATTCGAAAAACTAACCCAGAACTTTTTCAAAGAAGCAAAGGACAATAGATATAAGGCAAGCAAAGGTCTTCCCTAGGAGGGGATCGGTGCAAGGCTTAGGGAAGGAGAGGAGAAGAAAAGGGTCTACGTGGCTGAACTGGTATTAAGGTGTGATATATAGACAAACTGGGCAGTACACAAATAATCTCATGAAACAAGATATTTGTTTGGGTTTGGTCCCTTTATCGTCATCTCATCACCCTTCCTGGAATCTATGTTTACCAGTACTAGAAATGGAGATTCTATTTTTGTTAAGGGGTAGTGGTGAGAGAACGAAGGCATACAAGATTTCTAGGGCTTTAGAGAGAGATTGGAAATTTTTAGAGAGACATAAAGTTGGGTAAAGAAAAAAAAGTAAAGCTTATCAGTAGCGTAAAGAGGGAAAAATAGAAAAAAAAGCACCAACTCCCAAAATTTTAGTGTCCCGCCCATAATTTCATTCCCACATAACATAATACTTTTTTAATAGTATTATATTCTAGTGTTGTAGTAAGCCTATTCTGTTGTAGATTAACCATAAAATGCAAACTATAAGGAATGAGAAAAATACCTGGTGGACAGGCATATGTGAAAGAGTAGTCTCCAGAGAGGGGCTTCTCAATGCTTCTACAAGATTAATACATGTTGCCAAACACTGAAAAGGATCCTCTATCACACTAAGCACCCTTTTGTTCACCCTCCATTTGGTATTTCCAAGTGTATCTAGGGCCTAATACAGAGAACAATATCAGCATTAGTCTAACAATAAAATGCCAAACAAGAGGCCACATGGAGTAGCGAACATATAAAGAAAGATCAATTTGTGAAGGCCTGTTTGTGAAGAAACTAAGGCAAAGCATTGAAGCATATTCACCAAGGAACTAACGTAACAAACTCCAACAAGGCATTCAGACCTCTAAAACAGGTTCCAGTTGCTTCCTAGAATTCCTTTTAACTGCTTCACGTTGTTGTTTTGCTCCATGTGTCCGCATAACATATGATGGCAGGAACAAATAGGCTCCTTTGTCATACCTGCCATATAAGGGAACATTTGTTTTAATACAAAGGTTATTTAGTTTCAAAGAAAAATGTGATATTACAATTTTCTATACGAACAGTAACCTGAACTCCAAAAAACTATAAATATATATAAAATAAAATATTTTGAAAAAATAAACCAATTGGCAATTATTGAATCTAAATATTCAAAGACGCTTAAATTCCATACCCTGGCCAATTATTAGGGGGGACTAGCCTCGGCATATAAGGGATGACCATGTGCCTGGCCTGTAGGAACACCAATAAAAGTTTTGTGATTAGCCTGCTACTCCCTATGAATCATACTTAAGTTTGAAGTTATATAAACAATCATAATAGCACATTAAATCTACAAAAAAGAAAGAAAAATTATAAGGAGGATAATTTGGGTGCACACCACCCATAATTTCAATTATACTTACAGTTTTTTCCAGGCCTCTTCGAACAAGTGGGTCACATTCAATTACACCATATCTCCTGCTGGTCTTCCTAATCAAAGAAAAGAAATGCATACGTTACATAATAAACACAGTGGGAATGAGATTAAGTTCACCAGAAATGAAAATGTTCTTACTGTGCTTCTTAGTGATAGTTTTAAGGCTGCGAACAAATGCAGGGCGTATATCCGGTGGAGTACCACCTAATTGATCAACTGGAGGTTGTATATACGTTGTTTCCGTCAATAACTAAATCAATCGACATCCAATCTGTATGGTCCTAGAACCAAGATAAAGTAACAATGAGGACAACAACAACATCATAGATTGTGAAACCAATGTTATGAGCATCACAAATCTTACCATGGGCTTCTTGACCCCAAGGAGAGAGACTAGAAATAGAAAAAAAAGAAAAGGAACAAGGCAGTCAAGCACCAGCTTCGCAGAACAATCTTTTCAACATATATTATTAAATTAAACCTATAAATATATATATATATGTGGTTCTTGGAAACAGACATACCTTAATGGCTACTGGCTAACCACTCAAAAATATTATTTTATATGAACCAAGTAAATATATCAAAGTCAGTCAAAAGTTGGAAATCTACCAAAAACAAAATGCTAATAATTAACCAAATCAAAGAGATGGGAAGTTATATATATGATCACCAGAATCCAAAGAAAGCGAGGGAGCTTTGAATTGACACTCGACCCTTTGAAGAAAAAACATGGCTTCCTTAAAGGGTTTTGAGAGCTCTTACTCGTACTTGGTCAACATCTCGCAGTATGCCTCCATGAACTGATCCAAAGCCGGATCTTCGCCGAGGCAGCCGGTGCTCATGTGGCCCATTGCGGCTTCTGATGAGCAAGCTTCTTCCAGTCTAGCAATCACCTCGGGCGGTGTTCCAACCTTTGTATATACACATATTATTGAATCTATTAGTGTATATATATATTAAAAAATTATTTGTAGGAACATGTATATATAACAACATAAGAATAGCAAAAGAATCAAATCATGTTGCTTTGGTTGCAGAATCTTTGAACAAGTGAAGAATTCTCCCCCATTTTCTCAACAAACAAACAAGGCCTTAAACCACAAACAATACCTCTGTTTGTTTCCTAAGCAAATTAATAAAAAAAACCAAAACAATAATCACTCATTTTGTGGTTCCAAGAAACTAATCAATCCAGGTAAAATGACGTTTTCTCATTTTCTGATTACTCATTACATATATAACCAAAAACAACAAGAAAAAGAACATACAAATATTGAGCGCATTTTCTCAGTAACCAAACAAAGTTTTCTTTAATTGAAGTTGAAACAAACCTCCACTCAAGCCACTGGTCCGAGTTAGGTCGATATCGTAGGGACTGGACTCAACGTCAAGAGCAGAACAGACCTTATCGGGAAGCCTAGAGACAAATTCGGTCCTGAGTGAGTTAATAGAGCATCCTCGACTGAGTCGGCGATTCCGGCGACCGTTATCATTGGGTCACTGGAATGGTCGGAGAGGCTCCATCACTAGAATGGTCGGAGCACCTCATCATCGCACGACCGTTATCACTCGGTCTCCGACTTCGCTCTTCCGGCGACTGAGAGGCTCCTTCCATTCGTTGAGGCTCTTGTAGGAGGTTGCGTTGGAAAGAGGTGGTGGTGTTCAAGGTTCAGTCTTTACCAATTTTTTCAACTAGGTTTTAGAAAATTGATTAGAAGAAGAAGAGGAAGACGGTAACATGATGGTCAGAAGTGTGTAGAGGTTTGGAAATAAAAAAGTAAAAAGTAGAATACTTTACTAAAACGCAGGCTCCCAAATTTTGTACCGCCAATTTTTTTTCCCACCAATTGTTTTATTATTTGATATACCATAATACTTTTTCAATACTATTATATTTATATGTTATGGAAATGGGTATTTGGTGTAGTGCTAGGATCTCAAAGGGTCCAACAAACCGAGGGCTCAACTTGCCCTTCACTCCAAACCTCCTCACACCCCTCAACGGTGAAACTCGCAGAAACACGTGGTCCCCAACTTGGAACTCCACGTTCCTACGCTTAGGGTCAGCGTAGCTTTTCTGTTTACTCTGCGAGGCAAGCATCCTAGCTCGAATCTTTTCAATGGCCTCATTAGTCTTCTGAACCATATCTAGCCCCAAATACCTTCTCTCATCCATCTCATCCCAGTGAATGGGCGATCTACACTTCCTTCCATATAACATCTCATAAGGAGCCACTCCAATCGTGGACTGATAACTGTTGTTATATGAAAACTCAATCAATGGGAGATACTTACTCCACGAACCCTTGAAGTCAATCACACATGCCCTAAGCATGTCCTCCAATACCTGAATCGTCCTCTCAGATTGTCCATCAGTCTGAGGATGAAAAGCTGTGCTAAATTTCAACTGAGTCCCTATGGCTCTCTGCAGAGCTCCCCAAAACTTAGAGGTAAAGATAGGGTCTCAATCAGATACAATAGACTTTGGAACCCCATGGAGATGAACTATCTCCCTCACATATAGCTCTGCATACTGTTCCACGGTATAAGTCGACCTCACTGGTAGAAAATGAGCTGACTTGGTGTATCTGTCCACTATCACCCACACCGAGTCATGAAGTCCAACTGTCCTGGGTAATCCTCCCACGAAGTCCATCGTAATATCCTCCCATTTCCACTCTGGAATACCCAAAGGCTGAAGCAATCCCGTTGGTCGCTGATGCTCAGCCTTAACCTGCTGACATGTCAAACATCTAGACACATACTCAACTACATCCTTCTTCATCCCGGGCCACCAGTATAATGTCCGTAGATCCTGATACATCTTCGTGGTATCCGGATGAAGTGAGTATGGCGTAGTGTGAGACTCATCCAATATCTCACGCCTAATCCCCTCATCCACCAGAACACATATCCGTCCCTGATATCGGAGCAAACCCATCTCTGAAACTGAATAATCCTTAGCTGTCCCCGCCAAGGCATGCTGCCTACTTTCCTGCAACTGTGCATCTGTCATCTGACCCTCCTTGACCCGTTTTAATAGGGTCGACTGTAAAGTGACATTGGCTAACTGGCCCACCACCAGTTCTATCGTTGCCCTGACCATCTCATCAGCCAATTCTCTCGAGATCTGAGTAGAACTATATAACTGTCTTGGGCCCCTCCGGCTCAATGCATCTGCCACCACGTTGGCTTTCCCAGGGTGGTAAAGGATATCACAATCATAATCCTTAACCAACTCCAACCAACGTCTCTGTCTCATATTCAAATCCTTATGAGTAAAGAAATACTTCAGACTCTTATGGTCGGTGTATATCTCGCACTTCTCTCCATACAGATAATGACGCCATACCTTCAGTGAGAACACCACTGCCGCTAACTCCAAGTCATGAGTCGGATACCTCTGCTCATACTTCTTCAGCTGTCGAGATGCATAGGCTATAACTTTCTCATTCTGCATCAGCACACAGCCTAAACCCAACCTCGATGCATCACAATAGACCACAAACTTCCCTTCCTCCGAAGGAAGACTCAACACAGGCGCAGAAATAAGCCGTCGCTTTAACTCCTGAAAGCTGTTCTCACACTTCTCTGACGAGATGAACTTCTGATTCTTCCTTGTCAACTCTGTCATCGGTGAAGAAATCTTCGAGAACCCCTCTACAAACCGCCTGTAGTAACCAGCCAACCCAAGGAAACTTTGCACCTCCTCGGCATTCCTCGGCCTCGGCTAATCCCTATCTGCTTCTATCTTGGACGGATCCACCTTAATCCCTTCTGCCCTAACTATATGTCCAAGGAAGGTCACCTCTAGTAGCCAGAACTCACACTTCTTAAACTTGGCATATAACTGATGCTCCCTCAACCTCTGCAAAACCTATTGGAGATGCTGCTCATGTTGTGCCTCTGAACTGGAGTATACCAAAATGTCGTCGATGAAGACAATGGCGACTGATCCAAGAAGTCCTTGAACACCCTATTCATCAGATCCATAAAAGTTGCTGGGGCATTGGTCAGACCAAAAGACATGACCAAGAACTCATAATGCCCATATCGTGTCCGGAAGGCCGTCTTCAGTATATCCTCGTCCTTGATCCTCAGCTGGTGATAACCAGATCGAAGATCAATCTTTGAGAACACCGTCTTACCTTGCAGCTGATCGAATAAGTCATCAATCCTTGGTAGAGGGTACTTATTCTTAATGGTTAACTTGTTCAATTCTCTGTAATTGATGCACATCCTCAAAGTCCCGTCCTTCTTCTTAACAAACAACACCGGAGCGCCCTATGGAGAGTAGCTAGGCCTGATAAACCCCAAATCCAAAAGTTCTTGCAACTGTATCTTCAACTCTTTCAGTTCTACTGGTGCCATCCTGTACGGTGTCCTTGATACTGGTTCTGTCCCCGGTACCAACTAAATCACAAACTGAATCTCCCTGCGCGGCGGCAACCCCAGCAGATCCTCAGGGAACACATCCAAGAACTCACACACCAATCCGGTCTCTCCCGGCCCTGCCGGCATAACTCTAGCGGTATCCACTACATTAGCCAGAAAACCTATGCATCCCCCCTGTAGCAAGTCTCTGGCTTTCAATGCCGAAATCATAGGTACGCGGGGTCCAGACACCGCACCCACAAAGACAAAAGGATCCTTGCCCTCAGGCTCAAAAGTAACCATCTTCTTCCTGCAATCAATCGTAGCTCTATATCTGGCCAACCAGTCCATCCCTAAGATCATATCAAAATCCTCCAAGTCTAACTCAATCAAATCCACCGAGAGTTCCCTACTATCAACCATCACTGGCAGTGCCCTAATCCATCTCCTAGAGACTACCAGTTCCCCTGTAGGCAACAAAGTCTCAAACCCTGCGGTCCGATACTCACTAGGTCTACACAGTCTATCAATCACTCTACTAGAAACAAAAGAATGTGTAGCACCAGAATCAATCAATACTGTAAAAGGGAAGCCAACACTAGAAAGCTGACCTGTCACTATTGAGGGACTAGCCTCGGCCTCCGCCTGAGTCAAGGTGAATACTCGAGCTGGAGTCAAGCTATCCACCTTTCCTGCTTCACCTTTCTTCGCTGTTGGGAAGTCTTTCCAGAGATGCCCCATTGCCCCACACACGAAACATGCCTTGGCCCGACACTCGCCCAGATGGCGTCTTCTACACCTCGGGCACTCTGGATAGGTCCGCCATGCCTCATGGCCACCCTGACGGCCACCTTGACCACCCCGACCCCTCCTATCAGGACCAGGAGCGGCCAAAGTGTCAGGAATCTTCCTCTTGAAGTCACTAGGGCCTCCGCCCCTACCTGCCCCTGAGTAAGGAGGCACCGACCTACGACCCTCATGCCTCACCGTGCTCTCCCTCCATATCTTGTTCTCCACTTCCTCAGTGGTAAGAGCCCTCTCAACGGCCGGGGCATAAGTTGTTCCTCTAGGTACTGTTGTGATCCTGACATCCCGGGCTATCATAGCATTAAGCTCCCTGATAAAACGATCTTGCCTAGCAGCATTAATAGGTACAAGATCTGGTGCAAATTCCGCATGCCTATCAAATTTCAGGGCGTACTCAGTAACAGTCATATTGCCCTGTACCAAACTCACAAACTCATTAACCTTTCCTGCTCTGACAGCAACATTGTAGTACTTCTGGCCAAACAAATCCTTAAAACCTTCTCAAGTCAAAGTGGTAACATCCCTGGTCTGCGATGCCACTTCCCACCAAATGCGGGCATCCTCCCTCAACATATAAGTGGCACAGGCCACTCTATCCTGCCCCTCAATTCTCATAAAATCCAGAATTATTGTAATCATAGTTAGCCACTGCTCGGCTTTCAACGGATCCAGTCCACCCTTGAAAATTGGGGGTTGCTGCTTCCTGAACCGCTCATATAACGGTTCCCACTTGTTAACAACCTCCCCAGGCTGCATAGCTGGTACCATTGCAGGTGGTAAGATAGGGGCAGTACTCCCTGATGGAGCCTGCTGATGCAGAATACGGATCTGCTCATCTTGACTCTGTAATCGAGCCTGCATCTTTGCCATTAACTGCTGCCAGTTCTCAGGGACTGGTGGGGGAATCTGGCCCTGAACATCTCTACCGGTCCCGGACCTAGTGCCGGCTAGTCGTGCGGATTTTCTTGGACGCATAGCTATCCAAGTCAATCTGCAAATAACGACTCGGCGGTCAGACAATGATGACAGGGTAAAAGCTTCTCCAAAACTCATCAATAGAGCATAATCAACCACAGATAACCAACATATAAGCGTCCATGCACTATATATAATTAATCATCCATATTTTCATTCACATGCACGGCGATGTTAATAAACATGCCTTAATATTTTCACACAACAGTCAAGGGCCAGGCCCTATCAGTATTTCATGCTTCCTAGTAATTCAGTAAATAACAACATTCATAGCTCATCTCAGGTACATAAGCACATAAACACACAAATGCACATTACCAAACCCTGATTTGAGCTTGTCTCCAGCAGCGAATGTACATGTCCAGGCTGTCTTTAGGAACCCTTAAACCTAGGACGCTCTGATACCAAGTTGTAATGCCCTGGATAGCCAAGACAGTTACACTGTGAACTTATAAAGGTGCAAGACTCGCTAATCAAGTCATTATTTTAAAAACGTGTCACTGAACATGTAAGAGCTAGGGTTAAAAAGGTTTTGGTCTCAAAAGACTCATTTCATATATTCAAACTATTATAAACACGGGATCCCATAAGAAAACAGAATTAAAATAAGTTTACAGACTCCCAAAAGTACATAAGTAATCACTAGCCATAATAAGGCAAGATATACAGTCTTCAGGTCTCGCGTCCCCGCCTAAGCCTCAACCGTGGCGGCCGGGCAACTGGCTATGTACATTTTGCTCGCAGAGCTCTCCAATCAAGGCTGATCTAACTTGCCCTTGCCTTTACCTGCACCACGTAGCACCCGTGAGCTAAGGCCCAGCAAGAAAACATCTTATACTACTCAATCATTGAAATCAGACAGTTAATTCAATATGCATGTATTTCTATCAGATAATCCACAACAGATATTCATCACGTACATTCAGATTCAAGATACAATCAATCACATATTACACTCATATCACATAATACGCAGGGCCGACGACTTAGGCCGCACCCTCTGTTTAACCCACTGACTCCGGCCCACTTAAACCGAGCTCAGTGCATAATAAGCTGTCCCCGGCTACCAGTGACCGAGCCGCGCCCTGTGCGCTAGTGAAACCCTTGGCACCCTTAGGTCGTTGGTTCACTAAATGGCTTGCATGGAATAATACCATCTTTTCAAGCGTTTACAATAGGGAGCCCTTAGTCCCGTCACATATATTCAACCAGGTACAGTTTTCTTACCTTTAGTCTGTACAGTTATTGAATTACGAGCAACGCCCCTCAAGCACAATCCGTTCCCGAGCCTAAACCTTTATCACCTAGTCACAACCAAAGTATAGGGTTCCATTAATACTTGAATATAGGTTTCTGGTTATAAAACTAACTCCCGGAAATCCGAATTCCACCAAGCACGGTGGTGAAATCAATCCCGAGCACACTAGACTACTTTCCCGTGCCTAAAACCCTCAAAAACTCATGTGTGCAACCAAGGGCTGCGGCCCTTGAAGCTTAGCCGCGACCCTAGCCTCAAAACAGAACCAAGCCCATCCTGAACAAAACACGCGCCGCAGCCCTTGCTTTGGGCGCCGTGGCGCCCTCCCATGGCTGAGCCTCCTTGGCCTTTTTCATCCTAGGGCCGCAGCGCTCTAGAACAGAGCCGCGACCCTCCCCTTTGTGCCCAGAAAACCCATCATTTATAAGCTTGAAACCTCACCTTAAACCATCCCAAAGCTCTCCAACTCATAACCAATTAATCCCAACTCCTATAGCATGACTTAAACAACATAATTCCAAAGAAAACACAGCCTAACACACACTAATCCTCTCTTTTCAATTTCTGAAACTCAAGAGCTATAAACACTCAAACTAGCCATTCAAATCCAATTTAAAACATCTAAACCATGAGTTGAAACTTACCTCTTTTGTTGAACCACTTCACCAAGCCAAAGCCAAGCTAAGTCCCCAAGTTTCCTCCTCAATTCTGCCTTAAAACATCAAAACCATGTTTGCCTCAAAACTTAACCAAAACCCAGAATTTCCAACCACAGAAGAGAAGATTAAATTGCTTACCTTAACCTTGACTCAGTTCTTGATTAATCCATGAGCTAAGCCTCCAAATCCCCACCTCAATCCTCAGAAATTCCAGCTGATTTTCCCTTAAAATTTCAGTGTTTTCCTTCCCTTTGTTTTCCTTGAGAGTGAGAGAGAACTGAGGTAAAGAGTTTTAGTCGGTTTATCTTTTCTTCTAAAATTTTCCTTAAGTCTATCTTATTGCTAAGTCAATCCACAGGCTCGGGGTGCCGGAATCGTCCCCGAGGCCAAAATGGTAAAATCCCCCAATATTCCCGCCTAGACATCCTAACCTCGAATATATCTCCATATATTTATTTTCATGACCCGATAGCCCAAATCACTACCCGATACCTAAAATACCCCCAACTTATCCAAAGTCATATCTTAAGTCCCGTTGTGACTTTTCCCGCTATCTGACCCTAGGATCGTCTCGAGTCGTGCTCTGCGAACCTGTCCACATAATAATGTGGTTCTCATATATATCACATATTTATTTCATATTATCACATAATATCATCAACTATCATATAATCAACATTAATCACATATTCACACGTTTAAGTCAACAATATCCACTCTAATCCCATTTATGCCCTCCTGGCATGCTAATCAAGGCCCCTAAGCCTTATTAGCAAATTTGGGTCGTTACAATAGCCTTCCCCAAAACTTGGAAGTAAATACAGGGCCCCTATCCATCAGGATAGACCTCAAAGTCCCAAGAAAGCGTAATATCTTTCTCACATAGAGATCTGCATACTAGTCAACTGTATTGCTCGTCCTCACTAACAAAAGTGAGCTGACTTTGTATACTGGTCCATAATAACCTGAACTGAATCACACTGGCCCACTGTCCTGGGCAATCCCCTCACAAAATCCATCGTGATGTCCTTCCACTTCCACTTTGGAATACACAAAAGTTGTAATGGCCTTATTGGTTTTTGATTCTCTGCCTTGACATGCTAATAGGCCAGACACTTTGCCACATATTCAATTACGTCCCTCTCCATCCCAGGCCACCACTATAAAGCTTTCATATCCTAGTACATCTTCATGGTGCCTGGATGAGGAGAACAAGGGGTAGTATTAGATTCATCTAGAACCTCCAATTTAATCCCAGTGTCCATCGGATCCCAAGTCCGATCCTTATACCTCAATAAACTCATACTTGACACTACATAATCCTTGGCTATTCTAGCTAAGACATTCCCCTCAATCCTTCCCATCTATGGGTTACTCAAATGTTTTTTCTTTGATCCTCTCTACAAGAGTAAACTCAAGTGTAATGTTGGCCAACTGGCCTACCAGTAACCCTATTCCAGCTCTGGTCATATCTTTCAACTAACCTGATGCATAAACAATCACCTTTCTTTCAATGAGGTGTCATAATAACCCATAAACTTGTTCTGATATGTAGGAAGACTTAGAACTCTTCCACAAAGCACATATAATACCTTGCCAATCAAAGGTTACTCTTGATCTCTAAGGTGTTCCTTGGCCTTGGCCAATCTCTAACTGAGAGTATACCAAAGTATCGTCAATAGAGATGATCACAAACCAATTCAAATATTCTTTGAACACCCTGTTCATCTATTCCATAAATGCTACCAGAGCATTAGCCAATCCAACAGACATGACTAAAACTCATAATACCCAATACTGATACGAAAAGCAGTCTTCTGCATACCCTTCTCCCTGATCTTTAGCTGGTAATGACCAGATCGAAGAACCACCTTGGAGAGTATCGTCTTACTCAATAACTGAACCTTTAGTTCCTATAGCTTTGCTGAAGCTGTTCAATACAGTGCCCTAGACCTGGTTCCGTCCCTAGCACCAAATAATCACAAATCTATCTCTTTGTGTAAAGGTAACCCTGACAAATCCCCTAGAAACACATCCAAAAACTCACAGACAAATCCAGTCTGTCCTGGTCCCACTGGCACGACCTGAGTGGTATCCATCACACTAGCTAAAAGTCTCATGCATCTTTCCGCAATAGGTCCCTTGCTCTAAGTATTGATATCATAAGTATATGCGTAACGCTCTGGTTACTCCAAGACCGTTACTGTGAACTTTGAACCATGCTTAACCCGCTAATCGAGTTCTTTGGTTATAAATGTGCATCTAGGTGTCATTAATAGGTTAAGGTGAAAAACCAATCAAAAGGAAAGGATATATTTTATATAAACATAAAAATGTTCATGGGCCTGTAAAAACATTTACAATCCAAAACGGTCATTACAATTTAAAATTTATAACTTACCGACCTAAGCGAAAAAAATAGGGCAAACCCCCTAGTTCCCCTGAGAAACTCCTTGGCTGTGGTGGTCAAGTGGCCGCATATGTACATATCACCACCTAAGCTCTCCACTCAAGGCTGGGTGAGATTTTCTTTCCCTTTACCTGCACCACATAGCACCCATGAGCCAAAGCCTAGCAATAAAACTCATTATTGCATATAAATATTATCAAATGATGATCATTATAATCATACATAGCTTATAGCCCTGAACAGATGAGTGAATATCACTCTGTGGTTCCATTAACCATGATGGAGCGTATAGCTTTAATAAGATCAGTGATTTAACACTTGAGGTTCTGTTAAACCATGATGAGTGACTGACGAGCAAGTCACTACGGGGCTCAGCACCCACAGCCATGTGACAATCCAGTCACCTGGACCTTTCGGCCCTGGCTCCAATCAAATGAGTGACCGTTGGGTAAGTCACTTCGGGCTCAACACCCATAGCCATGTGACGAAGCAGTCACCTGGGCTCTCTGGCCCTTGCTCTAAGTGACTAGCCATAGGCTAGACAAGTGCTTTTAGTTTTCATCGAACTTGAGGTTGGTCTGGCATTAATGCTCATTTGAGTCATTCAATGTAGATGTCGATTAGATCTAATCTTTGTTGGCTTGCGTTAAACACGCTAAGACCGTTCTTGACTTATTAGTCAATACCAGGTGACCAGTGTTCAGTACTACCGCTGAACTTGACTAATGAGTCAAAACTTCATAGTTGATACTGACACCATTGCCAATTTGACTAGTTAGTCAGTGCCAAGCACAAGTGAGCAAGATTTTCTAAGCATTTGATATGCAATCAATGTCCACATTTAAACACTCAACATGCCTCATGAATAAAGATGCATGTCAGATATGGGGTGCAATTTTCTTACCTCTGGATCGAGCGAGAATTAGTAAAAGAACGACCCTTGAGAACGATCAACCTTTTAGTTCTTTGATGGTCGCCTGGTCATAACCAATTATGGGATTCCATCAATAAAATGAAGAACAAAGGTTCCCGGACCAAAAATTAGCCTCCGGGACATCGAATCCTACTAAACCGGGTAGTAGGAACGATCCCGAGGCCTAAGGTTTGAATCCCCAAGCCAAAAACACACTTTTGGCCAAAATGCCACTATGGGCCACGGCCCTACCTCACCATGCCGCGGCCCGCCTCCTCAACCAGAAGCGGCCACACACTCATTCCCCAACACGGGTCGTGACCCTCCTTCTCCATGCTGCAACCCAATGGCCCAGCAGCTTCTCCCTTCCTCTTTAATGAGCTTGGGCCGCGACGCTCTAGAACAGAGTCGCGACCCCACCTGAAACTCAGCAAAAAACCCCTGTTTTCCCCTTTGAACTCATTTCAAAACCCCATAAAATCTCTCCCAATATCACAAAGCAAAGCCACCAACTATTACCACAACTTATCTACCATATAAGCATCAAAACCTAAGCCTTACACCAATCCAAACTTCATCAAATTCCCCATTTTAATGATCAAAACTCCAAACCTTAAAACCAGCACAAAAACAGGGCAAGGAACTATAAAATGGAACTAAAACCTTATCTTAAGCTTAGGTTGAATCCTCTTCAATGGCTGAACACTAGCCTAAGACCTCAAGCTTCAATCTCCAAGTTTGAATCCTCAAACTTGCTTCAAAATTCAAACGAAGGAGAAGAGAAAGGTGATGATCATGAGGGTGATAGAAAAAGCTCTGTTTTGGCTAACCTTCCACAGCCTTCAGCTTAAATATAGCCTATGTCAAATGACCAAAATACCCCTCATACTAAATTCATCCTTTAACAACTCCCAAGGGTAAAATCGTCCATTCCTGCCTATCTCGTTAATCATAATTAACACTCTCCAATTCCCATTATTCTCAAATACTAATAAAATCATATCCCATTACCCTTTAATTCCCGGTAATGCTCTAATCATCAAATCACCCCGAGACTCACCCCAAGCCCCGAATTCAACCCAGTTATGACCAAATCGATAACTTGTTACTCATAGATCGTCTCATGCCGAACGGCTCGAAAAAATCCATATTATTATGTGGCCTCAACAATGATTCACCAACATGCATGAAAATACACAATTACGCCCTCAACGGGCCAAATTACCAAAATGCCCCTATAGTGAAATGTGGACCCACATGCATGCATTTAACATCATATTATAATATAATTCACATAAACATGCATGTAATCATTTAATGGCATAATAAATCAATTATGGCCCTCCCGACCTACTAATCCAACCATTAAACTGCATTAGGGATTTTAGGGCATTATAATATGGGGTCCATGCACAGTGCCAACAAATACAAAGGGATTCTCACCCTTAAGCCCAAGGGTTAGCATATTTTCCTTGCAATCTATCATTGCCCCATACTTGGCTAACCAATCCATATCCAGGATCATATCAAAGTCGATCATAACCAACTCTATCACATCAACTGTTGAGTCCCTTCCCACAATAATTTAACTCATCTATTAAAATTACCAATAGGGTACCAAATTCTCATCACAACATAACCATGTAATATGCATATCAAGTCTATGCCTCTTTAGATGCAATAATACAAGGAACAACATGGCACCAAAACTAGTCAGCATAATACAAGAATCAAAACCAGGAAGCTGACCTGCCACTACTGAGGAACCAGCCTTAGTCTCAGTTTCTGACTCTGACTGCATCAGAGCGAACCCTCGAGCTGGAGTTGAGTTATCCACCCCCTTTGGTTCATCCTTCGTTAGCCTTGGGAAATCCCTCTTGAAGTGCCCAACCTTCCCACATAAGAAACATGCCTTTGCTCGGCATTCTCCCAGATTGCGCCTCTTGCACGGAGTGCATTATGGGTAAAGTTTCCAATACTCATCCTCACCTTGATGGCCTTTCTGAGCACTTCAGAACCCCTTTTCTAGACCAGAGGTACCGAATACATTAAAAAAATTTCCTTTATGATCATTGGGACCTTTGCCCCTGCCTGATCCAATAGACGGAGGTATCACTGCCTTAGCTCTGCGCTCTCAGGCACTCTCCCTCCAAATCTCATTTCCTGTGCTCTTAACAACAAGAGCTCTTCCGACCACCTGAGCATAGGTAGATATCTCATGCACCGGGGCAATTATAACGCCATGAGATATTATGGGATTCAATCCCTGGATAAATTGCTCCTTCTGAACTACATCCGTGGGTACCATATCAAAAGAAAATTTAGCCAACCCATCGAATCTGTTAACATATTCTGTTACTTTTGCATTTCCCTGAACCAGGTTCAGAAACTCATTTGTCTTTGTAGTCTTAACTACATCACAATAATATTTTTCATTAAACAACTGCCTAAATTCTTTCCAATTCATTACAGTTGTATCTCGTGTCTGGGATACTACTTCCCACCACGTCCGGGCATCCTCCCGCAACACATATGTAACACAAATCACACTATCATGACCTACCACCCCATACTATCGATGATGGAGCTAATCATGACCATCCATTGCTCAGCTCTGAATGGATCTAGGCCTCCCTAAAAAATTAGACGATAATATTCCTGAAATCTCCCACACATAAACTCCCATCTATTCTCAACCTTAGGTTGAGCCAAAACTAGTGCCACTCCTGGCACAACAAAGGAAGATGTGTTCCCTGATAGAACCTGCTGTTTTAAACACCTGATCTCTTCCTCTTGTCTCTGCAATCTTAATTGCATATTTGTAAACATCTGCTGTTAATTCTGAGGGGCTGATGGAGGGCTCAGGCCCTGGCTGTGATTCTCAGTCTCAGTATAAACACCACCTTGTCCCATTAACTGCCTTGGATTCATAACCTCTGATTTAGTCTACAGTCAATAAATTGACCCATTAAGCATGATAAGCACATTCAAAAGCCTTCCCCACGGGAGCAATCACACTGTAGCGTCCCAAAGTCCCTAGTATGGCTTAGTGCTTGGATTAGGGGGCCACGAGGGCAATAATTGTATTAATGTGTTATTATATGATTATATGCATGATTATGTGGGTTGTATTATTATATGGTTGTATGTTCATGCATGTGGGGCTGTTTCTTATAAGAAGGGCATTTTCGTAATTTTTGCCCGTTGAGGGCGTATTTGTATATTTATGTGCAAGTATGTGATATATGGGTGAGACCACATTATTATGTGGATATATTTGAGTTACTTGGCATGAGGCGATCCTAGAAAGCAAGTTAGCGGTTTAATCATAACGGGGTCAAATATCGGGCTTGAGGTGAGCTTAGGGGTAATTTGGTACTTAGTACATTACCGAGATTGAGCGGGTAATGGGAAGTTATTTGGTAATTATTTGTGGATATTGGGAGTGACGGGAATTGCGAGACGTTAATTATGATTAATAGGGTAGGTGGCAAATGACAAAACTGCCATTGAGGGGTTTTGAGAGAGAAGGTTGACCCTAGGGGTATATTGGTCATTTCCCCTTAACGATTAGATATACTTAGCCAAGGAAGGCTGTAGAATGAACCAAAGGAACCAACAGAACAAGGCACACACTCTCTCTCTTTCATTTCCTCTTTGATTTTCTTGAGGAAGGCTTGAAGTTTAAGAGAATTGAAGCTAAGTTTGTGCTAGGTTCTTTATTGGGTAAAGCTAAGGGATAATTCAGTGATTGAGGTAATGATTCTAACCTTGAATTTTGAAGTTATTTCTCTATTTTTATGGTGTTCTTCAGCTTGAAAGCTTTGCTATGGGATTGGGTTTTTGGTAGTGTTTTGAGTGTTTTAAAGCTTGAGTTTTATTACTAGTTTGGTGATAATGTTGTATTGGGTTTTAGTTATGATTTCGGGATTGTTTGGAAGTATATTGTGGTGAGTTTTGAGCTGAAGAAGGATCAGGGGTGTTGGGTTCGCAGGGGCGCACTGTGGCCGTGTTCTTGGGTGCCGCGGACCGTGCGAACCCCAGAGGCTTGGTGAGGCTCTATCCTGGTGGCACGCTGTGGCCCTCGTGAGCATGCCGCAGCCCGCGCCCTGGACCCAGACAGGGGGCTTTCTATTTGGGAGGCGCGCTGTGACCCTTAGGGGCAAGTTGCGGCTCACCTAGCCATTTTTGACAACCTTAGGTTTTAATGGCGGGATTTCGAACCTTAAGGCTCGGGATCGAATCTACTACCCGGTTTGGTAGAATTCGAGGTCTCAGAGGCTAGGACTTGGTCTGGGAACCTTTATTTACTCATTATTGATGGGGATTTTATATTTAGTTCTGATGAGGTTACCGCTAAGGGCTCAAGATCAGGATCATGCTCAAGGGTCGTTCTTAATTTATTTTACACTCAAGCCAGAGGTAAGAAAACTACACCCATTATGTGACATGCATGATTATTGATGAATCATGTTGAGTGCACTATATATGGATATTGTTGCCTTATGAATGCTTGGTTGCATTATTTACTTGAGAAAGGCATTGACTTATCAGTCAAGGACAGCAATAACGTTGAGCGCTGATCGTAAAGCACTGACTTATCAGTCAAGAACGACAATAGTGCTGAGTGCTGGTCATAAAGCATTTACTTATGAGTCAAGAGCGACAATAGTGCGTCAGGTGCTGGTCGATATGATTAGATCTAATCAACAGAGCATTACACACTTGTCCGACACCATGGTCGTAGAAAACTAAAGCGCTTAACTAGTTCCATGGCTAGTTACTTAGAGCTAGGGTGAAAGGCCTAGGGTAACTTTATGGTCACATGTCTAGAGCACAGGACCTCAGGATGAGTCCATGGTCATCTATTCAGGGTAAAGGACCCCAGGTTGACTCCATGGTAATCTGATTAGGGCTGCGGGCCCCAGAATGATTCCATAATAATTTATTGGTACTTGTATGCATGTAGTAATAAGTTTTCTTGCTGAGCCTTTGCTCATAGGTGCTATGTGGTGCAGGTAAAGGGAAAGAAAGGCTTACCTAGCCATAAGTGAAGAGCTTAGGTGGCGATGTGTACATATGCAGCCGTTTGACCACCATGGCCAAGGTTTCTTAGAGGAACAAGGGTTAAACCCTACTTTTGCCGCTTAGGTCGGCGGATTGTAACTTTTGAATTGTAATGAACATTTTGGACTATAAACAATTTTGTAAACGTTATTATGGGATCCCATGTACAGTTTAACATTTTTAATAAAATATTAATTCATTTTAAGCGAGATTTTAACCTTGGCCCATTAATTACATTTAGATGCACGCTTATGGCCTAAAGACCCATTTAGCGGGTTAAGCACTATTTAAAATACAAAGTGTGATGGTCTTGGCTAACCAGGGCATTACAACTTGGTATCAGAGCATGCTAAGTTTAAAGGTTCCTATAGACAGGCTGAGCATGTACACTCGCCACGAAAGATAAGCTTGACTCAGGGTTCGATAACTATTTATGTGGTTATGTGTTAAACTGCTTAAATAGGATATAAATGCTTTACCTGCATGCCTTATTAGGTAGCATGAGATTTATTGATAGGGCCTAGCCCTTGATTGCTGCATGTTGAATAAGAACGTGCTTATTAACATTGATATTTCTTGGGAATGCCAAAGAATTGCTTATTAGCGCTGTTGTATGGACATGTAGGTCAAGACACACTCATTAGCATTTTCATAGATACATGTATGCCAGAAAATGCTTATTAGCATCGTTAATTGATAAATCTTAATTGTTAATTTTTATGAATATCAGAACGTGCTTATTAGCACCATGCTCGAATATGAATATGAACCGACATGCTTATTAGCATGACTGTTGATCAGTGAATGAGTATCTGCTTGATCTTGGACCGTGAGGCGCAAGAGCTTTAGTTATAACTACCTAACTGGTCGCATTGATTATTGAAGCAAGGTATAAGGTTGAAAGTATGCTTCCAAGGCAGATTGAATCATTAGCTGGCCAGGAAGACCAAGGCCAGAATGACAGACATGGTCAGGATAATGACCAAGGTTAGACCCCTCAGCAAGCTCCTGAGAACTAGCAGCAGTTGCTTGCTGATTTGCAAGCTAAGGTAATGAGATAGGAAGAAGAAATACGCCCCTAAGATAACTACAGGGAACATTACCAGAGGCACCACCTATGACAAAACCAACAGTTGAGCAGCTGCCAGAGGCTAGGAATAAATGGGAACCTTTTTATGAAAGGTTCAAGAAACACTACCCTCTAGTCTTTGAGGGTAGTGCAAATCCGGCTAAGGCCGAACAGTGAATGAGCATGGTTATCACCATTCTAGAATTTATGAGGGTGTTTGGTAATGAGAGGGTGGCTTGTGCAATATATATGTTTCGGGAGGATGCTCGAATATGGTGGGAAGTGATATCCCAGACCAGAAATGTTAATACTCTGAGCTGGGAAGAGTTTCAGACTTTGTTTAATGAAAAGTACTACAATGATGCCATCAGAGCTGCAAAAGCTGAAGAATTCAGTAAACTGCTTCAGGGGAGTATGTTAGTAACTGAATATGCTTTAAAATTTGATAGATTGGCAAAGTTTGCCAGGGAACTGGTGCCCACTGATGGGACCAGAAGGGATAGGTTTCTCCAGGGACTACAACCTAGGATAGTCTGGGATGTTCGCATTACCACTGTGCTAGGGGTGACTACTTATGCACAGGTGGTTGAGAAGACGCTCACAGCTGAGGGCCCAGATAACAAAATTTGGCATCATAATGCGACCAGGAGAGACATTAGGAGGGTAAGACCTCCATTTGTGAGTTCAAGAAGGGGCGGAGGCCCTAGTGATTAGAAAAGGAATGCTCTTGATATCTTTCTAGCTCTAGGCCCTAACAGGAGACCACATGGTATTACAATGGGCCACCACGGCGGCAGTGAGGGCTGGAGAACTTTTCCTGAATATGCTAGATGCAAGAGGCACCATATGCGGGAATGTCAGGCAAATGCCTGCTTTTTATGCGGGATAGTGGGACATCCGAAGAAAGATTGCCTGAGGGCAAGAAAGGAAGATCCAAGAAAGGCGGATAGCTTAGTCCCAGCTCGAGTGTTTGCATTGACATAAGCAGAAGCTGAGGCTTGTCCCTCAGTAGTCACAAGTCAGCTTTTTAGTGCTAGAACCTTTATACTATTTTGATTGATTCTGGTGCTACAAATTCTTTTGTTGCTAGTAGAATTATTGATAGACTGTGTAGACCATGTAATTATTATGATGTGGGGTTCAGGACCTTTTCACCCACTGGGGAGTTAGTAGTATCCAAGAGATGGGTCAGATCATTGCCAGTGACAGTGAAAGGCAGAGAGTTATCAGTTGATTTGATAGAGTTGGTTATGATAGACTTTGACATGATCTTGGGTATGGACTGGTTAGTGAAGAATGGGGCAACCATAGATTGCAGAAGGAAAATGGTAACCTTTGAGCCTGAAGGTGAGGAGCCTTTTTGTATTTGTTGGCACTGTCCATGGACCTCATGTACCTATGATATCTATGTTGAGGGCTAGAGATCTTTTGCAAGGTGGTTGCATAGGATTCTTAGCTAGTGTGGTAGATACCACTCAAGTTGTGCCAGTAGGACCAGAGGAGACCAAACTAGTCTGTGAGATTTTGGATGTGTTTCCAGAGGATTTACCAGGGTTTCCACCACACAAAGAGATTGAATTTGTGATTGAACTGCACCAGGGATGGAGCCAGTGTCTAGGGCACCTTACAGAATGGCCCCAGCAGAGTTGAAAAAATTAAAGGTACAGCTGCAGGAGCTGTTAGACTTGGGTTTTATTAGACCTAGTTTCTCACGTGGGTGCACCAGTCCTGTTTGTAAAGAAGAAGGATGGTTCTATGAGGATGTGTATTGATTACAGAGAACTGAACAAGTTAACTATTACGAACAAGTCTCCTCTGCCAAGGATAGATGATCTGTTTGACCAGTTGCAGGGTAAAATGGTATTCTCAAAGATAGACCTTCAATCTGGTTATCATCAGCTGAGGGTCAAGGAGGGAGATATACTGAAGAATTCCTTTCGTACTAAATATGGGCATTATGAGTTCTTAGTCATGTCCTTTGGGTTGACTAATGCCCCAGCTGATTTTATGGATCTGATGAACAAGGTGATCAAGGACTACTTGGATTGGTTTATGATCGTCTTTATCGACGATATCTTGGTTTATTCTCAGTCAGAGTCAGAACATGGGCAACATATGAGGTTCATTCTACAGAGACTGAGGGAACATAGATTGTTTGCAAAGTTCAAGAAATGTGAGTTTTGGTTACCTCAGGTAACTTTCCTTGGTCATATTGTCGGTAAGGAGGGGATCAAGGTGGACCCAGCCAAGAATAAGATGGTCAGAGATTGGCCAAGGACAAGGAATGCCTCAGAGATTAGGAGCTTCCTTGGGTTGGCAGGGTATTACAGGTGTTTAATGGAAGGGTTCTCATGGATTGCCACTTCATTGACTGATCTGACACGCAAGAATCAGAAGTTTGTGTTGTTAGACAAGTGTGAGAACAACGTCCAGGAATTGAAGCAGAGGTTGATTACAGCTCCAGTTCTAAGTCTTTCGACATATCACGAGAAGTTTGTGATATACTGTGATTCCTCACATCAAGGTTTGGGTTGTGTTCTTATGCAGTCAGGGAAGATGATTGCTTATGCCTCATGCCAGTTGAAATAGTATGAATGGAGATACCTCACTCATGACTTAGAGTTGGCAGCAGTGGTCTTTGCATTAAAGGTATGGAGGCATTACCTTTATGGGGTGAAGTGTGAGATTTACATTGACCACAAGAACGTGAAATACTTTTTCACACATAAAGACCTGAACATGAGACAAATGCATTGGCTAGAGTTGGTGAAAGATTATGATTGTGAAATCATGTATCACTCAGGAAAGGCTAACATGGTGGTAGATGCCTTAAGCCGGAAGGGTCCGGGATAGATATACAGTGCGCGATTGATATCTAGAGAGTTGACAGAGGATATGACCAGAGCTGGTATAGAGTTGTTGGTAGGCCAGTTGGCCAATATTATGCTATAGTCTATGCTATTAGAAAGAATAAAGGAGGGCCAGTTGAGTGATCCATAGCTGACAAAGATCAGGGAGGACATCTTAACCGAAGTGTCTAGGGATTATACAGTGTCAAATATTGGCTTGTTTAGATACAAAGGTCTGATTTGTGTTCCAATGGACACTGTTATCAGATAGGAGATTCTGGATGAATCTCATACTACTCCTTACTCTTTGCATCTAGGCACTACAAAGATGTATCAGGATGTAAGATCGCTGTATTGGTGGCCTGGGATGAAAAAGGATGTGACAATATATGGCTAAGTGCTTGACATGTCAACAGGTCAAGGCTGAGCATCAGAGACCAGCAGGGCTATTACAGCCTTTGGACATCCCAGAGTGGAAATGGGAGGACATCACGATGGATTTCGTGGTGGGGTTACCCAGGACTGTGGGTCAACATGATTCAGTGTTGGTTATTATGGATTGATATACCAAGTCAACTCACTTCTTACCAGTGAGGACAACTTATATCGTTGACAAGTATGCAAATCTCTATGTGAGAGAGATTGTGCGCCTCTGTGGGGCTTCGAGGTCGATCATGTCAGATCAAGACCCAACATTTACTTCCAAGTTTTTGGGAAGCTTGCAGATGGAAATGGGTACACAGTTGAAGTTCAGTTCTGCTTATCATCCTCAAACAGAGGGACAGTCTGAGAGGACGATCTAGATATTAGAGGACATGCTGCGAGTGGTGGGTCCTGGAGTAAGTATTTTCCTTTGATAGAGTTTTCCTACAATAACAACTATCAACCAACCATTGGGGTGGCTCCTTATGAGATACGATATGGTAGGAAATGCAGGTCTCCCACTCATTGGGATGAGACAGGAGAAAGGACATACTTGGGTCCTGAGGTAGTTCAGAGGACCAATGAGGCTATTGAGAAGATTAGAGCTTGGATGCTCACTTCTCAAAGCAGACAGAAAAGTTATGCTGATCCCAAACGTAGGAACGTGGAGTTCTAAGTGGGAGACTATGTCTTCCTCAAAGTCTCACCATGGAAAGGGGTGAGGAGATTTGGGAAGAAGGGAAAGCTGAGCCCTAGATTTTTGGGATCATTTGAGATCCTGGAGAGGATTGGTCAAGTGGCCTATAGGTTGGCCTTACCACTGGCATTGTCAGTTATACATAATGTATTTCATATTTCCGCTCTTTGGAAGTATGTGTCAAATGTGACTTATGTATTGAGTTACGAGGATCTGGAGCTTAAGGCAGATATCTCTTTTGAGGAACAACCATTCCAGATACTTGACAGAAAAGAAAAGGTCCTGAGAAACAAAACTATACCTTTGGTTAAGGTATTATGGAGGAACTACAAGGCCGAGGAAGCGACCTGGGAGCTAGAGTCAGATATGTAGAGTCAGTATCCCGAGCTGTTCAGGTAAAATTTCGAGGGCGAAATTCCTGTAAGGAAAGGATAGTTGTAACGTCCCAAATTCCCTAATATGGCTTAGTGCCTGGATTAGGGGGCCAGGAGGGAAATAATTGGTTTAATGTGTTATTATATGATTATATGCATGATTATGTGGGTTGTATTATTATATGGCTATATTTGCATGCATGTGGGGCCGTTTCTTATAAGAAGGGAATTTTCGTAATTTTTGCCCGTTGAGGGCGTATTTGTATATTTACGTGCATGTATGTGATATATGGGTGAGACCACATTATTATGTGGATATAGTTGAGTTACTCAACATGACGCGATCCTAGAAAGCAAGTTATTGATTTAATCATAACGGGGTCAAATACCGGGCTAGGGGTGAGCCTAGCGGATTGAGCGGGTAATGGGAAATTATTTGGTAATTATTTGAGGATATTGGGAGTGATGAGAATTGCGAGACGTTAATTATGATTAATGGGGTAGGTGGAAATGACAAAACTACCCTTGAAGGGTTTTGAGAGAGAAGGTTGGCCCTAGGGGTATATTGGTCATTTCCCCTTAAAGGTTATATATACGTAGCCAAGGGAAGGTTGTAGAATGAACCAATGGAAGCAGGGGAACATGGCACTCTCTCTCTCTCTCTCTCTCGGACACACACTCTCTCTCTCATTTCCTCTTTGATTTTCTCGAAGAAGGCTTGGAGTTTAAGAGAATTAAAGCTAAGTTTGAGCTAGGTTCTTGATTGGGTAAAGCTAAGGGATAATTCAGTGGTTGAGGTAATGATTCTAAGCTTGAATTTTAAAGTTATTTCTCTATTTTTATGGTGTTCTTAAGCTTGAAAGCTTGGTTATGGGATTGGGTTTATGGTAGTTTTTTGAGTGTTTTGAAGCTTGGGTTTTATTACTGGTTTGGTGATAATATCATATTGGGTTTTAGATCTCATTTAGGGATTGTTTGGAAGTATTTTGTGGTGAGTTTTGAGCTGAAGAACGATCAGGGGTGTTGGGTTCACAGGGGCGCACCGTGGCCGTGTTCTTGGGCGCTGCGGTCTGTACGAACCCCAAAGGCTTGGTGAGGCTCTATCCTGGTGGCGCATCGCGGCCCTTGTGGGCATTCCGCGGCCCGCGCCCTAGACCCAGACATGGGGCTTTCTTTCTGGGAGGCGCGGCGCAACTCGCCTGGCTATTTTTGACAACCTTGGGTTTTAATGGAGAGATTTCAAACCTTAAGGATTGGGATCGAATCTACTACTCGGTTTGGTAGAATTCAAGGTCCTGGAGGCTAGGACTTGGTTCGGGAGCCTATTTACTCATTATTGATGGGGATTTTATATTTGGTTATGATTAGGTTACCCTTAAGGGCTCAAGATCAAGATCGTGCTCAAGGGTCGTTCTTAATCTATTTTACACTCAAGCCGGAGGTAAGAAAACTGCACCCATTATGTGACATACATGATTATTGATGAGGCATGTTGAGTGCTCTATATATGGATATTTGTTGCCTTATGAATGCTTGGTTGATTTATTTACTTGAGAAAGGCATTGACTTATCAGTCAAGGACGGCAATAGCACTGAGTGCTGGTCATAAAACACTGACTTATCAGTCAAGAATGATAGTAGTGCTGAGCGTTGGTCGTAAAGCATTAACTTTTGAGTCAAGAGTGGAAATAGTGCTCCAGGAGCTCGTCGGTATGATTAGATCTAATCAACAGAGCATTACACGCGTGTCCGTCCCCATGGTCGTAGAAAACTAAAGCGCTTGACTAGTTGCATGGCTAGTTACTCAGAGCTAGGAAAAAAGGCCTAGGGTGACTTTATGGTCACATGGATAGGGCACAGGACCCCAGGATGACTCCATGGTCATCTAGTTAGGGTAAAGGACCCTAGGTTGACTGTTGGTCATCTGATTAGGGCTGCGGGCCCCAGAATGATTCCATAATCATTTATTGGTACTTTTATACATGTAGTAATAAGTTTTCTTGCTGACCCTTGACTCATGGGTGCTATGTGGTGCTGGTAAAGGGAAAGAAAAGCTTACTCAGACATGAGTAGAGAGCTTAGGTGGCGACATGTACATATGCGGCCGCTTGACCACCACAGCCAAGGTTTCTCAGAGGAACTAGGGTTAAACCCTACTTTTGTCAATTATGTTGGCAGATTATAACTTTTGAATTGCAATGACCATTTTGGACTGTAAACAATTTTGTAAATGTTATTATGGGATCCCATGTACAGTTTAAAGGTTTTAATAAAATATCCATTCCTTTTAACCGAGATTTCAACCCTGGCCCATTAATTAAATTTAGATGCATGTTTATGGCCTAAAGACCCGTTTAGCATGTTAAGCAATGTTTAAAATACAAAGTATGATGGTTTTGGCTAACCAGTGCGTTACACACACAACACCACATTCACATACCATTGCGGTACTAAAATACATGCCTATAACATTCATGCATCAATCAATAACCCCTGCTCTTGCCAAAAAAATATCATGTCCTTAACTCCAGCATGCACATAACATATTCATATATCAACTGAGCAAGTAATCAGATAATAATATCAATAGTCAAGGGCCAGGCCCTATCAGAATCTCATGCTTCCTAATAAGGCATGCAGGTAAAGCATGTATATCCTATTTAAGAAGTTAAACACATAACCACATAAATAGTCACCATACCCTGAGTGGAGCTTGTCTTTAGTGACGAATGTACATGCCCTATTTTTCTACAGTAACCCTTAACCTTGGCATGCTCTGATACCAAGTTGTAATGCCCTACTACCCATGGATTGTTACACTGTGTATTTTCAATAGTGCTAAACTCGCTAAATGAGCATTTGGCCATAATCGTGTAACTAAACGTGATTAATGGTTTAGGGTTTAAATTTTTGGTCAAAGATACAAACATTTCACTAAAATGTTTACTGTATACATAGGATCCCAAAATACATTTAAAAGGTTAATTATAATAAAAGAGTTACAACCTGCCAACCTAAGCGCCAAAATAGGGTTTGACCCTAGTTACTCTTCAAACCCTCGGCCGTGGTGGTCGAGCAGCCGCATATGTACACATTGTCACCTATCACCTAAGCTCTCCAACTCAAGGATGACCCATCTTTCTTTTCCCTTTACCTGCAACACATAGCACCCGTGAGTCGAGGCTCAACAAGAAAACTTAAACATGCTCATGAACAGTTAATAACATATATCCAAATCATAATAAGTATGCCTAGCCGTAATAACCCTACTCGTGCATGCGTACCGATACAAATAAAGGATTATGGAATCATTCTGGGGCTTGTAGCAATAATCAGATGACCATAGAGTCAACCCCAGGTCCTCTGCCCTGAATATATGACCATAGAGTCAACCTGGGTTCCTTTGCCCAGTCCTCTGTATAACCAGCTTTGAAGCTCATCTAGCGTACTCAGCGCTAAGTTTTCTTAGACCAATAGATCGGTCAAGCGTATGATGTGCTCCTGGTTAGGATAAACCATATGGACCAGCGCTCTGCGCTATTGCCATGCTGGACTAATAAGTCAATGCCTTACGACCAACACTTAGCATGCTAATGCCATCCTTGACTAATAAGTCAATGCTTTATGACCAGCACTCCCCGTGCTAATGTCGTCCTTGAATAATAAGTCAATGTTTTACAACCAACACTCACCGTGCTAATGTCTTCCTTGACTAATAAGTCAATGCTTTACGACCAGCACTCAACGTGCTAAGGCCATCCTTAACTAATAAGTCAATGCTGGGGCCCAACCCTAGGATATGGGACTAATAAGGCACCCCGGGGCCCATTGCCCTATCCTCTGTATAACCAACTTTGAAGCTGATCCAGTGCACTTGGCGCTGAGTATTCCACGACAAATAGGCCAATCAAGCGTATGATGTGTTCCTGGTTAAGCATAACCATAACGACCAGAGCTTAGTACACTATTTTCATCCTTGACTAATAAGTCAAGCCTTGCCTTTCTCAATAAGATAAAGCAAACATGCATATATCATACGTCAAATATCCAGATATAAAACATTCAACATGCTTAATCTATAATCATAAGCATAATCATAATCATGCACATACTCAGGTGCTTATGCCCTATTCCTGTTCCTATTCAACAATTCGGGAATCACAAGCATAATAATAATCATGCACATTTACTTAGACTCAGGCTCTGATCAATTCTATATTCAACATTTAGGCCATGCCATAATCACATGTATCACATACCGGGTGCAATTTTCTTACCTTTAGTCCAAACACAGGTTACCAATAAACGACCCTTGAGCACGATCCTGATTCTGAGGCCCTAACGATAACCTAGTCATAACCATAATATAGAATCATGTTAATAAAAAGTAAACACAGGCTTCCAAACTGAGTCCTAGTCTCCGGGACGTCAAATCCTACCAAACCAGGTAGTAAGATCGATCCCGAGCCCTTAAGTTTAAGTTCCCACGACTAAAAACCCACTTTGGCCAAAACTGCCCTTTTGGGTCACGGCCTGCACCGCGGCTTGCTCAAGAATAGGGGCTAAACCCCTCTCTGTCTGCGCGCGGGCCGCGGGCCAAAGTGCCCCTAACAACCAATTCCACCTACTTCTTCAAGCCTGGGCTGCAACACACAAGAAAAGGGCCTCGTCCCAAACTCAAACTCAGCCATAAAACTCCATTTTCCCATTTTAAAACCTTCCTAAATCCTATCCAAACATACCCAAATATAAAAAAAAAAGTTCCCAATCATCTAAATGGCCCAAAATCCTCAAAACCTAAGCTTCACATCATTCAAAAACTCCTCAACACGTAAAATCCAAATTCAAAACTTAAGAAACTTTAGGAAACGGAAACTTGGAAATTCAAAGCTTAAATTACCTCTAATTATGTCGTTTCTCACTAAATCCTCCGGCTAATAAGCTTCTAATCTTCCCTAGAATCGTTATGACTCGATCCTCGCTTGAATCCGAGTCCTAAAACTTGAGTTTCCTTTGAAAATGCTAGCAGGCATCAAAAGGAGAACATGAGAGAGAGAACGTACTAAACGTTCTTTTATGTTTTTGACATGTTACTTTGAGCTTAAGTAACCTTAAGCCAATCCCAATGCTCGGGGTCCCAAAAACGTCCCTGTGGACCAAATAGTCAAAATTCCCATAATTTCCTCCTGATCTCACTAACTCCAAATATATCATCAAATATTCATTCCCATTACCCATTAACCCGATAATGTATTGAATACCCAATATACCCCTTGACTAACACCGAGTCAAATATGGTTCCCGGTGTGACTTTCCCATTAGCTTGCTCCCTAGGATTGTCTCGTGCCAAGTAACCCAAATATATCCACATAATAATGTGATCCCACATATATATCACATATATGCCAAATATACCCATAATGGGCCAAATTACGAAAATTTCCCTTTTAATCAGAAATGGGCCCACATGCATATTTAATACACCAAAACATGCATATCAAGTCATATTATAATATAACTCACATAATCACATATTGATAAACATATATATCACATAATTTCCATAATTTTCCATCCTGGCACCCTAATCAAGGCTCTAAGCCTTATTAGGTAATTTAGGATGTTACACTCCAATTCCCTGGGACGCCTCCTCAATTCCTCAGGTTGTTGATGTAGCTCCTCCCCCCGCAATGTCAAGACCTCCCATCGAAGTGGAAAAGCACCCATAGCACTTGAGAGCTTTTCTCAAAGGGATCACCAGTCACGTGGTCGGGCATATCAACCAGCTCACTTCGAGGGAGCTAGAGACTATTAAAGGAAATCCCTCCACGAAAGTCCTTGATTCCGCCCTAGGGAAGTCTTTGACCATGAGTTCTTTCATAGTCTTTTAAATTCCCCATATATATATATTGCAATCTAATTCCTCATTTGAATTTCAATGCAGTCCTGCTTTGCCCAGATTCGAGCTGGAGAGCGGATTCGCTCTGCCCTTGTCGAGGGGGAATGAGCAGCCAAGGAGCTTGAAGAAATTAGGGCGAACCTGGAGACCTCTTGGAATAACAAAAATATTGCCAAGGTACAAGATTTGTAAGTGATACAGAATGAGGTTGAGAGGCTTCAACTAAAGGCTAAGAAGAACGTTGCCCAGGTTGAGGAACTAAAGCTGAAAGTGAAGGGGGTCGATGCCGAGCTAGAGGATGCATTAAAAATGATGTTTTATCAGTTCTAGTGTTTCAACCAAGACAGGGACTTATCTTTCCTTGACATCGAGCTCCGGGGGCGTTACATTGCCAAATTCCAGGATCTTTTGGCGAAGAAGCATGCAGAGACGGTCGACACGGTCATAAGAGCTAGTGGAGATGGCGAGGAAGATGAGGTCTCATGTCAAAAGCAAGTTGTTGGAGCTCAGGGTTGAGAGGCATTTTTTTTTATTGTTTTTATGTTTTTTTTTCTTTGGAGGATATTTTATATTCCTTGCATGTAGGTCTTTTAGGCCATGACAATTGCCTTAGGGCAGAATTCGAGGTTAATTATCCTCATTTTAAACATATATTTTTTATTCACAATCTTTATTCTATTTCCCTTCTATTAATTATTGTCGTGTTTTTAGACTTTCCAAGTTTTTATACACTTGCATAGGTATAAGGATTGCTTTTTAGATCAAGGCATATGCTTGATGGCTGACCAGTTAATTTCAGGTCACAGACCTGGTTATAGCTAGGGGTTTAATCACCTGTTCTCGTATACCTATTAGTATTTAGTCCTCAGACGTGGTTTAGCTCCATGGGTTTTTTGTACCTGGTTTAATTCCACGATTTTTTTTTCTATTGCTTTGAATTTTCTTAACTTAGTTTGTATTCAGAATTACTTTGAAAACTCGAGCTTTAACAAGCCGCAAGATTTCCTAATTTCCAAATTCTAAGTTATACAATTTTTTTCTTAAATTTGAAGAATGTTTCAAAGACTGTACTGAGGGTTTATATGCCCCTAAGCGTTCATAATTTATAAATATTCTAGATCGCTTTTACACAATGAACCTGTACTAAACAAGATTTAGTGAAAAAGTATGGTGTCGTGTTTAAACTACACAACAACCTTTTATTAATTCTAAGATAAATCAAAAGATATGGCTTTTAATAATTAAGCCTTACAAAAAATGATAACATAAACTAACTTAACAAATAGACCTTATTACTGATAGTATTTATTTAAATGCAAGGCATTCTAAGTTTGTGGAACTGCTTCTCCATTTAGCCGAACTAGCCTGAAAGTTTCTTCTCACAAAATTTCCACGATCTGATATGGTCCTTCCCAGTTCGGTCCTAAAACACCATGTTTAGGGTCTTTTTTTTTTTTTTTGGCTAGGAACACCCTTCGAAGCACCAAATATCCTAGTTGAAGCCTTCTTTCTTTGACCTTTGAAATGAAGTATCGTGTTACCCTTTATTGATAATGGGTGAGTTGTATCTGTGATTCCTCTCGCTGTTCTTCGATTAGATCTAGGGACGCATTTAGTAGGTCGTGATCCTGCACCTAGTCAAAGGTTCTTTGCCTGTGTGATGCGACCAAGGTCTCGACTAGGAGCATAACTTTACTTCCATAGGTTAGTGAAAATGGAGTGTGCCAAGTAGAGGTGCGATGTGAGGTTCTATAAGCCCAAAGTACTTGTGGAAGCTGTTCAGGCCATAAACCTTTAGCATCCTCCAATCACTTTTTTAGATTGGTCTTGAGAGTTTTGTTCACTGCCTCCACCATGCCATTAGCCTGAGGATATGTTACTGAAGAGAAACTCTTCGGGAGTCCAAAATGACATATTATATTTTTTTTATCACGAAGTCTAGCACTCATTTCAAGGTTACGGTCACTAGTGGTTCAGCCTCAACCCACTTTGTAAAATAGTCGATTGTGACCACCACATAGCGAACTCCTCCTTTTCTGGTTGGCAATGAACCAATTAAATATATCCCCTAGATTGAAAATGACAAGGGCGAAGAGGTCATAGTCAACTCCATAGGTGTGGCTCAAGCAATTGTGGAAAAGCGTTGGCATTTGTCACACTTTTTGAACATACGACCTCG
Organism: Humulus lupulus; assembly: GCF_963169125.1. Lineage (NCBI taxonomy): Eukaryota > Viridiplantae > Streptophyta > Magnoliopsida > Rosales > Cannabaceae > Humulus > Humulus lupulus. The sequence continues at coordinate 89,609,492 of NC_084794.1, read as the reverse complement.
AGTCCTTCTTTAGTGTAAGCCAAAAATAACCCTGCCTCAATAATTTCAAGGCCAAGCTTTGCCCCCCAGCGTGATCCCCACAGAATCTTTCATGGACTTCTTTAAGGATAGCCTGGGCTTCTTTGGGAAAAACACATCTAAGAAGAAGCATGGAATGACCTCTTCTGTAAAGAACTTCGTCAGCCAAAACATACCTCAGGATTTTTTACAAGAATTTCTGCTCGTCCTTGTGATCCTTAGGTAGTTTTCTAGTGGTGAGGTATTCCATAATTGGGGTCATCCAGGTTGGGCCTTCATGAATCATCTTGATTTCTCTTGATTGTTCCTTTATGTTGGGCTTGCTAGAAATTCAACTAGGACTACATTCAATGTGTTCGCCTCTTTGGTGGTGGCAAGTCGAGCGAGAACATCTACATTTGTATTCTGCTCGCGCAGAACCTGTTCGATGGAATATAATTCAAATTATGAGAATTATATTTTTTACTTTAGCTAGATAAGTTGCCATCTTGATTCCATGAGCTTGGTATTCGCCTAATACTTGGTTCACCACGAGCTGAGAACCGCTAAAGCACTGGATAGCCTTTGCTTTTAACTCTTTGGTAACCCAAAATCTAGCCAGCAAAGTCTGTTATTGGATGCGTCAAACCCGAATCTGAGAGCCGTGCAAAAACGATGGCCTTCGGGTGTGATCAAGATTATTCCAGATCCAGACCCGTGCTCGTTTAATGATCCATCGATGAAGAGCTTCCAAAATTATTGAATTGGTTCCCTCATAGGCTCATCCTATAAACAGGTACACTCAGCAATGAAATCAGCAAGAGGCTAACCCTTTTTGGATGTTCATGGTTTATATAAAATTTCGAACTGACTGAGTTCAATGGCCCACTTTAACAAATGTCTCGATGCTTTAGGCTTTTGCAATACCTGCCTTAAAGGTTGATCAATTAAGACGTATATGGCGTGGAACTAGAAATACGACCTAAGCTTCCTTGAGGCCAAAATTAGACAGAACGCGAGCTTCTCGATCAAGGGATGTCAGGATTCAGCTCCCCGAAGCCTCTTGCTTATATAGTATACTAGTTTCTGTACCCGATTTTCCTCCCAAACTAATACAGCGCTAACCGCGTTCTCAGTTATTGCCAGGTAGAGGTGTAAGTTTTCCCCAGCAACATGTTTTGATAGGACGTGGGGTTAAGCTAGATTCTTTTTTAAATCTTGAAATGTTATTTGCATTCTTCTATCCATTCAAATCGTTTAATTCCCCTGAGAAAATTGTAGAAGGGGAGGGGGACTTATCAGTGGACTTTGACACAAACCAGTTAAGGGCTGCAACTTTCCTAGTTAGGCTTTGAACTTCCTTTCCCGATCTGGGAGATGACATCTCTAATATCAATCTGATCTTCTCAGGATTAGCTTCAATCCCCCTCGAGTTGACAATGAAGCCTAAAAACTTCCCCAACGAGACCCAGAAGGTACATTTCTGAAGGTTTAGCTTCATATCGTACTTTCTTAATACAACAAAGAATTCTTCCAAGTCAGATACATGGTTATTGGCAGTTTTTGACTCGACGAGCATGTCATCAACATACACTTCCATGTTTTTTCCTGATCTGGTCAATGAACATCTTGTTTACCAATCTCTGGTAAGTTGCTCCAACATTTTTTAGCCTGAAAAACATGACTTTGTAATAGTATACATCGTGCTAGATCATGATGCTGGTGTGCTCTTGGTTTGCAGGGTTCATTGCGATCTGGTTATATCCAAAACACGCATCCATGAAGGACATGAGCTCATGATCTGCTATGGCGTCGACTAGTTGATCAATTATAGGTAAGGGAAAACAATCATTTGGACAGGCCTTATTGAGGTCAGAGAAGTCGATGCAGGTCCTCCACTTTCCGTTAGGTTTTGGAACCAGGATATGGTTGGCTATCTAGGTCGGATATTTCACATCCCTGATGAATTTGCATTTTAAGAGGTGAGCTACCTCTTCTTCCAAAGCTTATCCTCAACTGCTTTGTAGGTACATTCTTGTCAAAATTTAGCGTGTGCATGATCACACTCAGACTAATTTCTACCATATAAGCATGTGACTAGGCAAAGACGTCGAGGTTTTGCCTTAAAAATTTGACCATATCCCTTTTATGTTCAGCAATGAGACTTTTTCCAATCTTCACAACTTTTGATGTTGTTTCTCGATCGAGAGTTACCTCTTATAGCTCCTCCAAATCTTGGAGCTCAGATTAATCCTCTCCTATCCTTGGGTCAATTTCTTCCTATTGGGCGACCTCGTTTACTGCCACTTGAGGTTCTTCCGCCTCCTCAGCAACTACCATTGCCTGAGGCTGCTTAACTTCTTCAATTACCACCATGGTTTGCTGCCCGGGTTGTGATTTTCCCTTCATGGAAATTTTGTAGCATTCCCTGGCAGCAAGTTGGCCCCCTTTACTGTGCATATCCCTGAGGGTGAGGGGAACTCCATGGCTAAATGGCAAACATAAGTTGTGGCTTCAAACGTCATCAATGCTGGTTGCCCTAAAATGGCATTATAGGCACTCAGATAGTCTATTACAATGAATTCGAGCATCTTGGCAATAACTTATGCGTCATCTCCAATAGTTACAACAAGCTCGATCGTCCTAATGGTTGTCATTCCTTCTCATAAGAACCCATATAGAGTCGTGGAGGTCGCCTTTAGATTGGCTATTGATAGCCCCGTCTTTTCTAGAGTGGAACTGAATAGCAGGTTCACTGAGTTCCCATTATCGATCATTATGAGGGAATTGGACATGGCTAGTGTCCTCCTCTATAAAAATAATTGGTTCCATTCGTTGTTGCTTTGATAGTCGTTGTTTCAGAGTGAACACCATGCCTTCATGAGTTTTTAGCTCCTGAATATATCTTTTATGGGCCCCATTGCTTGTGTCAGCCAAGTGAGTTCTGCCTACAATCGTGGCTATATCTCTTCCTTTGATATGAGCAGGGATGGGTTGGCTTTCTGAAGCTGGGAGAGCTAGTGGTTGATTAGCTTGATGTCCCTGAGTTGGTTGTTGATTCTGCACAACTGGTGGGTTGGGAGCTACCCTATTCCGAGTGTATTGTGCTAACGGTCCAGCTCGGATGAGTGTTTCAATCTCATCCTTTAATTGATGAAAATTGTTAGTTTTGTGGCCAATGTCATTATGATAACAACAAAACTAGGCCGGATCACTTTTTGCCCACTGATTTCTCAGGGGTTCTGGCTTCTTCCATGGAAGGCATGCATAATTTTCCAGGTATATGTGTTCCCGCATATTCGTCAGGTCGGTATACGCGGTGAATATTGAGGTTTACTTCTCTCTAGCTTTGTTTTTTTTTGGACCCTGTCTGGTCTCCTTCACCGTTTCCCTTTATCTTGTTATTCCCTGCTTGGTTGTTATGGGTAGTGAGTTGAGTTGTAGCTGCAATATTTGATACCCCTCCAGCGGGCTGAGTGGAAACTTAGCTAGTTCTGAACATTGCAGATTCTGCCTCCTCGAGATTTATCTAATCTTGTGCTCGGGCCAAGAACTCGTCTGTATTCTTAAGTCCGTCCTTTGGAGCTTTTTCAATAATTCACCTCCCACGGTGATTCTTGATTGCATGGCCATGAGCTTAGAGCTGTCATCAACGTCTTTAGCTCAAGCTGCTATATTCGTAAACCAGTTGATGTAAGCCTTGAGAGATTCACCTAGTTGTTGCTTTATATTAGCCAAGGAATCGACTTCTACTCATACTTATTTCGCTACTTAGAACTGTTTTTTGAACTCTGTCGATAGCTGTTTCAAGAAGGTGATCGAGTGCCTTTTAAATTTATTAAACCACAGCTTGGCTGGTCCTGTTAGTGTGGCTAGGAACAGGAGACATCGCAGGTCAATGTTGACATTATGAGCTCTCATCAAATTATTGAAAGTCCCGATGTGTCTCGACGACTCGGTTGTCCCTTATAGGATGTCATGTTTGGAAATTTAAATCCTATTGGATACAGAGCTGAAGCAACGTGAGGAGCAACGGGCTTGCGCTCCTCGTCAGAATCACAGTCGTCTTGATTTTTTGCCAGACAAGAGATGCTTCTTTTGCTCTTCCATTAGAGAAAGTCACTCAAGGGTTGGATCCTTCACTTCCAAGTTATTTGGGAGTTGATTATTAGCTCCTATCCCATTTTGCGCATTGTCTGGGTTATTGTCCCTCCAAGCTTAAGCTCGGTTAATCGGGATGTTCCCATTTTCATGCCTTATCGAAGGATTTTCTCTCGTCTGATTATAGCTCAGATTGTTACCGCGAGCTGGTTGTCCCCGTTGGGTGTTCAAATGATTGCATAAGTTAGACTAATAGTTAGAGCAAAATCTTTGAGCTGAATTCAAATGACTTAGGTCGGTTTCATGCCTTCGAGAGTGTATACTGTGAAAACTTTCTGACCTACCCTCACGATGGATTTCTGTCCAGTACTGCCTTCTGCAAAGCTTACCATTTGTGGCTGAGGTTGTGGGGCTTGGTTGTTTGCATGAACTCGGACCCCAGTATCTCGAGATTGTGAAACATATACATCCTCTCTAGGTACAAAATTTATTTGGTTATTCCTGCAAGCTGATACATTCCTTTGTGGTAGTAGGGGTGTCGGATGACGAGTAGGAAATGGTGGGTGCCTGATTGGTGAGGAAATTTGCCATCCATCAAGGCGCACCAAACTAGGTTTCCCATTATCCACTCTAATATATCGAGTTGGTAGTAAAGTTTCCTCATTTATTTGTACCTGACTAGCTGGTCGAGGTGCTGGAGGACTGATAAAGACTTCTGCTTTCCTTGACGTGGTCCCTGCCTGCCCCATCTGATTAGGCTAGTTTGTGGCAACGTGAGTTGCCTGCTCATTCCTGGGATTATGGGCAGGATGGTTGTTTCTAGTAGTCTGCTCTGATGGCATGGAGCTCAGAGTTGCTGTCCGAATAGAGCGACTCACATTAGGACACACTTGCTCTCCTTCCAACATTGTCGTTGGTTATAGCAAGGGGTAACCTATCGCCATGGTTGTCGTCCTTGTTTTGGGGCTATTTTCTAGGATGATGAGGTACAATGGTGCCCTCTCCAACACGGTTAACTATACAAAATTCTCCTTGATTTCAAGGTCTCTTAGACTCATTGTTGCACTTTGAACGTGTTGTCACCATAATGACAATGGGATGAATTTTTTTTGAAAATTTTAGTAAACCTAATCTTTCTTTCAATGAAAGCACCAATCTATTGACGCGGGTTTTCGCCAACAATAGATTAAGAAATTTGAATAAAGGAGATTAGGCTTTTGTAAATTATTGTACCCTAAAAACTAGCATGGATTCAACCACTCAATCCTATGCAACCACCTTGCAATAGATATCTAGCCCTGAATACATATATCATAGGTACACGGGGTCCATGCACAGTGCCAAAAAATACAAAAGGATCCTTACCTTCAGGCTCAAAGGTTACCATTTTCCTTCTGCAATCTATGGTTGCCCCATACTTCACTCACTAGTACATACCCAGAATCCTTTCAAAGTCGGTCATAACCAACTCTATCAAATCAACTAACAACTCTCTGCCCTCTACTGTCATTGGCAATGATCTGACCTGTCTCATAGATACTACTAACTCCCCAGTGGGCAATAAGGTCCTGAACCACACAACATAATAATCACATGGTCTACACAATCTATCAATAATTCTACTAGCAACAAAAGAATGTGTAACACCAGTGTAACGTCCCAAATTACCTAATAAGGCTTAGGGCCTTGATTAGGGGGCCAGGATGGCAATATATGGAAGTATATGCTTATATGATATATTTGTGTATGATTATGTGATTATGTGAGTTATATGATAATATAACTAGTTGTGCATGTTTAGGAATATTAAATATGCATGTGGGCCCATTTCTTATTAGAAGGGCAATTTTCGTAAATTGGCCCGTTATGGGCATAATTGTATATATGTGCATATATATAATATATATGAGAGACCACATTATTATGTGGGTTTATTTGGGTTACTCGACACGAGACGATCCTAGGGGGAAAATTTGCAAGAAAGTCACAACGGGACCCAAGACCCGAATCGGGGCAAGTCAAGGGGTATTTTGGGTATAGAGCTCAGTATCGGGTTATCGGGAAACAAAAATGAATAATTAAGGATATATTTGGAGTTAGTGAGATTAGAAGGGAATACTAGGGATTTTGACCATTTTGCCATCGAGGACATTTTTTGTACCTTGAGCGTCAGGATTAGCTTAAGTAACTTAAGCCTTAAGGAAACAAAACAAAAACACCACAAACACTTGTAGCAGCTCACTCAACCGACCCTATCTCTCTCCCTCATTCTCTTTCATTTTCTAAGTGAATTGCTTGAGGAACAAAAGGATTTTTGGCTAAAAACTTGGGGATTGAAGGCTTGAACTTGGGAATTCGATTGACTATAGTTTGGGGGACTTAAATCACAGTTGGGGTAAGGTTCTAATCTATGCTTTTACTGAATTCTATTAGAGATTTTGGTGTTCTTGAGCTTGTAGCTCAAATGTTGGACTAATGAGTTTTGATGAGTTTTTCATCCAGTTTTTATTTGGGTTTTGTTGTCGGGAAGATATTAAATCTGTTATGAGGATTGAATTGTTGTTTTAGGGTGGATTTAGGTTAGTTTTGATTGAGTTTGGCTGGGGAAAAATGGAGGAATTTTGGGTTTGCAGGGTCAGGTCACGACCTTGTTCTTGGGGTGCTGCAACCCAATCGAACCCACTGCCCTTGGGGGCTTCTGTTTGGGAGGCGCACCGCAACCCTCAAGGGTAGGTTGCAGCCTGTGTCCCATTCCTAGGAAGAAGAGGGCCTCTGAATTGAGGGGTGTGTCGTGACCCTCAAGGGCAGGTCGTGGCCCACTTGGGCTATTTTGACCACCGTGGGTTTTAAGAGACGGGGATTTATTCCTAAGGGCTCGAGATCAATTCTACTACCCGATTTAGTAGAATTCAAGGTCCCAAAGACTAGAACTCGGTTCAGAAGCCTTTATTAGCTCATTATGGATGGAATCCTATATTATGGTTGTGACTAGGTTATCGCTAGGGGGCTCAGAACCAGGATCGTGCTCGAGGGTCATTTTTATTTTACGCTATACTTGGACTTGAGGTAAGAAAACTGCACCCAATACGTGATATATGTGATTAGGGCTTGGGCCGACTGTTAATTATAATTATGAATAGGGCTCGGGCCCCTTAGAATGAACATGTTTAAGTTATCATTTCGCTTGTTGATTAAGCATACTTGAATATTCTGTACCTGATTAAGTGTTATATGACTGTTCGCATGGTTTGTGTAACTAGGGCTTGTCCCCGTTGAGGAGCATGGTTATTACTATGTTTGCAATTACTTGATGACGTTATATGATTAATATGTATGCATACATGTATTTTCTGAAGTATGCTTATCTATATTTGTTTTTATATCTGTATCCGAATTCCTAATTCAGGGCTTGACTTATTAGTCAAGGACGACAATAGCACGTTGCGCGCTGGTCGAAAGGCTTAGGCCAAAATCAGCAACATACTATTACGTTGGCGGAACCAATGGTCATTGGAAAATAAAAGTGTTTGGCTAGCTCTAAGGCTAGTTACCCAGAGCTAAGGGCGAGGGCCCTAGGTGATTATATAGTCACATAGCTAGGGCATAGGGCCTCGGGGTTGACTCTATGGTCAACTATTCAGGGCAGTGACCCTAGAATGGTCAAATGACCATTTATTTTTAATTGTATGCCTGCATGAGTACGTTATTATTGCTGGGCATGCTAGATGAGTATATGGAAATTTGTATTTTCTGTGTTTAAGTTTTGTTGCTGAGCCATGGCTCATGGGTGCTATGTGGTGCAGGTAAGGGAAAAAGAAAGCTTGACCAGCCATGAGTTTGAGAGCTTCGGTGGCGGTGTGTACATATGCGGTTGTTCGTCCACCATGACTGAGGATATCTCAGAGGAACTAGGGTTGTAGCCCTAATTTTTCCACTTATGTCGACCAATTATAACTTTTATGTATATACACCCTTTTAAACGTTGTTTGTAATATTTTGGGATCCCATGTATGTATGAAACTTTTTAAATAAAAGTCAATAGTTCCTTTGGCCAAAAATTTTAACCCTAACCCTTGATGTTAACCCTAGTCACACATTTATAACCAAATGACTTGATTAGCAAGTCTGACACAATTTAAAGTACATAGTGTAACGGTCCTGGATTAGGAGGATGTTACAACTTGGTATTAGAGCTGTCAAGGTTTAAGGGTTCTTGAAGACTGGCAGGGCATGTACACTCGCCACTAAAGGTATGCTCGACTATGGGTTCAGTAACTATTTATGTGGTTATGTGCTTAACTGCTTAAATAAGATATAAATGCCTTATTTGCGTGCCTGTTTAGGAAGCATGAGATAATATGATAGGACCAGGCCCTTGACTGTTGCATGAATGGTAAAGAACATGCTTATTAGCATTTTTATTGCTTGTGAATGCAAAGGAACCGCTTATTAGCGTTATTATGTGGACATGTAGGTCAAGATATGCTTATTAGCGTTATTATTTTCATATAGGTCAGGAAATGCTTATTAGCACCGTTAACACTAGCATGGATTAAAGAACATGCTTATTAGCATTGTTATACATGTGCAAATATTTGAATATGTTTATGTGCATCGTTAATTGCTTATGAATGCCAGAAATGCTTATTAGCATTGTTATGTGTTGATGAATATCAGGAAGTGCTTATTAGTACAATGAATGAGCATATTATGTGTTGGCATGCTTATTAGCATTGCATGTATTTGTTTGTCTGTTTGATCTTGGACCGTCAGGCGGTAAGAGGTATGGTTATTACTTACCTAATGACCAATTTGATCACTGTAGAGTGGGTTAGATATCAGTATGAATCCTCAAAGGTTAGAAAGGTTGGCTAGCCAAGAGATACAGGCCAGGGAAGGGAATGACCAGGGCTAGGCCCCACCCCAGCTCCAAAAAACTGGCAATAGGTGCTTGCTGGCATGTAAGCCATATTAGAGAGGCAGGAAGAAGAGATTCGCCTCTTAAGACAACAATATGTTCTAGCAGGGAACCCATAACCCGCAGTACCGGCAATGATACAACCAGAGGTACTAGCGGTAGTGCAGCCCCAGGCAGGGGGAGATAGATGGGAACCCCTGTATGAGAGGTTTAGGAAACAACACCCTTCAGTTTTTGAGAGCAGCTCAAATCCACTGAAGGCTGAGCAGTGGATGACAATGATAACCACCATCCAGGATTTTATGAGGGTAGGTGGTAATGAGAGAGTGGCATGCGCCACTTACATGTTTTGAAAGGATGTCCGAATATGGTGGGAGGTGGTATCCCAGACCAGAGTAGTAAACACCATGGAATGGGAAGAGTTTAGAACTTTATTTAATGAGAAGTACTACAATAATGCAGTTAAATCTACGAAGGCTGAAGAGTTCAGCAAGTTACTTCAAGGTAACATGACAGTGAATGACTATGCCCTGAAGTTTGATAGATTGGCAAAGTTTGCCAAGGATCTGGTGCCCATTGATGGGACCAGAAGAGAGAGGTTTATCCAAGGGCTACAACCTATGATAGCCCAAGATGTTCGTATTACTACTGTGCCAGGATTGACCACCTATGCACAGGTTGTGGAGAAGGCGCTTACAACTGAGAGTGCAGAGAACAAGATCTGGCGTAAGAATGCAGCCAAAAGGGATTCTAAGAGGCCGAGACCTCCATTTACAGGCTTTGACAGGGGCGGAGACCTGAGTGACCAAAAGAGAAAGACTCTAGATACAGTTTCAACTCTAGGGCCAGATAGGTTGCCACGGGGCATACAGATGGGCCAGTAGGGTGGCAGTGAGACTTGGAGAGCATTCCCAGAGTGTACCCGGTGCAGAAGGCGCCATATTGGGGAATGTTTGGCGAATGCCTGTTTTGTTTGCAGCATTGTGGGACATTTGAAGAAGGACTGCCCGAGAGCCATAAAGGAATAGCCCAAGAAGGTGGACAGCCTGATGCCAGCTCGGGTGTTCACCCTGACTCAGGCAGAGGCCGAGGCTAGTCCCTTGGTTGTTACAGGTCAGCTTTCTAGCACTGGAACCTTTTATACTATATTGATTGATTCAGGTGCTATGCACTCTTTTGTTGCTAGTAGGATTATAGATGGATTGTGTAGACCATGTGACTTTTATCCTGTGGGGTTTGGTACTATGCTACCTACTGGGGAGTTAATGGTTTCCAAGAAATGGGTTAGATCACTACCAGTTATAGTGGATGCCAGGGAATTATTAGTTGACTTGGTGGAATTGGTGATGACTGATTTTGACATAATTCTGAGTATGGATTGGCTAGAGAAGTATGGGGCAACGATAGATTGCAAGAAGAAGATGGTAACCTTTGAGCCTGAGGGTGAGGACCCCTTTGTATTTGTTGGCACTGGGCATGGACCCCGTATACCTATGTATCTATACTTAGGGCAAGAGAACTATTGCAGAGGGGATGCATAGGGTTCTTAGCTAGCGTGGTGGATACCACTCAGGTCGTGCCAGTGGGACAAGGACATACCCGATTAGTCTGTGAGTTTTCAGACGTGTTTCCAGAGGATTTTCCAGAGTTACCTCCACACAGGGAGATTGAGTTTGTGATTGAATTAGCGCTAGGGACAGAGCCAGTGTCTAGGGCACCTTATAGGATGGCTCCAGCTGAGCTAAAGGAACTAAAGGTTCAACTACAAGAGCTACTAGACTTATGTTTTATCAGGCCTAGTTTCTCGCCATGGGGTGCACCAGTTCTCTTCGTGAAGAAGAAAGATGGTTCTTTGAGGGTGTGTATTGATTATAGAGAACTGGACAAGTTGACTATCAAGAACAGGTATCCTCTACTAAGGATTGATGATTTGTTTGATCAGTTGCAGGGTAGGACGGTATTCTCCAAGATAGATCTTCGATCCAGTTATCACCAGCAGAGGATCAGGGAGGAGGATATACCGAAGAAAACTTTTCACACCAGGTAAAAGCATTATGAGTTTTTGGTGATGTCATTTGGATTGACTAATGCCCCAGCAACATTTATGGATTTGATGAACAGGGTGTTCAAGGATTACCTAGATTGGTTTTTGATCGTCTTTATCAATGATATACTAATATACTCACAATTAGAGATAGAAAATGAGCAGCACCTTAGATTTGTACTACAGAGGTTGAGAGAACACGAGTTGTATGCAAAATTCAAGACATGTGAGTTTTGGTTGCCACAGGTGACTTTCTTAGGTCACATAGTTAGTAAGGATGGAATTATGGTGGATCTAGCGAAGATTGAGGCAGCCAGAGATTGGCCAAGATCGAAGAGGGCTTTAGAGATCAAAAGTTTCTTGGGATTGGCAGGTTATTATAGACGCTTTGTGTAATGCCCTGGGTAGCCAAGACCGTTACACTGTGTGTTTATAAGAGTAGAGGATTTGCTATTCAAGTCATTTAGTTGAAAACATGTCACTAACTATTGATGAACTAGGGTTAAAAGGTTTTGGTCACAAAAGATACATTTCATTTAAATAAACGTTTTATACATGGGATCCCAAAAGTAATTGAGTTTAAAGGATAGTTTACAAAGTTTTCAGATATATACAACCACTGGCCACTCTAAGGGAAAAACAAACATTTAAAGTTCTCCTGTTCCTGTCCATCCCTTGACCATGGCGGCCGAGCAGCTGATTATGTACATTTCGCCTCTAAAGCTCTCCAAATCCGGGCTGATTAAGCTTTCCCTTGCCTTTACCTGCACCACGCAGCACCCGTGAGCCAAGGCCCATCAAGAAAACTATATTATCACAGCATGATGAATGACAATAACCAGATAACATATAAAACATAACCGTATACTCAATCATACATAGCATTCACATAGTCAGACATTCGACATACCCAAACTCATCAAATCAACATTAACAACTAAGTCATATAATAATTAGGGTCGACACCCTTAGGTTGTACCCTCTGTTAACCCCACTGACTCTGGTCCGCTTAAATCGAGCTCAGTGAATATTAAGTTGTCCTCAGCTACCAGTGGCTGAGCTGCGCCCTGTGCGCCAACATTAACTCCAGAACTCTTAGGCCGTTTGTTTTATATTCACATGGCCTAATACCATCATATAATAATGCATACATGTATAGGGAACCCTTAGTCCCATCATAACTCACAACTGGGTGCAATTTTCTTACCTTTAACTCCAAACGCTTTGATTACAAGAAATGACCCTTGAGCACGATCCATTTCCCGAGCCCTAGCGTACACCTAGTCACAACCAAGATAAGGAATTCCATAAATAATAATTGAATAAAGGTTTTCGATCCAAGTTCTAGCCTTCGGAACATCGAATTTCACCAAACACGGTAGTGGAACCGATCCCGAGCACCCTAGGTTAGGTCCCCGCACCTAAAACCTTCTCAAAGACAAAAATGCCCTTAAGAGCCGCGGCCCTAAGCCCTCTGTGCCATGGCCCGCCTCCATCCAGAGGCCCAACCTCCCCAAACAACAGACACGGACCGCGACCCAGCACTCCCCATGCCGCGGTCCGCCCTTCTTCTTCAGCTCCCACCTATTCTAGAGGGTCGCGACACACCAAGAACAGAGCCGCGGCCCAACCCCTTCGAACCAAGAAAAATCACCATTTCTAACAGCTAAACCTCACTTAATTTAACCCAAAACCCTCCCAATATGAGACTTTAATTATCACAATAATTCTAATATACTCCCAGCAACAAAACCCATAGGAAAACTAGCTTAAAAACTCATCAAAATCACATTTCAATCCTTGAAACCCCAAAGCTCAAAAACTACCTAGAACATCCAACAATCCCCATAATTCAAGTGCTAAACCATAATTAGAGACTTACCTCTACTGAAGAACAAGTCCACCAAGTTGTTGCTGAGCTAATTCCCAAGTCCTTAGCCTCAATTCAATCTTCAATATCAAGAACCCAAGAACACTTAATACCCAGCCAAAACTACAGAATTTAGATAGCTAAATCATAATTCAATGCTTACCTAACTTCTTTTCTGAACCTTCAATTTGCTACTGAGATATTCCCCAAAATTCCAGCTCAAATCCTTGAGTTTCTAGCTGAATCTTCCTTTGGTTTCCATGGTTTCCTTGAGAGAAAGAGTGTTGAGTGAGCTGAAAGATTAGGGAAGGGTCGGTTTAGGTGTTTCTAATATTTTCCTTGGTTTTGTTTTATCTATCCTTAGTTAATTAAGTCAATCCCAAGGCTCGGGGTACCAAAAACGTCCTCGGGGGCAAAATGGTAAACTTCCCCAATATTCCCACGTAAACTCTCTAACTTCAAATATATCTCCAATTATTTATTTTCATAACCCGATAACCTAAAAAAATATCTAATACCTAAAATACCCGTTAAGTCGCCCCGAGTCAAGTATTAGGTTCTGTTGTGACTTCCCGCTAACTGGCTCCCTAGGATTACCTCAAGCCGTATGCTGTAAATATATCCACATAATAATGTGGTCTCCACAATTATAACATATAGTCACATAAGCATGCTTATCACATAATCATGCATTAAAATCATTTAAATCACATATAAACCAATTATGCCCTCCCGGCACACTAATCAAAGCCCTTAAGCCTTATTAGTGAATTTTGGGTCGTTACACTTTGTAGAGGGGTTTTCCAAGATTGCGTCACCACTGACAGAGTTAACCAGCAAGAATCAGAAGTTTATATGGTCAGAAAAGTGTGAAGACAGCTTCCAGAAGCTCAAGAAGATTTTGATCACCGCTCCGCTTCTGAGTCTTCCTATAGGTCAGGACAATTTTGTGGTTTATTGTGACGCCTTGAGGCAAGGCCTAGGTTGTGTCCTTATGCAGATAGGGAAGGTGATTTCCTATGCATCACGTCAACTGAAGGAGTATGAGCAGAGGTACCCCACACATGATTTAGAACTTGCAACAATGGTTTTTGCACTGAAGGTTTGGTAGCACTACTTATATGGTGAAAAGTGTGAGATATACTCTGACCACAAGAGTTTAAAATACTTCTTCACTTAGAAGGATCTGAACATGAGGCAAAGACGTTGGTTAGAGCTGGTAAAGGATTATGATTGTGAGATCCTCTATCACAGTGGGAAGGCCAACATGGTAGCAGATGCCTTAAGCCAGAAGGGTCCGAGACAGTTGTATAATGCCAGGCAGGTATCCAGGGAGTTGGCTGACGATATGGTTAGAGCAGGAATTGAGTTAGTGGTGGGTCAGTTAGCCAACATCACCCTATAGTCTACTCTTTTGGAGAGGATTAAGGAGAAGCAGTTAGATGACCCACAGTTGGGGTAGATTAGAGGGGACGTCCTAGCTGGAGTAGTTAAGGACTATACAGCGCCAAGCATGGGCTTGTTGAGATACAAGGATCGGATCTGCGTTCCAATGGACGCTGGGATCAGACGGGAGATTCTAGATGAATCTCATACTATCCCTTATTCTCTACATCCAGGCACCACGAAGATGTACCAAGATCTGAAAGCTTTATATTGGTGGCATGGGATGAAGAGGGACGTGACTGAATACATGGCAAGGTGCCTGACCTATCAACAAGTCAAGGCAGAGCATCAGAGGCCAGCAGGGCTGTTATAGCCTCTGGATATCCCAGAGTGGAAGTGGGAGGATATCATAATGGATTTCATGGCAGGATTGCCCAGGATAGTGGGCCAACATGATTAAATTTGGGTCATCGTAGATCGATATACGAAATTAACTCACTTTCTACCAGTGAGAACGAATTACACTATTGAACAATATGCAGATCTCTATGTGAGAGAGATGGTTCACCTTCATGGGACTCCGAGGTCTATCGTGTCTGATAGGGACCCTATCTTTACTTCCATGTTTTGGGGAAGTTTACAGAGGGTGATGGGTATACAGTTGAAGTTCAGTACAACTTATCATCCTCAGACTGATGGTCAGTCTGAGAGGACTATCAAGATATTGGAGGACAAGCTGAGAGCATGTGTATTGGACTTTTAAGGGTCCTGGAGTAAATATTTGCCTTTGATAGAGTTTTCCTATAACAACAGCTACCAGTCTACTATTGGAGTGGCACCTTATGAGATGCTGTGTGGCAGGAAGTGCAGATCGTCCATTCATTGGGATAAGATGGGTGAGAGGAAATATTTGGGTCCTGAGGCAGTTCAGAGGACCATTAAGGCTATTGAGAAGATTAGAGCTTGGATGTTCGCGTCTCAGAGTAGACAGAAAAGTTATTCAGGCCCAAGGCAGAGGAACATGGAGTTCCAGGTGGGAGACTATGTCTTCCTTAGGGTTTCACCACTGAGAGGGGTGAAGAGATTCGGGAAGAAGGGCAAGTTGAGCCCTAGGTTTGTGGGACCATTTGAGATCTTAAAGAGGATTGGTTAGGTGGCTTACATATTGGCCTTACCCCCTGCACTGTCTAGCGTGCACAATGTATTCCATATTTCCATGCTAAGAAAGTATGTATCAAATGGGGCAAATATATTGAGTTATAAGGATTTGGTACTGGAGACAGACTTGTCCTGTGAAGAGTAGTCAGTTCAGATTTTAGACAGGAACGACAAGGTCCTGAGGAACAAGACTATACCTTTAGTTAAGATATTATGGAGGAACAAGGTCAAGGAAGCGACCTGGGAGCTGGAGGCAGATATGCAGACTTAGTACCCCGAGTTGTTTAGGTAAAATTTCTAGGAAAAAATTTCTGTAAGGAGGGGATAGTTGTGACATCCCAAATTACCTGATAAGGCTTAGGGCCTTGATTAGGGGTCCAGGATGGAAATATAAGAAATTATATGCTTATATGATATATTTGTGTATGATTATGTGAGTTATATGATAATATAACTAGTAACGCATGTTTAGGAATATTAAATATGCATGTGGGCCCGTTTCTTATTAGAAGGGCAATTTTCGTAGTTTGGCCTATTATGGGCATAATTGTATATATGTGCATGTATGTGATATATGTGAGAGACCACATTATTATATGGGTTTATTTGGGTTACTCGGCACTTGACGATCCTAGGGGGAAAGTTAGCGAGAAAGTCACAACGGGACCCAATACCCGACTCAGGGCGAGTCAAGGGGTATTTTGGGTATCGAGCTCAGTATTGGGTTATTGGGAAACAGAAATGAATAATTGAGGATATATTTGGAGTTAGAGAGATTAGGTGGGAATACCGGGGATTTTGACCATTTTTTCATCGGGGACGTTTTTGGTACCCAGAGCCTCGGGATTAGCTTAAGTAACTTAAGCCTTAAGGAAATAAAACAAAAACACAACAAACACTTGTAGCAGCTCACTCAATCGACCCTCTCTCTCTCCCTCATTCTCTTTCATTTTCTAAGTGAATTGCTTGAGGAACCAAGAGATTTTTTCATAACAACTTAGAGATTGAAGGCTTAAACTTGGGAATTCGATTAGCTACAACTAAGGGGACTTAAATCACAGTTGGGGTAAGGTTCTAACTTTTATTTTTACTGAATTTTGTTAGAGATTTTGGTGTTCTTGAGCTTGTAGCTCAAATGTTGGACTAATGAGTTTTGATGAGTTTTTCATCAAGTTTTAGTTGGGTTTTGTTGCTAGGAAGATATTAAATCTATTATAAGGAATGAATTGTTGTTTTAGGGTGGATTTGGGGTGGTTTTGATTGAGTTTGTGGGGGGAAAATGGAGGTGTTCTGGGTTCACAGGGTCAGGTCGCAACCCTGTTCTTTGGGTGCCACAACCCAACCGAACCCAGGGCCCTTGGGGGCTTCTATCTGGGGGCGTGTCGCGACCCTCAAGAGCAGGTCACGACCCATTTCCCATTCCTAGGAAGAAGGGGGCCTCTGACTTGAGGGGCACGCCACGACCCTCAAGGGTAGGTCGTAGCCGCTTGGGTTGTTTCGGCCACTGTGGGTTTTAAGAAACGGGGATTTATTCGTAAGGCCTTAGTATCAATTCTACTACCCAGTTTAGTAGAATTCGAGGTCCCGGAGGCTAGGACTCGGGTCGAAGCCTTTATTTTCTTGTTATTGACAGAATCCTATATTATGGTTATGACTAGGTTATCGCTAGGGGGCTTAGAACTGGGATCGTGCTCGAGGGTCATTCTTATTTTACGCTATACTTGGACTTGAGGTAAGAAAACTGCACCCAATACGTGATATATGTGATTAGAGCTTGGGCTGACTGTAAATTATAATTATGAATAGGGTTTGGGCTCCTGAGAATGAACATGTTTAAGTTATCGTTTCGCTTGTTGATTAAACATACTTGAATATTCTGTACCTGATTAAGTGTTATATGACTGTTCGCATGGTTTGTGTAGCTAGGGCTTGGCCCTATTAAGGAGCATGGTTATTACTATGTTTGCAATTACTTGATGATGTTATATGATTAATATGTATCCATACCTGTATTATCTGAAGTATGCTTATCTATATTTGTTTTTGTATCTGTATCCGAATACCTGGTTCAAGGCTTGACTTATTAGTCAAGGACGACAATAGTGCTCTGCGTGCTGGTCGAAAGGCTTAGGCCCAAATCAACAACATATAATTATGTTGGCCGACCAAATGGTCATTGGAAAACAAAATTGTTTGGTTATCTCTAAGGCTAGTTACCCAGAGCTAAGAGCGAGGGCCCCAAGTGACTCTATGGTCACATAGCTAGGGCATAGGGCCCCGGGGTTGACCCTAGAATTTTCCAATGACCATTCATTTGTAATTGTATGCCAGCATGAGTAGGTTATTACTGCTAGGCATGCTAGATAAGTATATGGAAATCTGTATTTTCTATTAATGCACTTGTTTAAGTTTTGTTGCTGAGCCTTGTCTCACGGGTACTGTGTGGTGCAGGTAAGGGAAAAGGAAAGCTTGACCACCCATGAGTTTGAGAGCTTCGGTGGTGGCGTGTACATATGCGGCTGCTCGTCCACCAAGGTCGAGGATATCTAAGAGGAACTAGGGTTGTAGCCCTAATTTTTCCGCTTAGGTCGGACGGTTGTAACTTTTGATGTTTATACACCCTTGTAAATGTTTTTTGTAATATTTTGGGATCCCATGTATGTATGAAACTTTTTAAATAAAAGTCAATAGTTCCTTTGACCAAATATTTTAACCCTACCCCTTGATGTTAACCCAAGTCACATGTTTATAACCAAATTATTTGATTAGCAAGTCTGACACAATTTAAAGTACACAGTGTAACGGTCCTAGAGTAGGAGGACGTTACAACCAGAATCAATCAAAACAGTATAAGGGGTTCCAGGATTAAAAAGCTGAGGTGTGACTACTTAGGGACAAACCTCAGCTTCTGCTTGTGGCAATGCGAACGCTCATGCTGAGGTCAAGTTGTCTGCCTTTCTTGGTTCTTCCTTTCTTGCCTTCGGGCAATCTTTCTTTAGGTGTGCCATTATCCCGCTCAAAAAGTAAGCCTTTGCTCGACACTCCCCTATATGGCGCCTTTTGCATCTAGCGCACTCTGGAAAAGTCCTCCAGCCCTCATTGCTGCCCGTGCGGCCTATCTGAATACCACGTGGTCTCCTATTAGGGCATGGAGCTGGAAAGGAAACATGAGCCTTCCTTTTCTGATCACTAGGGCCTCCACCCCTACCTGAAATCATAAATGGTGGTCCCACCCTCCTAGTATCTCTCCTATCAGTGTTCTTGCGCCAGATCTTGTTTTCTTCGCTCTAAGGTATGAGCGCCTTCTCAACAACTTGTGCATAGGTAGTCACCCCAGGCACAGTGGTAATGCGAACATTCTGGGCTATCATAGGTTGTAGCCCCTAGAGAAACCTCTCCCTTCTGGTCCCATCATTGGGCATTTGTAATGTCCTGGATAGCCAAGACTGCTACACTGTGTACTTATAAATGTGCAAGACTTGCTAACCAAGTCATTAATTTAAAAACGTGTCACTAAACATGTATGAGCTAGGGTTAAAAAGGTTTTGGTCTCAAAAGTTACATTTTATATAATTAAACAGTTATATACATGGGATCCCATAAGAAACAGAGTTTAAAAGGTTGATTACAGACTCTCCAAAATACATACAATTGTCAGCCATACTAAGGCAAAATGAACATTTCTGAGTCTCGTGTCCTTGCCTAAAACCTCAACCGTGGCGGCTGAGCAACTGGTCATGTACATTTCGCTCGTAGAGCTCTCCAAATCAGGGCTGATCAAGTTTTCCCTTGCCTTTACCTGCACCACGTAGCACCTGTGAGCCAAGGCCCAGCAAGAAAACATAATGCGCAACGTAAACAATAATAACAAATAGTAAATTCACTAAGCATGATCTTTTAACAAATAATTCACATTAACCATTCAGCATATATATTCAGAATCAAAGATGCAATTAATCACTTATAACATTCAAGTCTCATAGCATCCAAATCACACAATAATCAGGGCCGACAACTTAGGCCGCACCCTCTGTTTACCCCACTGACTCCGGCCCGCTTAAACCGAGCTCAGTGCATATTATGTTGTCCTCGGCTACCAGTGGCCAAACCGCGCCCTGTGCGCTAGTGTAAGCCTTGGCACTCTTAGGCCGTTGGTTCACTGATTAGTTTGCATGACATAATACCATCCTTTCAAGCATACACAATAGGGATCCCTTAGTCCCATTACAGATATACAACCAGGTGCAGTTTTCTTACCTTTGATCTTTACGGTTACTATTTACGAGCAACACTTCTCAAGCGTGATCCGTTCCCGAGCCCTAGTCTCAAGACCTAGTCATAACCAAGATATAGGGTTCCATTAATATTCAGATAAGGGTTTCTGGATATAGAATTAACTTCCAGGAAACCAAATTCCACCAAGCACGGTGGTGAAATCGATCCCGAGCACTCTAGGCTAGATTCTCGTGCTTTAAAACCCTAAACGTTCAAGTGAGCACCTAAGGGCTACGACCCTTGAAGCTTAGCCACGACCCTGCTCTAAAACAAAACCAAAGCCACCCCTGAAAGAAGACACGCGTCGCGACCCTTGCTTTGGGCGCCGCGACGCTCACCCCTGGCCGAGCCCTCCAGGCTCATCTTCATCCTAGGGCCGCAGCGCTCTAGAACAGAGCCGCGACCCTTCCCTTCGTGCCCAGAAATTCCACCATTTTCAACACCTAAACCTTACCCAAAATCATCCCAAAGCTCCCTAATTCAAAACAAATTAATCCCAACACCTTTAGAATGACTTAAACAACATAATTCAAATGAAAGCTCAACCTAAAACTCATGGAAATCCCATCTTCAAATTCTGAAACTCAAGAACTTCAAACACTAGAACCAGCCATGCAAAACTCGAATTTAAACCTCTAATTCACAAACTAAAGCTTACCTCTTCTGCTGAACCACTTCTCTAAGCGAAATCCAAGTTAATTCCCAGGCTTTCCACCTTAATTCTGCCCTTAAACATCAAAATTACAATTATCTCAATACCCAGCCAAAACTCAGAATTTCTAACCACAAAGAAGGAAATTCAATGCTTACCTTAGTCCTGATTAGGTTCCTTGGATAATCCTTGAGTTAATTTGCTAAATCCCACCTTCAATTCTCAGAAATCCCAACTCAAAACCTCCAAATTCCCTATTGTTTTTCTTGTGTTTTCCTTGAGAGAGAAGAGAGAGAAAAGGCTAAGAATAAAGGGTCGGTTTATTTTGTGTTCTACTGTTTTCCTTTAATTTAGTCTACCCTTATCCCGTTAAGTCAATCCCGAAGCTCGAGGTGCCAGAAACGTCCCCGAGGGCAAAACGATAATTTTCCCCAATATTCAAGCCTAGACTTCCTAACCTCAAATATATCTCCATATATTTATTTTCATAACCCGGTAGTCTAAATAACTACCCGATACCTAAAATACCCCTGACTTATCCAAAGTCAACTGCTAAGCCCCATTGTGACTTTTCCCGCTATCTAGCCCTAGGATCGCCTTGAGTCGTGCTCTGCGAACCTACCCACATAATAATGTGGTTCTCACAATACCATATATATCACATTAACATCAATAAAATCATACAAAAATTTTAATCATATAATTATGCATTTAAATCAATTAACTCACTCAAATCACATTTAACTCAATTATGCCCTCCCGGCACACTAATCAAAGCCCTTAAGCCTTATTAGCAAATTTGGGGTCGTTACAGCACTAGTTCCCCGACAAACTTTGCCAATCTATCAAACTTCAAGGCATATTCACTCACTGATGTGTTGCCCTGAAGTAACATGCTGAACTCTTCAGCCTCTGCAGCCCTGATGGCATCATTAAAATATTTTTCATTAAATAGAGTTCAAAACTCTTCCCAATCCAGGGTATTAACATTTCTTGTATGGGATCTCACCTCCCACTAGATTCATGCATCCTCCCGAAACATATACGTGGCACAGGCCACCCTCATAAAATCTAGGATGATGGTTGTTATCCCAAAAATATGCACAGCTGATGCGACATGAAGGTTGGACACGTGGCATAGGCATCCAACAGTCAAACAAGTTGAAGAAATCACATTCGCCAAATGAATAACAATTACTGCATGGTATGCTTACTAGAAAAGAGGCTGTTCGGTATGCTCTCCAGGAAACCCAGTATATCTGGTCGAATGAAGTCAATTACATCCTCCTCACGCCTAACAGTTCGCCTGAAAACTCGATCAAACTCCTGAAGAATAGGACTACAACCACCCATGAAACAGAATGGATATTTTGCAGCAGCTGCGGGGTAGGCCCAACTTCCTAGGCGTGGGGAATAGTATAAATGTAAGTCTTTCAACACTGTGGAAGGGGTCAGACTTTTAGCCTACCGACCAGCACCAGGAATATATCGATCAGTTCTTTAGTAATAATTAGCAGAGATTTTTTCCATCTTGTATTGTTTTTACACTTGGAGTTGTACCTGTTTTCACGGGTCATCGTGTGTAAACCTTTAAGATCAATACAAACTGAAGAGGAAGTAGGTCATTACCGTCTTTTGGGGCCGAACCTCTATAATTTCTGGTGCCTTTCATCATTCATTGCTTGTAGTTATTAGGTTCTTGGTTTATTTATGGTTCATTGATTGCCTGAATGAAAGCTCTCTAATCAATTATTTTAACTCTGAGTTAGTTGGCCAAAAAACCAGTCAACAATGGTAACCATACTCATCCACTTTTCTGCCTTAGCCAGATCTACACTACCCTTGAAGGCTGGAGGGTGTTGTTTCCTAAACCTTTCATAAAGTGGTTCCCATTTGTTCCCAGCCTCTAGTGGTTGCTCAACTGTTGACACCATCACAGGTTGTGCATCTGGAAAAACGTTCCCTGCAAGAATCTATTGTTCTTTCAGGAGGCAGATCTCTTCTTCCTACCTCAATACCCTGGCTTGCAAATCAGCAAGCACTTGCTGCCAGTTCTTAGGAGCTGGCGGAGGGGTCTGACTTTGATTGTCATTATTTTGACCCTGTCTATCATTCTGGCCATGATCTTCCTGGCCATTTGATGACTCTATCTGCCTTGGAAGCACACTTCCAAGCTTATACCTTGATGCAATAATCAATTCGACCAGTTAGGTAGTGATAACTAAACCTCTTGCCACCTCACGGTCCAAGACCAAGCATATAATCAATCACATTCAACAGTCATGCTAATAAGAATGTTGATTCATATTCATATCCAAGTCTAGTGCTAATAAGCACTTTATGATATTATAACAATTAACAATGCTAATAAGCATTTTTTGGCATTCATTACCATATAAAAATGTTAATAAACATTTTCTGGCATACATGTACCTATGACAGCGCTAATGAGTGTGTCCTCACCTACATGTCCATATAACAACACTAATAAGCGGTTCATTTGCATTCACAAGCAATATTAATGCTAATAAGCACATTCTTTTATATCATGCAGCAGTCAAGGGCCAGGCCCTATCAGTATATCTCATGCTACCTAATAAGGCAGGAAAATCAGGCATTTATATCCTGTTTAAGTAGTTAAACACATAACCACATAAATAGTTACCAAACCCTGAGTCGAGCTTGTCTTTAGTGGAGAGTGTACAAGCCCAACCTGTCTTCAGGAACCCTTCACCTTGGCAAGCTTTGATACAAAGTTGTAACGTCTTGGTTAGCCAAGACCTTTACACTGTGTATTTTAAATAGTGCTTAACTCGCTAAACGAGTCATTAGGCCATAAACGTGCATCTAAATGTGATTAATGGTCGAGGGTTAAAAATTTCAGTTAAAAGGAATGGCTATTTTATTAAGATGTTAAGTTGTACATGGGATACCATAATAAACGTTTACAAAGTTTTTTATTATTCCAAAAGGTAATTACAACATTAAAAGTTACAACCCGTTGGCCTAAGTGACAAACATAGGGTTTAACCCTAGTTCCTCTAAGAAACATTGACCGTGGTGGTCAAGTGGCCACATATGTACACATCTCCACCTAAGCTCTCCAATTCATGGCTGGTCCAGCTCCCTTTTCCCTTACCTACACCACATAGCACCCGTGAGCCAAGACCCAGCAAGAAAAATTAAACATGCTCATAAGCAGTTAATAATACATTACCAAATCATAATAAGCATGTCTAGCAGTAATAACCCTACTCGTGCATGCATACCATTCAAATAAATAACTACAACGTCATATGGGGCCAATCTCCCTAAATAAATGATTAACTGAATCATATCGGGGCCCATTTCCCAAGTACATGATTAATAAATCACACTGGGGCCAGCGCCCTAGGATCTAGGAGCTGGCCCATTGCCCTATCCTTTGTACAACCAGTCTTGGAGCTGGTCCAGCGTACCTGGCGCTTTAGTTTTTCATGACCATTGGGTCAGGCAAGAGTATAATTTGCTCATTATTAGATCTAACCATATTGACCAGTGCTTTATGCGCTATTGTAGAGTCCAAGAACTTTACTTCGCTAGTTAGATAGTAGTAATAATAGTAATAGTAGTAGTATTTTTATGACTGTGGATTTTGGTTCAGACCGGGATTTTATTGGACACTCGTAGTAACACTAGTAGATTTTCTAAGTTTAACCTATAGTTTAAGAATATTAATTTTAACCTATGGTTTGATTAATATGACTAATATTGATGGTGATATTTATTATATTATAAGGTTTAGATAGACCCAATAAGATAGTAACACTTGTCATATGTATGTTTAATGATAATTAAGTATTTTTGAGGAATAAGTTTATTAAGATTAATATTTGAATATCCTAGGGTCTGTCAGCAGCTTTGAAAACGTTAGAGGACTTAGTCAAGGCTGTTTACTCAATTCAAATTAGGCTGAAATTGTGCAATTTCGTGTTTAAATATTCAGCGTATGCCGATTTATCGCAGCTATAAGGGGCGATATATCACAATACGGGGATACGAAAAACATGTAACTTCTCACGATCACCTCGACGAGCCTCGGGCATACTGGCCCAGGCGATATATCGCCTACTAGGGGCGATATATCGGCTCCTTTGATGGATTTTTGAATGTTTTTGAAAACGTTCTCATTTTAATCTTTAACCTCTTGATAAGTCCAGCATCTTTCTAACTGAGTCTTCAGCCTCTGCTGAACGATAATTCAAATATTTTTTTCACTTAAAAAGCCATTATTTTATTCAAGTTAAATGAAGATCTTTTCATTCTTGAACTCTATAAATAGGACCTAGTACCCAGCCATTTATTCATTCATCAAGATAAGTTCAGAGGCTGCAAGCTGCTAGGTTATTTTTGAGTGCTTAAACACTTGGGTTGGGGATTATAAGCTTAATCATTATAAGCTTACCAAACACTTGGGAAGTAAGGTTTATAGCACATTTCGGTTCAAGGTTTAGATCGGTCATAGAAGCATTCAAGGTATCCCAAACTCTAGTTCATTTTGGTATTGTTTTCCTTAAGTTCTTATAGTTTTCTACTCAACATCCTAACTTCATTCTTTATTCTTGGTTAGGAAATCTAAGATCTTGACATAAGGTTCTTGGTAAGTATCTTTCGATGCTATAGTTCTTTCATTATTTTCATCCCTTTTTCTTTAAGTATACTCACCTTCCTTTGATGGTTTGTAGGAGTGTCCCAAGGTCCCAAACCTATTCACATATCCCGGTATGTTTGGTAAGGAAAATAGGATAGGATATTATATGTTATGCTAGATGTTATCTTATGATTTATGTGTTATGTTAACTTATGATTTATGTGTTATGTTATGTTATGTTATGTTATGTATAGACTTGGGCATATGACTTGTATAACTAACAAGCCCCAATAAATTTATGGGCATATGACTTGCTTAGCTAGCAAGCCTCGCAAATCTAATGGTCATATGACTTGTTTAGTTTACAAGCCCCAAGTAATAATGGCCATTATAGTATGTGTGATATATGTTTATGATATGTTTTAGTATATGTTGATATTAATTTTATGTATATGATTTACGTGTTAGGTTTTCCTTGCTGGGCATTAGGCTCACTCCTTTATTTTTATATGTGCAGGAAAATAGCTTTGGTGGCGGGAAAGGTTCTTGGAAGCTTGGGGATGTGTATTGAGGCGGAATGGAATCAATGGACCGAGCGTTTGATTCGAGGATGAAGTCCCTTTAATTATGGTTTTCTATGTATTTTTTTTTGCAAATGGTTGTAATAAGTTTTCATTATGTCAAAGTTATGTTTTGTTTCAAACAATGGGATCCCAATGTCCTACTTATGAATTTTATATAGTTTTAAACCTTTACCTTACAATTCTGAAATAAAGATATGTTATTTCAAATGTATGTTTTCGTAAGATTAGTATAGAAGTTAGTAATGGTCCAAAGTCTAGAGTAGTTGGGCCATTACATCTATTGCCGCCCTTGACTCATAAGTCAATGCTTTTCGACAAGCGCTCAACGGTATTGCCATCCTTGACTGATAAGTCAATGCTTTTCGACCAGCACTCAACGCTATTGCCATCCTTGAATGATAAGTCAATGCTTTTCGACCAAGGCTCGTCGCTATTGCCATCCTTGACTCATAAGCCAAGCCTTTCTCAAGTGTATAATGCTAACATGAATTTATCATATAACAAGTATCCATATACAGAGCATTCAACATGCTTAATCAATAATCATAGGCATAATCATAATCATGCACATTTACAAGGGTCCAAGCCCTAATCAAATTTGCATTCAACATTTGGGCCAAGCCCTAATCATGCACATCACATATTGGGTGTAGTTTCTTACCTTTGGTCCGAGCAAAAGTTTTATATAAACGACCCTTGAGCACGATCATGTCCTGAGCCCTAGCGGTAACCTAGTCACAACCACAAATAATAATCTCATAAGATTCAATCCTTAACAAAAACTCTGGGACCACTCCCATGCTCTCGGGACTTCAAATCCACCCAATGGGGTAGTGGAACCATCCCCCGGGCCCCTAAGTTCTCCTAAGCCCTAAAAATGGGCTTTGCTGAAACTGGACTAGCATTGGGGCGCCAAGGATAGTGCTGGGGCACCATCCAAGTCAGAGAGCCACCATTTGGATTCCCCTGCCTAGCGCTGGGGAGCCCAAAAGTGGCCCTAGGGCGCCAACCCTACAACCTAGAATTCTCTGGTTTTCTCTTGCGTTTTCCCCTGAGTTCAAGTCAAGAAAACCTCAACTAAACATAAACCAAACTCACAATTTAACTTCATAATTTCATCAATACACCAACCTTAACAAAACCCAAGTTTAAACACATTGAAAACACCACCAAAAAACTCAATCCAATACCTTGAACCTCAAGCTCAAGAACAACCGAAAACCAAAACAGAATTCAAACAAAACAAAGTTTATAGCTTACATCAACTATTAATCTAATCCCTTAGCTGCAGAAACTCAATCCTAGACATAATGACCTACTAGTGGTAAACGTTCATCTCACTAATCGAAGGGTATGAAGGATATTGGTTAATAACAGGAGATCAGTAAATGTGCTTTTCAGGTACACCCTAGAAAAGATGGGATTCTCCATGTAACGCCCTGGATAGCCAAGACTAATACACTTTGTGTTTAAAACAGTGCAAGACCTGCTAATCAGATCGTTTGAACATAAATGTGTTTCTAAAATCATCTGACAAGTTAGGGTTAAAATATTTTGATTAGAAAATGATTGATTTTCATTAAAATAAGAGTTCGATACATGGGATCCCAAAAATAAGGTTTACATGGCAGAAACAACCCTTAAAAGTTAGTACAACAAAAGCCAGTCTAAATGGAAAAATACAATTTTGAGCTCTAGTTCCTATAATTCCCTCGACCGTGGCGATCGATTAGCTGGTGATGTACACTCCACCCCCAAAGCTCCCCAACTCATGGTTGGTCCAACCTTCTCTTGCCTTTACCTGCACCACGTAGCACCCATGAGCCAAGGCTCAGCAAGAAAACCATAATCAACAAGCGTAGACAACAACAAGAGTATATAACAATCTTCAATCCATTCAGTTCAATTAATCAGTAGGATACAAGTATTAAGCTAGGAAATGATCAACATATACTTTCAAACATATAACTCAATCTGTAGTACAAATATTTATGTGTCGGCGCCCTTAGGTCGAGCCCTCTGGTTATTTAGCTGATTTCAGCTCGCTTAGGCTGAGCTGCGTTCAATATGCTTATCATCAGCCATGGCTCCCTTAGGTCGTACTTTCACATTACATATAACAGATATATATTTCAAAAAATACATAGGTTCAATTACAGGGCTTCTCAGTCCCATTCACAACCACTTGGTTGCAGTTTTCTTACCTCGAGTCCCGAGCATTGGATAAAGAATAGTTCCGAGCATGATCTCAGTCCTCTTCTCAAAATCATAAGTTTTGATTTTTCAAAATCATATTTTATTATTAATATTTCAGATTTATTTTGTAAACCCCATTTGTTGTTTTATTTCTTTTTAGTCATTTTCTCCCTCTATAAATAGAGACTATTCTTTCACATTTACCATGTAATTTGAAGGTAGCACAACTCTACCAAATTTTAGTCTCATTTCTCATATTTTCTCTCTAGAATTTCATGAGAATGTCTAGAATAATAGGCTAACCTTCTTAGGAAGGTTAGGGTGATCCTATATGCACTATGACTTTGTTTGGTATTTTTGATTCACCATGTGGTTAAAGTTTATATATTTGAGTGATTTATTTTCTTTCATCTCTATTTCTTCATCTTGTTATCTTTATTTATGTTTACTAATAGTATCTAGATTTTGTCATGCAGTTTCTATGTATTATCAAATTAGTGAAAATAATATAGATAATATCTTTATCATTTTCTCCATCTCATTCATATATATTTACTTTTGCTAAATCTATATAGAATTAGTCATGCTCTTTCTATGTATTTTATAAATAGTAAAAGTAATATTTATGTTAGGTTTTATGTCCAATCTTTTATTGCATTATTGCCAATGGTATAATGTCATTTTTAGATTTCTCATAAGATTTTTCTTATCCTTACATGGTAAAGAATTGTGAAATATATTTGTGCTTCAATGTTAAATCTTCCAAATGAATAGTTTGGATGTGAACTATCTATTTGTGTAATTTTTGTGAATCAATGAACCAAATAAATAAGTATGCATATTGGTGACTCTTGATCCTTCCTAGTTGTTACCTATTGTTACATCACACTTTAGTCTATCTTTATTTCTAATCTTTAAATCTCAAAAACAACAAAAATATCACTTGTTCTATTTTCCTCATATTATTTATCTCTAAACTTTATTTATTTGCCTCCTTGTGGAATCGACCTTCCGATCTATACTACAACCACCGCTTAGTGGATGCACGTTTTGGTCGTTAAACAGTCACGACGCGCCCTCAAGTCAGCAAGGCCCCAAGGCCTTTTGGGGCACGCGGGCAATGCCCATGAATTAGGTCGTGCATGCCCCCATGAACCTAGACACCCCTGGGTTTCTTTGCATTTCTACCCAATCTAACTCTTTACAAATCCAACCCAACACACACAGAATAAGAATTCAACCACCATATCACAATAGCCCACTTAATTCACCATAATATCCTTAAATTCTAACAAAAAATCCTTGTCAAAACCCAGAATTCCTTAAATTCCCTTTAGAGCTTAAAAGCTTGCAATCTCCCACAAAACAACAGTATTTCAGTAGTTACCATCTAGACTGTTACCTCAGTTGATAGCCTAATCTCCTCAGAAATCCTTTGACTAGCCCTAGCTTTAATTATCTAGACTTTTCCAGCCCAATTCCTTGAGTTTTCTCCTCCAAAGCTTCAAAGTTTTCTTGCACTCTAGAGAGGGAGAGAGAGATCGTGTATGAGAGAGAGAAAGTTGAGGGAAGTGTTTGATAATTATGATAGTTATGGTTAGTTCCTAGAGTTGAGTTTGGCTATATCCCTCAACCAAAAGACCTAATTACCCTTGGTGTTAACTTATTCCTCTTGTTGCCCATAAGGGAAAAATGGTCATTTGCCTCGTTTCCCGCTAATTCCTCGAGTCATCCTATAAATCCCCAATTAATCTTGTCATGTCCAACTAATTACCAAATACTTATCCATTACTCGATACATTCCAAATATACATTAAGTTTCCCAAAATACCCCTAGTCTCACCCCTAGCTGGGTATTAAATCCCGCTAGGACTATTCCGCTAATCCGCTCACTAGGATTGCCTCGAGCCGTATACCGCAAATATATCCACATAATAATGTGGTCTCAATCATTTAACACATACAATCACATTTATGCCCTTAACATGCCAAAATTATAAATATGCCCTTACAAACAAGAACGGGTCCACATGCATATTTAATACTCGTAAACATGCATATAAATATATTCATATCATTATATAAACCATGCATGCCACATAGTCACGCATTTAATCAATTAATCACACACATATCCAATTATGCCCTCCTGGCACGCTAATCAAGGAATTAATCCCTATTAGCATTTTTAGGTGAAGGAACAACGTCCATAGGGACAATAGGACTGGTGGTCACGGTAGGGGATGATATGTGAATTGTTACTAAAATACTTGAGTTTGTCATAATTGATTGTCCAGCTGCGTATAACAAAATTTTGGGACGACCCACACTGATGGTTTTTGAAGCCATTACTTCGATCCGATTCCTGGTAATGAAGTTCCCCTCAACTTCGAGTATATGCACATTAAAAGGAGTCCAGCTCGCTGCCCGAGAATGCTACAGTATTTCCATGAACCTGGACGTCTTTGCCTAGTCGCATGAAGATATGGTGGGAATCAGTCCGAGTATAATAATGCATACTTTGAACTTGGACAAGAATGTGCCTGCAAAGTCCCAAAATGAAGGCTTTTGGGTAGAGTACGGTCAGAAGCATTAGAAGAAGAAGTAGCTTGCCTACTTAAATGCAGATTTATCAAGGAAGTAAAATACTCGATCTAGGTTGCTAACCTCATTCTGGTCCCAAAGCCAAACAGGAAGTGTAGAACTTGCATTGACTTTTCCGATCTTAACAAGGCTTGTCCTTAAGACTGTTTCCCATTACCTAGAATTGATCAGTTGGTAGATGCCACAACCGGTCACGAGCTCGTATCTTTCATGGATGCATATTCGGATATAACTAGATCACGATGAACCCTATAGACCAAGAGCATGCCACCTTCATGATTGAACATAACGCATACTACTACAAATTTATTCCATTTGGGCGGAAGAATGTCAGTGCAACGTACCAACAATTAGTAAAAAAAAATTTCGTCAACCAGATCGGGAAAAACATGGAGGTGTATGTTGATGATATGCTCATTAAATCAAAGACTGCCAGTAACCATGTGTCCGACCTGGAAGAGTGTTTTGGCGTACTAAGAAGGTAGGACATGAAGTTAAATCCTCAGAAGTGAACTTTCAGAGTTTCGTCAGGAAAGTTTCTAGGGTTTATAGTCAACACAAGGGGGATAGAGGAAAATCTAGAGAAAATCAGATCATTGTTAGAAATTCCTTCACCTAGGTCACGCAAGGAAGTACAAACTTAACTAGAAAGGTGGTGGCCCTAAACCGTTTCATTTCAAAATCCAGTGACAAGTGTCTCCCATTTTACAACTTGCTCAGAGGAAACAAGAAGTTCGAGTGGACTGAAGAATTTGAACATGCATTTACTATCAAAACCAGCATATGGTGTTTGTTTCTATATCTGGTTGTGACAGAACATGCGGTCAGCACTGTGTTAGTTTGAGAGGAAAATCAGGCACAGAAACTAGTGTGCTATGTAAGTAAAAGACTTCTCAGACCTGAGTCCTAATATCCATTAATAGAAAAGCTCGTGTTTTGTAATGCCTCGGATAACCAAGACCATTACACTTTGTATTTTAAAATAGTGCAAGACTTGCTAATCAGGTCATTTGAACAATAATGTGTTCCTTTGGTTAACTATGAGGTTAGGGTTAAAAGATTTTGATTGTAAACAGTTAATTTTCATTAAAACAGATGTTTGGTACATGGGATCCTAAAAAGAAGGTTTATGTTACAATTTACAATCCTTAGAAGTTTAATACAAACAAAAGCCACTCTAATGGAAAAATACAAGTTTTAGACCTATGTCCCTGTACTTTCCCTCGACCATGGCGGTCGAGTAGCTGACTCTGTACACTCCACCCCCAGAACTCTCCATCTCATGGTTGGTCCAGCTTTCCTTTGCCTTTACCTACACCACGTAGCACCCGTGAGCTAAGGCCCAGAAAGAAAATCATAAACAACAAACACATAAACAGTAGTAGCATCCAATCAATCTTTAAACAACCATTCAGAAACTCAGCATATTATAAGCATCAAGCTAATAATAATAAACATGTATTTCAAGAGTATATATTAACCAACAATATAAAAGTTCAGGGTCATCGCCCTTAGGCCGAGCCCTCTGTTTACTAAGCTAACCCCGACTCGCTTAGGCCGAGTCATTGTTTATTTAGTTGAACCTGGCTCATAGTGCCCAAGCCGCGTCCAATGCGCTAATCGTCAGCCTCGTCTCCCTTAAATCACACTTTAACATTTCTCATATTAATAAAGAGGTTACATAACACATATATCCAGATATAGGGAACCTTAGTCCCAAACACAACCACATGGGTACAGTTTTCTTGCCTCGAATCTCGAGCGAAGAATATAGAACGCTCCTAAGCACGATCCTCAATCTTTAGCCTTAGCGATAATCCTAGTTATAGTGTCAATGGGTAACCATCAATTTCTAATCCAAATAAATACTTAGAAAACAATAGCTACCATCCGGGACCTCAATTTTTACCGAACCAGGTGGTAAAAATTGTCCCGACAGCCTAGGTTTAAATTCTCGAGCCTCCCTGAGCCTTAAACCTCTTTTCCCCTTAATTATCTTATTAGGGTCGTGGCTCGCCCCTTGGACAGAGGCTCAATCATCCCCTGATGGGGGACACGGGCTGCGACTTGCCCTCACTGAGTCACGGCACGCCTAGCAAATAGAGGCTCCCAGCCTCTAAAAGCTCATGCGGGCCGCGACGCCTGAGGAATAGGGCCGCGACCCGAGCCCCTATCTTTAGAAAAACAACCTTTTTCTCAATGTTTTCCACAAACCTAACCTCAAATTCACACCCAAATCCTCAGCAAATCTCATAATTGAGCCCAGAAAGTATATCCTTATGTCCCAACCATCACAATGAACCTATAACAATTTTCTTACACTATCAAACACCTAAAATCAGCTAGCAAACCAAAACTCATGAAAACTCTAACTTTTAACATAGTTTCAACATAATTTAGAGATTCTAGCTTGAATTCTTACCTCAAGTGGCAGCCTAATTCCTCAACAATTTCTCTGATTATTCCCAGCTTGAATTCCCTCTAATTTCCAGCTTGATCACCTTAAACTTTCCTTCTATGTTTCCTTCAACTTCAAGATACAAGATGAGGGAGAGAGAGAGAGAGTATGTGAGTGTGAGGGAAAAGGAGGGTTTTAGAGCATTCCTAATGTTTCTCATCATTTCCTAGGACTTTTTCTGTGTATATCCTTAACCCAAAAAGACCAAACTGCCCTCAAGCTTTCCCAGCCCTCTAATTGCTTCTAGGGGTAAAATAGTCATTTTTCGATTCCTACTAATTCCTCAAATGTTCCTACCATTTACCAATTAATCCCATCGTGTCCAATTAATTATCAATGATTTATTCATTACTCAATAAATACCAAATATTCTCTAAATTTCCAAAATACCCCTAGGCTCCCCCCGAGTCGGGTATTAAACCCCGCTTTGACTATTTCGCTAATCCACTCACTAGGACCATCTGGAGCCATACGCTGCAAATATATCCACATAATAATGTGGTCTCAACCATATATCACATAATATCACATTTATGCCCTCAACGGGCAAAAATTACAAATATGCCCTTATATGCTATAAAGGGCCCACATGCATATCTAATACTCATAACCATGCATATAATCATATTAATCATTCATGCCACATAATCACGCATTTAACCAATTAAACATACATATATCAAATTATGCCCTTCTGGCACGCTAACCAAGGCACTAAGCCCTATTAGCAATTTTGGGTCGTTACAACTATCCCCTCCTACTAAGAATTTCGTCCTCGAAATTTACCTGAATAACTCAGGATACTGATCCCGCATTGCTGACTCCAGCTCCCAGGTCGCTCATTCGACCTTGCTATTCTTCCATAACATTTTGACTGGAGGAATCGTCTTGTTCCGTAGAACCTTATCTTTCTTATCTAGGACCTGAGCTGGTCATTCCTCATATGTCAAATCTTTTTGCAACTCCAAATCCTCATACTTCAATACATGAGTCGTGTCTGAGACGTACTTCTGAAGCATAGAAATGTGGAATACGTCGTGAGCCCCTGATATGATGGTGGCAGTGCCAACCTGTAGGCCACTAGCCAATCCTTTGCAGGATCTCAAAATGTCCTATGAATCTAGAGCTCAACTTTCCCTTTTTCCCAAACCTCCTCACCCCTCGCAGTGGTGAGACTCGTAGAAACACATGGTCCCCTACTGGGAACTCCACGTCCTACGCTTAGGGTCAGCGTAGCTTTTTTGTCTGTTCTGTGAGGCGAGCATTCGAGCTCAAATCTTCTCAATAGCTTCATTAGTCTTCTGAACCAACTTCGGTCCCAAATACTTCCTCTCACCCATCTCATCCCAATGAATGGGCTATCTACACCTTCTTCCATATAACATCTCGTATGGAGCTACTCAATTTGTTGATCGATACCTGTTGTTGTATGAAAACTCAATCAACAGGAGATATTTACTCCAAGACCCCTCAAAATACAACACACATGGTCTAAGCATGCTTTCCAATACCTGAATGGTCCTCTCAGGTTGTCCATTTGTTTTAGGATGAAAGGTTATACTGAACTTCAACTAAGTCCCCATAGCCTTCTGCAAACCACCCCAAACACATGGAGGAAAATATGGCTTCTCAATATGATACTATAGACTTGGGAACCCCATGGAGACGTACAATCTCCCTCACGTACAACTCCGCGTACTGATCTACAGTATAGGTCGTCCTCATTGGTAAAAAGTGAGCTGACTTGGTGTATCTGTCTACTATCACCAACACCGAGTCATGTAACTCCACTGTCGTGGGTAAACCTCCCACAAAATCCATAGTAACGTCCTCCCACTTCCATTCAGGAATACCCAAAGGTTGTAGCAACCCCGCTGGTCGCTGATGCTCAGCCTTCACCTTCTAACAGGTTAAACACTGGGCCACATACTCCACCACATCCTTCTTCATCTCAGGCCACCAATAAAGAGTCCATAAATCCTGATACATCTTTGTGGTGACCGAATGGAAAGAGTATGGCGTGGTATGAGATTCATCAAGTATCTCTCGTCGAATACCCACATCTGT
Source organism: Humulus lupulus (assembly GCF_963169125.1). Taxonomy (NCBI): domain Eukaryota; kingdom Viridiplantae; phylum Streptophyta; class Magnoliopsida; order Rosales; family Cannabaceae; genus Humulus; species Humulus lupulus. Next base: position 89,574,552 of record NC_084794.1, on the reverse strand, counting down.
CGGGACACAAATCTGATCCTTGTACCGTAGCAAACTGAGTTGTGGTGAAAAATGCATATTTATTGATCTTAATGGTAAAAATAAATTAAGTTTAATTAATATTTTCATGGAATTAATACCATTTATTTTATAAATAAAAATATTTGATTATAATTTAATTTATTGTTATTTTGTAGGAATTAAAGTTGTATTTTGGCATAAAGAAAAAGAAAGAAGAAAGAAAGAATCAAAAGTTAAAAAAAGAGTTAAAAAAGTGGACTTTTTGAAGGGAATTAGGCTCAAAATGAGCCCAAACAAGCCCAAGCCCAAGCTTGCCACCACTTGGACATGTGGCGCGTTTCTATTGGCTGCACTTGGTTAACACTTTCAGCCACCTTTTAACCCAATTTTTGTGGGTTTTGGGTCTTGCACCTTTCCATTTTGAGCTCTTAAGCTCATATTTTGTGGTGTTTTAGAAAAAAGACAAAATGACCATTCACTAAAATAGCTAGGTTAATATTAATAATAAGATTTGATTTTTCAAAATCATATTTTATTATTAAGATTTTAAATTTATTTTGTAGACCCCATTTGTAATTTAATTTCTTTTTAGTCCTTTTCTCCTTCTATAAATAGGGACTCTTCTTGCACATTTGGTATGTAATTTTTAGAGTAAAGAAACTATAGCAAAATTTCTACTCACTTTCTTCTCATATTTTCTTCTTAGAATTTTTTGAGAATCATGAGCATAATGGCCTAATCTTCCTAGGAAGGTTAGGGATGATTTCATATGCTAGTGATGTTATTTTGCTACTTTGATTTACTATGTTCTTAATATAATGTATTTGAGTTATTTATGTTCTTTCATCCTCATCTCTATTTTGTTATCTTTATTTACTTGCACTAATAGGATATAAGATTAGTCATGCTCTTTCTATGTGCTTCTAATTAGTAAAAGTAATATTGATACATAATTTTATGTCTAATCTTCTATTGCATTATGGCCCTTGGGTATTGTTATCCCAAAATTTTGAAAAGGATGATGTGGCAATGAAATTGACACGTGGCATGAGTTAGTTGGATGATCTGGCTTAGGAGTAGCCCAATGCATCAGTTAAGAATTTGGACTGTTTGAGAGATGCTATAGTCAAGTCAAAATACACCCGAGGAGAATATTTGAGCCAAGTGTTGGTTTCGAACCCAAGTCTAAGGAGCTTAAAAGAGGGGTTTGGATTTTGGCTCTAGGGGCAAAAGCGGCAGGTCCGATCGGACCTTAGCTTGAGGAGCCTCTCAAGTATTTGGCTCGGGTGTGTCCGAGGTAAGCATCCCAAGGTTTCCTAAGTGTTGGCTCGAACGTGTCCAGGGTAAGTAGCTAAGGAGGAGTCCCATACAAGCCAAGAATTGAGATTTAGATGTTGGCCAAGAAGAGCCTACGCAATGTCTGATCGGACATGGTTGGAGGAGCCTAGGGCTTGCCTCGGATTTTTCCAAGCTGAGATGGCAATGAGGAAGGCTCGGACCACCATGGTCCGAGGAGAAGGCCACAAGGTCCGATCGGACCTTGATTGGAGGAGGTATGCTCGGACTTGTTCGAGGTGAAAAGCAAGAGAGAAGGTTGGCTCGGACCACCTTGGTCCGAGGAGAAGGCATGAGAAGGATGGCTCGGACCACCTTGGTCCGAGGAGAAGGCCACAAGGTCCGATCGGACCTTGATTGAAGGAGGTAGGCTCGGACTTACCCGAGGAAGGAGGCCAAGGGAGTTGGCTCGGACCACCTTGTTCCGAGGAGAGCCAAGCATGCATGACTTTTGATCCGAGGAGAGCCATGCATATATCACCTTGGTCCAAGGAAAGCTTGAAGGAGTAATCAACATGCAGGTGAGACTACGTCAAAATCTCCGGAACGGCTTCAGCAAGAATTGGTCTAAGCACCCGGGAATCTCTCATTCCTCACTCAAATTGAGGAATCATTTGTATTTTAAATATTTCTTGTAATATAAATATAAGATGAATAATAAAATATCCCAATCTAAAGGGGATATCAGTTGAGGATCCCAGACCTATAAATAGAGGGTTGGGAGGATCGTAAGAGGACTTTTGGAAAATTGAGAGTTAACCTGTGTTCTAGAGAGAGAAAGTGTGTTTTTTCTTTAGAGAACCCCTCTTTTTGTATTCTGGAATATTTGCACTGAAGAAACTCAGTTGACACTGGTTCATCTGATCTTGAGTGTGAATACAGTAATAAAATCTCTAAGTGGATTAGGCTATTACCGACCATCGGGGCTGAACCACTATAAAATCTCGTGTTATTTACTTTTTGTTCATAAACTGTCTGTTGTCGTTTGTATTCTCTTGAAGGCTTGTCGTTTTTGACGTTCTCACGTCGTTGGCTAAAAACACAGTCAACAGGTATTTTGTCATTTTTAGATTTTTCATAAGATTAACATTGTGCTTTTAAAGTAAAGAATTTTATAACTCAAATGAACTTTTGTTAGAAAAGAATATGGACTATAATGTTAGATTTTCCAAGTAAATATTGGGATGTGAACTATTTACTTGTGTATTTTTGTAAATCAAGTAACTAAGTAACCAAACAAGCATATGGATGATTCTTAAAACCTTCTATTTCTCAAACTCTTGATTACACCTTACTTTTATTTCACTTATCTCATTTTATCATTTCATCAAAAAGACAACACCAAAATCTCAAATCTCTTTTCATTTCCATTTTTATTTATTTCATGTTACTAATTTTTTGTGTTATTTTCTACTAATCTTTTGGTTTTAGGTTACCTCCTTGTGGATCGACCGCCCGATCTATACTACAACCACCGCTTAGTGGTTGTCACGATTTGAGCACAAAACAAATTTTGGCGCCGTTGCCGAGGAGGTAGTTTTCAAAGGTTTAGTGAAATTTTTACCAAAATGTTAGTAACTTTATTTGTATTTTTGTTGGTATGAATATTGTGTTAGTATATTTTTTTAAAAAAAATTATTTACTAATTTTTAGTGAATTGGATTATTATTATAACAAACAAAAAACAAAAAAAAATCATAAAAACAAATTATTTATATTTTTTTTCTCCCTTTTTGCCTTTTCTTTTTTTTTTCTTTCGGTAAAACAAAAAAAATTATATATATATAAATATTCATATATATATATATATCTATAAAAAAAAAAAAGAAAAAAAGGGTAAAAAAAACGTAAGAAATTATATATTTTTTTTTATTTTTTTTCTTTTCCTTTCTTCTTGTTAAAAAAAAGAAGCATATAAATATATAATTTTTTTCTTTTTAGTTAATTTTTATTACATTTATCTTTCTTAATTTATTTTTATTTTTTTTAGTTTAATAAATATTTGAAAAAAAAAGAGATAAAACTTGTTATTTTATCTTCACTTCAATTCTCTTTTCTTTACTTTTTTTTTGTATTGATTATTTTGTTACTTTAGGTTCCTTAGTTTAGGCTTTTCTTTTTCTTTGCCTTAGTTTTCCTTAGAATGTAGGTTTTTTTTACAAAAAAAAACATAAAATTGCATTAAATTGTCATAAAAATTCAATCATAAAACGCTTAGTATTTGGAATAATTGTGTAATATTACAAAAGGTAGAAACTGATATTGTTCTGTCTAGAAAGATTGGTTGTTAAATAAGGTTTGTGATAGTGTTACCCTCCACACTTACCTGGGAACCTCGGGGAGTTCTGTCTAGGAAAGTGTGGGTCTAAAACGGTACCTTGGCAACCTTCCCAATCAGCTTGGGAACATTTCGAGCACACTATTACATTGTTGAACTTATTACTATAAGAAAACCAAGCTTGTTCAATTTCACTCTGCTTAAAGGTTGTTTGGTCGAAAAGGTTTAACTTGTGATCTACCATACTTACTAAGTAACCTCGGGGAGTTCTAGTAAGGCGTTGGAGATCACCCAAAAACCTCCAAATCTACCTGGGAACAAGTTTAACAAAAAAAAAATAAGAATAAAAAAATAAATCTAATTCTGATTTCTAAGAGTGGATGAATCATCACGAAACTTCTAGTGACACTTCTTCTGATTCATCCACCACTCCTTCCGGAACTCCTTCCACCAATCCTGCTTCTCCACAAACTTTAGCTAATAATAATCCATTCACAATGGCTCGCAATGATGAAATCCAACCAAGAACTCTCAATGACTACCTCCATCCTACTCGCACTTCCACGCCTTCATGCATTATCTTCTCTCCTAATATGCACGCATTAGACTTTAAACCTGGCATGATTCAACTCTTTCCCACATTTCATGGAATGGAAAACGAAATCCCATACGTGCTTATCAGAGAATTCGAGGAGACAGTAGCCACATTCTATAACCGATCTGAAAATGTCGATTCTGTGCGACTGAAGTTCTTCCCTTTCTCCTTGAAGGACAATGCAAAAAGTCGGTTATACTCTTTGAGACCTAGGTCTATTGGAACATGGGAGGAGATGACCAAATCCTTCTTTCTGAAACACTTCCCTAGCCATAAGACCAACAGTTTAAAATGATAGATTTCCACATTCTCCCAAAAGGACAATGAAACGTTCTATCAAGTCTAGGAAAGATTCAAAGATCTGTTGAATTAGTGCCCGCACCATGGCTATGAGAACTGGCGTTTGGTCAGTTACTTCTATGAAGGCCTCACGATCGTGAGCGCCAGTTTGTAGAAATTCTATGTGTGAATGCAAAAAATTGACCAAGGAAAAAATCTTTGGTCCCTAGTTAGACCACATGGCTAAAGGTCGAGTATTCATGCTATTAGGCTCGGGCCTGTGGGTCTTGGGAACATGGAATAATTTCCCTTAGAGCTTTCCTCGATGGAAGTATGGAAATTATAGGTGAACATTTCCCTAGGCTAATGGCCTCGCGCCATCAGGGCGATTCGTGTTATATTATTTTATAATATAATGTTTTAGATTAAATAAATGTGACAAAGAGTGCCACATATTGTAACATATAATAGAGAGTTACAATATTTAGATATATGAGATATATCCAAATAATGTAACATATTTGGTGTTACAAATTTGTAACTTCCAAATATTGCCCTTTATTGTGTAAATTTGTTGTTACACAATATTGAGATAAATTTCATAAATCCATATGTGATATGGCTGTTAGAGATATGATTTTAACCCTAATAATGTGTTTTGGGAGTTACAAAATCATTTGGGAGGGTTTGGAACCGTTTGGAAAAACAGCTCATTTTTTAGTGCTGAAAATGGTCGGTGGCCGCAGCCACTGAATGTTGGTGGCCGCGGCCTGTGAGACAGAGGCTAGTGGTCGTGGCCACTAATGTCTCTAGCCGTGGCCACAGGCTAAAAACTGACCATTTTTCAGTTTTTTCAATCTTTGTTGAACGGCTCAAAAAACCCAAATAACTCCCAAATCTCATTTTTAATTCCATATTAATCCAATTAAACATTGGTAACAGCCATGTGGGTTGGTGGAATTTGAAATTCAAAGGGTGTCTCTAAACTCTATAAATAGGAGCCTATAACTCACTTGTAAGACACAACATTTCCATCCATTAGAGCACTTGGCTAGAAACACCTTGAGGCTTGATAATTCCAAAAAGCATTTCCTATAATCTGTGAGAGATCCCTTAGTGCTTGAGTTCGGGGGAAATAAGCTTTTGGAGAAAGGTTTCAAACCTTGTTCAAGTTGGTGATCCCCAACACTCTTCACTTTGGTAGTGTGAGTGAGAGTTGTTTATCTTTTGTTTCTTGTTCCTTTCTTTCATTCTATTGCTTTTCATCTTTATATTGGTCTTCTCTATTTACTTGTATTTCTTGTTCAAGAGTTGTAATCTTTTCTTTTCTTTTGTTTCAAACACTTTCCTTTATTTGTAACCTTTTGCTTAGAGTTGTATTTTACTATTCTCTTCTTCTTCATCATCTTCTTCATTTTCTTTGTTTATTTGTAATTTTTAGTTATAGAGTTGTAACTCTTTTTAATCAATCATTATTTATTTGTAATATACTGCATAGAGTTGTAATTTATTATTATTTCCATTAAGGCAAAATACATATTTTCCTAACAATTCGCGCCTCAGATGGGCCTCATGCCTAGAAGGGTGTCTTGAACCATGCCACGCCTAGCCTCGCACAATGAGGCGCCACAGGCCTCGTCCAACCTCACACAGTGAGGTGCTCCTTGCCTCGGCCAGCCTCGCAGAGCGAGGCACTCCTTTCCTTGGCCAGCCTAGGCTAGCCTTTCACACCGAGGCACTTTAGGCCTCACCCAGCCTCGCACAGCGAGGCGCTCCTTGCCTCAGCTAGCCTCGCTCAGCAAGGCACTCTAGGCCTCGCCCAGCCTCGCACAGTGAGGCGCTCCATGCCACGCGAAGCCTCGTGCACCCGAGGGTCTCGCACCCTCGTACCCTCGCAAGTGCCTCGCACCAACGCACCCTCGTACCTTTGCAAGCGCCTCACATGCCTTGCCGCGCACCCGAGGGTCTCACACCCTCGTACCCTCGCATGCCTCGCCATGCACCTGAGGGTCTCGCACCCTCGCACCTTGTCATGCCTCGCCATGCACCCGAGGGTCTCGCACCCTCGCATGCCTCGCCATGCACTCGAGGGTCTCACACCCTCGCACCCTGTCATGTCTCACCATGCATCTGAGGGTCTCGCACTACGTTGGGCCTCGCACCCTCGCATGCCTCGCATGCATAACCATCAGGTACAAAGCACCCGTACGTGTACGGATGCAGGACGTACGACCATGAGGATGACATAAGCATGACCATGACATCTGTATAACACAAGTAGTGGAGGTACGGATTTGTATAGAGAGTGGAAGCACTACATGCATGCCTCTGACTAGGTACCAGGCCGACACCATGACCTTCTGCCCCACCACAACTTGTGTCACTACCCTGACAATGTACCTATGTACAATCTTGTCCCCAGGGACCACAATGTATGAGGAGCCATTAGAGCTCCATTATAAATAGATCATTACCCCTCCAGAAAAGGGGTTGGAAAATGGATTGTATGTTAAGGCTATTGAGCAATATATAATTTCGACTCCATTGTAGTTCTGCATATTTACTCTTTCAAGTTTTCACCATCTTCTTCTAAGATACCTTTGGCAATACAGTCTTAGTTTTCTAACCTTATATCGTTGATGAGATTTCACCGTCAACAGTTTGGCGCTGTTTGTGGGAAGAACAAGAATCAAGCCAACGTTCTTTCATCACTTTCCAGAAAAGAAAGATGCCAAGGCATTCACAACACTTGCGGCAGCTACAAGACGTTGAGGTTCACCTGAATGGAGAACGAATGAGGGCTTCCAGGAAAGACCCTCCTCCGCCTGGGCATGGAAATATGCTGGAGGAATGTCCTCCCCTAGGGGAGGAGAAGGAAGCATCGTCCCCGGCTGTCCAGCCCGACGGAGGTTACTCAAAGCTGCCAGTGTACCCACATCCTCGGTCCCCGGTGGCACCATGCTCAGGCTACCAAGACCTGGGTCCCTCGACGCACAGGCCAGGCAAGAGTCCCTGAGTACACTCGGTAAGTTTCGGCTTAAGGAATTGCTTCTACAAGGATGAGATTCGCGAGTTGCATAAAATGACCCAACTACTCTAGAATTTGGACCATTAACGAAAACTATACATAGATCCTAATCCTTAATAGAACTTACAAGTGAAAAGATCATAACATTATTAAAAACTTGTAAAAACAAATGTCAAACTTACATAAAACTCAAAGTAGGATATGGGATCCCATTGTTTTAAAATCAAAACATAACATACTTGTAATTAAAAGAGATTACATAAATAAGTGCGGAAAAATACACATAAAACCATAAGTAAAGACTTCATCCTCGAATCGAAACTCTCGGCTCTTTGAATCCATTCCGCCTTAATACACATTCCCCATGCATCCAAGAACCCTTCCCGCCACTAAAGCTATTTTCCTGCACATATAAACAAAAAGGAGTGAGCCTAATGCCCAGCAAGGAAAATCTAACATATAACCATATACATAAAATTCATAATGTAACATAAAACATATCATAACACTTATGTCACATACATACTATAATGGCCATTATTACTTGGGGTCCCATAAACTAAACAAGTCATATGCCCATTAGATTAGTGGGGCTTGCTAGCTAAGCAAGTCATATGCCCATAATCTATTTGGGGCTTGTTAGTTGTATAGGTCTTATGCCTAAGTCTGCAAACATCCTTAACATAGCATATTACATAACATAAAATCATAAGATAACATATAAAATCATATAACACATAAATCCTATCCTATTTTCCTTACCAAAATAACCGGGATATGAGAACTGATTTGGGACCTTGGAACACTCCTAAAAACCATTTATAATAGGGTGAGTATATTGAAGAAAAGGGATGAAAGTGATGAAGGAAATATACTATCAAAATATACTTACCAAAAACCTTGTGCTCAAGAACTAGATTTCCTAACCAAGAATAGGAATAAGGTTAGAATACTGAGTAGAAGACTATGAGAACTTTAAAGAAAATAATACAGAAATAGACTAGATTTTGGGATACCTTGAAGACTTATATGACCAATCTAAACCTTGAACCGAAATGTGAATAAACCTTACTTCCCCAAGTGTTTGGTAAGCTTATAGTGATCAAGCTTATAATTCCCAACCCAAGTGTTTACACTCTCACGATAACCTAGCAACTTGCAGCCTCTGAACTTAGCTTAATAGATGAATAAATGGTTGGGTACTAGGTCCTATTTATAGAGTTTAGGAATGAAAATATCTTCATTTAACTTGAATAAAAATAATGTCTTTTTAAGTGAAAAACATTTGAATTATCGTTTAGTAGAGGCTGAAGACTCGTTCAGAAAGATGCTGGACTTATCAAGAGGTTGAAGATTTGAATGGAGAACATTTTCAAAATGTTTCAAAATGCCCTGAAGGAGGCGATATATCGCCTGGGCCAGTATGCCCGAGGCAATCGTGCAACTTTTTTTTTTTTCGTGCTGCGATATATCGACATACGCTGAATATTTAAACACGAAATTACACATTTTTAGCTTAATTTGAATTGAGTAAACAGCCTTGACTAAGCCCTCTAACGTTTTCAAAGCTGTTGACTGACCCTAGGATATTCAAATTTTAACCTTAATAAATTTAATCCTCAAAATACTTAATCATTATTAAACATACACATGACATGTGCTATTATCTTATGGGGTCTTATCTAAACCTTATAATATAATAAATATTACCCTCAATATTAGTCATATTAATCAAACCTTAGGTTAATTAATATTCCTAGACTATAGGTTAAACTTAGAAAATCTACAAGTGTTACTATGAGTGTCCAAATAAATCCCGGTCTGAACCAAAAATCCACAGTCACAACAATAATACTACTATTACTATTATACTACTATCTAACTAGCTAAGTAAAGTTCTTGGACTCTACAAAAGGTGTTGAAAATTTCGTCGCGGACCACTTGTCCCGACTTGAATTCAGCGATCTTGCTGATGGTCAACCTATTCATGATGATTTTCCCAATGAACAATTGCTTTATGTTGCTAAGTTACCGTGGTATTCTCACATTGTAAACTACTTAGTAACAGGTGAACTCCCATCTGAATTGTAATGCCCCGAAATTCCTAATGCGGTTTAATGGCTGGATTAGTAGGTCAGGAGGGCCATAACTGTTTAATTATGCCATTAAATGAATATATGCATGTTTATAAGAATTATATTATAATATGATGTTATATGCATGCATGTGGGTCCACATTTTATTAGTATGATATTTTGGTCATTTGGCCTGTTGAGGGCATATTTGTATATTTGGGTGCATATTGTGATTTGTGAATGAGATCCCATTATTATGGAGATATATTCGAGCTATTCGGCATGAGACAGTCTTATATTATAAATTAGCGGTTTTGTCATAACGGGGGTCTTTTATTGGGATATTGAATTATAAGAATGTTATTTGATGATTAATTGGGAGTTATTGAGATCAGAAGGAAATTCTGGGAGTTTGACTATAATGTCCCCGGGGGTGTTTTCGAGACCCCGAGCACTAGGTTTTATTTGAGGTTACTTAAGCTTGAAGTAGCTTGTCAGATAGAACGTACGTTAGAAAAACCTCTCGTTCTCTTTCCGTTAGTTCGTTTTACCGTTCGAAGCATTTTCGAAGAAATCTCGAGTTCTAGGAGTCGAAATCAAGAGAGGATCAAGGCATAGCGATCCTAGGAAAGATTAGAAGCTTCTTGACCGAAGGATTTGATGAGAGACAACCCAATTAAAGGTAATATAAGTTTTAAGTTTTGAGTTTTTAGAGTTTCTAAGCTTAGAATTGGATTTTGTGAATCGTTGAGTTTTTGGTTCGTTCGAGCCTTGGGATTTGATGGTTTTGGATCATTGGGAAGCTTGGAAACTTTGATTTGATGTTTTGGAAGTGTTTAGGTATGTTTTTGGAGGGTTTTGGATGAAGGAGGACGTGTTTGGGGATGGCTCTGGGTTGGGGGTCACAGCCCTGTTCTTGGGCGCCGTGGCCCTAGCTCGAAGAAGTAGGTGGAGCAAGTTTTGTTACAAAAATATGTATATTGCCTCAATGGAAATAATAATAAATTACAACTCTATGCAATACATTACAAATAAATAATGATTGATTAAAAAGAGTTACAACTCTATAACTAAAAATTACAAATAAACAAAGAAAATGAAGAAGATGATGAAGAATAAGAGAATAGTAAAATACAACTCTAAGCAAAATGTTACAAATAAAGGAAAGTGTTTGAAACAAAAGAAAAGAAAAGATTACAACTCTTGAACAAGAAATACAAGTAAATAGAGAAGAACAATATAAAGATGAAAAGCAATAGAATGAAAGAAAGGAACAAGAAACAAAAGATAAAGAACTCTCACTCACACTACCAAAGTGAAGAGTGTTGGGGATCACCAACTTGAACAAGGTTTGAAACCTTTGTCCAAAAGCTTATTTCCCCCTACCTCAAGCACTAAGGGATCTCTCAAAGATTATAGAAAATGCTTTCTGGAATTATCAAGCCTCAAGGTGTTTCTAGCCAAGTGCTTTAATGGATAGAAATGTTGTGTCTTACAAGTGAGCTATAGACTCCTATTTATAGAGTTTAGAGACACCCTTTGAATTTCAAATTCCACCAACCCCATGGCTGTTACCAATGTTTAATTGGATTAATATGGAATTAAAAATGAGATTTGGGAGTTATTTGGGTTTTTTGAGCCGTTCAACAAAGATTGAAAAAACTGAAAAATGGTCAGTTTTTAGCCTATGGCCGCGGCCAGAGACATTAGTGGCCACTAGCCTCTGTCCCACAGGCCGCGGCCACCAACATTCAGTGGCCGCGGCCACCAACCATTTTCAGCACTAAAAAATGTGCTATTTTTCCAAACGGTTCCAAACCCTCCCAAATGATTTTGTAACTCCCAAAATACATTATTGGGGTTATAATCATATCTCTAACAGCCATATCCCATATGGCTTTATAAAATTCATCTCAATATTGTGTAACAACAAATTTACACAATAAAAGGTAATATTTGGAAGTTACAAATTTGTAACACCAAATATGTTACATAATTTGGATATATCTCATATATCTAAATATTGTAACTCTTTATTATATGTTACAATATGTCACACTCATTGTCACATTTATTTAATCTAAAACATTATATTATAATATAATATAATATTACATTGAGATGGTTAAATTTGATCAATACTTTCTCAACATAGTGGGCTTGCCCTAACGCAAAACCCCCCCACTATGTTTCTTTACTTTGATACTGAGTATGGTATCAACTTCTCCAATATCTTTCATCTTGAAGGTTGATGATAAAAACCTCTTCGTTTCTTATATCCCTTTCATGCTATTACTTAGAATAAGCATGTCATCCACATATAAGCAAACAATGATCACATATCCCTTACAAGTTTTGGAATATAAACACTTGTCTCCATTGTTATGTCTAAACCCATTAGACATGATGGCTTGATCAAATTTCTCATGCCATTGCTTAGGAGCTTGTTTCAATCCATATAAGGAATTTACAAGTCTACAAACTTTATGTTCATATTTTGGTAGGAAAAACCCTTCGGGTTGTTCCATATAGACCTCCTCATTGAGGTCACCATTAAGGAATGACGTTTTGACATCCATTTGATGAACATACAAGTTTTGTATAGAAGCTAAAGCGAACAAAATTCTTATAGAAGTTGTTCTTGCAACAGGCGCATAGGTATCGAAATAATTGATACCCTCTTTTTGCCTAAACCCTTTAGCTACTAATCTCACTTTAAAGGTTTGGATAGTGCCGTCAGTGTGGTATTTTCTCCTAAATACCCACTTACACCCAATTTGCTTAGACCCTGGTGGGAGGTCTACCAATTCCCAAGTGTTATTGGAAATAATGGAATCCATCTCATCATTGATGACTTCTTTCCAAAATGCATTATCTCTCGATTGCATAGCTTCTCTATAAGTCTTAGGATCATCCTCAACGAGAAGTACATTAGGAATTTTCCTAATGACTTCCTCTCTATTTCCTTCTACCATGTAGAATGAAATTCGTTGAGAATCTATCTCATCCACTACTAGACTTTTATGATTTTTAATTCTTTGACTTCTTCTAGGTTTAAAGGGTTGCTTTACATCCTTTTGAGAAGTCTCCTCTTGAGAATCAACTTTGGATGTAGAAGCTTGAGAATTGTTCTCATATAACAAATTCTCCTTTAGAGATGTTGAAGCTTGAGAATTGTTGTCACATAACATATTCTCAAAAAATTCAACTTCTCTAGATTCAATCACAACATTAGACTCTAAGTCTAATAGCCTATGAGCTTTACTATTGTTGGCGTAACCAACAAAAGCACACTTTATGGCTCTTGAACCTAACTTTGTTCTATTAGGTTCATTTTTCTTGCAATATGCAAGACACCCCCACACTTTGAAGTACCCTGTGTTGGATTTTCTTCCTTTCCATAACTCATACGGAGATATCTCATTTTTCTTCATCGGTATTTGATTAAGAATGTGACAAGCGGTTAAAAGCGCTTCACCCCATAAGTTGAAGTTCAACTTAGAAAACACCAACATAGAATTTATCATCTCTAGATAAGTCCTATTTTTCCTTTCGGCAACACCAATGTGTTGTGGTGTATAAGGTGCAGTGCACTCATGAATTATACCATTTTCTTCACAAAATGTATTGAATTCATAAGAGAAGTACTCTCCTCCTCTATCACTTCTTAGCACCTTAATCTTTTTATTTAGTTGATTTTCAACTTCTAATTTATACAATTTAAAAGAATCAAAAGTTTCATCTTTATGCTTTAAAAGAAACACATAGGTATATATACTAAAATCATCTATAAAAGTAAGAAAATACATTTTACCACCTCTAGTTAAAACACCATTTAATTCACAAAGATCACTATGGATTAAATCTAGTAAATTAGATGATCTTTCTACACTAGGATATGGTTTCTTAATCATTTTTGCCTTAACACATGTTTCACATTTACCATAGTTGTTAATATTTCATGCAATCATACCACACTTTACTACTCTTTTCATGGTTGAAAAACCTATATGCGATAGTCTAAGATGCCACAAAAATAAAGAATCATACTCAATAATATAGGCGGAATTAGCATTTTTATTGATAACATTGAAAGTTACATCATTGGTGCACAATTTAACCATTCCCTCACAAGAGTACCCTTTTCCCAAGAATACATTTGATTTGGTAAGTATAAGTTTATCGGACTCAAAAGCGGCTTTAATGCCGGGCTTGCCAAGCAAATCACCACTTACCAAGTTTCCACTCATTTTGGGAACATAAAGTACATTCACTAATGTAACTTTCTTGCCGGAGGTGAAGTAGTCTTCAAGAGTACCTTTGCCAAGTACCTTGGATTTGCCCTCATTTCCCATTTGTATCTCATGGTTGCCCTTTGACTCTTCAAAGGTCTTGAACAATGATTTGTCATAGGTGACATGGACGGTGGCACATGTATCATACCACCACCCTTTCACCTTGCCTTGGACCGCATTCACCTCACTAAGGGTAGTAACTATGTTTTCCTCTTGAGTTGTATTCACCTTAGGTCCTTGTTGGTATTTTCTATGCCTACACTCTCTAGCATAGTGACCCTTTTTCCCACACACAAAGCAAGGGCCTTTCTCGCCCTTAAACTTGTTTGGGTTGGTTTTTGGACCCAAAGGTTTCTCATTACCATTTTTCCCTTTGTTTTTGGGATGTTTTGGTTGTGACACCGCATTTGCTTTGGAAGTCTCTCCATTAGACCCCTCCACAAGTTTATCTCTACATATCGATTCCTTTTCAATTCAAATATGTTTTTGGATTTCCTCCAAAGAATAATCCTCATTTTTATGAAGGATTCTTTTCCTATAGCTCTTCCAAGTTGGTGGTAATTTAGCCACTATAGCACCAACTTGAAAGGCCTCGGGAAGCTCAATCATTAACACTTTCAATTTGTTAACAATTATTTGCAATTCATGAATTTGAGGAAGAATAGGTTTATCACCTAAAAATTCGAAAGTGAAGTATTGAGATATCAAAAACTTTTTGGTACCTTCCTCTTCCGCCTTAAACTTTTTCTCAAGTGCTTCCCATATCTCCTTGGCCGATTTGGTCTCGGTGTAGAGGTCATAGAGCCTATCGGATAGGGCATTAAGGATATGACCCCTACAAATAAGGTTGTCCTCTTCTCTCTTCCTTCTTTTCTCCACCTCCTCGGGAGTGTCTTTGTCGGATGGCTCGGCTAGAGGTGCCAAGGATGACTCAAGGATGTAGGCTATCTTGAGTGTTGTCAAAAGGAATTTCACCTTGTCTTGCCACCTAGTGAAATTGGATCCATCAAACCTATCCAACCTCACTAGGTCTTGGTTCATGATCTTGATGGTCTCACCTTCCATTGAAACAAACAAGGGTTAAGCTTTTGAATGTTAGGAAAATATGTATTTTGCCTTAATGGAAATAATAATAAATTACAACTCTATGCAATATATTACAAATAAATAATGATTGATTAAAAAGAGTTACAACTCTATAACTAAAAATTACAAATAAACAAAGAAAATGATGAAAAAGAAGAGAATAGTAAAATACAACTCTAAGCAAAAGGTTACAAATAAAGGAAAATGTTTGAAACAAAAGAAAAGAAAAGATTACAACTCTTGAACAAGAAATACAAGTAAATAGAGAAGAACAATATAAATATGAAAATTAATAGAATGAAAGAAAGGAACAAGAAACAAAAGATAAACAACTCTCACTCACACTACCAAAGTGATGAGTGTTGGGGATCACCAACTTGAACAAGGTTTGAAACCTTTGTCCAAAAGCTTATTTCCCTCTAACTCAAGCACTAAGGGATCTCTCACAGATTATAGGAAATGCTTTTTGGAATTATCACGCCTCAAGGTGTTTCTAGCCAAGTGCTCTAATGGATAGAAATGTTGTGTCTTACAAGTGAGCTATAGGCTCCTATTTATAGAGTTTAGAGACACCCTTTGAATTTCAAATTCCACCAACCTCTATGGCTGTTACCAATGTTTAATTGGATTAATATGGAATTAAAAATGAGATTTGGGAGTTATTTGGGTTTTTTGAGCCGTTCAACAAAGATTGAAAAAACTGAAAAATGGTCAGTTTTTAACTTGTGGCCGCGGCCACTAGCCTCTGTCCCACAGGCCGCGGCCACCGACCATTTTTAGCACTAAAAAATGTGTTATTTTTCCAAACGGTTCCAAACCCTCCCAAATGATTTTGTAACTCCCAAAACACATTATTGGGGTTAAAATCATATCTCTAACAGCCATATCACATATGGCTTTATGAAATTCATCTCAATATTGTGTAACAACAAATTTACACAATAAAGGGTAATATTTAGAAGTTACAAATTTGTAACACCAAATATGTTACATTATTTGGATATATCTCATATATCTAAAAATTGTAACTCTTTATTATATGTTACAATATGTGACTCTCTTTGTCACATTTATTTAATCTAAAACATTATATTATAATATAATATAATATTACATTATATTATAAAATAATATAACAATTTTTGCCTTGCTGGACGTCGCGGCCCTTGCTCCTGGAGTGGCTGGGGGCCGCTGCCCAAGGTGTTAGGGTCGCAACCCTTGGATAGTTTTGAGCCCATTTGAGTGTTTTGGCCCCGGGAACTTGGTTTTAGGCCTTGTGATGGTTCCTACTACCCGGATTAGTGGGGATTGATGTCCCGGAGGCTAGATCTTTGTTTGGGAACCTTTGATATTCATTTTATTGATGGTGTCCTATATTTTGTTATGACTAGGTGACCGCTAAAGGCTCAAAGGTTGATTGTTCTCAAGGGTCGTTTTTATATTAATTCTCGCTCGAATCAGATGTAAGAAAACTGCACCCCATATGTGACATGCATGATTATTCTTGAGGCATGATGATTATGTAAATGTGGACATGGATTGATTATTGAATGCTTAGCAAATCTTGCTCACTTGTGCATGGTACTGACTAATTAGTCAGATTAAAGGTGTCAGTATCAACTGTGAAGCTGGGACTTATTAGTCAAGTTCGGCAATGGTACTGGGCACTGGTCACACAATGTTGACTTATAAGTCAGGACAGCCTTAGCGTGTTCAACGTAAGCCAATAAAGATTAGATCTAATTGACATCTGCATTAAATGACTCAGAAGATTAATGCCGGACCGACCTCAAGTTCGATGAAAACTAAAAGCGCTTGTGTGACTTACTCATCAGTCACTCATCTGTTAAGTTAGAGACTTACCCATCAGTCTCTCATCTGTTTAAGCTAGTGACTTACCCAGCAGTCACTCAACTGTTGAAGCTAGGGACTTACCCAACAGTCACTCATCTGTTTAAATTAGTGACTTGCTTGTCAGACACTCATTATGGTTTACCAGAACCTCAAGTGATATTCACTCATCTGTTTAAGAGCTATAAGCTCTGTGTTATTATAATAATAATCAGTTGTTAATATCTACATGAATTATTGTGTTTCCTTGCTGGGCTTTGGCTCATGGGTGCTATGAGGTGCAGGTAAAGGGAAAGAAAAGCTCACCCAGCCTTGAGTGGAGAGCTTAGGTGGTGTTGTGTACATATGCGGCCGCTTGACCACCACGGCCAAGGAGTTCTCAGAGGAACTAGGGGGTTTACTCTATTTTTGCCGCTTAGGTCGGCGGGTTTGTAAATTTGAAACAGTAATGACCAATTTGAGTTGTAAATAACTTGTAAAACGTTTTTATGGGCCCATGAATAGTTTTATGTATTTAATAAAATATCTCATTTCCTTTTTATTGGTTTTCCACCTTAGCCTGTTAATAACACTTAGAAGCACGTTTTTAACCAAAGGACTCGGGTAGCGAGTCAAATTTCCGGTTCACCGTAACTGTTCTGGGGTAACCAAGGCGTTACAACTTGGTATCAGAGTGTGCCAAGGTTAAGGTTCCTGTAGACTAGCTGGGCATGTATACACATCACTGAAGTTAAGTTGGACTCGTGGTTTGGTAACTATTTATGTAGTTATATGTATAACTGCTTAAATATAGTATATATGCTTTACCTGTATTCATGAGACACCATGTTAAACCTGTGCCCTGAAATATTATATCCTCAGCAAATGTGTGCTAATTAGTACTGAGATTGCTGGAACATACTTATTAGTATGGTTGATTGTGAATTATTATGTGATACATGCTAAGTGCTAAATGCTATAAACATGTG
The DNA here is from genome assembly GCF_963169125.1 of Humulus lupulus. Lineage (NCBI taxonomy): Eukaryota > Viridiplantae > Streptophyta > Magnoliopsida > Rosales > Cannabaceae > Humulus > Humulus lupulus. The sequence goes on along the minus strand of NC_084794.1, from coordinate 89,556,762 downwards.
TCTGCCTGTATATTTGTATGACAGTGGAATGTGATAATTGTCTGCTTGTTCTTGGACCGTAAGGCGGCAAGAGGTTTAGTTATTACTACCTGACTGGCCGTATTGATCATTATTTCAGCAAGGTATCAGAAATAAGAATGAATCCAGGGCAGACAGATACTTCAGCTGGCCAAAGTGATCACGACCAGAATAATAATAGTCAGGGTCAGGAAAATGACCAGTCACAGATTCCACAGCCAGCTCATGTAAACTAGCAGCAGATAATCAGTGATTTGCAGGCAACAGTGTTGAGACAGGGGAAGAGCTTTGTCTCCTGAGACAACAGCAAGCGCCTGTAGTGGCCAGTGTATCAGAGGCACCTCCTGTGTCGGTGCCAGCAGTAGAGTAGCTGCCTAAGGTTTGAAATAAATGGGAACCTCTTTATGAAAGGTTCAGGAAGCAACAACCACCAGTTTTTTAGGGCAGTGCAGATCCTGCCAAGGCAGAACAATGGATGAGTATGATTACCACTATCCTTGATTTCATGAGGGTAACTGGTAATGAGAGGGTGGCATGTGCCACTTATATGTTTTGGGAGGATGCCGAAATTTGGTGGGAGGTTATTACCCAGACCAAGAATGTTAATGCTCTGAGTTGGGAAGAGTTTCAAACTCTGTTTAATGAGAAATACTACAATGATGCCATCAGGGCAGCTAAAGCTGAGGAGTTCATCAGGCTACTTCAGGGAAGTTTGTCAGTCACTGAGTATGCCTTAAAGTTTGATCGGTTGGCGAAATTTTCCATGGAGCTAGTGCCCACTAATGGGACTAGAAGAGAGAGATTTCTTCAGGGGATTTAGCCCAGATTAGCTCGTGATGTGCGTATCACCACTGTGGCTGGGGTTACTACCTATGCACAGGTGGTTGAGAAGGCATTCACAGCTAAGAGTGCGAAGAACAAGATCTGGCATGACAGTGCAGCCAGAAAGGATTTCAGGAGGACAGGTCCTCCATTGGTGGATTCTGGTAGGGGTGTAGGCCCCAGTGAAACAAAGAGGAAGGTTCCTGACACCTTCCCAGTTCCAAGTCCTGATAGGCAGCCCCGTGGTATTTCAATGGGTCGTTCAGTTGGTAGTGAAGCCTGGAAGACTCGTCCTGAATGCCCTAGATGCAAGAGGTATCATTTGGGAGAGTGTAGGGCAAAGGCCTACTACTTGTGTGGAGCAGTAGGTCATTTTAAGAAGGATTGCCCTCAGGCAAGAAAAGAAGAACCTAGGAAAGCAGACAGCTCGACCTTAGCTCGAGTGTTCGCATTGACACAAGCTGAGGCTGAGGCTTCTTCCTCAGTAGTTACAGGTCAGCTTCTTAGTGCTGGAACCCCTTATAATGTATTGATTGATTCTGGTGCTACACATTCTTTTGTTGCTAGTAGTATTATTGATAGATTGTGTAGACCCTGTGAATTTTATGCTGTGGGGTTTGGTACTTTTGCTACCCACTGGGGAGTTAGTGGTATCCAAGAGGGAGGTCAAATCTTTGCCAGTGACAGTAGAGGGCAGAGAGTTATCAGTGGATTGGATAGAGTTGGTTATGACTGACTTCGATATGATATTGGGTATGGATTGGTTGGCAATAGGGAGATAAAACACATTCTGGAAAAGACAGTAAATCCCGACCGCAAAAATTGGTCTACACGTCTTCTAGACGCTCTTTGGCCATACCGCACTGCTTTCAAATCCTCTCTTGGGATGTCTCCCTATTGACTTGTCTTTGGAAAAGCTTGTCATTTACCTATCGAGCTCGAGCATAAAGCGTATTGGGCTATCAAAGCCCTAAACTTTGATTTGAATGCCGCAGGTATCAATTGCAAACTCCAGTTGTCCGAAATTGAGAAGTTGAGAAATGATGCATATGACAATTCTAGAATTTATAAAGCGAAATTGAAAATCGCTCACGATAAATAAATCATGCGAAAACACTTTGAGCCAGATCAGAAAGTACATCTGTATGATTCTCGCTTGCACTTGCACCCTGGTAAACTGTGATCGCGATGGATTGGTCCATTTATTGTGAAGCAAGCATTTCCCAACGGTTCTGTTGAGATCGAGGACCCAACCAATGGGAGAATTCTTCGAGTCAATAGCCAAAGACTAAAGCATTATATTGAGAGTGTGAGTCATGTTGAAGAGGTCCTTTTTGTGTTTGAATGGTTTGTTTGTTTTTTTTATTTATTTATTTTTCCTTTTATTTTCCTGTATCTTTTTTTTTTGTTGTATGTTGTTTGTTTTGGAGTATTGTCAATAGGCTATTTTCGCTCTCGCCTCGTGGACATGGTCATCATCCAGGTGTTCTCTTTCCTTACCTTTTTCATTGATTATTCATTTTGACATTGAGGACACTGTCTAATTTTTGGTTGGGAGTGGTGAGCATGCATTAGCTTTCATTTGAACAACCTTATTGTTGTGTCATTAGCATTAATTTGGAAAACATTATTGTCTTGTTGAATTTTTAAGTCAAATTTTCTCAAAATTATCCAAGCATGAGTATAACTTGTTGGTTTGAGTTAGTTCGTACTATGTTTAGCTATTAAGAAGTGATTTTCAGAGTTCTTTTGTGCACTTTCCAAACATGTGATAAATTGGTTGTTAACACAAATAGTTGAGAGAAATTTCAAGTTTAAAGTTTTTAATTTTTTGGTGAGTTGTGAGAGTTGAGAAAAATACTTTTTGAACTTTTATTGATCATTTGAGTTGGTAAAGTAACATCTTTGGAATTTAAAACATAACATTTAATAGATGGATGTTTCTCATTTAAGAATGAGTCTTTGTAATAATTTTTAAATTTATGTTCAATTTATTATGTTTGTAATTTCCTTTCATTTTTGTGTTGTCTCTTGTCAAGAAAAAAAAAGAAGGAAAAGAATGATGAAAAAAAAAAGAAGAATGTTGAAAAAAATGAAAGAAAAAAAAAAACAAGAGCAATATTTTCCTCTATTATTTTGTAGTTGTTGAAAAAAAATTATATTACTATTATTTTGCGTAATTGTATTAAAAAAACAAATTTTATTATCATTATAGTTCCTTTTCTTATTTATCATTTGTAGTTAGTTGTCATTTTGTGTAATTGTATTAAAAAAACAATTTTATTATCATTGTAGTTCCTTTTCTTATTTATCATTTCTAGTTAGTTGTCATTTTGTTCTTTGAGTTTTCTCATGTAAATCCCAAAGGTTGTTTGTCATTTGAATTTCAATAAGTTGATTTGCATATCTTGTGATCAATACTTGTTCAAATTTCTTGTCCTAAAAAGTTTATCTTTTCTCATTTAAGCGTAAACTGTTACATTTCCAACTCCAAGAGTGTAATCATTCCCGTACAAATACTTTCAATGCCCATGAGGAATTTGGAGTTGAGACATTTATACTTTTGAGATTTTTTGATACTATTTTTGTTATGACTTGCAATAAAAAAGAATATGGTTTGGTGCACACACACAGAACTCTGGAATCGCAACTGAAATAGTTTAGATAGTAATTTCAGACTTCTTGCTGATACTTTGAAAATGTCTAGATGATTTTGCTTCGTTTGACTTGATTATTCAACTGGACAATTTTCTTTTTCGCTTGAATTGCTAGGGACTAGCAATAAGCTAGTTGGGGTTGTGATTAGTGGTGAAAAATGCATATTTATTGATCTTAATGGTAAAAATAAATTAAGTTTAATTAATATTTTCATGGAATTAATATCATTTATTTTATAAATGAAAATATTTGATTATAATTTAATTTATTGTTATTTTGTAAGAATTAAAGTTGCATTTTGGCATAAAGAAAAAGAAAGAAAGAATCAAAAGTGAAAAAAATAGTTGAAAAGTGGCATTTTTTAAGGGAATTAGGCTCAAAATGAGCCCAAACAAGCCCAAGCCTAAGCCCAAGCTTGCCACCACCTGGACATGTGGTGCGTTTCTATTGGCTGCACTTGGTCAACACTTTCAGCCACCTTTCAACCCAATTTTTATGAGTTTTGGGTCTTGCACCTTTCCATTTTGAGCTCTTAAGCTCATATTTTGTGCTATTTTAGAAAAATGACAAAATAACCATTCACTAAAATAGCTAGGTTAATATTAATAATAAGATTTGATTTTTCAAAATCATATTTTATTATTAAGATTTCAAATTTATTTTGTAGACCCCATTTCTAATTTAGTTTATTTTTAGTCCTTTTCTCCTTCTATAAATAGGGACTCTTCTTTCACATTCGATATGTAATTTTTAGAGTAAAGAAACTACAGCAAAATTTCTACTCACTTTCTTCTCATATTTTCTTCTTAGAATTTTCTGAGAATCATGAGCATAATGGCCTAATCTTCCTAGGAAGGTTAGGGATGATTCCATATGCTAGTGATGTTATTTTGCAACTTTGATTTACTATGTTCTTAATATAATGTATTTGAGTTATTTATGTTATTTCATCCTCATCTCTATTTTGTTATCTTTATTTACTTGCACTAATAGTATATAGGATTAGTCATGCTCTTTATATGTGCTTCTAATTAGTAAAAGTAATATTGATACATAATTTTATGTCTAATCTTCTATTGCATTATTGCCCTTGGATATTTTGTCATTTTTAGATTTTTCAAAAGATTAACATTGTGCTTTTAAAGTAAAGAACTTTATAACTCAAATGAACTTTTGTTAGAAAAGAATATAGACTTTAATGTTAGATTTTCCAAGTAAATGTTGGGATGTGAACTATTTACTTGTGTATTTTTGTAAATCAGGTAACTAAGTAACCAAACAAGCATATGGATGATTCTTAAAACCTTTCTATTTCTCAAACTCATGATTACACCTTACTTTTATTTTACTTATCTCATTTTATCATTTCATTATAAAGACAACACCGAAATCTCAAATCTCTTTTCATTTCCATTTTTATTTATTTCATGTTACTAACTTTTTGTGTTATTTTCTACTAATCTTTTGGTTTTAGGTTACCTACTTGTGGATCGACCACCCGATCTATACTACAACCACCGCTTAGTGGTTGTCACGATTTGGGCGTTAAACACAAACCTTTCTTTGAAATGGAATAGTCCTTAGCCACTCTAGCTAGGACATTCCTTCTAACCACCTGCAACTGTATATCATCCAACTAACCCTCTCTTATCCTCTCTAGAAGGGTCAATTGTAAGGTAATATTGGCCAACTGGCCCAAAACCATCTTTATCCTTGCTCTAGCCATCTCCTCTGCCCACTCCTTTGATATCTGTGTAGAGCTGAATAACTATCCCGAGCCCCTCCAGCTCAACGCATCTGCCACCACATTGGCTTTCCTTGAGTGGTAAAGGATATCAGAATCATAGTCCTTCACCAACTCTAACCAACGCCTCTGCCTCATATTCAAGTCCTTCTGGGTGAAGAAATATTTCAAGCTCTTATGATCGGTGTATTTCTCGCACTTTTCTCCATATAAATAATGTCGCCAAATTTTTAGTGCGAATACTACTGCTGCCAACTCCAGGTCATGGGTAGGATACCGCTGCTCATACTCCTTCAGTTGCCGTGACGCATAAGCAATAACCTTCTCATTCAGTATCAACACGCATCCCAATCCCAATATCGATGCGTCACAGTATACCAAAACGTCCCTCCCTCCGAAGGAAGACTCAACACAGGAGCAGTAATCAATCATCGCTTCAGTTCTTGGAAGCTATTCTCACACTTGTCAGACCAGACGAACTTCAAATTCTTTTGTGTCAATTCTGTCATCGGTGCAGCAATCTTCGAGAACCCTTCCACGAACCGTCTGTAATATCCCGCTAATCCAAAGAAGCTCCTAACCTCTGAGGCATTCCTTGGCCTCAGCCAATATCTCACTACCTCTACCTTAGCTTGATCCACCTTAATCCCATCTCCACAGATAATGTGTCAAAGGAATGTCACTTCTGGTAGCCAAAACTCGCACTTCTTAAACTTGGCATACAGTCGATGCTCTCTGAGTCTCTGCAATACTTGCCAGAGATACTGCTCATGCTCTGCCTCTGAACTGGAGTAAACCAAAATGTTTTCAGTGAACACAATCACAAACTGATCCAAGAATTCCTTGAACACCTTGTTCATTAAGTCCATGAATGTTGCTGGGGCATTGGTCAAACCAAATGACATGACCAAGAACTCATAATGCCCATACCTCATTTGGAAGGTCGTCGTCGGTATATCATCGTCCTTGATCTTCAGCTGGTGATACCAAATTGAAGATCAATCTTTGAGAATACTGTCTTTCCCTACAGCTGATCGAACAGGTCATCGATCCTTGGTAAGGGGTATTTGTTCTTGATGGTCAACTTGTTTAATTCTCTGTAGTCTATACACATTCTCAGAGTCTCATCCTTCTTCTTCACAAATAGAACTGGAGTGTCCCATTGTAATGCCCCAAAATCCCTAATGCAGTTTAGTGGTTGGATTAGTAGGCCGGGAGGGCCATAATTGATTTATTATGTCATTAAATGATTATATGCATGTGTTATGTGAATTATATTATAATATGATGTTAAATGCATGCATGTGGGTCCACATTTCATTATAAAGGCATTTTGGTAATTTGACCCGTTGAGGGCATATTTGTATATTTTGGTGCATGTTTGTGATTTATGGATGAGATCCCATTATTATGTGGATATGTTCGAGCTATTCGGCATGAGAAGATTGTAGGATGCAAGTTAGCAGTTTTGTCATAACGGGGTCAATTATTGGGATATTGGATAATGATAATGATTATTTGAGGATATATTGGGAGTTAGTGATATCAGGAGGAAATTCTAGGAGTTTTGACTATTTTGTCCCCGGGGGCGTTTTTGGGACCCCGAGCATTAGGATTTATTTGAGGTTACTTAAGCTTGAAATAAACTGTCAGAAAGAAAACTACGTTCAAACACCTTTCTCTGGCACCCGTTATCCTTTTTTACCGTTCGTCACAATTTCGAAGGAAACTTGGGTTTTAGGAGTCGGAATCAAGCAAGGATCGAGGCATAACGATCCTAGGAAAGATTAAAAGCTTCTTGACTGAAGGATTTAGCGAGAAACAACTTAATTAAAGATAATCTAAGCTTTAAGTTTTGAGTTTTAGAGTTTCTAAGTTCTGATTTGGATTTTGTGTGTTCATGAGTTTTTGGTTTGTTTGAGCCTCGGGATTTGATGATTTTGGATCATCGGGATGTTTGGGAACTTTGATTTTTGGATTTGGAGATGTTTGGATAGGTTTTGGAAGGATTTAGAAGTGGAAAATCGGGGTTTTGGCTGAGTTTCCAGGTGGGGCCGCAGCCCGGTTCTTGGGCGCCGCGGCCCGAGCGTGGTGCTGATAGGCGGTGGAGCTGAAGGGCCTGGGGGCCGCGACAATGGGGAAAGAGGTCCACGATGTTTGGTATAGGTGCCTCTGTCTTGGCTAGGGGTCATGGCTCAAAGAGGTGGGGTCACGGCGCTTGAGGGTTTTTGTGACCAAAGTAGTGTTTTGGTCATGGGAACTCAAACCTTAGGCATCGAGATCGTTCCTACTACCTGATTTAGTAGGATTCGCTGTCCCAGAGGCTAGGTCTTGGTTCGGGAACCTTTGTTATTCATTTTATTGATGGAATCCCATAATTGGTTATGACCAGGTGACTGTCAAGGAACTAAGAGGTTGATCATTCTCAAGGGTCGTTCTTTTATTAATTCTCGCTCGAACTATAGGTAAGAAAACTGCACCCTATATATATGACATGCATGGTTATTATTGAGGCATGTTGAGTGTGTAAATGTGGACATTGATTTCATATTAAATGCTTAACAAATCTTGCTTATTTGTGAATGGCACTGACTTACTAGTCAAAATCGGCAATGGTGTCAAACCGTCTGTGAAGTTGTGACTTACTAGTCAAGTTCAACACTGGTATTCAGCACTGGTCGTATGTTACTGACCTAAGAGTCAGGAATGACATAAGCGTCAAGAACGCAGAGCCGATGGAAGATTAGATATAATCGACATCTGCATTGAATGACTCAATATGAGCATTAATGCCGGACCGACCCTAAGTTCAATGAAAACTAAAAGCGCTTGCCTAGTTCTATGACTAGTTACTCAGAGTCAAGGCCAGAAGGCCTAGGTGGCTGTATCATCACATGGCTAGAGAGAACGGAACCCACAATAGTGACTCTATGGTCACTCGGTTGGTTTGCATTGGTGACTTGCTTATCAATCAATTATTTTGCTTAAGCTAGTGACATGATCACTTATTTATAAAGGGAACGGAACCCACCTTAGTGACTTTTACAACTGTCCCTCTTCCATTTAGGGCTAAAAGCCCTGGATGATGATTATGATCATCGGTTGATGTTATATTCTTGCAGTATTGAGTTTCTTGGTGGGCTTTGGCTCATGGGTGCAGGTAAAGGGAAAGAAAATCTCACCCAGCCTTAAGTGGAGAGCTTAGGTGGTGATGTGTACATATACAGCCACTTGACCACCACGGCCAAGGAGTTCTTAGGGGAACTAGGGGGTTTACCCTATTTTTGCCGCTTAGATCGGCGGGTTGTAAATTTTATACTATAATGACCATTTTGTATCATAAATAACTTGTAAACGTTTTTATGGGCCCATGAACAATTTTATGTTTTAAATAAAATATATCATTTCCTTTTGATTGATTTTCACCTTAACCTATTAATAACATTTAGAAGCACATTTATAACCAAAGAACTCGATTAACGAGTTAAGCACGGTTCAAAGTTCACCGTAACTGTTTTGGAGTAACCAGGGCGTTACAACTTGGTATCAGAGCATGCCAAGGTTTAGGGTTCTTGTAGACTGGTTGGGCATGTACACTCACCACTAAAGACAAGCTCGACTCATGGTTTGGTAACTATTTATGTAGCTATATATATAACTGCTTAAATATAGTATAAATGCTTTACCTGTTTACATGAGACACCATGTTAAGACTGTGCCTTGAATACTGCACTATTAGCAAGAACGTACTTACTAGTACTGATATTGTCAGAGCATGCTTAATAGTATTGTTTATTGTGAACTATTATTTGATACATGTTAAGTGCTAAATGCTATAATCATGTATCTATTTGTATGTTTGTATGACTGTGGAATATGAGAGTTATCTGCTTGTTCTTGGACCATGAGGCGGCAAGAGGTTTAGTTATCACTGCCTGACTGGCCATATTGACTATTGCAGCAAGGTTTAAGTTGATAAGAATGATTCCAAGACAGACAGATTCATCAGCTGGCCAGGGTGATCAAGGCCAGAATAATAATCAGGGTCAGGAGAATGACCAGAGTCAGATTCCACAGCCAGCTCCTGCGAACTGGCAGCAATTATTTAATGAGCTGCAGGCTACAATATTGAGGCAGGGAGAAGAACTCCGCCTCCTGAGACAGCAGCAGGTTCCTAAGTAGCCAATGTATCTGAGGCACCTCCTGTATCGGTGCTAGCAATTGAGTAGCTGCCTAAGCTTGGTAACAAATGGGAGCCTCTCTATGAAAGGTTCAGAAAGCAGCAACCTCCATTTTTTTAAGGCAGTGCAGATCCTGCTAAAGCTGAGCAATGGATGAGCATGATTACCACTATCATAGATTTCATGAAGGTGACTGGTAATGAGAGGGTGGCTTGTGCCACATATATATTTCAGGAGGATGCCCGAATTTGGTCGAAGGTTATATCCCATACCAGAAACATCAATGCCCTGAGTTGGGAAGAGTTTCAGACTCTGTTCAATGAGAAGTATTATAACGATGCCATCAGGGCGGCAAAAGCTGAGGAGTTTATTAGGTTACTTCAGGGGAGTTTGTTAGTGACTGAGTATGCCCTGAAGTTTGATCGATTGGCAAAGTTTGCCATGGAGCTGGTGCCCACTGATGGGACCAGAAGGGAGAGGTTTCTCCAGGGGCTACAGCCTAGACTAGCCCGAGATGTTCGTATTACCACTGTGGCTGGGGTTACTACCTATGCATAGGTGGTCGAGAAGGCACTCATAGCTGAGAGTGTGGAGAACAAGATCTGGCGAGATAATGCGACCATAAAGGAGTTCAGGAGAACAGGTTCTCCATTTGTGGGTTTTGGAAGGGGTGGAGGCCCTAGTGATCAGAAGAGGAAGGTTCCTGACACCTTCCCAATTCCAGGTCATGATAGGTGACCCCGTGGTATTTCAATGGGTCGATAAAGTGGCAGTGAGGCCTGGAAGTCTTATCCTAAATGCCCTAGATGTATGAGGCATCATTTGGGAGAGTGTAGGGCAATGGCCTACTTTTTGTGTGGAGTAGTGGGCCATCTTAAGAAAGATTTCCCTAAGGCAAGAAAAGAAGAACCCAAGAAAGCGGGCAGCTCGGCCCCAGCTCAAGTGTTCGCATTGACACAAGCAGAGGCTGAGGCTTCACCCTCAGTAGTTACAGGTCAGCTTCTTAGTGCTGGAACCCCTTATAATGTTTTGATTGGTTCTAGTGCTACACATTCTTTTGTTGCTAGTAGAATTATTGATAGACTGTGTAGACCTTGTGATTTTTATGCTATGGGGTTTGGAACTTTATTACCCACTGGGGAATTAGTGGTATCCAAGAGATGGGTCAGATCTTTTCCAGTGACAGTGGAGGGCAGAGAGTTGTCAGTGGATTTGATAGAGTTGGTTATGACTGACTTTGACATGATACTGGGTATGGATTGGTCGGTAAAGTATGGGGCAACCATTGATTGCAGAAGGAAGATGGTCACCTTTGAGCTTCAAGGTGAGGATCCTTTTTGTGTTTGTTGGTACAGTGCATGGACCTCGCATACCTATGATTTCTGTTTTGAGGGCTAGAGATCTATTGCAAGGAGGTTGCATTGGATTCTTAGCCAGTGTGGTTAACACCACTCAGGTCGTGCTAGTGAGACCAGAAGAGACCAGATTAGTCTGTGAATTCCTGGATGTGTTTCCAGAAGATTTACCAGGGTTGCCACCGCATAGAGAGATAGAGTTTGTGATAGAACTGTCATCAGGGACGAAGCCAGTTCCTAGAGCACCTTACAGAATGGCCCCAACTGAGTTAAAAGAATTGAAAGTACAGTTGCAAGAACTGTTGGATTTGGGTTTTATCAGACCTAGTTTCTCACCTTGGGGAGCACCAATTCTGTTTATGAAGAAGAAGGATGGTTCTCTGAGGATGTGTATTGATTATAGAGAACTGAATAAGTTAACAATCAAGAACAAGTATCCTTTACCAAGGATAGATGATCTATTTGATCAGTTGCAAGGTAAAAAGGTATTTTCAAAGATTGACCTTCGTTCTGGTTATCATCAGTTGAGGGTTAAGGAGGAAGACATACCAAAGACTGCTTTTCGTACCAGGTATGGGCATTATGAGTTCTTAGTCATGTCTTTTGGATTGACTAATGCCCCAGCTGCTTTTATGGATTTGATGAACAGAGTGTTCAAGGATTATCTGGACCAATTTGTGATCGTCTTCATCGATGATATCCTGGTTTATTCTCAGTCAGAGTTAGAACATGAACAGCGTCTGAGATTGGTTCTATAGAGACTGAGGGAACACAAACTATTTGCAAAGTTCAAGAAATGTGAGTTCTGGTTATCTCAGGTATCTTTTCTTGGGCACATTGTCAGTAAGGAGGGGATTAAGGTAGATCCAGCAAAGATCGAGGAAATCAGAGATTGGCCAAGGCCAAAGAATGCTTCTGAGGTTAGAAGTTTCCTTGGATTGGTATGTTATTATAGGCATTTCGTGGAAGGGCTCTAAAAGATTACTACTTCATTGAATAAGCTGACACGCAAGAATCAGAAATTTGTGTGGTCAGATAAGTGTGAGAACAGCTTCCAGGAACTGAAGCAGAGATTGATTACAGTTCCAGTTCTGAGTCTTCCCACAGATCAGGAGAAATTTGTGATTTACTACGATGCTTCACGTCAAGGTTTGGGCTGTGTTTTGATGCAGTTAGGGAAAGTAATTGTTTATGCCTCACGTCAGCTGAAGGAGTATGAAAAGAGATATCCCACTCATGATTTGGAGTTGGCAGCTGTGGTCTTTGCTTTAAAGGTATGGAGGCATTACCTTTATGGGGAGAAGTGTGAGATTTATACAGACCACAAGAGCCTGAAATACTTCTTCACACAGAAAGATTTGAATATGAGACAAAGGCGTTGGCTAGAGTTAGTAAAAGATTATGATTGTGAGATTTTGTATCATCTAGGAAAGGCCAACGTGGTAGCTGATGCTTTAAGCCGGAAGGGTCCGGAGCAGATTTATGATGCGAGGCTGATAGCCAGAGAATTAGCAGATGATATGACCAGAGCTGGTATAGAGTTGCTGGTGGGCCAGCTTGCCAATATTACGCTACAGTCTACACTATTGGAGAGAATCAAGGAGGATCATTTGGTTGATCCATAGCTAATCAAGATCAGAGAGGATGTTTTGGCTGGAGCATCCAAAGATTATACAGTGTCTGAATTGGGCTTGTTGAGATACAAGGGACGGATATGTGTTCCGTTCGATACTGCTTTGAGGTGAGAGATTCTGGATGAATCTCATACTACACCTTACTCTTTGCATCCAGGCACCACGAAGATGTATCAGGATGTGAGATCGTTGTATTGCTGGCCAGGGATGAAGAGAGATGTAGTAGAATATGTGGCTAAGTGCTTGACATGTCAACAGGTGAAGGCTGAGCATCAGAGGCCGGCAGGATTATTGCAGCCTCTGGATATCCCAGAGTGGAAATGGGAGGACATCACGATGGATTTCGTGGTGGGATTACCCAGGATTATTGGTCAACATGATTCTATTTGGGTTATAGTGGATCGCTATACCAAGTCAGCTCACTTCTTGCCATTGAGGACTACATATATAGTTGATCAGTATGCAGATCTCTATGTGAGAGAGATCGTGCATCTCCATGGAGCGCCGAAGTCGATCGTGTCAGATCGGGACCCCACTTTTACTTCCAAGTTCTGGGGGAGTTAAGAGAAGGCCATGGGAATGCAACTGAAGTTCAGTACTGCTTATCATCCTCAGACAGTTGGGCAATCTGAAAGGACAATCCAGATATTATAAGACATGCTGCGAGCATGTGTGATGGACTTTGGCGGATCCTGGAGTAAGTATCTACCTTTGATAGAGTTTTCCTACAACAACAGTTATCAGTCTACCATTGGGGTTGCACCTTATGAGATGCTGTATGGTAGGAAGTGCAGATCTCTCATTCATTGGGATGAGACAAGTGAAAGGAGATACTTGGGTCCTGAGGCAGTTCAGAGGACCAGTGAGGCCATTGAGAAGATTAGAGCTCGGATGCTCGCTTCTTAAAGTAGACAGAAGAGTTATGTAGATCCTAAGCGCATGAACGTGGCGTTCCAAGTGGGAGACTACGTCTTCCTTAGAGTCTCTCCATGGAAAGGGGTGAGGAGATTTGGGAAGAAGGGCAAGTTGAGCCCTAGATTTGTAGGTCCATTTGAGATCCTGGAGAGGATTCATCAGGTGGCTTACAAGTTGGCCTTACCTCCGGCATTGTCAGCCGTGCATAACGTGTTTCATGTTTTAGCTCTTCGGAGGTATGTATCTGATGTGACTCATGTTTTGAGCTATGAAGATCTGGAGCTTGAGGCAGATCTCTCCTATGAGGAACAACAATTCCAGATACTTGATAGGAAGGACAAGGTCATCAGGAATAAGATGATACCTTTGGTTAAGGTATTGTGGAGGAACAGCAAGGTTGAGGAGGCGACCTGGGAGCTGGAGTCAGATATGCAGAATCAGTATCCCAAGTTGTTCAGGTAAATTTCGAGGACGAAATTTCTGTAAGGAGGAGATAGTTGTAATGCCCCAAAATCCCTAATGTAGTTTAGTGGTTGGATTAGTAGGCCGGGAGGGCCATAATTGATTTATTATGCCATTAAATGATTATATGCATGTTTATGTGAATTATATTATAATATGATGTTAAATACATGCATGTGGGTCCACATTTCATTATAAGGGTATTTTGGTAATTTGGCCCGTTGAGGGCATATTTGTATATTTTGGTACATGTTTGTGATTTATGGATGAGATCTCATTATTATGTGGATATGTTCAAGCTATTCAGCATGAGACAATCTTAGGATGCAAGTTAGTGGTTTTGTCATAACGGGGTCAATTATTGGGATATTGGATAATGATAATGATTATTTGAGGATATATTGGGAGTTAGTGAGATCAGGAGGAAATTCTGGGAGTTTTGACTATTTTTCCCCGGGGGCATTTTTGGGACCCAGAGCATTAGGATTTATTTGAGGTTACTTAAGCTTGAAGTAACCTGTCAAAAAGAAAACTACGTTCAAACACCTTTCTCTGGCACCCGTTATCCTTTTTTACCGTTCATCGCAATTTCGAAGGAAACTTGGGTTTTAGGAGTCAGAATCAAGCGAGGATCAAGGCATAGCAATCCTAGGAAAGATTAGAAGCTTCTTGACAGAAGGATTTAGCGAGAAAAAACTTAATCAAAGGTAATCTAAGCTTTAAGTTTTGAGTTTTAGAGTTTCTAAGTTCTGATTTGGATTTTGTGTGTTGATGAGTTTTTGGTTTGTTTAAGCCTCGGGATTTGATGATTTTGGATCATCGGGATGTTTGGGAACTTTGATTTTTGGATTTGGAGATGTTTGGATAGGTTTTGGAAGGATTTAGAAGTGGAAAATCGGGGTTTTGGCTGAGTTTCCAGGTGGGGCCGCAGCCCGGTTCTTGGGCGCCGCGGCCCGAGCGTGGTGCTGATCAGCGGTGGATCTGAAGGGCCTGGGGGCCGCGACAATGGGGAAAGAGGTCCACGATGTTTGGTATAGGTGCCTCTGTCTTGGCTAGGGGTCATGGCTCAAAGAGGTGGGGTCACGGCGCTTGAGGGTTTTTGTGACCAAAGTAGTGTTTTGGTCATGGGAACTCAAACCTTAGGCATCGAGATCGTTCCTACTACCTGATTTAGTAGGATTCGCTGTCCCAGAGGCTAGGTCTTGGTTCGGGAACCTTTGTTATTCATTTTATTGATGGAATCCCATAATTGGTTATGACCAGGTGACTGTCAAGGAACTAAGAGGTTGATCATTCTCAAGGGTCGTTCTTTTATTAATTCTCGCTCGAACTATAGGTAAGAAAACTGCACCCTATATATATGACATGCATGGTTATTATTGAGGCATGTTGAGTGTGTAAATGTGGACATTGATTTCATATTAAATGCTTAACAAATCTTGCTTATTTGTGAATGGCACTGACTTACTAGTCAAAATCGGCAATGGTGTCAAACCGTCTGTGAAGTTGTGACTTACTAGTCAAGTTCAACACTGGTATTCAGTACTGGTCGTATGTTACTGACCTAAGAGTCAGGAATGACATAAGCGTCAAGAACGCAGAGCCGATGGAAGATTAGATATAATCGACATCTGCATTGAATGACTCAATATGAGCATTAATGCCGGACCGACCCTAAGTTCAATGAAAACTAAAAGCGCTTGCCTAGTTCTATGACTAGTTACTCAGAGTCAAGGCCAGAAGGCCTAGGTGGCTGTATCATCACATGGCTAGAGAGAACGGAACCCACAATAGTGACTCTATGGTCACTCGGTTGGTTTGCATTGGTGACTTGCTTATCAATCAATTATTTTGCTTAAGCTAGTGACATGATCACTTATTTATAAAGGGAACGGAACCCACCTTAGTGACTTTTACAACTGTCCCTCTTCCATTTAGGGCTAAAAGCCCTGGATGATGATTATGATCATCGGTTGATGTTATATTCTTACAATATTGAGTTTTCTTGCTGGTCTTTGGCTCATGGGTGTTATGTGGTGCTGGTAAAGGGAAAGAAAAGCTCACCCAACCTAGAGTGGAGAGCTTAGGTGGTGATGTGTACATATGCGGCCACTTGACCACCACGGCCAAGGAGTTCTCAGGGGATCTATGGGTTTTACCCTATTTTTTCCGTTTAGATCGGCGGGTTGTAAATGTTATACTGTAATGACCATTTTGTATCGTAAATAACTTGTAAACGTTTTTATGGGCCCATGAACGGTTCTATGTTTTAAATAAAATATATCATTTCCTTTTGATTGATTTTCACCTTAACCTATTAATAACACCTAGAAGCACATTTATAACCAAAGAACTCGATTAGCGAGTCAAGCACAGCTCAAAGTTCACCGTAACTGTCTTGAAGTAACTAGGGTGTTACACCCATGGCGAGAAACTAGGTCTAATAAACCCTAAATCAAGAAGCTCTTGCAGCAGCATCTTCAACTCCTTCAGTTCTGCCGGAGCCATCCTATATGGTTCCTTCAACACTGGCTCAGTACTCGGCGCTAACTCGATAACGAACTGAAACTCCCTGTGCGGCGGCAGTCCTGGTAAATCCTTAGGAAATACATCCAATAACTCGCATACCAATCTGGTCTCTCCCGGCCCTGTTGACATAACTCAGGAAGTATCCACCACACTGGCTAAAAAACCTATACAACCTCCTTACAATAGGTTCATAGCCCTCAATGCTGATATCATGGGTATGCAGGGTCCATGTACATCACCCACAAACACAAGGGGATCCTGTCCCTCAGGCTTAAAAGTCACAATCTTCTTCCAGCAGTCTATAGTAGCCCCATATTTTCCCAACAAATCCATCCCTAGAATCATATCAAAATCTTCCATGCTCAACTCGATCATATCTATTGATAGTTCCCTACTATCTACCATCACTCGAAGTGCTCTAATCCATCTTCTAGAAACTTATGGTTCCCTTGTAGGCAGTATAGTCCTAAACCCCGCAGTATAATACGCACTAGGTCTACAAAATCTATCAATTACCTTACTAGACAAACGAATGTGTAGCACCAGAGTCAATCAATATAGTACAAGAAGAGCCAACACTAGAAAGCTGATCTGTCTCTACCGAGGGTGTAACGCCCTGGATAGCCAAGACCGCTACACTGTGTACTTATAAAGGTGCAAGACTTACTAATCAAGTCATTATTTTAAAAACATGTCACTAAACATGTAAGAGCTAGGGTTAAAAAGGTTTTGGTCTCAAAAGACTCATTTCATATTCTTAAACCATTATAAACATGGGATCCCATAAGAAAACAGAGTTAAAATAAGTTTACAGACTCCCAAAGGTACATGAGTAATCACTAACCATATTAAAGCAAAATAAGCTGTCTTCAGGTCTCGCGTCCCTGCCTAAACCTCAACTGTGGCGGCCGGGCAATTGGCTATGTACATTCTGCTCGCTGAGCTCTCCAATCAAGGCTGGTCTAACTTGCCCTTGCCTTTACCTGCACCACGTAGCACCCGTGAGCCAAGGCCCAGCAAGAAAACATCTTAATCAACTCAATCAATGATAACAGACAGTTAATTCATTAAGCATGTATTCCCATCAGATAATCCACAACAGATATTCATCACATACATTCAAATTCAAGATACAATCTATCACATATTACACTCATATCACATAATATTTAGGGTCGACGACTTAGGCCGCACCCTCTATTTAACCCACTGACTCCGGCCCGCTTAAACCGAGCTCAGTGCATAATAAGCTGTCCTCGACTACCAGTGGCCAAGCCACGCCCTGTGTGCTAGTGAAACCATTGGCACCCTTAGGCCGTTGGTTCACTAAATGGCTTGCATGGCATAATACCATCTTTTCAAGCGTTTACAATAGGGAGCCCTTAGTCCCGTCACATATATTCAACCAGGTGCAGTTTTCTTACCTTTAGTCTATGCAGTTATTGAATTACGAGCAACGCCCCTCAAGCACGATCCGTTCCCGAGCCTAAGCCTCTATCACCTAGTCACAACCAAAGTATAGGGTTCCATTAATACTCAAATATAGGTTTCCGGTTACAAAACTAACTCCCAAGAATCTAAATTCCACCAAGCACGGTGGTGAAACAAATTCCGAGCATACTAGACCATTTCCCCGTGCCTAAAACCCTCAAAAACTCATGTGTGCAACCAAGGGCTGCGGCCCTTGAAGCTTAGCCGCGACCTTAGCCTCAAAACAGAACCAAGCCCATGTTGAACAAGACACGCGCTGCGGCCCTTGCTTTGGGCGCCGCGGCGTCCTCCCATGGCCGAGCCTCCTTGGTCCTTTTTCATCCTAGGGTCGCAGCGCTCTAGAACAGAGCCGCGGCCCTCCCCTTCGTGCCCAGAAAATCCATCATTTCTAAGCTTGAATCCTCACCTTAAACCATCCCAAAGCTCCCCAACACATAACCAATTAATCCCAACTCCTTTAGCATGACTTAAACAACATAATTCCACAGAAAACACAGCCTAACACACACTATTCTTCTCTTTTCAATTTCTGAAACTCAAGAGCTATAAACACTCAAACCAGCCATTCAAATCCAATTTAAAGCCTCCAAACCATGAGTTGAAACTTACCTCTTCTATTGAACCACTTCACCAAGCCAAAGCCAAGCTAAGTCCCCAAGTTTCCTCCTCAATTCTGCCTTAAAACATCAAAACCATGTTTGCCTCAAAACTTAACCAAAACCCAGAATTTCCAACCACAGAAGAGAAGATTAAATTGCTTACCTTAACCCTGACTCAGTTCTTGATTAATCCCTGAGCTAAGCCTCCAAATCCCCACCTCAATCCTCAGAAATTCCAACTTGATTCCCTTAAGATTTCTGTGTTTTCCTTCCCTTTGTTTTCCTTGAGAGTGAGAGAGAACTGAGGTAAAGAGTTTTAGTCGGTTTATCTTTTCTCCTAAAAGTTTCCTTAAGTCTATCTTATTGCTAAGTCAATCCCAAGGCTCAGGGTGCCGGAACCGTCCCCGAGGCCAAAACGGTAAAATCCCCCAATATTCCCGCCTAGACATCCTAACCTCAAATATATCTCCATATATTTCTTTTTATGACCCGATAATCCAAATCGCTTGTAATGCCCCGAATTCTCCGTTGTGTTTAACGGCGTGAACAGTAGGCCGGGAGGGCCATACTTGCTTAATTATGTTATTAATTGATAAAATGCATGTATATGTTGATTATATTATGATATGATGTGAAATGCATGCATGTGAGTCCATATTTCTATCCACAGGGGTGTGATGGTAATTTGGCCCGTTGAGGGTAAATTGATTATTTATTCGCATGTTGGTGATATAATTTGAGACCACATTATGATGTGGGTTTGTTCGAGCCATTTGGCATGAGACGATCAAGGAATGTTTAATGTCGGTTTGGTCATAACGGGCTTAAGCTCGGGGCTCGGGGTGAGTCTCGGGGTGTTTTAATGATTAGAGTGTTACCGGGCATTAAAGGGTAACGGGAGGTGAAATATTGGTGTTTGAGGATATTGAGATTAACGGGAATTGGGAAACGTTAGTTATGATTAACGGGATTAGTGGAAAATGTCAAAATTACCCTTGAGTTGGCTTTAGAAGCTTTTAAAGACCTAGGGGTATAATGGTCATTTGTGTTTTGGATATATATGATGTATAGATGGCTGTGAAACAGAACCCAAAACAGAGTTCCCTTCTTCTCCTTCCCGTACCTTCTTTTTCCTTCATTTTCCTTGTTTCTTCTTTGGAGTTTTTGAGCTCAAGGTGTGGAATTAAGCTAGGGAACTTGGAGGTTGAGGTTGTAGACATAGTTCAGCCATTGAAGAGGGTTTGGTTTCGAATTTGAGGTAACCGCTAAAGGACCAAAAAGTCGATCGTTCTCAGGGTTCTTCTTTTATTCGTTCTTGCTCGAACCAAAGGTAAGAAAACTGCACCCAAAGTGTGACATGCATGGATATTTGTAAAGCATGTTGATTGTATAAATATGGACATGGATTGAATACAGAATCGACAAAAGTGTTAGTATCAGCTGTGAGGCTGTGACTTATTTGTCAGGCTCGGCAGTGTTACTGGACACAGGTCAGGAAGCGCTGACTTACTTGTCAGAACGGCCTTAGCGTGAATCACGCAAGCCAATAAAGATTAGATCTAATCGACTACTAGCATTGAATGACTCAAGGAGCATTAATGCCTGACCGACCCTGAGGGTCGATGAACAAACAGAGCTTGGAGGCTAGTGGCTTACCTATCAGTCACTCTCCCGCTACAAAGCAGAGCTGGGAGGCTGGTGGCTTACCTAGCAGCCACTCTCCCGCTAGAAAGGAGAGCCTGGAGGCTAGTGGCTTACCTAACAGCCACTCTCCCGCTAAAATCATGTGTTATTCATTTGTTTGAAAGCCTTATGCTCAGTGTGGTTATAATGATAATCATTTGATAATGTTTATGAAAAGTGTTATGTTTTCTTGCTGGGCTTTGGCTCATGGGTGCTATGTGGTGCAGGTAAAGGGAAAGAAAAGCTCACCTAGCCTTGAGTGGAGAGCTGATGTGGTGTTGTGTACATATGCGGCCGCTTGACCACCACGGCCAAGGCGTTCTCAGAGGAACTAGGGGGTTTACCCTATTTTTGCCGCTTAGGTCGGCGGGATTGTAAATCTTAAACAATAGTGACCATTTTGTACTGAGAACCACTTGTAGATGTTTTGTTTAGCTCTGCAAAGCAGTTTGTAATAAAATCTCCATTTCCTTTTTATTGGTTTTATACCTTAACCTGTTAATTACACTTAGAGCACGTTTTTGACCAAAGGACTCAGGCAATGAGTCAAATTTCCGGTCCACCGTTCACCGTAACTGTTCTGGGGTAGCCATGGCGTTACATCGCTACCCGATACCTAAAATACCCCCGACTTATCCAAAGTCATATCTTAAGTCCCGTTGTGACTTTCCCGCTATCTGACCCTAGGATCGTCTCGAGTCGTGCTCTGCGAACCTGTCCACATAATAATGTGGTTCTCACATCTATCACATATTTATTTCATATTATCACATAATATCATCAGCTATCATATAGTTAACATTAACCACATATTCACACATTTAAGTCAACAATATCCACTCTAATCCCATTTATGCCCTCCCGGCATGCTAATTAAGGCCCTTAAGCCTTATTAGCAAATTTGGGTCGTTACAGAGGGACTAGCCTCGGCCTCTGCCTGCGTCAAGGTGAACACTCGAGCTGGAGTCAAGCTGTCCACCTTCCGTGGTTCCTCCTTCTTCGTTGTTGGGCAGTCCTTCTTGAGGTGTCCCACCACCCCGCACAAGTAGCAAGCTTTCGCTTGACATTCGCCCAGATGGTGCTTCTTGCATCTCTTGCATCTGGATAACTTCTCCATGTCTCACCGCCTAGTTGCGGCCACCCTAAACACCCCCGACTCCTCCTATCAGGACCAGCAGTGGTCAAAGTGTCAGGGGTCTTCCTCTTCAAATCACTGGGGCCTCTGCCCCTACCAGACCCTGTATATGGAGGCACTACCCTGCGAACATCCCATCTCGCAACGTTTTCCCTCCAGATCTTATTCTTTGCTTCTTCAGCAGTAAGAGTCTTCTCAACAGCCTGGGCATAGGTCGATCCCCCAAGTACTGTTGTGATTCTCACATCCCAGGCTATCATAGCATTAATCCCTCGAATAAATCTATCATGTCTGGCTGCATTGGTAGGCACTAAGTCTGGTGCAAACTTCGCAAGCCTGTCAAATTTCTGGGCATACTCAGTAACTGTCATACTGCCCTACACCAACCCAACAAACTCATTCGCCTTCGCTGCCCTAATGGCAACGTTATATTATTTCTAGCTGAACAGATCTCTGAACCCATCCCAACCTAAAGTAGAAATATCCCTGGTTTGTGATGCCACCTCCCACCAAATACGAGCATCCTCCCTAAGCATATAGGTGGCACAGGCCACCTTGTCATTACCTTCCACCCTCATAAAATCTAGGATGGAGGTGATCATACTCATCCATAGTTCAGCCTTCAATGGGTCTGGTCTTCCCTCAAAGGTTGGCGGATGTTGTCTCCTGAATCGTTCGTATAGTGGCTCCCACCTATTCCCAACCTCAGGTGGTTGTACAATTGGTGCCACAACAGGTGGCATAATAGGTGCAGCATTCCCTCACGGAGCCTGCTGTCTCAAGAGACAGATCTGCTCTTCCTGACTTTGTAACAGGGCTTGAATATCAGCAAGTATCTACTACCAGTTCTCAAGGACTGGCGGAGGGTTCTAGGCGTTCTTCATCTCTAGCCTCAGACCATATGTCGGCTAGTCGTATCGATCGCCTTGGATGCATAGCTATCCAAGTTTATCTACAATGGATGATTCGACAGTCAAGCAATGATGACAGGTAAATAATCTTTCCATAGTCCACCATTGAAACTTAACCAACCATAAGCAATCAAGATGCAAACAATCATTTAAATAATCATTCACATGCAACAGCAATGCTAATAAGCACGCCTCATAATAATCAAACAACAGTCAAGGGCCAGACCCTATCAGTATCTCATGCTCCCTATTAATCGTGCAATAAAGCAGTTATATCTCACACAAACATTTACGCATGTAATCACATATATACAGTTACCAAACCCTGAGTCGAGCTTGTCTTTAGTGGCAGGTGTACATCCCCAGCCAGTATTCAAAAACCCTTAAACCTAGACCGCTCTGATACCAAGTTGTAATGCCCTGGATAACCAAGACGATTACACTATGTATTTTAAAATAGTGCAAAACTTGTTAATCAAGTCGTGTGAACAACAATGTGTTCCTTAGGTTAACTATCAGGTTAGGGTTAAAAGATTTTGATTGTAAATAGTTAATTTTCATTAAAATAGATGTTTGGTACATAGGATCCTAAAAACAAGGTTTATGTGACAATTTACAATCCTCGAAAGTTTAATACAAACAAAAGCCACTCTAATGGAAAAATACAAGTTTTAGGCCTCTGTCTCTATACTTTCCCTCGACCGTGGCGGTCGAGCAGCTGACTCTGTACACTCCGCCCCCAGAGCTCTCCATCTCATGGTTGGTCCAGCTTTCCTTTGCCTTTACCTACACCATGTAGCACTCGTGAGCCAAGGCCAAGTAAGAAAACATAAACAGAAAACAAATAAATAGTAGTAGCATCCAATCAATCTTTAAACAACCATTCAGAAACTCAGCATATTATAAGCATCAAGCTAATAATAGTAAACATGTATTTCAAGAGTATATATTAAACAGCAATATAAAAGTTCAGGGTTTTCACCCTTAGGCCGAGCCCTTTGTTTACTAGCTGACCCCGACTCGCTTAGACCGAGTCATTTTTTATTTAGCTGACCCTGGCTCACATTGGCCAAGTCGCGTCCAATGCGCTAATCGTCAACCCCGGCTCCCTTAGGTCATACTTTAACAGTTATCATAATAATAAAGAGGTTACATAACACATATATCCAGATATAGGGAACCTTAGTCCCAAACACAACCACATGGGTGCAGTTTTCTTACCTCGAATCCCAAGCGAAGAATACAGAATGATCCTGAGCAGATCCTCAGTCCTGAGCCTTAGCGATAATCCTAGTCACAGTGTCAATGGGTAACCATCAATTTCTAATCCAAATAAATACTTAGAAAACAATAGCTATCCTCTGAGACCTCGATTTTTACCAAACCCGGTGGTAAAAATCATCCCGAGAGCCTAGGTTTGAATTCCCGAGCCTCCCCGAGCCTTAAACCTATTTTCCCATTAATTCTTTAATTAGGGCCGCAGCTTTCCCTTGAGAGTCGCGGCCCACCCCTTGGATATAGGCTCAATCCCCCCTGTTGGGGGACACGGGCCGCGACTTGCCCTCACCGAGTCACAGAACATCTAACAAACAGAGGCTCCCAACCTCTAAAAGCTCATGCGGGTTGTAGCGCCTGAGGAACAGGGCCGCGGCCTGAGCCCCTATACCCAGAAAAACCACCTTTTTCTCAATGTTTTCCACGAACCTAACCTCAAATTCACACCCTAAATCCTTAGCAAATCTCATAACTGAGCCCAAAAAATCTATCCATATGTCCCAACCATCACAACTAACCTATAACAATTTTCTTCCACTAACAAATACCTAAAATCAGCTGGCAAACCAAAACTCATGCAAACTCTAACTTTTAACATAGTTTCAGCTAATTTAGAGATTCTAGCCTGAATTCTTACCTGAAGTGGCAGCCTAATTCCTCAGCCATTTCTTTGATTATTCCCAGCCTGAATTCCCTATGATTTCCAGCTTAATTCCCAGCTTGATCACCTTAAACTTTCTTTCTGTTTTTCCTTCAACTTCAAGATACAAGGAGAGGGAGAGAGAGAGAGTACGTGGGTGTCAGGGAAAATGAGGGTTTGAGAGCATTCCTAATGTTTCTCATCATTTCCTAAGACTTTTTCTATGTATATCCTTAACCCAAAAAGACCAAACTACCCTCAATCTTTCCCAGCCATCTAATTGCTTCTAGGGGTAAAATAGTCATTTTTTGATTCCCGCTAATTCCTCAAGTGTTCCTACCATTTACCAATTAATCTCGTCGTGTCCAATTAATTATCAATAATTTATTTATTACTCAATAAATCCCAAATATTCTCTAAATTCACAAAATACCCCTAGGCTCCCCTCGAGCTGAATATTAAACCCTACTGTGATTATTTTGCTAATCCGCTCATTAGGACCGTCTCGAGCCATACACTGCAAATATATCCACATAATAATTTGGTCTCAACCATATATCACGTAAAATCACATTTATGCCCTCAACGGGCCAAAATTACAAATATGCCATTATAAGCTATAAAGGGCCCACATGCATATCTAATACTCATAAACATGCATATAATACATTCATATAATCATATTAATCATGCATGCCACATAATCATCCATTTAACCAATTAACATACATATATCCAATTATGTCCTCCTGGCATGCTAACCAAGGCACTAAGCCCTATTAGCAATTTTGGGTCATTACACATTCTATCTTATTTTGGCTTCAAGGAAGCTCAGCCCATACTTTCAGTCCCACACCATTCATGTCTTAACTGACCTACCTTTAAGGTAGGTTTTGTAAAAGCTTGAAACATCGGGACGTCTACTAAAGTGGGCCATTGAACTCAGCCAATTTGAGATATTATATATGCCACACACATCAATCAAGAGTCAAGCCCTCGCTGACTTCGTGGTTGAGTGCACAAGTTTTTAGGACGAGTCGATGAGAGAACCAGCGCTGGAGTTGTGGAAAATATTTGTTGATGGATCCTCTAATGAAAACGGATCAGGAGCTGGGATAATTTTAATCTCACCTGAAGGTCATTGATTCCATACAACTCTTAGGTTCAGATTCAAAGCATCCAACAATGAAGTCGAGTATGAGACCCTATTGGCAGGGCTAAGGGTGGTGAAAGAGCTAAAAGCAAAGGTGATCCAATGTTATAGTGATTTCCAGCTTGTGGTTAATCAGATATTGGGGGAATATTAAGCTCACGGTGTCAAGATGGTGACTTACTTAGCCAAGATTAAAGGCGAGTTGTCTGAATTTGAGTTTAGCTCCGTTGAACAAGTACCCCACGAGCAAAATTCTAATGTTGATGATTTGGCTCGACTTGCTACCACCAAAGAGGCAAATACATTGAATGTAGTTCCGGTGGAGTTCTTGGAAAAACTAAGCATAATAGCATAAATGGTTGAGGTCAGAATGATTGACATAAAACCGACCTAGATGACCCCCATAGTGGAGTACCTCACAACTAGTAAATTACCTGACGATCGAAAGGGCACAAGAAAGTTGTTATATCAAGCTCCACGATATGTTATGCTTGAAGGGACTCTATATCAACGAGGGCATTCGCTACCCCTCCTGCGGTGTGTTCTGCCCAAGGAAGCGCAGATTATCTTGCAAGAAATACACAAAGGCTTCTGCAGAGACAATGCTATGGGGAAAAACCTGGCTCTGAAGGTATTGAGATAAGGCTATTTTTGGCCCACGCTGACAAAGGACTCGATCTCGTACGTGCAAAAATGTGAAAAATGCCAATGTTTCGCCATAATTTCCCAAGAAACTCCCGTTGAGTTAACCATGATCTCATCCCCTTGGTCATTTGCATTATGGGGAATCGGACTTGATTGGTTCTTTGCCAATAGGAAAAGGAGGAGTTCTTTGTTGACAGGAAAATGAGGAGTCCGCCATCGATTACTTCATGAAGTGGGTGGAGGCCGAGCCTCTAGAAACCATCTCCTCGAAGAGAGTTCTGGATTTGTCGTAAAGAATATCATATGTTGATTTGGGCTCCCAAAGAAGATCGAGTCTGACAGCGGAACTCAGTTCGATAGTGATCTCTTCACAAACTTTTGTGAAAAATACGGCATAACCAAGAGTTTTTCGTCAGTAGCATACCTGCAGGCTAATGGGCAGGTCGAGGCTATAAACAAGACCCTAAAGGCGAGCCTAAAGAAGTGGTTAGATGAAGCTAAGGGACTATGGCCCGAGCAGCTCCCAAAAGTACTCTGGGCCATAGAACCTCACATCGAACCTTCACGAGACATACCCCTTTTTCTCTTACCTTTGGAAGTGAGGCTATGCTCCCAATTGAGGCGCTGGTGATGACCCATAGACAGAAAGCCTTTGATCGAGTTCAGAACCACGAGCTACTCAGTGCATCCCTTGATATGATCGAGGAAAAATGAGAAGCGTCACAATTGCAGCTCGCCCATTATCAGCAAAAAATTACTCGTCACTTCAACTCGAAGGTAAAAGGACGTAGACTCGGACTAGGTGTTTTGGTTATCCGGAGGCTGTTTTTGGCAAGTAAAGAACCCAAAGACGGTGTGTTAGGGTCGAACTGAAAAGGACCATACCAGATCGTGGAGATCCTATGCAAAGAGACCTTTAAGTTAGCCCGATTAAATGGAGTAAGAGTTCCGCGGACCTGGAATGCCCTACACCTCAAAAAGTACTATCAATAATTTAGTTGTCTTTAATGTTTCTGGAATTATTGTTCCTGTGAGGCTTATCTATAAAAGCCACTTCATTTTAATAACAATTGGATTATTACATAATTAATTTTGTCATTTTATTATCGCATGCTCATTTTTTAAAAGCAACCTAAAACATTTATAAGTTCTGGTCGCTTGGGGGGCACATAATCGAATAGAGCTTTTAAAAGAGTTCAACATATTTGAATAAAGTTTGAAACTTAGAGTTTGGAAAAATTGATTATTCAATGACTTTTTAAAGCTCAGATTTTCAAAATAATTATGAATATGAACTAAGTTGAGAAATTTCTAAGACAAAACCCCTGGATAGAACCAGGCCCGAAGCCTGATTCTTAATAGGTACAATGCTATTAAGCATACTAAAACTTATGGATACGACCAGGTCCAAGGCTTGATTCCTAACAGGTATAACGCAATTAGGCGGGAAAAATCTTGTATACAACTAAGATATCGACTAAAATTAGTTATTCAAGCCATCGAAAACTTATCTTGATCTAAAGACAACCCCTAAGATTTTGAGTGTACAAGAATCCAAGAATTCACAAACATGAGAAAACAATAGACTAAGGGGAACACGAATAGATCACAAATTATATATGTATTCAAAAGTATGTAGTTATCTCAAGGAGGGAAGAAACTGTTGGAAAAAGCTTATACAGGATCTTTATTTATTTTCATGTATATCTAATATTAAACAAATTAATACAAGATAGCCTAAAACATGTTTCTAAAATTGAATTCAAAGAGAAACAAATAATATCATACTTACAGTATACGCAACAGAATTAAAGAGTCCTTCCTTCAGTTTCTCTAACTCTTGTATCCTCTCTGTCGCAGAGTATTACCAAGAAACTGAATCGATCTTCTATTTTCTTCACGATCTTCCAATGTATCCTTAGAACCACCTAGACTAGTGTGGGAAATTCTCAACACATGAGATAGATATAGAGAGAAGAAGAGAAAATAACAAAGAGGTTTAGAAAAGGACTTGTGTTTAGAGAGAATCTAAAACTATCAGAAAATCTGATTTGTGACTTATCTGTCGTCTCTGAAATCTTCTCTCTAAGCACTCCTTTTATAGACTCAATTAGGCCATTTAATTTAATTAAAAAATCAATAAAATAACAGACATTTTGAAGCCCTAGGTCGAAATTATCATGGGCTATAGGCTCGTGAAATTTCCCATTTGATTATAAGCCCATTGGACTTAAAATCAAGGCCTGTATTATTTTCTATTGATTTAATTAATTAAATAATTATTTAAATCCTTTATCAAATTAATTATTTATAATTTGAACCTTGATTTAAACTTATTTATTAATTTAGATACCAATTTATCTTAATTAATAAATCTGCCATAATTTCTCTTTTCTTCTCAAAATTACACAACTCTGTGAAACTATCCAAAATTGACCTGGTCAACTTTGATAATTCTAATTGATAATTAAATCAATTAATTGAGACTATCTAGATGATTTTATCCAAGGTACAATGGGGACCATGGGCCTATGAAATCAAGCTCCAATAAGTTATCATAAATCTAACAAATAAATTTACTAACTTGTTAATTCCTCGTGACTCCACTATAGACTCGGAATTGCACTCTTGAATTCATAGAACGCTCTATAAAAAATATAGATACGCTATTAATTATCCATTGTTACAACCATAATTATCACTCAATCCTCTATAGACGGTCTACAATGAGATAGGACTAAAATACCGTTTTACCCCTCATTGTATTTTATCCTTAAAACACTTAGTTCCTTGTAAATGATATTTCGGTAAACTAATTTAATTACTGAAATGAGATCTCTATCATTTAACACCTTGAACCAAACTAAAAGGAAACCATCGTTTCACTTCTTCATCAGAAGCTATAGATGTTCATATCTATGATTAACACTCCCACTCAATTATACTACCGAGTTCCCAAGATGTAAGTATGGGCTAGTCCGTAGGGTAAGCTGGTAACGAACAAGTCAAAGAACTCAAATAATACAATCAGTTAGAATACTAACCACTCAGAATTGAGATTGAATTGACCTATGATCAACTATATGATATGACTAGAATAGATAATAACGGCATGTTTACTTATCTTATCAACTGTCAATATCGGTCATGTCCGATGTAACAAATACATCCGATCTTATCTACTTTGCTAATGTTCTGGAAAGAACATAACACTGTAATGTGTAAGTAGATCATATCGTAGATTGGCAAGTCAGTGTAAATCCGGTGCACTGACTAATCTTAGGACTAACTTATTTTTGAACATATAATCATATTTATATTCCACTGTGATTACATCACTATAAATAAGATTAGCTATATGCTCGGGATTTAATAGAAGTTTATATTAAACAAATAATCATGAAAATAAAACATGTAAGCAAAGTGATTGACCAAGTCAAAAAATGATTTCTATTCTTTTATTGATAATAAAATGAGATTACAAAGAATTTGGGTTTTAATTAGGGCATAAAACCCCAACAGAAACCTCTATTTGAGCTCGAAGGTGATTGTTTTAATCCCTAGGGACTTAGTTACAAAATACAAAATAAAGAAAAGGCATCATTGAGATCTGTTGACTCGCTCAGAGGATGTCACCTCCTTGCCGTCCTCGTCAGCAACATCGGAAGACTTGACGGTCTCAGAGGGTTCCTATGAAAATTGAATCTTGAATTTGGCAAGATAAGGTTCCCAAAACCCTGGCTGCATGAAGGTGAAATTCTTGTCTTGGTTGAAAGCCCAGCACCGATAGAGCATCTCCTCCAAAGAGTTCGTCGACTCTACAATCTCCAACCTCGCCCTCTCGGCCTCCTCCTTGTCTTTGGTTTCGACCTCGTCAAGCTTCTTTTTGAGGCTATCATTCTCGACCTGCAACTGATCTAGTTTTCAGCTCACTTCCACGACTTGGTCCTTAACAATCCACTCGCTCTCCTGGGAGGAAGCCATGGCAGCCTTGGCAGATCGTTCGCTTTCTTGGGAGGCGATCAGGGTGGCTTGGAGCTCATCACTCCTAGATTGGACCCGAGCAATACCAAAAAATTGAACCAGGAAAGACTGCAAAGGGAAAATACAAGTTAAGGTTAGAAAAAAAAAAGATAAAAAAAGTACTATAGAAGGAATGAAAGTGGCTCACGGTGAGGTTCATTCCCATGGAGGACTCGAGAACGTCTTCAGGAGTACGCTCCTCCATGCCCCTCATATCCCTGACATTGGATCTGTATGCATGGCCCACCATATGACTCTCTATCTCGTATATAGTCCCCTGAAACACTTCAGGGATCCTTTCCAGCTCGAGTGGCTTCATCGAGATGTGAACGAAGGGAGGGGGGGGGGGGAGGGGGGGGGGGGGGGGGCTTCGCCCTGAATCATTTGAGTAACTGAGAGATGTACATGTCAAGGGAGAGGAGGAGGAGCCTCGAGAACTGTGACTGTTGTTACCAGGGCTGGGGTTGAGGTTGTTGTTGCTGCTCCTAGGTGGAGCTGAAAGCTTTATCTTTGACGATCATTTCGGGGTTATGAACCAGTCTGAATAAAACCTCTAACTCCTGGACTACCGGAAGTGGGGGAGACTCTAGAATTATTACACCCTCGGTCCTAAGGGGCTCAGGATCTTCTTCTGAGCTGGACTCATCTATGAATTGCCTAAAACCGGGGGAGAATACACCCTGACGTAAGGAATGCCACACCCTAGGATTCGTACCATATTCCTAAAAAATTGTGGACTTAAAATGGAGGGTATTTTCTACTACAATGGTGCATCTGGGGTAGCTATGGTCATAGCATACCACCAGAGGATACACACACTGGAGGAGCACTGTGTTCAGGTCCGAGTCAACAAGATGTCGACTCATGAGCTGATAGGGGTTGAAACGAATTAGCCTAAAACTGGCAGCAACCCAATCTAGTTCTATTTATCCAAAAAACAGTTGTGGATGACATGGCAAGAATTTTCGACACATGGCCGACACGTGGCAGAGATGTTGCTCGCTTATCGACCAGAGATACTTCCGTATGCGAGGATCAAGTTTTATATACGACCAGCCTGGTCGTATACTCTGTTTATTTATGTATAAATTGTATAGTTGTAATGATATCCGAGAATATATCTTCATTTTAACCTGAATATCTGTTTATTAAGGAAAGATATAATTAATTGAATCATGTAACCATCCTTGAGCCTATAAATATACAAGACATAGCTCAAGGGGGGATCTTTGGATCTTTTTCCGAATTGTATTGTAATTATCCATCGTCTGTATTGTTTCTCCTTCTAAGGTCTGTGAAACTCAGGAAACCTAGTTCTTTGATCACACCTTTGAAGTTTAATATTAATAATAGTATCAAGTGGGCGTAGGTCATTACCAATCACTGGGGCCGAACCACTATAATTATTTGTGTTCTTTACTTTCCATTAGATTGTTTTCTCAAGCATCGTACTATTTTCCTGTCGTTTATTTGACTCCGCGTTGTTGGCCAAAAAGAGGGTCAACATTCGGGTGCTTTCATTGAGAGCTTGTGAAAGAATCTGATGGCAAAAACTACCAAGAAGACTGGACAGGCTGCTGCCGCTGCATCATCCTAACCTCCTCCCCCAAATGTGGCTGAAGATGAACCTCATTTGGAGTTTGATGAGGAAGAGTTAGATTTTGAAACCCTGAAGGCAACATTGGGGGTGTTGCAGGATGAGTTGGCCATTTTGAGGGCCAATTAAGAAAATGCTGCCGAGATAATGGCGTCGCAACAAAGGGAGATAGAACGCCAGCGTCAGGAGCTGAGTGAGCAGCAGGCTGAGAAGGACCATCGCCAGAGGGATGCCATGGCCGCTCTTGAAGCAGCCATCCAACTGGCTAGGAATCAGGCTGTGCCAGCTCCCAGCCAGATCAGCCACCCCGGGTCATCTCAAAGGGGTCCCAATCCTAGTCCTCCTCTCCATCCAGTAAGCCCTCAGAGGCCGGAGCAGCCACCTATGCCTCAGGATGATGTCCCACATAGGGATCCTGAGCAGCAGCCTCCGTCTCAGGCTAGTCGAGGCAATCCCCCGTGCCCGAGGCAAAATAGGGTCGGGCAACAGCCCTGCAACCCTAGACGCCCAGGGGATGAAGAGCCGCATCCACCGAGCAGGGGGTAGCGTCCTTCTGCCAACATGAGGAGCTCAAAGACAGGCTCTGCGATCCGGGGCCCCCCACGGCATAATAATGCACGGGGACCCACCGACCAACGCAGGCCTCCCCCTAACGCTCGGGAGATGCCAGCCCAAGGAGGCAACAGAGGGAATAGTCAGTCGCACCATAGCCAGCCACGATTCAGAGATGGCCATGGCTACAATGAAGCCAACTCTGGCAGAGGAAATGCTGGTCGGAGAAACGAAGAGAGAGGTGGAGGTAGGAGCCCCCCACCTAGAGAAGACCGACCTGCAAGTCATAATGTTGGGGGGCAGCCTAGGCAGAATAACGTCTTTAGTTGACTCGGAGCCAACAAGCAGCGTCGAAGAGACGATGATTTGAGGGATATACTTAATGACTGCCGAGAAAGGCACGATGAGTACATTCCCTCGACACCAGAGGCCCCAGCAATCCCAGAAGTTGTTCAGGCTCAAATTGATGCCCTGAACCAGGCTGTGCAGCAGCTGTTCGGGGGGCGAACATCCCACATTGAGTACGATCGGAGGAGAGGCACCCCCTTCGTACAAAGGATTGTTGTGGCTGAAACCCCCAGTAAGTTCAAGATGCCAACACTGCCAAATTTCGACGAGTATGGAGACCCAGTATCTCATGTCAACAAGTTTGAGATACAAATGGACATTCAAAAAGTCTCTGAAGACGCTCGCTGCAGGATCTTCCCAGCAACACTTTCTGATGCCGCCCAGGAGTGGTTCTTTAAGTTCCCTCCTGCGAGTATAGTATCCTAGGAAATGTTCGTGAATGAGTTTTATGGACAGTTCTATGCGGGTCGTGTGCACCCCACTAAGGTGAACAAATTGGTCGAGATACGCCAGAAAGAGGGGGAGCCCTTGAAGGAATACGTTCAATGCTTCATGCGAGCTGCCGCTGGAGCCAAGACTGTGGGCGATGAAGGTCAGATGATGGCCCTAACTGCTGGGGTTAGGCGCCATTCACCCCTCTGGAGTAGCCTCAGAAATCATGGGGTTAAAAGTACCTAGGAGTTCTTAGATCGAGCTGATCGGTACATCAATCTCGAGGATGCGATTGCCAATGAAGGGAAATCACCAACAAAAGACAAGGGGCCCAAGGAAGAACCCGCCAAAGTTGCCAACGGGTCGAAGCCCAATGGCAATGGCAAAGGCAACGAGAATGGCAATGGTAAGAATGGTGGAAAGCGGGCGCACAACGAACCCTCGACCTCTGAGAATAAGCGCCCCAAGGGTAATCGGTATGAACCGAGATTCACCAACTACACTGCCCTTGTTGAAAGCTGAGCTGAAGTCTACCAGGCGACCAGCTCAAGCGTGCCCTGCAAACGACCCGCACCTATAAGAAAAGATATCTCCAAGAGAGATTCAACAAAGTTATGTCGTTTTCATAACGACTACGGGCACAACACTAATGAATGCAACCAGCTGAAGGACGAAATTGAGTTCCTGATAAGGCAGGGACATTTAAGAAGATATGCATGAGCCGCGAGAAGTTCTCAACGAGAGGCTCAAGGTGGCAATGAGTTGGCACCTGCACGCCAACGCTCGCCACCTTTACAGCCAGC
Source organism: Humulus lupulus (assembly GCF_963169125.1). Taxonomy (NCBI): domain Eukaryota; kingdom Viridiplantae; phylum Streptophyta; class Magnoliopsida; order Rosales; family Cannabaceae; genus Humulus; species Humulus lupulus. The sequence goes on along the minus strand of NC_084794.1, from coordinate 89,523,157 downwards.
TCACATGGAAGGTACCCTACTCATCATCTGCGAAGGCCCACATCTTACAGGAGATAATGGAAAAGCCAGGGAACGATATGCTCGAACCCTGCACCACGACCAAGACATCGAGATGATGAGTGTTGAGGATCGAGCACCAAAAAAGGCTTGAACAGAGGAGGAACTGATCACCTTCTCTGACGACGATACCCAACACGTGCGATTCCCACACTCCGATCCGCTAGTCGTGGACGTACAAATCGCAAACATGATGGTGAAAAGGGTGTTTGTCGATACAGGAAGTTTGGTCAACATCCTATACAAGTCTTCGCTGGAAAGGATGAAGTTTTCCGTGAAAGACCTGGAGCCATGCAACCAAACTATTTATGGTTTTTCCAGAGAGGGGCTCGCCCCAACAGGGTCGATTAGACTCCCAGTCACAGCAGGCACTGCACCTGCTAATAGGACATTACTCACTACTTTTATAGTAGTTGATTGTCCTTCGGCGTACAACGCTGTGATAGGGAGACCAATATTGGTTGACCTACGAGTCGTCACCTCTATATGGCACCTCGCTATGAAATTCCCAACGGATGCAGGGAAAGGATGCGTGTTGGGAAACCAGAGGAAAGCGAAGGAGTGCTACAATGCCTCGATCACCAAGGCAAAGAAGGGTGTATCGAGAGACGCCACCGGAAAGGAGTTGCAAATGGCGACTGATTTTCAGGCCCGCTCGGGTGATAATCTCACCAAATAGGGCATTGCCCAAAATGAGGATAGAGACTTAGATCCTTGCTTTGGGGATTTTGAAGAAGAAGTGGGGCCCATCGAGGACCTTGAAGAGGTCCAACTCGATGAGGAAAATCCGACCAGAGTTGTGAAAGTCAGTAAAAACTTAGAAACAACAACAAAACAAGCACTGGTGGAGTTCTTAAGGAGGAACCAGGAGGTCTTTGCCTGGTCGCACAAAGACATGGTCGGGATAGATCCTGCGGTCAATAGCCATGTCCTAAACATCGACAAAAGCTTTCCACCAGTGCAACAAAAAAGAAGGCTGCTCGACAAAGATAGATCAAAGGCCTTGAAAGAGGAAGTCGAGAAGCTAAAGAAGAATGGGTTCATCAGGGTGGCGTTTTATCCATCGTGGGTCTCTAATCTCGTACTAGTGCCCAAGCCGAATGGCAAGTGGCATACGTGCGTGGATTTTACAGACCTAAATAAAGCCTGCCCCAAAGACTGTTTCCCACTCCCGAGGATCGACCAGCTGGTTGATGCCACTACTAGGCATGAGATCCTCTCATTCATGGTTGCATACTCCGGGTATAATCAGATCAGTATGCATCCCCTGATGAGGATCACACTAGCTTTCGGACTGATATAGGGCTCTACTGTTACAAGGTGATGCCCTTTGGTTTGAAAAACGCTGGTGCGACTTACCAGAGACTCGTCAACTACATGTTCAAGGAGCTGATCGGCATAAACATGGAGGTTTACGTCGAAGACATGCTGGTTAAGTCAAAGAAAGCAGAAGGGCATGTAAGGGATTTGCAGGAATGCTTCAACGTCCTGAATAAATGTTGGATGAAGTTAAATCCCCTTAAGTGTTCCTTCGGAGTAGGATCAGGGAAGCTCTTGGGATTTATAGTTAACTCAAGAGGAATTGAAGCCAATCTCGAGAAGATAAAAGCCCTGATCAAGATGAAATCGCCAATAAAGATTAAAGATGTTCAAAGCCTGACCGGGAGGATTGCTGCTCTCAGTAGATTCATTTCGAAATCTACAGACAAATGCGTCCCATTTTTCAATCTACTAAGAGGCAATAAGAAATTTGAATGGACAGATAAGTGTGAACAGGCCTTTCAAGCACTAAAAACACATATGGCGCAACCACCCATCCTATCAAAACTGGATGATAAAGAAATTTGTTCATCTACCTGGCAATCACGGAATACGCTGCTAGTTCTGTTCTAGTAAGAGAAGAAGAAGGCGTGCAGAAGGTTGTCTACTACGTGAGCAAAAGGCTGATTGGAGCATAACAGCGGTACCCGCCCATCGAGAAGCTATCCTACTGCCTAGTTTTGGCCTCTAGGAAGCTGCGGCCTTATTTCCAAGCTCATCCAATTACGGTCTTGACCGACTAGCCTCTTCGACAAGTCCTGCAAAAGCCAGAGGCTGCAGGTAGATTGCTAAAGTGGGCAGTCGAACTCAGGTAGTTCGACATATCTTACTTGCCGCAAGCATCGATAAAAAAACAAGCCTTGGCTGACTTCATCGCCGAATTCACAGAGCTCACGGGCGGCGAGCAGACTGAAGAGCCCAGCGAGCCTAAGTGTCAAATACAAGCACCCTCGTGGGAGTTATTCACAAACGGTTCATCCAACGAATCCCACATAGGAGCAGGAGTGATATTGATAACGCCAAAAGGGCATCGATTTCACTGTGCAATCAGATTTGACTTCACTACTTCTAACAATGAGGCTGAATATGAAGCATTACTCGCTGGATTGCGGTAAACCAAGGATATGAACATAAAAGTGCTTGACATCTATAGTGATTCTCAGCTGGTGGTGAATCAGGTCCTGGGAGAGTACCAGGTGCGAGGTTTGAAGACGGTTGCCTATCTGAACAAAATGAAGGATATGTTAGCCCAATTCGACAGATACAGTCTCCAGTAGGTACCTCGCGATCAGAATTCCAACGCAGACGCTTTGGCAAAGTTGGCAAGTGCGAAGGATACTGATACTCTAAACATAGTGCCAGTCGAGCGACTATCAGTACCAAGCATCCAAGCAGCAAAAACCACTCTGGTTATCCAGATGGCGGATACGTGGATGGCACCATATGTAGAGTATCTGAAAAGCGGTGTGCTACAAGCGGACAGAAACAAAGCCAAGACCCTTCAGCGGCAAGCTGCTAAGTGTATCCTGGTCGATGGAATCTTGTACCGAAGGGGATACTCACTGCCACTCCTCAGATGTATTACAAAGGAGAAATCCAAAGAATTAATGAAAGAGGTGCACGAAGGTTTTTGCGGGGACCACGCTAGGGGCAAAGTTTGTCAAAAAAGATCCTAAGGCAAGGATATTTATGGCCAACCATGAATGAAGACTCAGTGGAGTTTGTGCGGAGATGTGACAAGTGTCAGAGATTTTCCAAAATCCCACGAGCAGCCCCCAACGAGTTAAAGCAAATGCAGAGTCCATGGCCCTTCGCAGTTTGGGGAATAGATCTCATCGGATCTTTGCCTACAGGAAAAGGTGGTGTAAAGCATGCAATGGTTGCCGTCGCCTACTTCACCAAATGGGCCGAGGCTGAGCCACTCGCAACCATAACGACCAAGAAAGTGCTTGACTTTGTAGTCAAGAACATAATTTGTCGCTATGGATTACCAAGGAAGATAGTCTCGGATAACGGCACCCAATTTGACAATGATCTGTTCACGGACTTCTGCAAATGGCATGGTATTATCAAAAGCTTTTCTTCAGTTGCTCATCCCCAAGTGAATGGGCAAGTCAAAGCAGTTAACAAAACTCTAAAGGATACTCTGAAGAAAAGACTTGAAGAAGCTAAGGGGGCGTGGCCGGAACAATTGCCTGAAGTGCTCTGGTCGTACAAAACTTCCCACCGAACAACAACAGGGCATACCCCGTTTTCCTTAGCATACGGGTATGAAGCTATGTTGCCTGTCGAGCTGGATCCACCCTCACACCGCAGATTAACATACGACCAAGACTCTAATAACCAGCTATTGATGGAATCCCTGGACTCAATCGATGAGAAGCGTGAACAAGCCCAGCTCTGAGTAGCTGCGTACCAGCAGAAGGTCGCCCGATATTTCAACTCTAAAGTGCGAGAAATAAAATTCAATGTTGGAGATCTTGTACTCCGAAGAGTTTTTCTAAACACCTACGACCAAGCTGCTGGAGTACTCGGGCCTAATTGAGAAGGGCCATACCAGATCGACGAGGTCCTTCACCCAGACACTTATAAACTTGCACACTTAAACGGAGATCTCGTTCCTCGCTATTGGAATGGAGAATACCTACGCAAGTATTACCAATGAACAATTCTTCTTAAAGAAATGGCTTGTATTAATTTTACTTTTTACAAGTTTTGAAAAAAAGGTTGGTCATTTTATGTGACTGATTGCTTATAAGTGTAAGATCTTATTGATCACTCGTACATACATGTTTAGTCCATTTATTACAAGAAAGAAAAGGGACTGTGCGCATCCAGTCATTTCTTGCCAATTATTGTATTTATTACAAGTATTTGCTCATTACGTGTGTTGTTTTGCTGTATTATAATGCTAATCATATTTCTACGAGCAGTAATGTTCGAGCAGATTCTGGTCAAGGCAAGTGACCAAGGACCTAAAGCTCCTCGATCACTTGGGGGGCATATAAGGTACAAGTAAGCAAAACATATCGTTAAAAGGTATGTAAACACATGAGCAAAATAAGTGAAAGCATGCTAGGGTACTTAGAGTATTTTTCAACATTTTGTTATTTTGTTAAATCAAACCAAAGTGCTATGCTAAGTTCGGTCATGTGAACAGATGTTATAATAATATGCAAATATATTATAATATCAAAATGTATCCTTTTACACCGCGAGTAGTCGTTGCTCGGATGTAATTGTTCAAATAAAAGTAAAAGCTGCCCATGCAGCAATAAAAATATATTGTCTTTACATCGCGACCCGTAGGTCGTGCAGTTAAAAAGATAAATATAAAAACAGGAAAAGACTAAGGAGACTGAGGATCCTGAGGAGCCAGAGGATCTTGAGGAGGGCCCTGATCGACGATGTCTGCAGCCTCATTGTTTGCCCCATCTATCCCAGTGGCCAGCGAGATCTCAGGGGAAGCAGGAATCCTTGCTCTTTCTTCCTCTACCAGTCAAGCAGCACAGTGAGCGAGCTCGGCGTCTCTTGCATTCTCAGGAAGGTAATCGAAGTTGGCACCCTAGTTGTGCTTCTAGAAATCGTAGAAGCATCAAAGAGTGGCATTCTTGTACCTTTCTAAGTTGCTGGCATTGGCTTTCTTAAGCTCCTCGATCTGGCCCTCCAAGGTGGTATTCTCCTGTCTGCTCGCAGCCAAGTCCTCCTCGAGTTATTTAGCCACGCGGTAATTGACACAGTTAGACTCCTTGAACTGGTCCCTCTGATCAATGGCTTTTTCCAGAGACTTTTGCTTCTCCTTCAGCTTCTCAGCCAATTTATTCTTTTCCTCAAGCACCACTGCAAGTTGTTCGGCATATTTCTCTGCGACAGCTTTGAGTTCATCAGCGTGCCATTGCTCCACAGATTTGGCCTGCTCGGTAACAGCACCCGAGTGGAGACGGCCGGCAGTAAGGGTCAGCATTGTCTGCGGTCAGAACAGAAGTTAGACTAATTGTAAAATATAGAAGGGCTATCTCCGCAGAAAAAGATGACTTACACTGGTAAAATCGTTCAAGGCACGATTTAAGATCAAATCGACATCCATCACCTCTGTCGCGGCCATCGCCTCCCGGCAGCGGTCGTGCTTTACAATTTTTGCGACCCTGTCCTTGACCAATTTGAAGGCGCTACTAGTTATGTCGCCCCCAGTCGAAGCAGGACCGCCCTGCTGAGTCTGGTCAGTTGGGGCCGTTGGAGGTGGAGTTGACCCAGCTGGAACAGGGGGAGTCTGCTGCTCATGAGGAGAAGGTGGAGTTGCATTGGTTGAGGGCCCGTCCTCCGTGGGGCCTGCATGGCGAGTCTTCTTAGCCTGAGGCACTTTGCTGCTTTCCCCAAGATTCCTCTTACTTGCCTTCTTTTTGCTCGGGGGAGCCGCGAGAGTCTCGGGAGTGCTGCAAATGTCGAACACGTTCATGGAGTCCATGTCTGGAAAAGAAGCAAACAGTCGAACAGTGAGATAACATAAAAGACTAAGTATAGTACATCAAGAAAGGAAATAAAGAAAGATTGCAAAGTCAAATACCCGAGCTATTATTACTGGTCGCTATACTATAGACTCTACTAGTCTTATACTCACTCTCTGACATGAAGAAGTCTGGACCTAAATTTGGAACATATTTAAAATTGTCGTCCCCGTCGAATAGGTGACAGGGAATTGGCAAGCTATCTAAAAGCGAAATAACTGTACCATTCTCATCTGAAGACTCATCCAAGTGTTCGACAGGCTTGGTGGCCTTCTTTTTCCCCTTCCCCAAGGGGGCAGGGGGCCTCTCTGCTTGAGGTGTGCCAGTAGGTTCCCTAATCGTGACCCCGGTTGGTCTCCTTCATGGAGGCGACACTGGTGGTTGCTGCTCGGGTTCCTCCTCGGCAGTGGCACTCCCTGCTGTTGACTCCCTCATGTCCTGACGAGGGGCCAAGAGGCCAACCAGCCTAAGGTTAGCCTCTGTGACCAGATGTTTGACGCTTTTTTTTACGTCAGTCATGCTGGGCAAGAGGGCTGATCTCAACTCCATGTCTGGAGTTAGGTCTGGTCGCAGCCATGGGCCTGGAAGGCATTACAAGTTTAAGAGAATGTGGAGAAGAACACTAAATAAGGAGTAACAGCCAATGATACAAAGGTTTTACCTCCTTGAGCAAAGGCCAGATTGTCCGCGATCATATCGGTCGTGAGGAAGTACTCCTGGTAGTACCTCCCCACATTCGAGATATGGGTGGTGTCAGTCAAGAAGGTGCGCCCAGTTTCCTAATGATAGAAATGAAAAACCCCATGCCTTCTTGGTTGGGGTTCGACTTGAGGTCAAACAAGTAGTTGACCTCATGAGGAGTTGGCACGGGCCATTTTTTATGGCTGTACAGGATATAGAGTGTTGCGAGCATTCTATATCCATTTGGAGTTATTTGAAAAGGGGTAACTCTGAAATAGTTGGCCACCCTTTGGAAAAATGAATGAAGAGGCAAGGTAGCCCCTGACTCAATGTGGAACCTCGACCAGGCGCTGAAGGCGCCTCCGGGTAGGTTCGCCTGTTGGTCTTGGTTAGGTCGGACTAAGGTCACCCCTGTGTGACCGTACTTCCTGATGTAGTTGGCGATCATCCTGATCGTCACTCGGCTCTCAGGAACTAAATACCACTCAACATCTGGCTGAATGGCATGTCGGGGCTGAGCATGTCTTTGGATGTTAGGGTCAGGAACATTTTCTCCTCGACCACTGGTCAAGGGAGTTTCAGCCCGAGGAGCAGGCTGATGTGAAGGATTGGGGGTTTTCTTTTTCTGGGCTTTGGTTTTGGTTCGAGCCATATTTTGAGTAAAGACAGGCATAGTGTTTGGAGTGACACAAGAAAATGGGATGTCGGGTATCAATGACGATGGTTGCTCCTCGTCCTCAAGTAGTTGAGCCAATAGGTCGTCGTCGATAGGTCTTTCTCCCCCCGCCCCCCCCCCCCCCCCACGGATATTGCATGTAAGCTGCGAACAGAGAAAGGAGGAGATAAGACGCACAGCCTGAGAGCTTATGTTGAAAGTTGGAATAACATTGCTCGCGTCTATGACCAGCAGCATTCTAACATAAACACTAAGTTCTATTCGAGCAGTTTGAAAAACGGATCAAAAAGTGAAAGTAAAAAGTTTTTCTGGAAAAAGCTTTTTCGACTCCGAAGGGGCGGGAAAAACCCAGTTTTTCAACTAGCCTAAAAATCGAATTTTTACTTTGATTTTACGCCCTAAACTTACGATCTTAACTATCAAACTGGCTCCTAACTTCTACAGAGCAAAACTAAACTTCCCTATCAACCATCAATCAGTATATACACAATCCCCATGCATTTCTACCCAAGAACACGAAAAATTTCAGAACTCAAAATAGGCGTATAGCAGTATGCATGGCATGTCAAAGGGCTTAAAAGTTGAAGAAATTTACCTAGATGAAGATCGGAGGTTCTGAAATGAAGCAACTTTGGACGTGCGAACAGAGGATCTTCAAAGTTTCTGAGCTCTGAGATGAAGTTCTTGAGGGTTCTTGGCAAGAAAATGGCGAGTAAAAAGTGAAAAAGTAAATTTGGGGATTATTTATAATAGCTGAGATATGATGAAAAGGGGTAATCATGAGTTACCTTTTTCAAGGCATGGGGGAGTGTAATAGTCGTCAGAAGGATCACTTGGAAACCGAAAAGGCGTGATTGGACGTGATTAGGTCACCTTTTTCAAGGACGCACAAGTGACTCTGACAGATTTCGTGGGGCATACGAAAGGTTAGTTTCCTAAGTTTACTTATTGCTGGTCGCAATAAATAAACTTGGGGGGAAAATGTTTATCCAAAAAATAGTTGTGGATGACATGGCAAGAATTTTCGACACGTGGCAGAGATGTTGCTCGCCTATCGACCAGAGATACTTCTGTATGCGAGGATCAAGTTTTATATACGACCAGCCTGGTCGTATACTCCGTTTATTTATGTATAAATTTTTATAGTTTTAATGATATCCGGGAATATCTCTTCATTATAACCTGAATGTCCGTTTATTAAGGAAAGATAGAATTAATTGAATCATGTAACCCTCCTCGAGCCTATAAATATACAAGAAATAGCTTAAGGGGGGATCTTTGGATCTTTTTTCGAATTGTATTGCTATTATCCATCATCTGTATTATTTCTCCTTCTAAGGTCTGTGAAACTCAGGAACCCTAGTTCTTTAATCACACCTTTGAAGTTCAATATTAATAATAGTATCAAGTGAACGTAGGTCATTACCAATCACTAGGGCCAAACCACTATAATTCTTTGTGTTCTTTACTTTCCATTAGATTGTTTTCTCAAGCATTGTACTATTTTCCTGTCGTTTATTTGATTCCGCGTTGTTGGCCAAAAAGAGGGTCAACAAGTTCTCTATAAGGGTTACCTTGGCCGAAAATGCCGGTTGTTGTCCTGGACTCAGCTCGCTCTGGGTCAGGATCCTCCCTATCCTTAGGAACTCTCCTCTTGCGCACCAATGGCGCCACATCCTCTTCCTCATTGGTGTCTTCAATGGTGACCAGGACTTCTTGAGGAGGGGGAAGTACGGGAGGTGGACCTCGGGTTCTGATAGACAGCGTTTGATCTTTGCGTATCAGGTTGCAGGCTACCATGGTAGCATCATTCACTACCTGTCAGAATTCCTTCTCTTTTGAAGGAAGACGAGACAATGTCTCATATTGACCTCCAAGGGTCTCAGATCGCCCTGTCCTCTTGAATATATATGCACAAAGAGCGAACCCAGTTAGGACGATTAAACTCAATAAAAAAATTATAAGGGAGATCACGTATGCAGTTCAGAAAGTTAGGAGACTTACGAGGACGGTTGAAATATCGGCGATTATAGTTTTTGAACCCATTTGACATAAAGAACTGGACTTTATAGTCATTTGGATGGCTGGGGAGGTCAATAACAAAGGTCGAGTTAGGGAAGCGAGTGAAGTAGTAAAAGTTGTCACCTCGCCCTTTCTGATCAGGACTGGCCTTGAGGCAAAAGAAGTACATAATATCAGCCAGGGTAGGGACCTCCCACTCGTGCCTCAAAAATAGATATTTTAACCTCGCCAAAAGTCGATACGAGTTTGGGGGAGTTGGAACAGAGTCAGTTCAACGTAGTTCAAGAAATCCATGAAGTACTGGTCTAAGGGGAGGAAAAAACCTACCTTCAAGTGCTCATCACTCCAAGCCCCAAAGTCATCTTGAAGAGGGGGGAAACTCCACTCTCCTTCCAACGGAGGTTGGGCAATAAAGCCATCAATTCCCATCTCGATCCCATGGCTCAGCAGTATCATGTTCACTTTCCCCTGTGTCGTTATTAAGGACACGATGTGCTCGACCTTGAAAAAGGCGTTAAGGTCGACAACAACCTCCTTTCCCACCACTAGGTTGAAGTGAGGAATTAGAGATTCAGACGTGATCTGGTTGCCCTTATTCTTGTTTTGAGTAAAAGAGCTCATGATGTTTTTCTTTGGTGGGGCCATGATCTAGTTCGCCTGACGACAAAGCGGTCTATTAGTAGCGGCCTAAAATAATGACTAGCTACGACGATAAAGGTACGGTGACCCAAGGGTTTTACTAGCTACAAGAGCTAAGATATGTCCTAGCACCAACGCATGTTTCCACACGCAGTCCTAGGCCACATGCTATGGACTCAGAAAATTCCCTAATACTTCAGGATTCGCGTGTCAAATCCGTCAAACCCATTACTTTTCTTTTGAAAGCAGTTTAATGCAAAACCGCTTAAGGAATCGTGACCCTTAATCTACCCATAGCCAAACCTAAAAACCTCTCAACTTCTATATCCAAATAGATATCCTAATTGATTCATCAGCAACATTTTCCTTACAAAACCCATAAAATTTGCCCAATTTTCAAATACCTTATTTCCAAACAAGTATAATATTGTTCTTTTAGCCTAAATCGATCCCTATTTGAACTCATACATGGCTAGAACACGAAACGATACTGAGAAAAAAAAATTGAAGTAAAAAGAACTCATTGGAAAATAAAGAAGTGAAATATTCAAACCAGATGAGGAAATACTTACAGTTTATACGTTTGCTCGATGAGAATACTGGTGCTTCCACATGCAGGAGCTTGAGAGCTTCTGAGAAACGGAAGGGTGATGAAGGTTTTTGAAAAAGGTTTGAGAGAAAAAAAGAATTTTTGTTTCTGAAAGGAAAGTTTTTTAATGCAAAGGTGGTGAGGTTTAGATCTGATCTCCCTATTTATACATAAGCTTTGGGAATTAATTTGGGCCATCCGATCGGGTCAGCTTGAGATCCAAAGGCCAAGATTAAATGACCCGTGCGACGACAAAAAGTTGACAGGACAGTTGCCACAGTCCTCGAAACCTGAACAGACACCAATTACAGACGACCACGTGTTCAACACTCAAGTAATGGGCAGGCACGATTTCACATGACAAAAGCCTAAAAGCCCCTACTATGCTGTCTGAAAATGGTGACGTCAAGCACGAGCAGGAGCTTGGAGGGCAAATGTTGTACCCTAAAAATTAGGGTGGATTCAACATTTCAGCTAGGGGTATAGTTGGTAGTACGACATGCAGTTAATTATCAGATCGCCTCAAAAATGATGATCCAGCTCGAGACATGTAGTGGCCAGATCCCATTTAGGATACTCTGAACTTAATCCAAACTAAGGTTCGAATACTCTTCGATCACCAACTCGATGAAGATGTTCAGCTCGTGGAAACTTGGTCATGACGCATAGTGAAGGATCCCGAAAGACTTGGAGCCTCTTTATACACTCATTAATGTTCAGGTTGTATTGCACATTTATTGTCCGAGATAATAGAAGTAAATTCGATAGGCAATCGTATCCCTACGTAAATGGGAATTATCCTGATTAAATGCTTACTATATTTATGCACACGGTTACCAAAACTTTTCTAGGGAATTCCACTATAAATATTAGGGATAAACGACAGGAAAATGGACGACTTTTTGTAATACAGAAACTCTGCAGAAATTGTGAAAGAGTATTAATATTGTATCATGGACTAGGTAGATTTTAACCACTGAACCACATAAATTTGTGTGTGTGAGGAATTGTTCATATAGTTCATCACGGTTTACAAATAAGCACTAATATCTTTCTTGTTGAATTTCAAATCTATTGTTGGCGAAAAACCGCATCAACATGTATATTAGTTTTTATTTTAAAGTTATTTTGATTTTTTTTTTCGTTTTTTATGGGTTGTTGGTATACCATTTTTCAACTATAGTATATATTTTTTGTGGGATGGTATATCAAAGTTGTATGGTTAATATTATATAAATATTACATGTTTTTTTTTTAACTATTATTAACACGGTATATATATTGTTTACGCAATAATATATCAAATTTCGTTATTTTTATTTCATATCAAATCATTTTGTTTGTATTTTTAAAAAGAACTATGGTATATAAATTTATTATCATGGTATATTAATTTTTTTCAAATCAATATACCATGCTAGTAAACTTATATACACTATACGCTTTTTTTAACAAAAATAAAATTGGTATATTATTACTCAAAAGGGCAGCGAGCTGAGCAACTAGATCAGGTGTCTCAGCCACTTCTGACATAGTTCTCTGAACAAAATCTAGGATCTTTTGTCGATGGTCTGATTGCTAGGGCCCTACGGTGGGCACCAAATTTTATAGGTGATTTCCTACAATTGATTAAATGAGACCAAAAACCTATCAATAATAAAGAGAGAGGCAAGAGTTCAATTGGGAGCACCGATAGGGTGTCAGACAAAGGGACTCTGACGCCCAAGTCAGTTGGATTGCTAGAGAATAATAAGATGGAGAAATAAGTTAAGAAACCAATAATGATAAACAATAAGTAAAAGAAACAATGGTGATGACAGAGCTTGAGGGCGATGACTGGGTCAGTAGACTCGTCAGGTTCGCTCAGTATGAGTGATTAGTTTCAGTATTCGATATCTTCTGAGCTGAGGACTCCTTTCAGTTTTCCTTATAGAGCCCTCTCAGGTGTCGTTCTTCCTAACTCGTTCCCAGGTATCGCTCTGGAATCTCGCCAGATGGATAACACCTCTCTTGACATCTTATCCTTTGACTCGTTTGGCTGACTGGGTATATTTAGGCCCAAGTGCGGGTTAAGTTATTTGTTTTGGCATTTTATGTGAACGTGGGCTTATTTTGTGGCTTGGGCCTGATTAGCATGTCTGACTACTTTGGGCCTTAAGTGCTCTAGAAACACAGACTTTGTGTTACTTTGGGCCAGGCTGACTCGTCTGTCTATCTTATTAGGCTTGATATGCGTACAATAATAGTGCTTAGATTTTTACCATTACAAATATCATCTACAAAAAAATGATATATCATACTACAAAAAACATATATACTGAGTTGGAAAATAATATACCAACAACACTTAAAAAATTATTACTAAAAAATGTATATACCATGCTAATAAAATTACATATCACCATTAAAATGTATATATCATGCTAACAAAATTACATACCACCATTACATATAACAAGATAGAACCTGAGTATTATCTAAAAAAATAATGATATACCATACACAAAATACATTTACTGAGTTGAAAATTAATATACCAACAAAACTTACAAAATTATTACTAAAAAATGTATAAACTATGCTAACAAAATTATATAATACTATTAAAATGTATATACTATGTACAAAATTATATACTGTCATTATGTATAACAAGATAGAAATTAAATATCATCGAAAAAAATAATATATTATACTACAAAAAAACATATATACTAGTTGGAAAATAATATACCGACAACTCATAAAAAACGAAAAAAAATCAATATAACTTTAAAATAAAAACTAATTGAACAAAACTAATATACATACATAACTATATTAAAATTATACGCTTCTAAATAAATAAAAAATTAATAGAAAAGAGAAAATTGGAAAAAATAAATATATAATAAATTTTAAAAAAATATTATTTTTCTCTAACTTAAAAATAAAAGGCATTGATTCTCATCCTAGAAAATGAAAGGGAACTTGTTATAAGTATCACTTTAATAAGATGCAAAATGACAATTTAGATAATTAATAATATAAAAAACGTAGGGCCCGTTCGGTAAAAATACGTTCGATAATACAATTTTGTTTTTATTTTTTTTAATTTAAAATCAAAATTAATTAAATTTTGAAAACATAATTCTGAAGCTTCAAAAAAAAACTCGTCTTCTTCTCATTCGTCAAGCAGCTGAGCCCAATAATGGCTTCTTCTTCACTTTTCTCAATCAACAGATATGGAAATTTCTATTATTAAGGTATGATTTTCTTTCATTTTCAATCTTAGTTTTGTGTCATTGAAATTATTTTTGTATTTCTCTTATTTCCTCCCACCCGGTGCCGAAACCACTGCCGGCATTCCTTACCATCTCATCTTGTTTCTCATGACCCCCATGGATCTCACTCGCCCCCAACTTGAAGCTTCTCGTCAAAACCTCAAACCCCAAATCATCTTCTTCGATTTCACCCATTGGCGGTGTTATACTTGTTTATACCACTTTAATCTCAAGTGTTCCTAATTGCATCAAGATCAGACTGTAGTTTGTTTACATCATCACTATGTTCATATTGCCGGAACTTCTTACCTCTTTTGAATTTCAGATGATATGGTCTTTATTTCTTGTTCAATCCCCTCAGCTTTTGAAGATTTCCCTTGGTTTCTGGGGTATTTTCATAAAGAGAATTTTGAAGACTTTCCTCTTCCAAAGGGATTTTGAGAACTTTCCTGTAAAAGATCACTTATGTGTTGATATATCCAAGTTACATTCATTCATAATGCTGGGACCAAAATGAGTTAAGTCATAAATAGTCTGAAACCAAATCTATATCCACATGCCTTGGCTAAGTACACAGAACTAAGCCAAGTGATTTAACATTGACATCTTACCATTGAGAGTTCAACTCTTTAAGATGATTCCTTTTAGACTCTATCTTCTCCTCGAAAATTCAACAGAGTGCTGGTCATCAATTACCATGGTTGCAGCCGCCTTTGACAAGTCCAACTCTTCAATGAGATGCTCTAATTCTGCAGACTTTGCAGTCACCTCCTCCAAGGAAAACATCAGTCTAAACCATTCACATTGACTATCCAAGCTTTCTTAATTCTACACAAACATACCTTAGAAGAAGCTAAGATCTGATCAGAAGCCTTCCAATATCCAAAGCTTCTCCAGCCCAATTTGTCTAACTCCTTTCACAATATTCAGTTCATTTATGTTGAATTATTTAGTGCTGGAGCTAGATATGCCATTAATGTCAACATCACTGGACCTTCTCAAAGAGGCATCTAATCTAAAGCCTTTGTGTTAAGATATTCTGCTGTTTTATTCAATTGAGGTTTAATTTTCTGATTGTCAATATCCACTCCATTATCATCAGAATTCTCTGTCAATGGAATTCTATCAATGCAAGTGTTAATATCACCAATTATTCCTCCACCAACTTTGGACGATTCTGAAAGCTTCTCCACCAAAACTCTAATCCTCTTCAACACAACAATATGAATAACATATACAAATATACATATGTAGCAAGTATAGATCCTTATTCAAAGTTAATCAAAACAGATGTGTATATACATATATAGCAGTATCGACACTTATAAGGGTAAGAAAAGAAAGTCACATTTTTTTGTAACAAAGATGACCCATTTTATATTTTCTAGCCGAAAAAACAGGTGCCCATATAGCCAAAATCCAAGATTTCGAAGTTAAATCAAACCCAAACCCAATTTATGGTATTAATTTGGGGAAGGAAGTGAGGGCTTAATATGAGATTTAATTAATCAATTTATGTATTGATTTTGTGGTTTCTAATCAATTTATAGTATTAATTTAGTTTCAAATTTGATTGTTTCAGATTGATTGGCTTGGTGGATTGGTGGTGTTTAATGCCCAAACGTGACTTCCACTTAGCGGTAGTCGTAGTATAGATGGGCGATCGATTCCACAAGGAGGTAAAGAAACAAGTTAATCAATAAATAAATATTAGAGATAAATAATGTGAGGAAAATAGAGCAAATGATATTTTTTTGTTGTTTTAGAGATTTAAAGATTAGAAATAAAGATAGATTAAAATGTGATGTAACAATAGGTAACAAGTAGGAAGGATCAAAAATCATCAATATGCATACTTATTTATTTGGATCTTTGATTCACAAAAATTACACAAATTGATAGTTCGCATCCCAACTATTCATTTGGAAGATTTAACATTGAAGCACAAATATATTTAACAAAAATGTATCCAAGTGATTATTATTCTTTACCATGAAAAGATGAGATAAATCTTATGAGAAATCTAAAAATGACATTATACCATTGGCAATAATGCAATAAAAGATTGGACATAAAACCTAACACAAATATTACTTTTACCATTTATAAAATACATAGAAAGAGCATGACTAATTCTATATAGATTTTAGCAAAAGTAAATATATATGGATGAGATGGAGAAAATGATAAAGATATTATCTATATTATTTTCACTAATTTGATAATACATAGAAAGTGCTTGACAAAATCTATATACTATTAGTAAACATATATATAGATAACAAGATGAAGAAATAGAGATGAAAGAAAATAAATCACTCAAATATATAAACTTTAAGCACATGGTGAATAAAAAATACCAAACAAAGTCATAGTGCATATAGGATCATCCTAACCTTCCCAAGAAGGTTAGCCTATTATGCTAGACATTCTCATGAAATTCTAGAGAGAAAATATGAGAAATGAGACTAAAATTTGGTAGAGTTTTGCTACCTAAAAATTACATACAAAATGTGAAGAAAGTGTCCCTATTTATAGATGGAGAAAATGACTAAAAAGAAATTAAATAACAATTTGGGGTTTACAAAATAAATCTGAAATATTAATAATAAAATATGATTTTGAAAAATCAAATCTTATTATAAATATTAACCTAGTTATTTTTGTGTATGGTCAAAATGCCATTTTTCTAAAGTACCAAAAAATATGAACTTTAAAGCTCAAAATGGCAATTTTGCAAAGCCCAATACCCACAAAATATGGGTTGAAGGTGGCTGTGGCAGAAGTGGGTTTTGACCCACTCCCAGCCAATAAAAATGTGCCACGTAGGCAGGGTGTTGGGCTTGCTTCGGACTGGGCTGGCATTGGGCTTGCTGCAGTGAGGCTAACGTGGATCAAAGGCTGGGAGAGGAGAAAGTTGGAGCTGCTGAAGGGTCTTTGCTTGGGCTGCCTCGGATGGGCTGATGGAGGCTAGCCTCGTTTGGGCCTCAGCTTTGCTTTATTTGGGCCGCTTGGTGAAGCTGAAATGTTGGCTGAAGGAGGAGCTGAAGGCAGATGGACCTGGCCTTGAGAGGCTGCTGGGAAGGCACGGGTTAGCTGAAGAACTGGTGGAGCATTCGGACAGGTGGCGCTTGGAGAGGCCGCCAGGTGGCTAGCAGCGGACGCGTGGCGAGCCTTGAGTGCGCCAAGTGGCGCTAGGAGAGGGAAAAGGCTGAGCTTGGGCCAACAGGCCTGGGCTTCTTCAGATTGGGCTATTTTCTTTTAAGAAAAATGCCACTTTCTATTCTCTTTTTTTCATATTTAATTATTTTCTTTTCTCTTCATTTCAAAGTGTCAAAATACAACTTTAATTCCTACAAAATAACAATAAATTAAATCATAATCAAATATTTTCATTTATAAAATAAGTCGTGTTAATTCCATGAAAATATTAATTAAAACTTAATTTATTTTGACAATTAAAATCAATAAATGTGTATTTTTCACCACTAATCAGGTGGCTTTGAGTGTTTTAGACACTTTGACTTGGTGACTTTGAGGTATGTTATTATAAATTATGTTGATTAAATCCCCACTAATCTGAATGATTAATTATGATCCATTGTTTTGAGGCCTTTTGTTTGGTTAATTTTGTTGTATATTTAGTATATGATTCATACTTTTGACTTTGATGAATATCTAATTTGGCAATTTGTGTGTTTCATTTCTTAGGCTTTGAGTTGTATGTATCGATGTTATGGAGTTGTGTTTTTTATAAGAGACTTTGAGTTGTTTTTCTTTGGCAACACTTAAAAAAGTATTTTTTTATTTAATTAATTAAAATTTTGAAAATTAAACATAAAATAGTGTTTGGTAACTCTATTTTTATTTATTATTTTTAAAAATTTTGATTAAAATTCATTAAATTTTGAAAATAAAAATTGTTCACTTTCAAAAAAAATTTAAACAGTTTTCGACTTTTCGTTTTTTTTTTTCTTTTCTTCAACTCAACATCTCATTTTATATTGTTAAACAAAAAATAAAAATAAAAGTTATCAAACATATTTATTATTTTTTATTTTTAAAAACAAAAAACAAAAATAGTTACCAAACATATTTTTATTTTTTAAAAATAAAGAAACAAAAATAAAAATAATATTTCTATCTTTGTGTTTAAAAAATTAAAAAATAAAAAGTTTACCAAACACAACCATATATTTTATGTCTTGCATTGTTTTTTATTTTTTAAACAAAAAATAAAAATAAAAGTTACCAAATACATTTTTATTTTTATTTTAAAAAACAAAAAACAAAAATGGTTACCAAATGCATTTTTATTTTATAAAAAAAAACATAAAATAAAAATATATTTTTATTTTTGAGTTTAAAAACAAAAATTTTACTAGACGCAACCGTAATTTATCTGTAATTTTTAAAAGGGAATTTTTAAAAAATATAGCTTTTATATCATTAATGTGCAAAAATATGGGAGTTATACTTTTCTTAATTTGTATGGGAAATTTATTAAAGAAAATGTTAAAATATGGGAAACACAATTAGTAGCTAACTAAAATATGGAAATGTCATATTTTTTTATCATAGTTATGTTTTCTTTGATTTTGAAAGTAATTTTATTTTTATTTTTTTTACTTTTTTCCATCATTTTTTTATTATTTTTTTTCCTTACTTGTTTTTTCTTCCATTTTTTCCTTTTTCTTTTTTTTTTCTACCAATTTTTTCCTTCATCTTTTTTTTTTCCATTTTTTTTCATTCTTCTTCTTCTTTTTTTCATTTTTATTCATTTATCTTTTTTTTTTCATTTGTATTGTTTTATTTTTTTTCATATTTTTTCAGTTTTTTTTTTCATTCTATTTTTTCTTCATTTTTGTATTTATTATTTTCTCTTTCTATTTTTTTTTCTTTTTTCACACATATGAGTTTTTTTTAATTTTTTTTCCTTCTTCCATTTTTTTCTACCAATTTTTTCATTCATATTTTTTTTCTTTTCATTTTTCCATTATTTTTCTTCTTCTTCTTTTTCATTCTTATTTATTCATCTATTTTTTTTTTCATTCATCATTTCTTTTGTTTTTTGTTCATATTTGTTTTTTTATTTTTGTACTTATTCTTTTCTCATTCTATTTCTTTTTTTTTCACACATATATTTTAACATTACATAATTATTCAACTATTTTTTATTTATTATCTTTTATTATTGTAATTTTTTTATAGTTTTTTTCACTATATATATAAAAAAAATTCAAATAAATTTTTTACGCATTTTCTTTTTACTGTAACACTTATAGGAATACCAAAATTTGGAAAGAAAACTAATAAAAATATGAAAACTTACCTTCACATTCTTTGTGTGTATATTTCTGAGGGTAACTGGTTACTTTCACGTTCTGGTGTGTGTATATTTATGGTTTCTTTATGGTAACTAGTTACTTATGTTACTAAAATCATAGTTACTTCTTCTTCATTTTTTTAATGAAGTGTTCTTCCTTTTTTTTCCTTCAAATTTGATGTTTCTTTTCATATTTAATATGATTAATTCGTCACCCCTCTTAGGTAACTGGTTACCCCTTTTATGGCTGAAAGTTACTCATTTCAGAATAATTGATTAACCCTCCTAGTGCATGTTATTTAACCTAGCTCTAGGATTTTTTTTAAGATCAATCAAGTAACTGGTTACCCTACCCAGGATTTGAAAAAAAAACGTACAATCTTAAAAAAAACATGTTTATAATAAATAAATAATAATTTTAAAAACAATTCAGATTACAAAAAAAAATTTGCAAAACAACCAAAGAAAATTTAATATAAAATTAGTAATATAAAAACAATATAAAAAAAAATAACCTAAAAAAATAATAATCAAATTACAAACATACCCTTCCAAATTTGATTAAGAGTAAAATTATGGCATAAACTAACTTTTATACAAAAATATGGGAAAATAAACCCATAAAATGAAAATTCTTAAAAAAAAAGCCATAGATTAACTTTTTTTTTGAAAAAAACCATATTTTTGCACACTCTATAAAAAATCTCATATAAAATGTAATTTCCTCAATTTAAAATTAGAACATCAGGTTCTTGAGCATTTACTGTAATTTCTCGTGTAATTCCCTTTCCTCACTACGTTTTACGGTTGATCTCCGAAGCCCAATAATAATTGGGCCTTAGCCCGCTCAATGAAATACAAAACGAGTATCGTACATGCCTATTTGATGTCGTTTTAAGTCAATAGTAGTAACAGAACTCGTCATTATCGTGTCAGACAGGCTAGACCAGTGGAAGTCTGCTCAACCATGTCGATTGGTTCTGTACAATTCCATCCTCCATTCGCTGCCAAAAGGTACACGAATTCTCCATATCCGTACTCTCCAGTTAAAGATTTGAACTTTCGTTTTCTTTGGTTGGAATTTGAATGACTTTTATAGCTTCTTTCTTAATAATGTGCCATTAAAGTTCTTCAGTTGGCAGAACTGGAAAGAACAATTCAGGCTGGGTTCTCAATTTCCCGAAATCGCATAAATTGAGCAGAACATTGTGTTTGGGAATTGGGAAAGTGGGATTGAGTCAAATCTCAAATGGAGTTGGGGATAAAGACGGAATTATCATCGTCGACCATGGTTCTCGTCGCAAGGAATCAAATCTCATGCTAAGTAAAGCTCTATATTATCCAAAGATTTATTTTTTGTGTTATCACTTTAGTACTCTTGAATCATTTAGATAATAGTTGAGTTTGCGTATATGAATTTCAGATGAGTTTGTGACTATGTTTAGAGATAAAACTGGATACAATATTGTGGAGGCTGCTCATATGGTATGGTAGTTTTATTTTTCTGTTAACCTTAATCTCAAATTTGTATGCTTTTTCCAAGGATTCATTCGATTATTTTTATGGGAAAAATAGGAGTTGGCAGAACCATCAATCAGAGACTCATTTTGTAAATGTGTTCAACAAGGGGCAATCCGGGTTATTGTGAGTCCATTTTTCCTTTTGCCCGGAAGACATTGGCATCAGGTAGTTTAACATATCATCTTTTTATTTTCTTATTAAATTGAATGAATACACCTCTTCCTTCAATAATGCACTTCACTTGTATCAAGATAATAATCATAATAACAATGGTGATGCCTACATTGTAGACCAAGGAACCTTTGGTAAGATAATTTTGTTTGATGTTTCCAGGATATTCCTTCACTAACAGCAGAAGCTGCAAAGGAGCACCCTGGTGTCCCTTATATCATAACTGCACCTCTTGGTCTCCATGAGCTACTTGTGGTATTTATACTTCTTTATTCTCCCTTTCTTACATTGTCTTTTAAACTTACGCTTGATTTGATGGTCGAACATACTTAAATGAAAAAGAAAAAAGCGTGTTATTATTTTTTGTGATAATGTACAACTTAAATGAATTCTCTATTATCTAAATATATAGAACAAGTCTTACTTGAAAACAGCATACATAGGATCAACTATCTATTGTTGCTTGGGATTGTAGATTTTTACACAGTTATCACTTATCAGTGAGGCTGTATTTAGTAGTTAATAACAAACTTGGGGCTTTCATTCTGAAAGTTGGCGCTTGTTTGCAGAATGTGGTCGATGACAGGATTAAACACTGCTTAAGCCATGTTGCTGGGGATGCAGATGAATGTGATGTCTGTGCTGGAACAGGCAAGTGCAGGCTATATTGATCTACAAAAGAGAGTAAGCTGTATATTTACTCTGCATTCGCTGAATTCATCCTGAATGCTTCTCTTGTCCAATTCCATAATCTTGAAAACTTCTCCTCCTCTATTTTCTTACTTGCATAAGTACGGGCTTCAGCTTGAGCAGGAGTTTCTTCTTCATATGAAGCTGACAATAAACCACATCAGTGGAAATACCTTTTAGTATACAGAAGAGAGTATATATGCACAACACAATCAATTGTTGAGTATAGTAATGGTTAAGAGTCCATTTCAGTTAAAATGGCAATTAATTAGAATTTATACTGTTTGGATGCTGGTATTTATTGGTTGTCTGCTGTTCCAGTTGTTTGTTAAAGGATTTAGCTGCCATAAAAACATTCTTGGGTCTCTCCCATCCTCCTCCAAATACACCATAACCTTCTTTTGGCTGAGGTTTAACAAGGAATTCAAGCACCGGCAGTTCGTCACTGTCCACCCAGTGAATGCAATTAACAGGGCATGAATCGATGGATACCTGCAAGTTTTATGGAATGTTATAATTTGTTTCACAGCTGACCTGTAAAGCTTCTGTTTATAGTTAGTAAAGCTTATTTTCCGAGTTTGATGATGACAGAACTTATTTTCTTTGGTTACAGCGGAGCAGTTAAGGTGTTTCATATGATTTAATCAATTGTTCTGTATTCTAGAGAGAGATATTGTTTCTTGTACAATACAGAAGCTAGATCATTTCACTTTGCGTCTGTGGACATAGATCTTAACATATCATATTGCTTAAATTTTGTGTGCTGTTTTAGTAATAGTAGATTTTGTTTCATGATTGATTTTAGTTCATATTTCTTTAAGAAAGCTACACTAGTTATCTTATTCTCCATAATTTTTTTTTTTGATGATTCACAACATTGTAGTTTCGTTACCTCAATCTTTTGGTCATCATCCCCAAATTGTACCTTAACCCTAGCACATCCAAGAGATTCATCCATCATGAAGGTCTTACTTGCATGGTGAACACAGTCTCTGCACCCTGCAAAGTGAATCGATTGTGAGAAACTTGGGGGGCAAAAAATGGTAGATGAAAGAATGATCATCAAGAGTTAAACTATGCTTAAATAAACCTATGCATGCATTTTCATCTACAAACAAAGCTTGGGATCTTAAGGGTCCATTCCAAGTACTGTAGTGATCCAAGCCAGATATATTTCTGCTGAAGTTTCTTCTACCGCTCACTACTTCACCAATTGAAACATCATACTTGCACCTTAGATCCTCTCTCATTAGAACATTATAGGCTTTATTCAGCAGCAGAGTGTACTCATGCCCCTACACAAATATGTATTCAGAAATTCATTCCAGTAGTTGGACATAGGAATAATTAAATAAATAATTTATAGAAAGACCTTCTGGCCAGCAATATCTGGGTGATACTTCTTTTGCAAATTCCTATAAGCTTGTTTGATTTCATGGGATTGAGAATCCACTGAAACACCAAGCAATTCATAATAATTCTTCTCTCTCTTCACTCTCATCCATTCTTTTCCGTTACAACATCTAATCACAGAGTACCTCTGCCCCCATCTTGAGTTAACCCTAAAAAATATCAGAGAGTTAGTAGTGAATTTTGGATTGATAATGAACAATGCTACTTAGTAGTGAATGTCAACATAAATGCAACCAAATAGAGCTGTGGAAAATCTGAGAATAAAGGATAACTATTATCAACTGACTACTTCAAAGCTCAAAATATGAACTTGATGACTCGTGCAATATATATTACCTCCAAGTGGGCTTGTTTGCTGTGAAATTTTGTCCATGATTGTGGGAAGTTCTTGGCAGGGACGATTGGGAGATGGAAAGTAGTGAAATTGACATTTAAAAAAAGAAGAAGTGATTATGGCGTTTTCGCAAGTTCTTTGAAATTCATAAGATGTATATATGTATATATATTATATGCTTTACTAATTAGTGTTAGGATATTTTTGGTTCGTTCTAGCAATTCGGATATTTTCTGAATGGCTTTGGTGGTTTAACAAATTGTAGCTCTCCATATCTGCTTAGTGAAAAGGAATTATTGGGAAAGCAACGTTTGTAAATAAACGACAAGTAGTTTTGAGAATTATGTGACACTTGACATCATGTTTATCTATATCTATATAATAAAAACGACAATAAGTGGTGAAGTCGTATTATAGCATACGGCATACGTATGCCATAAATGGCCATCTATCTTTTTGTTTGTGTGACTTTGGGATTCTTAACCACCGGTACTACATACTTTGTAAATATACATTAGTATTAAGCACGTGTGACAACCCCCACATCCAAGTACATGTGAGTATCAAAGAGAGAGAGAGAGGGATCGTGCATGTCATCTAACGAATAATAATATATGCATGACAAGTAACAACCACCCCACATGTGGTTGGTCACTACTGCTTTCTCAATCTCATGCTATATATATTTTGTAAAAAAAATTCATCATCAACATTTATAATTTAACATATATATATTTTTTAATTCTGAATTGTTGTTGTGTTGAGAGTTGAGAATGGTGGTGAAAGTATATGGTTCATTAAGGTCGGCGTGCACACAGAGGGTGCTTGCTTGCTTTCTTGAGAAGGGAATTGAGTATGAGATTGTTCACGTAGACCTCCAAACTGCTCAGCATAAACGACCCCAATTTCTGCTCTTACAGGTTTTTTTTTTAATACTATCTTACATTCTTATGTTAACATAATATAAAATATTTTCTTATGATCAGTCGTTGAACTTATTTATGTACTTTTATCTTACTATACGAAGTTATATTATTATTTCTATGTTTCTATGCGGTTGGATATAAATATAAATATTTGTTTGTAGTATACGTACTGTATTCACCAGTCACCACATTCCCTTAATTGAAAATTTCTCACTTTATAAATATATATTTATTATTTACTACTTTTTCACCTTATATCTCAGGTAAAAAAAATATATCGTTAAATAAGTTCTTTTTTTTTAAATGACGTCAAATAGTATATATAAAAGTTTAGATCATCTCGTTTGTGTAGAAACCAACGTTATTTCTATGTCTTTTTTCAAGCAAAATCTTGTGGTGGAAGAAGAAATTAAAAGCTGTGAATATCAAAACACATATTTATGCTTTGTTTAAATATGGGGAGGAATTAAAAATAACTACCATCTTTCAAATTGTGAATTATTTGTGATTATTAATTTTTATTTATTTTTAAAAAATGTGTGAAGTAAATTTATTAATAATGTTTCTTTTTACTATTAAAATTATATCTAAGACTAAATATATTATTAAAGTCAGGTAATTTGTCATTTAACAAATGGAATTATGAAATAAAATTTTATTAATTTTAATATAGACAAATAGGTATTATATTATTATAATTTTTTTATCACACTTTTAGATAATTTATCATTGACCAATATATATGCATCAAAATATTTATTATTTATCACATGCTTTGATTTTCATATATTACGCAATGATATTTATCACAATTATTTTATATTGCACTATTGGATAAAAAATATTTACAACCTATTTTTTTTTACTTGGGAGAGAGAGATTTAATTTGTAACCTCTTTTTTTATGAAGAGAAATGTATTACCATCAAACTGTTGAAATGTTTTATAACTCCTAATTTAAAATTAAATAAGTATAGTGATACTCTATTTTTAGTTAAACTTAATTAAAATCTTAATTGTAATAATTAAAGTCATCAAACTAAAATATTTATGTAAACAAACAATATTCGAATATGTCTATCAAACTAAAAAGATCAATACACTAGTAATATATATTAAGCTAATTATAAGAAATGTTTGAACTAATTAATTTTGTTGTTCTGTACAGCCATTTGGACAAGTTCCAGTAATTGAAGAAGGCGAGTTTAGACTTTTCGGTAAGAAAAAATTAGAATGAGTCCTGTCTTAATTTTAAGGGAATTTTTCAAAAATATAGCTTTTATACCATTAATATGTAAAAATATAGGAGTTATACTTTTCTTAATTTGTATATGAAATTTATTAAAGAAAAAGTTAAAATATGGGAAAAACAATTAGTAATTAACTAAAATATGGAAATGTCACATTTTTTTTATTATAGTTATGTTTTTTTTTTTATTTTGAAAGTAATTTTGTTTTTATTTTTTTTATTCTTTTCCATCATTTTTTTCTTATTTTTTCTCCCATTTTTTCCTTTTTCTTTTTTTTTTCTACCAATTTTTTCCTTCATCTTTTTTTCTTTTAATTTTTTTCATTCTTCTTCTTCTTTTTTTCATTTTTATTCATTTATCTATTTTTTTTCTTTCATTTGTATTGTTTTTTTTTCATATTTTTTCAGTTTTTTTTTCATTCTATTTTTTCTTCATTTTTGTATTTATTATTTTCTCATTCCATCTTTTTTCTTTTTTCACACATATGAGATTTTTTTTCTTCTTCCATTTTTTTTTTCTTTTTTTTCTACCAATTTTTTCATTCATATTTTTTTTTCTTTTCATTTTTCCATTATTTTTCTTCTTCTTTTCATTCTTATTTATTCATCTATTTTTTTTTCATTCATCATTTCTTTTGTTTTTTTTTTCCATTTTTGTACTTATTCTTTTCTCATTCTATTTCTTTTTTTTTTCTTTTTTTTCACACATATATTTTAACATTACATAATTATTCTACTATTTTATTTATTTATTATTGTAATTTTTTTATAGTTTTTCCACTATATATAAAAAAAATTCAAATCAATTTTTTCAGCATTTTCTTTTTACTGTAACACTTATAGGAATACCAAAATTTGGAAAGAAAACTAATAAAAATATGAAAACGTGAATGGTAACTGGTTACCTTCACATTCTCTGTATGTATATTTCTGAGGGTAACTGGTTACTTTCACGTTCTGGTGTGTGTATATTTATGGTTTCTTTATGATAACTAGTTACTTATGTTACTAAAATCATAGTTACTTCTTCTTTATTTTTTAATATAGTGTTCTTCCATTTTTTTCCTTCAAATTTGATGTTTCTTTTCATATTTAATATGATTAACTCGTCACCCCTCCTGGTGCATGTTATTTAACCTAGCTCTAGGATTTTTTTTTAAGATCAATCAAGTAACTGGTTACCCTCCCAGGATTTGAAAAAAAAAAAACGTACAATCTTAAAAAAACATGTTTATAATAAATAAATAATAATTTTAAAAACAGTTCATATTACAAAAAAAAAATGTGCAAAACAACCAAAGAAAAATTTAATATAAAATTAGTAATATAAAAAAATAAATAACCTAAAAAAAATAATAATCAAATTACAAACTTACCCTTCCAAATTTGATTAAGAGTAAAACTATGACATAAATTAACTTTTATACAAAAATATGGGAAAATAAACCCATAAAAGTGAAAATTCTTAAAAAAAAGCCATAGATTAACTTTTTTTGAAAAAAAATCATATTTTTGCACACTCTATTAAAATTGTAATTTCCTCTAATTTTAAATAGTGATTATTGTACCCAAAATTTGATTAAGACGCTTAATTTTTATTAAAAATTAGTATATAATACATATTTTTATCAATTTATGCTCATATTTTTTAAATTTTTTTCATATTCTAAAAAATATATATTTTAAATATTTAAATAAAATAAAATTTATTGAAAAAAAAATATAAAACTTCTCAAAGTAAGATTTTTTTTTCTAAAAAATTATGAAAATAAGATAAAATAAAATTATTGAAATTAGAAAAAAAAAAAAAAAAAGAAAGAATTGACAGAATGTCAAAAGAAAAATATTTTTAACTAATGTGTACCTATATATATTTTTGGATTCAAATATAATGCCCTTTTCAAATATAAATCTTCCGTCTTAAATTAACTATTTTAAGTGATAGAACATGAAATCTAAATTGAATAATAAATTTAAGTGAATAGATACTTTTGTAAAATTTTAAGTGGTAAAGAAATATTAACATCATGTATCCACAATTAAAGTGTTGTTATTGATTTCAGAATCAAGAGCAATCATAAGGTACTACGCAACCAAGTACGCCGATGAAGGAGCTGAGCTATTGGGGGCGACGGCGGAGGAGAGAGCCATAGTGGACCAATGGGTAGAAGTAGAATCCAACAACTTCAACGAGTTAGTCTACACACTGGTGCTTCAGATCCTAATCCTGCCTAGTATGGGAGAGGTGGGAAACTTGGCTCTGGTGCACAGCTGTGAGGAAAAGCTGGTGAAAGTGCTTGACGTGTACGAGGAGAGATTGGGGAAGAGCAAATACCTTGGCGGTGACGCTTTCAGTCTGGCCGATCTGACCCATCTTCCGGCGATTAGATATTTGGTGAATGAAATTAAAATGGGGCATCTAGTGGCTGAGAGGAAGAACGTCAAGGCCTGGTGGGAAACCATCTCCAACCGCCCTGCTTGGAAGAAATTAATAAACACTATTAATTAATTAGCTCCCTTCTAGATGAAACTTTCACAAACTTTATGTTAAGTAATTTCATCTATCTTATGTTTTTATTTCTGTCACATCTTTTTCTATTTTATGTTGGGAGAAAAATATGTCTACTAAGTTTCTACGAGTAATAATAATAATTTTACTTTCAAGAAAATTTGTTATTTGTAGTTTAATTAGTGTTTTTTTTTTGTCTAAATATTTTATCATTATTTTTGTTTATTGCTATCTTCATTTTTTTAACCACTTATTTTTTATATTTTTATATAAATATAAGTGCTTCCATTTGATGAAACCGAGAAATACAAGAAGCAGTTTGCATAATTGAAGGAAAGCTTGGAATTGAGTTATTCCAAACTACCTCAGTATCTGATCCTAATGTCTTCCTAGCAAATTCTATGAGCCAAAGTATTGGCTTTTCTAGGTACATAAGAAAGGTGTAAGTCAAGGAAAGAAGATAATGAGGTTTTAATTTCCCTGACAAGATCTGAAAAAGAAGACATATCCTGATAAGAATGCAAAACTCTATCAACCAAAATTTTGGAATCCATTTTAATGTATATGATAGGCAATGAAACTACATTACACAATTTAAGGGTACATAAAAGAGCCCGAGCCTCCATAATCGATGATGAATAACTCCATTTCATGGGGACAACAAGCCCAGGTACAATTCTTCTTTTGTTATTCCCGACTACAGCTCCAAAGCCAATTCTATAACTTTTGGTACATGCAGCTGCATCAATGTTCACTTTTAATTGACCCGCAGGAGGTGGAATCCATTGAATGTTTGACCTTGAAACTTTATCCTCTCTATTAACATGTTGAGTTTGCTGAGTAGTCCAATAGTTTTTAAAAAAAAGATGCAACCCAACAAGGAACTTTGGGAGGAATAGTTGGTTTCCTGAAAAAGTGCAGAGTTATCATTATTCCAAATATCCCGGACCAGACAAAGAAAAACTTTAAAATCATGATTTGGTGAAAGTTCAAGAGCACACAGTATAGAATCTGATATATCAAGGTGCTGGTGTGCTACAAAGAAATTTACATACTCTTAGTTTTTCAATATCTTTTGAGCTCTGGAACAATACAACAAAGCATGAGAACCCATTTCATAAGTAGCATCACACAAAAAGAACAAGAGGGAGCATGTAGAATTTTCCTAGAAAAAAGGTTTGAAGGTAATGGTAAAACATGCAAATAAGCTCTCCAGATAAAGTGTTTAACTTTAGGTGGTATATGAGAATGCCAAAGATGTGACCACCACCTCTTAGAGTTTTGTAAATTTGAAGATGAAGGAAAAGAACTTGAAGAGATAGCTAAATGATAAGCAGTTTTCACATAAAATTGACCTGAAATAAGAGTCTGAAGTATGCAAAGAAGTAAGATGAATGGAGAGAATGGATGTAACAATATCATAAGAAAAATAAGTATTTAATTTATTAATATCCCAGCTGCCAGAAGAAGATATAAAAAAAGAAACAAAGTTCGAAGAAGGAGGATTGGGAGAGTTATATGATGTGAAGTGTAATCCATATGAAAATCAGAAATAGAACTACTGTTACTATGTTTTAATAGTTAGTTAAAAAAAGGTTGTTATAAGTTAGTTGTTAGTTGAAGTCATAAGTCGGTTGGCTAAGTTTTGTAAAGCTATATAAGCTGTATTATTAAGACATTAAAAATATATAGTACATGTGAGAGAGAGAAAGATCTGTGACCAGAGATTGAGAGAAAGACAGAGAAAGAAGCAGACCAAGATTCAAGAAGAAAGGTGCTACTTAACCATGGCATTCATGGTGGATTGACAAGCTTGAAGAAAGTCAGATTAGTGGTGTTCTGTTGTAACATTGCATAGCTTGAATTGGTGTCTGTAATCAACCTTTTGATAGTGGAGAAACTCCTTGAGGGAGAGCTGGAATAGGACTCACATTGAGATCCGAACCAGGATAATTTCTTGTGTTCATTTGCTTTATTTTTCATTGCTTTATTTTTCATTGCTGTTTTCATTTTCTTAGCATCAGCATTAGCAATATTAAGTTTACATTGATTCTTTGATTAGTTTTGTTTGTTGTTTTGCTTTGGGTCTGTGTTGTAGGGATTTACAACAGTGGTACCAGAGCCAGGTTTGAAGGATCCGAGACTCAAGTTGCAACACAACCAAGAATCAAGAAAGAGTTGATCAATGGCCTCATCATCAACCAGATTCGATTTAGAGAGGTTTGATGGATCGGGGGATTTCAGTCTTTGGAGAGAAAAGATGATGGCAATCCTAATCTACCAAAAGTTAGATTGTGCATTAGAGGAAAAGATTGAAAAGACAGAAAAGGAACTTGATGCAACAAAGAAAAGTGAAACAGAAACAATCATGAAGCAAGCAAGATCGGCCATAATAATGAATCTTGCAGATAATGTATTGAGGCAAGTCATTGGAGAGAAAACAGCTTTGGGGATATGGAACAAGTTGCAGCAATTGTACATGGCTAAGTCGACAGCCACCAAAATATTCTTAAAAGGAAAATTCTATGGCTTCAAGATGAATGCCACCATCTCATTAGAGCAGAATTTGGATGACCTCAACAAGATTGTTTTATCTCTAACCAACATGGGAGAAACAATCAAAGAAGAAGACCAAGCAGTAATCATATTGAATGCCTTACCAGATCAGTTCAAAGAAATGAGAACTGTAATAATGTACAGTAGAGACACCCTCACCCTTGAAGATATAATGAGCACACTGAGATCGAGGGATGCTGAATTAAATTGGCAAAAGGCAGCAAGACAGGAAGCTAGAACTGAGGAGGCATTGACTGTTCGAGGAAGACAACCAAGAAGAGGAAATTCAAGGTTCAGAGAGAACTCTAAACCAAGATACAACTCAAGAACAAGAGGGTACAACAGATCGAAGTCTAGACCAAGAGAAACTAGGAAATGCCATCACTGTGGCAAAACAGGTCATCTAATAAGGCACTGCTGGGAACTCAGAGATAAGAAAAAGCAGAATAAGGATGAGGAAGAAAAAGGAAGCGACTCTAATGCAGCTGTTGATGACAACTACAGTTCAGATGGAGATGTTTTTGTGGCTATTAATGATCTGGAGGAGTATGCAGATTTAGGGAAAGCTTGCACCAGTTCAAATTGTAAAGAAACTGATGAGTGGATTTTGGACAGTGGTTGTACTTACCACATGAGTCCAAACAAAGAATGGTTTAGTGAGTATACAAAGATTGATGGTGGAAATGTCATGATGGGAAATGATCACAAGTGTCAAGTTGTTGGTATCGGCTCAATTGCTTTAAGAAGCTATGATGGCACTATTAGAATACTCAGCAATGTTAGACATATTCCTGAGTTGAAAAGGAACTTGATCTCACTTGGTACCTTAGATGATGAAGGTTTAGAATACAGAACTGGTAAAGGTACAATGAGAATCACAAAAGGAGCACTTCTGGTCATGAGAGGCATCAAAAGAAATGGTCTATATTTTCTGGATGGAAAAACAATAACTCCAGCACAAGCTGCAGCAGTCACTAAGTGTAAAACAGATTCAAAAGTTTGGCATGCTAGATTGGGACACATAAGTGAACAAGGCCTGGTTGAACTATCAAAACAAGGTTTGCTTTTGAATTACACTCATGCAAATTTACCTTTTTGTGAGATATGTGTGCAGGGAAAACAACACAAGATAAAATTTTTGAGAAGCAACTATAGAGCTAAACAAATTCTGGAATATCTACACGCTGATCTCTGTGGTGCAAGCAGAGTAAAAACTCCAGGTGGAAATCAATACTTCTTATCAATCATAGATGACTATAGCAGGAAGGTATGGGTTTTCTTATTAAAATACAAAAATGATTGTCTTGGTAAGTTTAAAAACTGGAAAATTTTTGTTGAAAACCAAACTGATAAGAAAGTTAAAACATTGAGGACTGACAATGGACTTGAGTTTGTTAATGATGAATTCGATAAGCTATGTATAGAAACAGGTGTCAGAAGGCATAAGACAGTTGCTAAGAATCCACAACAGAATGGTGTTGCCGAAAGAATGAATCGGACACTACTCAATAAGGTCAGATGTATTTTGTTAAATTCTGGTATGCCTAAGAAATATTGGGGTGAAGCATTATATACTTCATGTTACTTAATAAACAGAAGCCCAAGTAGAGTAATAGACCTTAAAACACCAGAAGAATTATGGAATAATAAACCACCATCATTAATGCATCTTAGAACCTTTGGCTGTGCTGCTTATGCACATACTGTAGGAGATAAACTTGGACCAAGATCTGTTAAATGTGTCTTGTTAGGATATCAAATTGGTGTCAAGGGTTATAGATTATTATCAACTGAAACTAATAAAGTCCTAGTTAGCAGAGATGTAGTCTTTAATGAAAATGATTTCCCTTTTAAAAGAAATGAGAAAGGTATCTTGTCTGATGTTTCAGGTACAAATTCTCAAAGTGGAGTTCAGATTGAGGTGGAACCACTGCAGCATGCAAATTTAGATTCAAATGATCACACTGATGTAGATCAAGAAATTGAAGAAGAAGGTCAATCTGAGGACTTAGAAGGCTACCAGTTAGCAAGAGACAGAACAAGAAGGGAAATAAGACCTCATGACAGATATGGTGAAGCTGACATTATTGCTTATGCTTTTGCTATAGCAAAGGAATCAAAAGAAGCTGTGCCAAACAACTATCAGGAAGCTTTAAAATGCAGGCACTCATTGAAGTGGAAATCAGCTATGAATGAAGAAATTGCCTCATTAAAGAAGAATGAAACATGGTCATTAGTCTTGAAACCAGAAAGGCAAAAGATCATTGGATGCAGATGGCTTTTCAGAGTTAAAGATGGTATAACAGAAGCTGAACCAAAAATTTACAAGGCCAGATTAGTTGCAAAGGGATTCAACCAAGTTGAAGGGGTGGACTACCAAGAAATATTCTCACCTGTTGTTAAAATGAAGACCATCAGAATGATGATTGCACTAGCTGTTCAACTCGACTGGGATATACAACAAATGGATGTAAAAACAGCATTTCTAAATGGGAAACTTGAAGAAATAGTGTACATGGATCAGCCTGAAGGATTCAAGGTGGAATCAAAGGAAGGGGAACTTGTTTGCCTATTAAAGAGATCACTATATGGGCTTAAACAATCTCCAAGGAAATGGTACAAGAAAATCGATTAAGTGATCACCAAGTTTGGATATATTAGATCTGATTTTGATACATGTTTATACTTCACAAATTTGAAGTCTCAAGCTGCTACTTTTCTGTTAATCTATGTTGATGATCTTCTAATCATGGGGAAAGATCAAAATCAGATAAGGAAGCTCAAGTATGTTCTAAACAGTGAGTTCGAAATGAAGGATATGGGGGCAGCAAGGAAAATCCTTGGTATTGAAATTCTGAGAAACAGGAAAGAAAAGAAACTGATGCTTACACATAAAGCATACATCGAGAAAGTCATAAAGAAATTTAATATGGAAGGTGGAAAGGAGACCAAGATTCCTCTAGCTGGCCATTTTATTTTATCCTCAGAACAATCTCCAAAAGATGACATGTCAAAGAGAAAAAT
Source organism: Humulus lupulus (assembly GCF_963169125.1). NCBI lineage: Eukaryota > Viridiplantae > Streptophyta > Magnoliopsida > Rosales > Cannabaceae > Humulus > Humulus lupulus. The sequence continues at coordinate 89,489,687 of NC_084794.1, read as the reverse complement.
GGAAGAGATCCCTTATGCTAAAGCAATTGGCAGTGTGATGTATGCAATGATAAGCACAAGGCCAGACATTGCATATGCTGTTAGCACATTGAGCAGGTTTATGTCAAACCCTGGTGAAGATCATTGGAAAGGTTTGAAGTGGCTATTGAGATATCTGAAAACAACTTCAGATTATGGTTTGAAATTCGAAAAAGGAGGAGATGACTTGAAGTTAGAAGGATATGTAGATGCTGACTATGCCTCCAATAGAGATACCAGAAAATCAATGACCAGTTACTGTTTTATGCTGAATACATGCTGTATCAACTGGAAATCTCAGCAGCAACATGTTGTTGCATTATCCACCACTGAAGCAGAGTTCATGGCTGTTACAGAAGCCTTCAAAGAAGCAACATGGATCAAGGGTATTTTACAAGAAATCAGTATGCTAAAAGGTAGTGTTTATGTATTCTCGGACAGTCAATCATCAATTCACTTGAGCAAGAATCCAGTTTACCATGAAAGATCCAAACACATTGACATAAGGATGTTTTGGATCAGAGACAAGATAGAAGCTGGTGAAATCAATTTGGAAAAGGTGCCTACTGAAGAGAACCCTGCTGATGCAGGAACCAAAGTGCTGCCTGTGAGCAAGTTCAATCACTGTTTGGACTTGCTCAACCTTGGACCTGTTTGAGCAATCAGGTTCACTCCCTCAAGGACGAAGATACTCCTAATTTTCATGGATTAAGATGGATATTGTGAAGTGTAATCCATATGAAAATCAGAAATAGAACTACTGTTACTATGTTTTAATAGTTAGTTAAAAAAAGGTTGTTATAAGTTAGTTGTTAGTTGAAGTCATAAGTCGGTTGGCTAAGTTTTGTAAAGCTATATAAGCTGTATTATTAAGACATTAAAAATATATAGTACATGTGAGAGAGAGAAAGATCTGTGACCAGAGATTGAGAGAAAGACAGAGAAAGAAGCAGACCAAGATTCAAGAAGAAAGGTGCTACTTAACCATGGCATTCATGGTGGATTGACAAGCTTGAAGAAAGTCAGATTAGTGGTGTTCTGTTGTAACATTGCATAGCTTGAATTGGTGTCTGTAATCAACCTTTTGATAGTGGAGAAACTCCTTGAGGGAGAGCTGGAATAGGACTCACATTGAGATCCGAACCAGGATAATTTCTTGTGTTCATTTGCTTTATTTTTCATTGCTGTTTTCATTTTCTTAGCATCAGCATTAGCAATATTAAGTTTACATTGATTCTTTGATTAGTTTTGTTTGTTGTTTTGCTTTGGGTCTGTGTTGTAGGGATTTACAACATATGATATACGCATAAAATTAGGAATCCAATAGTCTTGAAGAGTTCTAACTAGGTTACTGTTACCTATTGATTGACGCAAAACGGGTATGTTTTAAATATTTATAAATCGCAAGCGTACGAATCGTTCATATAGAATAGTGATCGTGTAAGCAAGGATGTCGAACCCAAGGGAGTTGTCTAAAATCGAAAAGAGAAAACTATTTTAAACCAAAATTAATAAATTCTAACCTAGCTCCAAAGATTGATGGAATTTTTGTATAATAAAAATAAAATAAAAGATAATAATAAAGAAATTAAAGACAATGTATATATATATATTAATCATTGTAAATAAGATGGTAAAATAAGATTATTAAGATAATAGAATCCACAAAGTATAAGTTCAATAATATTTAAAAGTACATTGATTCCCAAATTTTAGTAATAGTAGAAATTAATCAAACCATCACTTATTCAAATGAGATATTCAATTTAAGCACAAGTTACTTCTAAAAAGGATAATATTTTTATTCACTTTTCAAAATTATAATTTCAAAACATTTAGTGTAAAAATCAATCTAATGAAATAACAAATAAATCAATGAACATTATTTATAAGGCAAAACATAATATTTTTGTTCTAAGCATGGATGTGTACAATTTTAATGACACATCTTACACAAAGAATATTATGTTTTACACTAATGAAAAACAAAGTGTAAATATATGCTAACAATCCAAAATACATGATATTTAAGATGAAAGAAATATATGAAGAAGAAAAATCCATAAACATGTTGCATTACAAGGGAAATCAACATACAACATAAATATTACTTAGTTACACGTTGCTTCATCATGATCTTAATAATCTTATGAAGATTAGAAACACATAACTAGAATAGCAAATACAAACTAAAAATTACAAACATAAATAGGAAAATTTGGAGGAGAAACCCCCAAAATTTCCTCTAAAAATACATAAAAAATAACCAAAAAGAAGAAGAAGAAGAAGAGAATTGAGAGGTTTTGAATGTGTAGAAATTATGGTATAGTAACCTCCCCTAAAATATGACACCCTAAATGGTCTTCAAAACTCCCTATTTATAGCCAAAATGAGTAAATTAAAATAATCAATTTAAATTAATTAACTTAATAATAATATGGAAAATAGAGGTAAATTATAGGGTGTAATAATGATGTTTTGGGGTAAAATATGTAGAAAGTGTGGTAAAAAGTTGCATTTTTGAATATAAGGGACAAGAGTACAAATTATGGACTCAAGGAAAAAAATGGCATGCATGGCAAAGTGCCTGGCTGATTTGTGGCAGGTGGGAGCTGGGGGAGGTACACAGCAGTGGGCATGGCAGGCCTGGTGAGCAGCTGAGGATTGCTATTGGCAAATTGGGGTAGGCGGTGGGTGAAAGCTTGCTGGAGGCAAGGAAATGGTCCTGGTCACGTGGGGTGCTGAATATGGCTGATAAAGTATATATGCAAATTTCCTCAATTGAATGAATTGGCTGGGAGACTTGTTGGTGAGGAAGGACTTCTGGCGCATGGGCTTCATGGTATTGGGCCTGCTGAAGAAAAATGCCAAATTCTTTAGCTTTTCCCCAAAAAATACCACTTTTATCTCATTTTGCCTACTTTTTCAAGAGCAAGAACATGCAACAAATTATCTACAAAAATAAACATAAATTAAATTAAAACTAAATATTTTCAATTATAAAATAAATCAAGCTAATTCTTTAAAAATATTAATTATAACTTAATTTATATTTAACATTTAATTTCAATAATACAACATTTTCTTACCACAAACTAAACAACAATAACTCAAATAATTAACTACAATTTTTTTACAACAAAATAACTATAAAAACACACAAAAATATATAAAATCAAAATAAGACTAATAAATTCAAAATTACTTTAAAATTTAATAAATAAATTTAAATCTCAAGAATTAAGCAACAATTAACACATAAAAAGTGGTAAAATAACTCTATTTTGTAGAGTTATCACCTATTTTCCATATCAAACCTCTTTTAAGAAGATATCTTCCCCCAAAGCAAACTTTCCCAAACAAAAGAAAGAAAATGACCTTTTTTTAGCTTCTAGAAAATCAACAGTACTAAAGTACCTAGCCCTTAAAATTCTGGCCAAAAGCGAATTAGGATTTTGATAAATGTGCCACGCTTGTTTAGCCAACATAGCCCAATTAAAATTAATTAGAGATTGTTAGAATTGAGTCTGAGTGTGAACACTCTAGTGAGGCACCAATTCTGTTATAACAGAATCTGTTATTTGTATTAGTTGCCTTGCTCTGTTTTGTAACAAATTCGGTTGTAACAGATTCTCAGCTACTAGCTTAGCTTATATTTATATTGATATGAGTCTCATCGTTTTCGGTTGAGCTCTTCATTTTCTACTCATTTTACTTCTCTCTCTAAGTCTTGTTTAGCCATTGTTACTGGTTCTGTTCTTGAGTTCAGTGAACTCTGTTATGGTATCAGAGATTCCTGCCATGGCTTCAGACGGATCCGTCGCCAATCAAAACGCTCCACCAGTTCCTCCTCCTGTTGTTCCCGTTGCAGCTCCTCCTTCGGCAGTCGATCCTGTTGGCCTTCCCAATAATAATCTCCTTCCGCTTAATCTTCGATTAGATCGCACAAACTACTCCTACTGGAGAGCTCTTGTTCTTGCTGCAACACGTGCCTACAATCTTGATGGCTATATTCTTGGCACAAATCCCTCTCCACCAATCACTCTTGCAGGTAATGCTCCTAATCCTGCTTATTTCCAGTGGCTTCGCTTTGATCAATTTCTCATGCATTGGATGATGAATTCTGTGACTGAGGTAATGCTTGGACATGTGATCAACTGCCGCACTTCTGCTGAGATCTGGAATGTTTTTGCTCGACTATTTGTTACCAAATCAAAGGCTAGACTTCTACAGTTCAAAGGCCTTCTTCAATCGACAAAGAAAGGCTCTTCTTCCATTGATGAGTATATCTTGAAGATGAAACAATATGCCGATGCTCTTGCTGAAGCTGGTGAATCGATCTCTGATGACAGTCTCTGTCTCTACATTCTTGGAGGCCTTGGTCCTGAATTTGAAGCTACGGTTGTTAATCTTACCAATCGATCTGAGCCTCTCAACATTCAGGATGTGCAGTTCAGTCTACACAGTCAGGAAATGCGTCTCCAACAACTCACCAGCTCTACTCTAGACAATGTTCAGGCCAATTTTGCCACCTTGTCTCTCTGCGGAAATAGTCGAGGCTATGGTCATGGTAATCGTGGATTCTATCGTGGTGGCCGGTCTTCTAATGCTGGATGAAACTTTGGCCGTGGAAGCAAGCTGATTTGTCAACTGTGTGGTAGACCTGGCCATGCTGTTTAGAAATGTTATCATAGGTTTGATGTCCACTACACTGGCGCTTCCACTACCACTGATACCTCTCCATCTACTTCAGCTGAGTCACCTCAAGCTTATATCACTGAATCACACATTCCAGATGCTTCCTCGAGTGCCTGGTACTTGGACAGTGGAGCAACTAATCACATGGCCAATGATTCTCAGCAGTTGTCTCACAAGGTTGATTACAAAGGCAAAGCTAAAGTTGTTGTAGGTAATGGTCACTCTGTCCCTATATTGCATATTGGTTCTAATTCAGTCACAACTTTTAATTCCAACCAATCTTTACTTCTAAAAGACATTCTTCATGTCCCAAATCTTACTAAGAATCTACTTAGTATCTCTCAATTCACCACAGATAATAATGTTGTCTTTGAATTTGACTCTTCTTGTTGTCTTATAAAGGACAAGACCACGAGGCGTGTACTTCTTTAGGGTTCCCTCAGTGATGGTCTTTACAAGCTTCAAGTCTCACCATCTGTCCCCAATGTTGTTTTCATTCCTCCACCACAGTCAATAACCAAAGCATCGTGTAATACTACAGCTTTAAACTGTACAACCACAAGTAATCTTGTAAGAGACAAGTCTCAAGTTGCTTCTGTCTGGCATCGCAAACTTGGACACCCCTCCCCGTCTGTCTTAGCAAAGATTTTTTCTGTAGTCTCACCTTCTGTTAAGTGTAATGCAATTGATTTTTGTGATGCTTGCCAAATAGGCAAGTTGCATCAGTTTAGTTTTAAAAGCTCAAATAATAAAACTACTCACCCTTTTGAGTTAGTTCACTCAGATGTTTGGGGTCCATCTTTTCATACTTCCATGGATGGCTACAAGTACTATGTAAGCTTTGTTGATGATTTTACTAAATTTGTGTGGCTTTTTCCTATGCAAACAAAGTCTAAAGTTTCACTCATTTTTAAACAATTCAATGCTTTTGTAGAAAGAATGTTTTAGTCAAAGATAAAAAGTATCCAAACTGACTTAGGAACCGAGTATAAACCATTGTATTCACTGTTTAAAAATCTGGGCATTCAAAGAAGAAATTCTTGTCCTCATACTCATCAACAACAAGGCCGTGTTGAAAGAAAACACCGGCATGCTGTTGATATCGGCCTCACTCTTCTTGCTCAAGCCAACATGCCTCTCACGTTTTGGTGGGAAGCTTTTACTTCAGCTGCATATCTCATTAACAGATTACCTACACCAGTTCTTGATTTTGTTTCACCCTATGAGATGTTATTTCATCATACTCCAGACTATAACATGCTCAAAGTCTTTGGTTGCTCTTGTTTTCCCTTACTTCGTCCATATCAACATCATAAAGTTGCTTTTCGGTCTTCCAAATGTGTATTCATTGGTTACAACATTAATCAAAAGGGATATAGGTGTTTGCATAGTAGTGGTCGGGTCTATGTTGCTAGGAGTGTCACATTTAATGAGTCTGAATTTCACTATTCATCTCTGTTTCCTCAATAGTCTACTTCTACCATTAGTTCCACCCAATTTATTGATGCTAATGCATACAAAATTCCACTTCCTACACCCTCTACTGTCATTCGAAGTACTTCTCTTCCCACTGTTACTTCTTCAGTGTCCCATACTTCTTCTCAGTCATCACCTGTTTCTTACCAAATTTGTCCTCTAATATTCATAACTCAGCAAATTCTTCCCAATCCTTACATGAGTCTGTTCCACATGTCTCTCATATTCCCATTGACAACTTAGATGCCCCTTTGCCTATTCCATCTACTGTTCAGAATACTCATTCCATGGTAACTAGGTCCAAAGTTGGAACTTTCAAACCAAAAGCCTACCTCACTCATCTCTCATCTGAATTAGAATCAATCAATGTTAAGCATGCTCTTGCTAATCCTAACTGGAGACAAGCTATGCAGAGAGAATTTCAGGCTTTACACAACAACAACACTTGGACTTTGGTTCCCTCTACACCAGATATGACTGTGGTGACAAATAGGTGGATTTTTCGTGTAAATCATAATGCAGATGGGACCATAAGTCGATACAAAGCTCGACTTGCAGCTAGAGGTTTTCAACAGACTCCAGGATTGGATTTCCATGAGACATACAGTCCAGTTATCAAGCCGTGCACTATAAGGGTCATTTTTACTCTTGCAGCTACTTTTGGTTGGGAAATACAACAGGTTGATGTGAATAATGCCTTCTTAAATGGAGAGTTTCATGAGACAGTCTATATGCATCAACCACAAGGCTTTGTCAGCTCCCAATTTCCAAATCATGTTTGCAAACTTAATAAGGCTTTGTATGGCCTTAAACAAGCTCCAAGAGCTTGGTTTGAAAAGCTCAAACACTCATTGTTACTGTGGGGATTTACTAACTCCAAATCAGATTCCAGTTTATTCTATTCTCATAGGAGTGGCTAGTTGATACTTATTTTGGTCTATGTTGATGATATCCTCATCACTGGAGGTGATTCAGTGCAAGTTCACAAGCTCATCAAGGATTTGAACAACCAGTTTGCTTTGAAAGTCCTTGATCCTGTCCATTTCTTTCTCAGTTTTGAAGTATACAGAGATTCTTCAGGTATTTACTTAAATAAGAGAAAGTACATTAAGGATACTCTTCATAAAACAAACATGTCTGAAGCCAAAGTTCAACCCACTCCTATGTGTCCGAGCACAAAACTCAGTTTACAAACTGGTACTCTCTTAGATGACCCTTTCATATACAGAAGTGTAGTTGGGGCTCTTCAGTATCTAACTTTGACAAGGCCTGATATAGCCTTCTATGTCAATCGTCTCAGTCAGTTTCTCAAAGCCCCTACCAACGCACACTGGTCTGCCTGCAAGAGAGTTCTTCGTTATTTGGTTGGTACTCCCACTCTTGGTCTACATTTCAAACCAGCCCCTGTTTTTGATCTTCAAGGATATACTGATGCTGATTGGGCTAGTTGTGTTGATGACCGTAAATCCACCTCAGGTTATTGCATGTTTTTTGGTGGTAATTTGATCCGTTGGTCCTCCAAGAAACAAAACGTAATTGCTCGGTCTAGCACGGAATCTGAGTGTAGGTCTCTTGCCTTAGCTACTGCTGAGTTAATTTGGCTTCAGTCTCTGCTTAGTGAAGTTGGTCTGACATTACCTCACTGTCCAGTTCTATGGTGTGATAACATGGGAGCTGGTTCTTTGGCCTCAAATCCTGTTTTCCACGCTCGGATGAAACATATCGAAATTGACTTACACTTTGTCAGAGATCGTGTTATTGCCAAGCAACTTGAAGTTCGTTACGTTGATTCTGCTTACCATATAACTGATTTGCTCACGAAGCCTTTGCATATTTCTCATTTCCATTTTCTTTGTGACAAGTTAACACTTAGATCATCTTCGTGTAACTTGAGGGGGGATGTTAGAATTGAGTCTGAGTGTGAACACTCTAGTGAGGCACCAATTCTGTTATAACAGAATTTTTTATTTGTATTAGTTGCCTTGCTCTGTTTTGTAACAAATTCGGTTGTAACAGATTCTCAGCTACTAGCTTAGCTTATATTTATATTGATATGAGTCTCATCGTTTTCGGTTGAGCTCTTCATTTTCTACTCATTTTACTTCTCTTCTCTAAGTCTTGTTTAGCCATTGTTACTGGTTCTGTTCTTGAGTTCAGTGAACTCTGTTAGAGATCTAAATCCTAGGCCACCAAAATTTTTTGAACAACATAAAGAAGACCATTTTTTCCAATGTATCTTAGAATTTGCACCTAATGACTACCACCAAAACTTAGCCATGAGAGATTCTAATTTAAAAAAAAAAAAAAAAATTCTAATCGAAAGTCTAAAACAAGACATAGCATAAGAAGGTATTGCTTGAATCAATGATTTTAACAAAAATTCCTTACCAGTCTCAGAAAAATATTTACTATTCCAGGAGTTTAGAAAAGTATTTACTTTATCTATTAAGAAATAAAAATATAATCTTTTAGATTAATTGAAACATTGAGGAAGACCTAAATATTTACTAATAAAAGGATTATCATCAAGATCTAAATGATCTAAAAACATTGCTGAATCAGAAGGATTTGTATTCAGAGACAAAAGAGCAAAGAATTTAACAAAATTTACTAATTGACCAGAAGCCTTATTATAGATATCAAGAGCATCTCTAATTGTATCACAAGAGTTCATATTTACATTACAAAAAAGAAGACTATCCTCTGCAAAAAGTAAATGAGAAATGGAAGGGGAAGAACATGAAATTTTAATACCATGAAGGAGATCTTATTGTTCTTTTAGACGAAGAGCAAAAGACAAACCTTCAAAACATAAAAGAAAAAGAAAAGGTGACAGGGGATCACCTTGATGAATCCAAATATGACCACTAACTTGACCATTAATACACAAACTAATAGTTATAGTCTCAAGACAATGCATAATTAAATAAACAAACCTAGGAGAAAAATTAAAGTGAATCATGATTGATCTCAAAACTCCCATTCTACTCTATCAAAGGCTTTAACCATATCTAATTTGATAGCTGCCCAACCTAAAGACCCAGATTTTATGCGATTAATAGCATGTACAAGTTTTTGAGCAATAATAACATTATCAAAGATAACTCTATCAGACAGAAAAACATATTGAGAATGAGAAATAATATCATATCAAGCAGGTTTGAGATGATTAACTAAAGCCTTAGAAATAACTTTATATATAGTAGAACGAAGGCTAATTGGTCTAAAAATTTTAAGATTACAAGCATGCTTTTTTTAGGAATTAGAACTAAATGAGTAGAGTTAATGTCAGAAATATCTACATTATTATTTAGAAAGGCTAAAAAGGCATTAGTTAGATCATTACCAACAACGAACAAATGTTTTTGATAAAAATGAGCATTTAAACCATCGACCTGGAGCTTTATCACCTAATAATTGGAAATAAGCTGTTTTAATCACTTATTGTACCTAAGAGATTAAATTGTTATTTTTTTTCTTCAAAGAAGACTATTAAGATTAAATATAGAAAATATTATAGATAGATAGATAGAAGAATTTCACCCATTCAAATAAACTTATTGTCCAATTTAAGAACATGTTTGTTGTCCGTGATTTCATCATTGGACATGTGGAGTCATTAGAGAAGTAATTAGACTCCTTGGGGGATAGTGAAGTTCCGTAGAGCTTGCCCAGGGCTCCTCGGAGTGTAGTATCTTCCCCGCAGGCCGAGTGTCCTCGGGCGTGGATGTCTCCAAGTGAGCCCACGTTCTGAGGACCACTCCAATAGTCCTCCTGTCTTCTTGATCCGATAGTCCTCCCGGTCTAGGAGCTTTTTCCTCGGGCTTGAAGGGAGTGCCAGGTGTCATTTACTGTAGCCTTGGGCCATCATAGGATTGTTTAACAACTTTTTGGGTGCCTCGAGTAGTGGGGCCAGGTTCGTACTCTTGATAATTGGTATTTCCCACAACGCCGCCTGACATGGGAAAACATGTAGTCGCATCCTAACGGTGTCAGGGGCATGTCTCCTGTAAAGTTGATGGGCTACAACCTACGGATTAGGCCCCCTGCGATACGCACATGCCCACAATCTTTATCAGAACATGGATAGGGGTTAAATAGCAAGTAACTCCCCAAATAATCGAGGAATATTTGTAATGAATGACCTTCAGCCCCTATAAATAGAGCTTGGATACCCTTGCAAAAGGGTTCACAAATTTTGTACTCAGAGCAATATATATGCTTCTTGAGAAAACCTCCATTGAAGTTTTCCATCTCAAGCTTCAAGAACCCTAATACTAGGGACTCATGGACTAGGGTTGTTTTATAACCTGAACAACACAAAACCTTGGTGTTTATCTTCATTATTTTATTTAAAGTTCTTTTATTAAGTTAATAACGAAAAAGACAGTCAACATTTTGATGCTTTCATTGAGAGCTTGAGGAAAGCTTGAAGAAAGAGTCATGGTGACCACACGTAGAAACGCCTCAGACGACGTTGTTCCTCCCATCAGAGCTGAGGGAGGAGGAACCAACCAACCACCTCCACACGATCTCCCAAAGATGGCCTAAGAAGATTACGATGAGAATGCCGACTACGACGACGAAGATGACATGTTCTATGAGGAGGATTATCATTAGCCCATGGATGCAAATGATCCGCTAGAGGTGGTGGTGCTCCGCTACTAGGTGGCCTCCCAGCAGCTAAAACTTGATGCCGAGTAGGGGAATATCACCGCCTTGTAGGAGATGGTTAACGCCATGAGGGCTACTCTGGCAGCCCAAGGGCTGCGAGTGGACCCTCATGGCGAAGTACCACCAATGCAGCCAGCTGGCGTGCCACCTGCGCACCCAGTTGGAGTGCAACCTACAAATGCAGCGGGTGTGCCTCCTGAGCACCCGATTGGCATGGCACAAGATCCGCCAGCTGGCATGCCACCTGTGCACCCAGCTGGAGTTGGAGTCCCACCTGTGCTAGAAGACCGTGGCAAAGGCTAAGTAGACAAAGATCATGTTCAAGGACAGAAGAGAATTCGTCGGGCTTCCAAGCCCATTCAGCCCCCGAAGAAGGCCAATGGTAACCAAGAACATCGCTAGGACACTAGCATTCATGGAGCCTAGGGCATTCTGCCCAGGGGCGCTGCGAAGAATCACGTTAGGCCTGAAGGTGGTGTCCCGCCGGCACCTCGCCAGAATCACAGGAGAAATGTATCCACCAAACAAGGATAAGGGATAAGTGTCTCGGTCAATCGCAAATATATTGATTTCGAAGGGGAAACAAAAGTAGGATACCTCGAGGACGGTGGTCTCCACCAAGCACAGCCGGACCTATGAGATGACTTGAATGCTCGTAGGGGCAGGATAGCTCCCAAGGATAATCCTAGGAGACAACAACAACCAGACCTCCGAAATGACCTTAATGCTCGAAGGAGAGAACACCTGGAACAGAGTGCCAATCAAAATCGTGACCCTCTCCGTGCATAATTAGAGAGTTTGAAAAGGATAATGGTGAAGATGGCCCGGAGACAAGGTCGCGACTCAGACTCCGAGGTGGAGGATGGGGAGCCTTGTGCTCCCACATTGTGGCGGCTACACTACCTCGAGGCTTTAAAATGACAAACATCGATTCGTACAATGGAGGCACGAACCTCACTAACCATCTCTCAAAGTTTAATAGAATGATGTCGGTTCAGTGCGTCTCTGAGGACGCCAAATGCCACGTTTTCCTGCTGACCTTGACGGGATCAGCGGATGAATGGTTCAAGAAGCACAAGCCTGGATCCATTCACTCCTGGCACCAACTCTCCTCCTCCTTTTGAAGACAATTCATAGCTGCACGGAAGGTGAATTTTGAGGATAATGCTTTGGCCAACATAAAGCAGAGACCACTTGAAACCCTTAATGCGTACATCAAACGCTTTAAGGAGGAGGCGGTCCGGACCAAGAGGGTCGATGATGGTCAACAGCTGATGGCCCTACAAGCTGGCATTCGATCAAGTTCCCCACTATGGAATGACCTCCAGTGAAGAGGGTTCCACATGCTCGATGACTTCATACATCGATGTAATGACCTAAATTTCCTAACAAGGCTTAGGGCCTTGATTAGGAGGCCGGGAGGGCCATAATTGATTTAGTATGCAATTAAATGATTATATGTATATTTAGGTGTATTAAATATGCATGTGAAACCATTTCTGATTAATTGGTTGATTTTCATATTTTGGCCATTTTTGGCATATTTGGCATATATGTGGTATATGTGTGGTGCTTCATTATTATTTGGTTATGCTTGGGTTACACAACAAGAGATGATCTTAGGAGGAAAACTAGTGGGAAAGTCACAATACGAGACGATCCAAGGCATTAGAGTCGCCCCAGTGCATGAAATCTCTACCTACACTCAGGTGGTAGGGAATGCTCTTACTATTGAGAGCATAAGAAATCAGACTGAAAAGGAGAGTGCTGGAGAGCACGGAGCTCAGATAGTAATACCTCCATTTATTGAATCAAGCAAGGACAAGGATTGGAAAATCTACCCAGAATGCACTCGGTGTAAGAGGCGTCATCTGGGAGAATGCCAAGCAAGGGTATGTTTCTTTTGTGGAATGGTTGGGCACCGTAAGAAGAATTTCCCAAGGAGAAGGAAGGATGAGCAAAAGGGGAAGGACAACTTAACTCCAGCTCGAGTGTTTGCTCCGATGCAGTCAGAGTCAGAGACTGAGACTGAGGCTGGTTCCTCAGGGGTGGCAGGTCAGCTTTCTAGTTCTGATTCTTATATTGTGCTGACTGGTTTTGGTGCCATGTTGTTTCTTTGCTTGTTGCATATAGAGAGGCATAGAGTTGTTATGAAGATTGCATGGTTATGTTGTGATGAGAATGTGATACTTTACTGGTGATTTTAAGAGATGAGGTAGATTATGGTGGAAATGACTCATCAATTGTTTTGATTAAGTTGGTTCTGACTAACTTCAGTATGATCCTGGATATGGATTGGTTAACCAAGTGTGGGGCAATGCTAGATTGCAAGGAAAGGATAGTAACTCTTGGGTTTGAGAGTGGGAAACCCTTGTGGTAGTTGGCACTATGCATGGATTTTTTATGCTTATGACATATGTATTTAGAACCGGAGATCTATTGCAGGAGGATGCATAGAACTCCTAGCTAGTGTGCTGGATACCACTTAGGTTGTGCCAGTGGGATCAGGACAGACTGGATTAGTCTGTAAGATTTTGGATATGTTTCCAGGGGATTTTTCAAGATTACATTTACATAAAGAGATAGAATGGTAATTGGATTGGTGCCAGGGACAGAATCAGGTTTAGGGCACTGTATTGAACGGCTTCAGCAGAGTTGTAAGAACTAAAGGCTTAGTTATTGAGTAAGATGGTATTCTCCAAGGTGGATCTTTGATTTGGTAAGTACCAACTAAAGATCAGGAAAAAGGATATGCAGAAGACTGCTTTTTATATTAGACAAGGGCATTGAGAGTGTTGAGTTGTTTTGATAAATTAGATGAATAGAGTATTCAAGAATGATCTGAATTAGATTTGTGATCGTCTTGATCGACGATATTATGGTATATTCTCTGGGGAGATTTGCCAAGGTCAAGGAACGCCTTAAGGGCAGGAGTTTCCTTGGACGGGCAGGATATTACACATGTTTGGGAAATTTTTTTGAGTCTTCTTACAGATCAGAACTAGTTAGTATGTTGTTATGACACCTCAGTGATAGGGAAAAAGGGATTTCCTATGCATCATGTTAGTTAAAGGATATGACCAGAACTAGAGTAGAGTTACTGGTGGGCTAGGTGGCCAACATTATGTTTAAGTTACTCTTGTAGAAAGGATTAAAGGAAACTAGTTAAGTAAACCCATAGATGGGAAGAATTGAGAGAAAGTCTTAGTTGGATTAGCTAAGGATTATACAGTGTCAGGTATGAATTTATTGAGATATAGAGATCGGATTTGGAATCTGATGGACATTAGAATTAATTGGGAGATTCTAGATGAACCTCATACTACCTCTTATTCTCTTCATCCAGGCATTATGAAAGATGTGTCAAGATATGAAAGCTTTATAGCGGTGGCCTGGGATGGAGAGGGACATAATGGAATACATGACAAAGTTCTAAACCTGTTAGCAGGTCAAGATAGAGTATCAGAAACTAGTAAGGTCATTATAGCCTTTGTGCATTCCATAGTGGAAATAAGGAAACATTGTGATAGGTTTCGCAGTGGGGCTGCCCAGGATAGTGGGCGAGTGTGATTTGGTTTGGGTCATTATGGACCAGTATTTAAAGTGAGCTCACTTCTATCAGTAAGGATGAGTAATACAGTTGATCAGTTTACAGACCTCTATGTGAGAGAGGTAGTACGCCTTCATGGAATTTGAGGTCTATCTTATCAGAGGAGGACTCTGTTTTTACTTCCAAGTCTTGAGAAAGATTGCAGAAGGCGATGATTATACAGTTGGAGTTTAGTATAGTTTATTATCCTCAGACTGATGGTAAATCAGAGAGAGAGTTATCCAGTTATTGGAAGGGCACTTTATGAGATGAGGTATGATAGAGAATGTATATCACCCATTCATTGGAATGAGATGGGTGGGATGTTATATCTGGATCCTGAGGTAGTTCAGGGGATCATTGAGGTTATTGAAAAGATTAGAGCTTGGATGCTCGCTTCTCAAGAGTAAACAAGAAAGTTATATTGATTTGAGATGCAGGAACATGGAGTTCCAAGTGGAAGACCGTATCTTCCTTAAAGTATCACCATGGAAAGGGGTAAGAAGATAAGGGCAAGTTGAGATTTAGATTAGTAAGGACCATTTGAATCCTGGATATGACCGGTTAGTTTGCCTTTGGATTGGCCTTATCTTTGGCACTGTCAACAATATACAGTGTATTTTGTATTTTCATGTTGAGGAAACATGTATTAGATGAGACTCATGTGTTGAGTTATGAGAATATGGAGATTGAGGCTAAGTTATCCTATGAGGAATAACCAGTTCATATTTTAACAGAAAGAACAAGGTTCTGAGAAGCAAAGTTATACCTTTAGTTAAGGTATGATACAGAAACAGTGAGGTTGAGGGAGCGACTTGGGAACTGGAATCAGTTATGCAGAATTTATATTCCGGGCTGTTCAGATAAAATTTTGAGGATGAAATTTCTGTAAGGAGGGGATAGTTGTAATGACTCAAATTTCCTAATAAGGCTTAGGGCCTTGATTAGGAGGTCGGGAGGGCCATAATTGATTTATTATGCAATTAAATGAATATATGCATGTTTAGGTGTATTAAATATGCATGTGAAACAATTTCTAATAAATTGGGTGATTTTCATATTTTAACCATTTTGGGCATATTTGGCATATATGTGGTATATGTGTGGTGCTTCATTATTATTTGGTTATGCTTGGGTTACACAGCACGAGACGATCTTAGGAGGCAAACTAGTGGGAAAGTCACAATGGGATTTATACTTGACTCGGAGTGAGTCAAGGGGTATTTAGCACATTACTGGGATATTGGGTAATGGGAATAAATATTTGATGATAAATTGGGAGTTAGTAAGATCAAGGGGAAATTCTGGGAATTTTGACTATTTTACCCCACCGGGGGGGGGGGGGGCGTTTTCGGGACCCCGAGCATTAGGATTTGCTTGAGGTTACTTAAGCTTGAAGTAACCTGTTAGAATTATAAAAGAACGTTCTCTCTCCCTCAAAGTTCCATTTTGACACCCAATCACTGTTGACGGTGAGAACTCGTCAACTAAGTTAAGTTGGAAAGAATTGCAAAATAAAGATTATCAATAGAAAAGCCTTAGAAATTTAAGTATCAACTCCAAGAACAATTGCAGAAGAACAATGGTGAAATCAGTTTTTCATTCACTATGGTGCACTTGCTACAGTAAATTTTCCAACCCCCCTCCATGTGGGAGTGGGGTTCTTTTTATAGTAGGCTCTAATGGCCTTGGATACATCGTGGTCTAGGAGACCAAGTGGTACACAAGTACTCTGTCAGGAGAGTGATTTAAGAGGTTGTGGTCTTGCATCCAGTACAGGGGCAGGCACTAGGAGGATGTCTCCACTACTTGTCTGTACCAATGTCAGAGGAGTGGTGCAGGTGGTAGTGGTATCGACTCTGACATCTGATTGGGAGTATGCAGGACATGTCCTTTCTCCTAGTGCTCCCACCACCTGACTAGCATGAGTGCTACGGTCAGACGTACGGGGCCTTACAAGCCGTACCCCGTACGAGATTGTACCATCATGACCTTTCGGGATCACACTTGGGCTTTCACTTCTAGACGGTGGGGTTTCCTTAGGTCCTTGGCATAAGACACACGAAGCGCCTCAAGGCCACCCACGAGGCGCGGATGATGGGTGCTTGTGACGCCACTCTTGACGAGATGCCTGTTTGTGTGTGAGACGGTCATGGATGTCCGTGGCAAAGCGGCCTCGTAAAATGCCTAGGCATGCGAA
Organism: Humulus lupulus; assembly: GCF_963169125.1. Lineage (NCBI taxonomy): Eukaryota > Viridiplantae > Streptophyta > Magnoliopsida > Rosales > Cannabaceae > Humulus > Humulus lupulus. Next base: position 89,473,032 of record NC_084794.1, on the reverse strand, counting down.
GTGAGGTCCTTGGTGGCGCAGCACGGCTGGTGCGAGGCGCTCCCTCGCGAGGCCCTGGTGGTGGGGCATGGCTGGCGTGAGGCGCCCCCTCGCGAGGCTCTAGTGATGCGGCACGGCTGGTGCGAGACGTCCCCTCATGAGGCACCGAAGGTGCGGGTGGAGACGAGGCCTCGCGCGTGTAGCCTGGTGCACGTGGACGAAGCGAGGCAGGGGCATCGCGGGTGTGACTCGGGCGCGCCGAAGGTGGAGACGGGGCCTCACACGCGTAGCCTGGTGCACGCGGACAAAGTGAGGCAGGGGCCTCGCGGGTGCGAATCGGGTACGCCGAAGGTGGAGACAAGGCCTCGCGTGCGCTGCCTGGTGCACGTGGACGAAGCGAGGCAGGGGCCTCACGCGCGCAGCCTGGTGCACGTGGACGAAGCGAGGTAGGGACCTCGTGCGCGCAGCCTGGTGCACATAGACGAAGTGAGGCAGGGGCCTTGCGGGTGCGACTCGGGCGCGCCGAAGGGACGAGGGGGAGGCTTCGCGCGGGGCATGCTGAGGAACCTCGCGGGACTCCTCAGATCTCCTAATGCATTTTTATTAAGGCCTCCTATGGGATATGGATTGAGGGAAAAATGTCGGGTTGCTTAACATATATGAGGCTAATGAGGGTCGACCTCCTTATTTTCCCTTGATGGAATTTGAGCATCCACACTTGCCCCCCAGTCTAGGAGAGGACCTTCAGGTGCTCTTTTAGACTATTCTCCTTAATTCTTATAAATAGGCCTTCATGCATGGCTTATTATTTTCACCTTACTTCTTTGGCTTAGTGGTTTTGAGAATCCTTCCCCTTCCAAGAGGTAAGGGGTTCAATCCCCCACTCCCTCATTTTTGCCATAGTTTCCTTCATTTTATTTTTTCATCTCATAATTTTTTTTTTTACATATGAGCTAATTTTTTGGTGTGTCTATTTGGAGGCTAACACATCCTTTTGGTCTATTTTTGCAGACGCGTATATTCGACCATTTGGTGCTTTCAGCCCTCGACCTCCTTTCGACCTCGATAACGCTCCATCTTATCTGCTTGAGGTATATTTTCTTTTTCCCTCACGTTCATTGGGTCCAAATTAGCATTACTCGAGTTGGGGTACCTTGGCCTGAGCTTGCAGTGAGTTTGACCATTTGCATGCCCCTCTTTTTTATACCCCGTAGTGAATCATCTAGGGTGTTTGCATCTAGAGGTTCTAAGCCCATTCCTTTGTGTTTTGTAGCCATCCCCTCATTTACACGTGAACCCCTTTTTGGCTTTCAGAACGAGGCCTCATGGCTAGTGATGGTCCGTTCGACACACCTCCGGGGGTTGAGTTTATTGACCTGTCCTCAGACTCAGAGTCCCCTGAGGAAATCCCTTACCAGGACTATGACTCCTTAAGGCTGGCCCGTATCCACCATCTTGAGCACATGGCTGAACTTAGGCGTAAAATTTGGGTGGTGGAGAGCGAAATTGACTCGGTGTCGAGAGGAGACGGAGCGCCTTTCCCCCCAGACCTTAGTGACCATGTAGCGAGCCTTAGGGTGACCCTTTTAGAGTTGTAGAGGGAGTTAGAGTTTATGGAGGGACACCTTCCGCCTGAGCCCACCAGCCCGTCCTCACCTGATGACTGTCATAGAGTGGCTCCCACTTCTCTTCAGCCCTTGGTCTCGATTTTCCCTAGCTTAGCACTTCCGCAGTCGGTCCCCCGATGGAAGACTCTTGCTAGGAAGAAAAAATGGAGGGTCAAGTGCTATGTCTCTTTCTCACCTTTTTCTTTTGGGTTTGCAGATATGCCGAGGGCACGACGACAGGTGACTTCCAATGAATCGGACGATGCTCCTTTACTGGCATCTGAACTGGTGTCGTGTGTGTACGAAAACAAACTGAGGGACATTGTGGATCACTATCGCGTCCCTCCGGAGTACGCGTTATATGTTCCTCAGGAGACATGTCGGGCTGATTGTCCTAGGCCCGGCTTCGTGGCCCTCAGGGAGCACATCCTGAAGGCGGGTGGTACCATCCCATTACACCCGTTCTTTGTTGTGGTCCTCAACTACTTTGACCTTGCCCCGCTTCAGCTGGCACCCAATGGCTGGTTGACTTTAAGCTTCCTTTTCGTTGCATTTATGAAGCTGTTGAAACGTGCTCCTACGGCGACAGAGGTGCATTTCCTCTACAACCTCATGCCCCTTCCCAAGTCAAAGGGCTTTTACTATTTACAAAAAGCCAACAATGAGGCCTCTTTGATAGAGGGCTCGGTGTCCAACCTGGGTTCCTGGAAGCAGGATTTTTTCTTCATGGAAGGCCCCCTCTCTCTGTCCGCGAGGACTTCCGGGACACTCCCAGTAAGTACCCTGAGCATCACTTTCTCTCTTTTACTTTCTTACAACTTATTGTTTCATGACGTACGTTCATATCGACCATGGCGTGTATTATGCAGAGCAATTCGCCGAACCCACAGTTGTCGTGTCGGAAGCGAGAGACATGAGAAAGTTCCTCAACGCTGACCCCGCTACGAAAAAGGCGGTGTGCTTATTCACCATGAAGAATATGAACCGCCATAAATTGTCCCCTATCTCAGACCCCAAGTTGTTGTGGACCATCTCTGGGTCCACAAAGATGAAGGGGGTATTGGCCGAGCCTTGCCCAGATGACGATGAGGCTGAGGAAGAGCCGGAGGAAGCCCCCCTTGACCCCGGGGGACCTCACCAGCTGCCTCCATCTCCTGGGGGATGCCCTCCATCTGCCTCTTATGATCCGGACATAGACCCTCATTCTCAAGACCAGCAGGCCATTTTGGGGTGTTTTGTTTGCCCTGACCCTGAGGGCTATGATGCCTTCACTCAGGCTCCTCTTGGCCCTGGACCATCGGGGACTTATTTCGCCGATCTTCCGAAGCCTCCCTCTGATCTACCAGGGCCTCACTTTTCCACTTTCACCGTGCCCCCTCCCGTTTCGGCGAGCGGGTAGTCTGTCCTCACCTAGCCAGGTGCCTCTGGTGCGGATGGGGAGCCCTGGGTGACTCAGATGGCGATGTCTTACGGGCAGTGATACATCCAACTTGCCTCGGGCCTCCCCGTATTTGACTGGAATGGTCTTGGGAATGTTGCTCTGCCGGACCTTGGGGAAAACCTAAGGCGCACCATGGCTCGGGTGAGTTCCTGCACATCGCGTCGGCCCTATTCTGTATAGATGTACATGCATTTTTTTTTTGTTACTTATTGTTGCTATCGTTAACTTTCTTGTGCAGGCCTATACTGTGGCTCTACAGTTTGCCGACTCGTCTAGCAACCTCTCTGCGTCTACTACTGAGAGGGACTGCCTCACGGCCCGGGTCTAGGAGCTCAAGAAAGAGCTTGAGAACACTCAGGCTGATCTGCAAAGGGTTCGGACCAAACTTGTTGCCTCGTCGAGAAGGAAGCTGAAGGCGGTTGCCAAGGCCACAAAGCTGAAGGACCAAGTTACCAGCCTGAAGAGTGAACTCCTGGCGACCAAGGCTATCGCGACGGCGTTGTAGGAGAGGGTTACTTATTTAGAGGTCGAGGTCGAGGCTACCAGGGCCGAACTCTAGGCTGCTAGGGCCGATGTCGCCTCGTTGTAGGAGAGAAATGCTTCCTTGGAGGCAGAGAAGGTTGCCATTGAGTGCCGGTCCATAGATCGTGCCCTTTACAGCGTGTGGAGGCAGAACCCCAATTTCAATTTTTCTTCTTTCGGTGAGCACGCCGTTGCTCAAGCGGCCGTGTGGAGCGCCCGTGGCACGAAGCCCTGAAGTTGTTATTTCATAACTTTTGTCAGCTAGCCCGCTATGGGTGTATGCTCTTTTTTTTGTGTAAACCTTGTACTGTCTTCAAAACTTTCTTTTTCAATGTATATATACATGTGAGGCTATTTATCCCTTATTCCACTGCATTTGAGGTCCTTTTGAGCCTGTATGATGGGGTTTGGTTGGTTCCCCTCTTTTATTTACCAGGCTGGAGGTCCTTTGGAGCCCATGTGAAAGGGTTCACTGGGACCTCTTTTGGTGCCTCTTGATTACTTTTATAAGGATATTTTGACCCCTTGGGTCCTAGCTATCCTTTTATATATTCTTGCGCGCGCTTATTATTTTTTGCGAGAAGCATCCTTCTCGTCATTTTTCATAGTACTATTTTTGCAAGGGTCTCTTTTAGGACCCTTTTTGGCTAGACGGCTTGGTAGCTGCTCTAGAATTATTAGTGTTGTTACTATATATATATATTTTGTAAGACCCTTTGGCCTCCTTGATGTTCACAAGGGTAGCTAATCCTTGTGAACCCTAGGGATGCCTTGCAAGGTCCTCTCCCTGTTTTCTATATATAAGGACTTCGCCTAAGGCCCCGATATAAGGGGTCCTTCTGGGACCTCCCGTTAAAGGGTCCTTTTTAGGGTCATGGTCCCTTTTGGGTCCTCCTGATGGAGGGCCCTTTTTAGGATCCTACTAGTGCATAGGGTCCTTTTTAGGATCCTGGTGCAAGGGGTCCTTCTTTGGATTCTCTTGCTTGTTGCTTGCTTTATCTTCACGGGCCACTTCCTCCTGATGGAGGGCCCTTTTTAGGATCCTCCTGGTTGGGGGTCCTTTTTAGGTTCCCCTTGCTAGCTGCATGTTTTTGCCTCCTGTCCTGCCCCCCAAGTGTTTGGTGAAATTTATTTCGGCAGGCACCTTGGCTGATGCCCGCGTAGCGAAGAAAAGTAACACATGAAGTTGCAAACAGTTTCATTCATAGCATGCGGTTCACAACCAACCTTGTAAATAAAAGGGTTACATCTAACTAGCTTGTTACCTAGGTAGCCTATTTGATTCTTACTTACCTAAGCTAAAACAACAAGGAACAAACTAAACATAGGTTCTTTTTGCACTGAGTGCCTAAGCCTCGCTAGTAGCACTTCTCGAGATGATCTAACTTGTGTGGGTTGCTCCTTCATACACGACCATTGCCATCGGTACAGAGGGTTTGGTGGCTGTGCGGAGGGACATGTTATAGCATTCCCTCGCTTCCTTCTGCTCCCCTTTCACGCATACTATTCCCCCAAGGGTTGGGAATTTCATAGCCAGGTGATACACAGAAGTTATTGCCTTCAATTCTCTCAGAGAGGGTCTCCATAATACCGCATTAAAGGCTGAGGCGCAATCCACCACGACAAAGTTTTCCATTATGGTGGTTTGCTTGGGTTGCTCCCCCATGGTGAGGGCTAATTCGATTGCCCCCAGAGGCTGCATCAAATCTCCCGTAAACCCATACAAAGACGTAGTGCAAGGCTTTAGGTGACGGAGGCTCAATCCCATCTTTTCCAGCACTGGTCGATACAAGATGTCCACAGAGATCCTGTTATCCACCAAGACCCGATGTACCCTCATGTTAGCAAGCTGGGCAGTTAGCACCAGGGGTCATTATGAGGGAAATGCACCCCCTGCGCATCTTCTTCAGTGAAAGTTATCGAGTCATTCTCGCCCTTGAAGCTCTTCGGGGGGCGTTGCTCCAAACTTAAAACGCAAGGTGGTGGACTTCGTCTGGCCTCCTTGGCGTACTTTTCTCGTCCCTTCCTTGAATCGCCTCCGAATCCTGGTCCTCCAAATATGGTCTTGACCTCTCCCTGTATTTCTGGGGCCACCTCCCACGCCCGCGGTGGGGACGCTCCTTCTTCTGGCCTCTGGCTCTCCTTGCGCACGTACCTGCCCAAATGTCCCCTGCGAATGTGCTCCTCGATTTCCACCTTCAAATGGTTGCATTCCATGGTGGTGTGGCCGACATCCTTGTGATACTGGAAATACCTGCTGAGGTCTCTTTTGGATCGGTTTTTTTTCATTTGCGGGGGCCTTTTGAAAGGAACCTGGCTTTCGTTCGCAACGAAAATATGCTCCCTCGCATGGGTGAGGTCAGTGTAAAAGGTGTAGGGGCCCTGTAGGCGCTCCTCAGAGCGTTGATGCTTCCGGGGTCGATCGTCTCTGGTTCCCTCATAAACCCCCTTCTTCTTTGCACTGCTTGGGTTTTCTCGGGCTGAAGGTTTCGGGGGCGACGGGCCTTTATCGGCTTTGAGGTTCTCGTGACCATCCTCCACGCGAATGTATTTTTGTGCCCGCTCGTAGAAATCATCCAAGTCTGTGACCTCCCTCTTGAGCATGTTATCCCATAACTTGCGTCCTGGGTGTACTCCAGCTGTGATGGCCATTTTCAGCTCTCGGCGGGTCAGGCTCCCTACTTTAGCTGCCTCCATATTGAACCTGTGAATATAGCTCTTCAGGCTCTCGTTTTCTCCTTGCTTCACATTTGCGAGGCTGGTGCCTGGCATCGTGTAGTCGCGCACGACGTGGTGCTGCTAGAGGAACTCATCATAAAGTTTTTGCCAAGACCTGATGGAGCCCGGTCTAAGTCTTTTGAACCACTTGTACGCAGGTCCTTTTAGGGTGACGGCGAAGCAATGACATCTCGCCCCACTGCCAATTCCCCTCAGCTTCATAAAGTCGTTAAATGTATCTAGATGGTATTTTGGATCTATGCTTCCTTCGTAGGGGGTCATATGGGGCTCCTTAAAGTTGGCAGGGAGCCGGATGGCTTGGATCTCCCTAATGAAGGGCGACTCATGGTAAAACTCTTCATCAAAAGCTTGACCTCCAGAGGCGGTGACAATCTTGCTTCGCAGGCTCCTCATTTCTGTGTCCTGGTCTTGTCTCCTCTTGCTTAGGGAGTCCCTTAAAGCGGACGGGTTAAGATCCCCATTTCCATTGCCCTCTCGAGGCTCCATAGGGGGTGTGGTCCCTTTACCTGCCCTCTTTTTGTTGAGCTCCTCCCGTAAATCTGAGGGTGCTCTCTTAGAGGTGACGTCGTCCTCGTTGCGATGGGCCGCGTTGGTCTTCGGCTCTGGTTTCTGGGCCTTCTTCGGTGGCTCAGGATGTTCCCGTTGCTTCATTCGGGGGGTGTTGCTGGTGGAGTGTCGGGTCCTCCCATCGTCTACTGGAACGGTGGTCTCTGCCCCCTCATGACCTTTCTCTTTTCTCTTGGGCAAGGTCACGTTTGACTTACCTTGCAATAGGCCATTCAGCACCTCTTGCATATTCTCCAGGGTAGTCTCCAACCTTTGGTTCTTACGGTGCAGCTCACGTATTTCTTCTTCATAGAGTCAAGATTTAGAACTCGAGCTCACGGAATGGACCCGGGGATGCTTATCATGCCTATGCGTTGAGGGGCTCGGGTCCTGCCAGCTGGAGTTCGGTACTTGTGGTGGTTTAGGAGGCGGAAACTCGTTGGCATTTCTCGACGGTGCCCTTAGAAGACTCTCTCTGGGCGGGACGGTCAGTGACGTGACCTCTCTATCACCCTCGTGAACTTCAGGGTCCCTTGGGGGCTCTACATATCTGGGTGGAGGAGGGTCCTTCATGGAGGCCTTCAGCTGGACTCCGCTAAGGTGGACCTCCACCTCTCGTGGCTCCCTGAGTCGCTTCGAACGTCTCAGCATTTCTCCTTGCCAGAAATAATGGTAGAACAGTAGCCTGGTACTTGGATTCCCACAGACGACGCCAAACTGTTGACGGTGAGAACTCGTCTACTAAGTTAAGTTGGAAAGAATTGCAAAATAGAGATTATCAATAGAAAAGCCTTAGAAATGTAAGTATCAACTCCAAGAACAATTGCAGAAGAACATTGGTGAAATCAGTTTTTCATTCACTATGGTGCACTTGCTACAGTAAATTTTCCAACCCCCCTCCATGTGGGAGTGGGGTTCTTTTTATAGTAGGCTCTAATGGCCTTGGATACATGGTGGTCCAGGATACCAAGTGGTACACAAGTACTCTGTTAGGAGAGTGGTTTCAGAGGTTGTGGTCTTGCATCCAGTATAGGGGCAGGCACCAGGAGGATGTCTCCACTACTTGTCCGTACCAATGTCAGAGGAGTGGTGCAAGTGGTAGTGGTGTCGACTCTGACATCTGATTGGGAGTATGCAGGCCATGTCCTTTATCCTAGTGCTCCCACTACCTGACTAGCATGAGTGCCATGGTCAGACGTACGGGGCCTTACAAGTCGTACCCCGTACGAGATTGTACCAACATGACCTTTCGGGATCATACTTGGGCTTTCACTTCTAGACGGTGGGGTTTCCTTAGGTCCTTGGCATAAGACACCCGAAGCGCCTCAAGGCCACCCACGAGGCGTGGATGATGGGTGCTTGTGACGCCACTCTTGACAAGATGCCTGTTTGTGTGCGAGACGGTCGTGGATGTCTGTGGCAAAGCGGCCTCGTAAAATGCCTGGGCATGTGAAGCGAGGTCCTTGGTGGCGCACCATGGCTGGTGTGAGGCACTCCCTCGCAAGGTCCTGGTGGCGGGGCATGGCTGGCGTGAGGCGCCCCCTCACGAGGCTCTAGTGATGAGACACGACTGGTGCGAGACGTCCCCTCGTGAGGCGCCGAAGGTGTGGGTGGAGACGAGGCCTCGCGCGCGCAGCCTGGTGCACGCGGATGAAGCAAGGCAGGGGCCTCGCGGGTGCGACTCCGGCGCGCCGAAGGTGGAGACGAGGCCTCGGGCGTGCAGCCTGGTGCACGTGGACGAAGCGAGGCAGGGGTCTCGTGGGTGCGACTCGGGCTCGCCGAAGGTGGAGACAGGGCCTCGCTCACGCAGCCTAGTGCACGTGGACGAAGCGAGGCAGGGGCCTCGTGGGTGCGACTCGGGCGCGCCGAAGGGACGAGGCGGAGGCTTCGCGCGGGGCATGCTGAGGAACCTCGCGGGACTCCTTGAATCACCTAATGCATTTTTATTAAGGCCTCCTATGGGATATGGGTTGAGGGAAAAATGTCGGGTTGCTTAAACTGTATGAGGCTAATGAGGGTCGACCTCCTTATTTTCCCTTGGTGGAATTTGAGCATCCACAATCACATTTTTGAAGGAAACTTGAGTTTTAGGACTCGAATTCAAGCGAGGATCGAGGCATAGAAATTATAGGAAAGATTAGAAGCTTATTCGATGGAGGATTTAGCTGGGAAACAACTCAATCATAGGTTATCGCTAGGGGCTTGGAAAAAGGATCGTGCTTGTGGCTCGTTTATTGGTAACCTGTGCTTGGACCAAAAGTAAGAAAACTGCACCTAGTATGGATGCATGAAATTCATGTGATTAGGGCATGACATGAATATTGAATATGGAATTGATCAGAGCTTAAGTCTCTGTAAATGTGCATGATCATCATTATGCTAGTGATTGTTGAGTAAGCATGTTGAATGCCCTACATTTGGATATTTGACATATGACATATGTCTGGTTGCATTGCTTACTTGTGAGTGGCACTGGTCTATGAGTCAAGAATCGACACGAGTCGTATGGTATTGGGTTAAGAGTCAGGAACACGAGTCGTATGGTATCGATGTGTTCAACACAAGACTAAATGATTATATCTAATCAACATAAGCATCGCATGAATCGTCATCAACATTAATGCTTGACCGACCTCAAGTTTGATGAAAACTAAAAGCGATTGTCTAGTCTAAAGGCTAGTTACTTAGAGCCAGGGCCAAAAGGCTTGGGTGACTTGATGCGTGTCGTATGACGTACCAAATTTAATAAAGATTTTGATTACACTATCACCAATTAATTTAGTACAATGGCAAATAGAGGTCGAACCCAAGGGAACTATATTCAATTTATTATTCACAAAGTTTAACAAAGTTAAAAGGAAAAGGGGATTTTGAAATTTAAAACTAATAAGACGATTAACAAATAAGGATTTATAACGATTTTTAAAGAACAGTTAAGAATTATTCTCCACCTCAAACAATCATGCATGAATATCAATATTGAATATTATTCCAATTCCCAATTAAACTATTAACCCCGCAGATAAAGCTTAAGCAGTCAATTATCTCAATCTCCCTATTACAATCAATCACGGCGAAGCGCTCAATAATTAACTCTTTTCACCAAATAACAAACCTATGAAGCATATGATTCATTTAATTTAGTAAAAGCATTAAGAACAATGGAGATAGGTTAATCTAGGCAATAAATCAATTTGGCATATAATTCATTTAACCTAGGTTCTATCCTTCATCACAATCAACAACATATTTGACCATATCATCAATTGCAATTTATCACCAATACTTAGAACCCTAAACTATTAGGTGAATAGAAATTCTAAGATGATAATGAAATAATGTAAACCCTAATTAGTTGTACACCCTAACAAGGAATCATAAAATTCATGAGATAAGCATAGAAGAATAGAATCAATTTAATATGAAGGAAATCAAGAAATAATACTCATAACTGAAATCAAGCAATCATGTCTGGGTTTTGAATAACCCTTAACCTAAAAGAAACTAGCCAATAATCTTCATCATGATTAAAAACATAAACATAGATAAAGAATAATAGAGTAGGGGAAGAAGAAAACTATTGAGATGTTGATTGCGATCTTCCTTCTCCTCCAAAGCTCTCTCTGAGTTTCTCTCTCTAAAAACGTAAAATAAAACCTCTCCCTTCGAATCTAACCCTAATACCCTTTTATATCTCCCCTCAAATAATCAGAAAAATTGAATTTAAGATAAAATTTAAACGCGTGCAGCGACAGGAACTTTCCCTTGCCGAGGCAAGGAACTTCGAAAAAGGCGTGGTGGGCTGTCGTGCCGCGACATGGATTTTCCCTTGCCGCGGCAAGGAACTTTCTGACTTGCCTCGTAGCGGCAAGGACTTTTCCTTGTAGCGGTGAGCACTCTGCTGACTTGTCTCGTAGCGGCAAGGACTTTTCCTTTTAGCGGCGAGCTCTCTACTTGATCACACTTTGATTCTTTTTCGGTTTTTTTTCTTCTTCTTTGACTTCACTCCTCTGATTAGAATCCTACAACATTATCATTTAACCAAAAACTCATAAAAAATATAGACATTATCCTCAAAAATGACGATTTAGTTTAAATGAAACAAATTAGCAAAACCATTCTAACCATCCCCAAACACACTACTTATGAACATAAAACCCTGATGAATACGAAGTAAACTTTATACAAAAATGTACTTATCAAATTCCCCCACACTTGAACTTTGCTAGTCCCTTAGCAAACCCCTAAACTCTAAACAAAATTAAAAACTAACACAACAGGCGGTCTCATTGAATACGATGATTGTCTCAGAGAATTACACTAAAACATTATGCTATAATGACTTTGAATTTCATAACCATCAGATTTTCAACTCCTAAATTGATGAGCTACTTGAAATTTATCTTAAACCACGAGTTATAACAATCATACTTACCAGCTCACTTGAATCAAGATTAATCAATACATGTCGTTTTATTCATTCATCATCATTTTTTTTTCTTTTCTTTCGAACTTGCCCCTCATCAGAAAAAGAGTATATATATATATAAAGAACAACCACTCCATAAACATTAAAAAATTACTCTCCACTAATATAAAAACACAAAATCAAGAATCAAAAGGTCTTTATCAGCTTGTAATGTATGGCTAAAGTGCAGGGTAGATGAGAAGGATACATTTAGGCTCATTTTGCACCATAGCATACCTAATATATACTTTTTTTTTTTCTATTTCTACTTTGGATCTTCCTTAACAATTCCCTAATACTTTTCATACATTATTGATCTCTCTATATTCCCCCACACTTATTTTCATGCAAGAATTTTTTTTCTTTCTTTTTCTCTTTTTGCTTTTAACATATTTCTTGGGAATAAATAGGAGATCTTTACACTTATAACCACATCATATACAGAAACTCTTACTATACTTCTTTTTTTTTTCTTTCTTTCTTCTCTTTTTTTTTTCACATATAACCTCTCATCCCATAGTAAAAATTTAACTAGCTAGGCCATGGTGCAATGGGTTATCAACACAGATAAAGAAAAATAAAGAAGTTTAGGGTTAAGTAATGAGTTCTCAATGAAAAAAAATATATGGTCAATAAGGCTCAAAAACAAGGAACTAAGGATACATTATTAATATGGTAGGCTTGAACGGCTCAAACGATCCAAAGAAAATTGCCTTTATCATTTCCCTAATTCTGTGCACTTATGATTTCGCCTCAAGCAATCAACCAATGTGTTCTAGAGTGGCGGGGACTAAGTTTGTATATATCTATTTTTTTTCGACATGCATAAATCATTCCTAAAACAAGTAAGTAGCCAATCTAACTGTAATAAATCGCTATTTAAATCACAAATTCAAGTAATCATCAAAACAAGAGTCAAGCACACGAATCATAATCTATCCATCATCTTCTAGCATTCAAGTTTAGTGTCACTCATAAACTCATCATCGACCATTGCATTCAATAAGACCAGCACAAGACACAAGACCAAACACAAGACCAAACACAGACCAAACAAACAATTTGTTACCCATCCCCCACACTTGAATTAAACATTGTCCTCAATGGTGATAAGTACAAATTGACACAAGAAAATAAAATAAAAGAAATAAAAAGAAAGCAAAAGAAAATAAAAATAATAAAAAAAAAAACAAATGACAAGAAAAATAGGAAAATAAGAAAACTCCCTCATCAATTGCGACTAAAGGTGTCATCCGCATCATATTGGAACTCTTCTGTGTTACCCGCTCCATCATCATCATCATAGTCATTGGTATGGCTAGGCGGCACCGAAACAGATGGAGGGTAAGGTGGCAACCACATTGGGGCCGGCGGATATCCAGACATATCTGCCCCTAAATTGGTTTGCTGCATCCGGAAGCACAAGTCCTAGTAGCTAGCCAACTCCATCATTCTTTGATTGTGAGCCACCATCTCTTCATGATATGCTCGAATATCAAGACGAGCATGATAAAGTTCATTCTCCATGGTGGCAACCCGATCAGTAAGTGTCCTGGTACGGCCAGTGTGAGGCTGAATAGGTGCATGTGAAGAAGATGCAGGTTGCGCAGAAGATGTGGCCGTGGGTTTGTCAAACCGCTGAATAGTATTCCTGTCAATGATATGCATTGGGTTTATTACTTCCTCATTATCATTCCATCGTACACCGGCCTTCTTGCATAGGTCTGTGATTAATGAAGGATGGTAGAACCCATTCTGTGTACTGCACATACTCTTCAGGATTGATGCATGAATGATCTTGCCAACGTCTATAGACTTGTTTGTTAGGATGGCGTACAACAAGTTCCCACACGCCACGTCCACTGTCCCAAAGTGTTTTGTGGGGAAAATTTTTTCCCCAACAAAACGGTGCCACGCCTTGAGTTCATAGTCCATATATTTGGACTCCAGTTTATGAGCAGTGTCATTCTCAGTCGTCCTCCACCGCGCCCCGCTAATGACAATGGCTTGGATAATGGCATTAGGGTCCATATTTGATTCAGAACCATTAAATTCGTCATTGGGAATGTCTGGCAATCCTTAGTAACGGTTAATGGCAGAGGCAGAATAGGTAACGGGAATACTCCTAACCATTACCTGTAAATTCTTGCGGTCGATTGCATTAGCATAGAACTCACGAACAATCGATACAACCGCGGGCTGTGGTTGGGCACACAGTCTTTGCCAACCCCTCTGCTCGATGATACTCATCAACCTTGGATAAGGATGATGCATGTCTAGATCAAAGCCCCGTTCTACCACCCATGCCTTCTTCTTATCAATGGCATCCTTGTAGCTTTCAAACGCTTCTTTTGAAGTGAATTTCTTTGCATCATACTTGACTTTGGCTGTGGTAGACGGGCCTGCATGGTCAGTGCGTGATCTCTTGCTCGACATTATATCACAGGCAATAATTGAGGATTAACGCCTTCAAAGTGGTAATGATTAATAATTAATGGCACAACACAGAGCAGAAAATGTAACACGCTCAAATCTGACTATTCAACTCACTGTGGCATTTCATCGAACATGTAGAGTGCACAGTTTAAAATTTAGAGATCACAAGGTTATGGCTTGATCAACTACCCCCAAGATGTAGATACACTCAATATACAAGAATTTTCACCACAGAAATCAAAATCAAAGAAGGAGATCCAACAAAACCCGTCCACTCTCAGAGGAATTAGAAGTTGATAAACCTCAAACAAAGCTTGCAAATAGAGAAAAAAAATACCTTGAATCCAACCCAAAGATGATGCAAATGTGCTTGATGATGCTTGATCCCGAGCAAAGCCTACCCAATGAGCATTAGTCGGTAATGAAAGTAATGGGTGGCTAATGATGGTGATTTTGAGGAATGGGTATAGTGGAGGATGGGTAAATCGGTATGATTGATTGATGAGGAAGATGAGGGATTTAGGAATGGGGTTATTATTTCTAAGGATTGAGAGGAGAGGAATGAAGATGGAGAATGGGGATGGGAAAATCGGAGGGTAGTGTTTAGAAGGTAAGAGGGAGAGTGATGGGTGAGAAAAAGGGGAAGAAAAAGGGTATTTAGGCATTTTCTGGGAGTCGTGCCGCGGCAGGAACTTTTCCTTGCCGCGGCACAGGGGTCTCGGTCCTGGGGCTTCTTCACGTGCCGCGGCAGGGACTTTTCCTTGCCGCGGCACAAGCCTCTCAGTGTTGGCTGCTTGGGTGCGTGCCGCGGCAGGGGTTTTTCTTTGCCGCGGCAAGTGGGTCTCGGTTTTGGTTCTTTGCCTATGTGCCGCGGCAAGGCTTTTTCTGTGCCGCGGAAGGAGTGCCTTTTTTTTCACGTTTTTCACGGTTCAATTAAATACATAAAATTTTAAATAAACTAAATGTTCAACTTAAAAACAAAAATAAAAATAAAATAACTAAAACTGAAAAAACATAAAAAATGGGCTACGTTTAACGTCGCTAGCTCGACTGTGAACTTCAATCTTCGCCCACATAAACTGGGTCTTCGAGGTACATCTCATGAACCTGTTCATCCTCCTTCACTGACTCATAGTATGGCTTTAATCGCTGACCATTGACCTTGAATGACTTTCCGGTACTTGGACTTACAACTTCGACCGCTCCATGAGGAAAAACCTTGGTAACAATGAACGGACCTAACCAGCGAGACTTCAACTTCCCAGGAAAGAGTTTAAGGCGAGAGTGATACATGAGAACTTTCTGACCTTCCACAAAGCTCTTTCGAAAAATATGTTTGTCATGAAAAGCTTTGGTTTTCTCCTTGTAGATTCTTGAACTCTCATATGCTTCATTGCGTATTTCTTCTAGCTCATGCAATTGAAGCATTCTTTGTTGTCCTACAGCCACCATGTCCATGTTACACTTCTTTACAGCCCATCACGCCTTATGCTCTAGCTCAACCGGTAGATGGTAAGGCTTCCCATACACCAACCGATAAGGTGACATACCGATAGGTGTTTTATATGTCGTACGATACGCCCACAAAGCATCATCAAGCCTTGTACTCCAATCTTTCCGGTTTGGATTTACAGTTTTCTCAAGGATCAATTTAATTTCACGATTAGAAACCTCCGCTTGCCCGTTGGCTTGTGGATGATAAGCAACTGTCACCTTGTGAGTTACACTATAGCATCGAAACAATGCTTCTATACTCTTGTTACAAAAATGAGTGCCTCGATCACTAAGTATAGCCTTAGGTGTACCAAAATGCACAAAAATGTTGGAGCGAATGAAGTCCACTACTGTTTTTGAATTATCCGTTCTAGTTGCAATTGCTTCCACCCATTTAGACACGTAGTCTACCGCCAATAAAATATATTCATAGCCGAAAGAGGATGGGAATGATCCCATGAAATCCATACCCCAAACATCAAAGATCTCAAGAATTAAAATAGGAGTTTGAGGCATTTGATCCTTGGCCGTTATGTTATCAACTCGTTGACAACGATCACATGCCTTACAATAAGCATAAGCATCTTTGAAAATTGTGGGCCAATAGAAACCGATGTCAAATATCTTACGAGCTGTCCTCTTAGGTCCAAAGTGTCCACCACAAGCATAAGCATGACAAAAAGCAAGGATGGAACGAAATTCAGATTCCGGTACACACCTACGAATGATTTGATCAGTACAATGCTTCCAAAGATAAGGTTCATCCCATATCTAGTGGCGAGCATCATGCTTAATCTTGTTCCGTTGTGCTTGTGTGAGATCACTTGGTAACTCCTTTGAAGCAAGGTAGTTTACAATGTTGGCATACCAAGGAATAACTTCTTGCATGGCGAGGAGTTGCTCATCCGGAAATTTTTCTTCTATGGGAAAATTATCTTCATCCCGAATAAGACGACTCAAGTGATCCGCCACCCTATTCTCAGTACCATTTTTATCTTTTATCTCCAAATCGAACTCTTGAAGAAGTAGAATCCACCGGATCAGCCGAGGCTTGGCTTCTTTCTTTGCCAATAAATAGCGAAGGGCAGCATGGTCGGTATACAAAATCACTTTAGTTCCAATCAAGTATGACCGAAACTTCTCCAATGCAAAAATGACTGCCAATAGCTCTTTTTCAGTGGTGGAATAATTAAGTTGAGCATCATTAAGAGTGCGAGAAGCATAATATATAACATGAGGAAGCTTGTCAACTCGCTGCCCAAGAACAGCGCCCACGGCATAGTCACTTGCATCACACATGAGTTCAAATGGTAACTCCCAATTCGGTGGCTGAATTATAGGAGCTGTAGTTAGAGACTATTTTAATAGGTTGATAGCCACTAAACACTTGTCATTAAATTCGAACTTTACATCTTTTTGGAGAAGGTTGCATATAGGTGTGGAAATTCTAGAGAAATCCTTTATAAATCTCCGATAAAACCCTGCATGCCCAAGGAATGATCTTACTTCTTTCACACTAGTCGGAGATGGTAGAGAATGAATTAAATCAATCTTTGCCTTATCAACCTCTATTCCCTTGACTGAAATCACATGACCCAAAACTATACCTTGGCTTACCATAAAATGGCATTTTTCCCAGTTGAGCACAAGGTTAGTTTCAATACACCGCTGGAGTACCAAAGTGAGATTATGAAGGCAGCGATCAAATGAGTCACCATAAACACTAAAATCATCCATAAAAACCTCGATGATGTTTTCAATATATTCTGAAAAAATGCTCATCATACATCGCTGAAATGTGGCCGGAGCATTACATAACCCAAACGGCATTCGTCGGAAAGCGAATGTACCAAAAGGGCATGTAAAGGTTGTCTTCTCTTGATCTTCAGGAGCTATAACAATCTGATTATATCCCGAATAACCGTCAAGAAAACAATAATAAGGATGACCCGCTAACCTCTCAAGCATCTGATCAATGAACGGTAATGGAAAGTGATCTTTTCGGGTTGCCGCATTCAACTTTCGGTAGTCTATACAAACTCGCCACCCGGTTTGCATTCTTTTTGGTACCAGCTCGTTTTCATCATTCTTTACCACTGTGATTCCTGACTTCTTTGGCACTACCTGAACAGGACTCACCCATTGACTGTCTGAAATTGGGTAAATAATACCCACACTAAGGAGCTTCAGTATCTCCTTTTTCACAACCTCCATCATAGGTGGATTCAATCTCTGTTGCGCCTCGCGTGTTGGTTTAGACCCTTCTTCAAGTAAAATTTGGTGCATGCACATGGAAGGGCTAATCCCCTTAATATCCGCAATAGACCAACCAATGGCTTTTTTATACTCTCGGAGTACTCTCATTAATTTTTCTTCTTGACCTTGGTTAAGATTTCTTGCAATTATAACAGGAAGTGTCTCGTTCTTCCCCAAGTAAACATATTTGAGATGCTCTAGAAGAGGCTTCATTTCAAGTGTAGGAGCTTGAATAATTGATGGCTGCAATTTCTCATTAGAAATCGGCAAATTAAGGAATGCAACCTTCTTAAAAGTCTTGTCAAAACCACTATTGAGTGTGGTTATGACATCCATGATCTCATGAGACAAATCTTCATCAGTCAATACAAGATGCTCTCTCAACGCAACCTCCAAATCATCTTCACTATGCAAATCTAAAACTCGTTGAGAAAGAATATCCAACACATCAAGAGAGTAAACAGCATGTACATCACTTGGATACCTCATAGCCTCAAAAATATTAAATCGAATTGTCTCCCCATCAAATTCCATAGTCAACGTACCGTCATGCACATCAATCTTAGTTCTCGCAGTCTTCATGAATGGTCTCCCCAACAAAATTGGAGTGGAGCATGGAATAGATTCATCTTCCATATCGAGAACATAAAAATCAGCCGGAAACACCAATTCATTTACTTGAACTAAAACATCTTCTATTACACCCCTGGGATAAGCATTCGACCTATCAGCAAGTTGAATAATCACCCCTGTTTCTTCAAGTGGACCGAGATTCAATGAAGCATAAATGGAGAATGGCATGACATTGATAGAGGCTCCCAAATCCAACATACACCGCTCAATTCTTTTATTACCATTAGTGCAAGGGATAGTAAAAGTACCAGGATCCTTACACTTTGGTGGAAGCTTCTTTTGTAGAACTGCGGAAACATTATCCCCCACACTAACTTTTTCATTACCCCTCAACTTACGCTTATTAGTGCACAACTCTTTCAAAAACTTGGCATAGCGCGACACTTGTTTAATAGCGTCAAGAAGAGGAATATTCACTTCTATCTTTCGGAATGTATCAAGAATCTCCTTGTCAACCTCTTCCTTTTTAGTCTTTTTCAGTCTGCTTGGGAATGGAGGTGGAATGACAATAGTAGGCTTAGGGATGAGTTGTGTAGGGGTGGTTGGCTTTGGAGAAACATCTTCATTAACTGAACAATCAACTTGTGGCTTGGATGACAATTTACTGTGCATTGGAGGACTAGGTGGATCATATTGCGTCCCACTGCGCAAAGTTACTGCACTAGCATTCTCCTTGGGATTCATCTCAGGTTGTGAAGGCAATTTATTTGACAAATGAGCCTCCAACCGGTTATATGATGCTGCTAATTGTCCCACCTGATTCTCCAAACTTTTGATGGACGCTTGGGTGGTTTGCTGAAATTGAAGAGTATTTGTAGCAAGTGCATTGATTAAATCCTCAGTAGAAGTTTTGGCACTTGGTTGTGGAGCAGCCTGCGGTGGTTGTGATGGTCTAGGTACATAATTATTTTGAGACCTCTGTTGTGTTGTGTAGTGAAACCAGGTGGTCTTGCTGCTGTTGGTTGTTGAGCTATTTGTTGATGATTCCCATATCGAAGGTTTGGATGATCACGCCAGCCAGGATTATAAGTTTGTGAAAATGGTTCATAATACATCTGACGTAATTGACCAGGAAAATTTCCCACAACATTAACACCCTCAGTTTCTCCCTCTACTAGAGTGGGGCACGTATCAGTAGGGTGCCCCACTACTTGACAGATTCCACATGGCCGCACCTGTTGGCCCAAAGCTAGTTGTTGTACCACTGCAGTTAATTGAGCCAATTGTTGACCCAGCTGATTAGCATTAGAGGTGCTCACTTCATTAGCTGATTTGGGCGGTGGAACAGGATCTTGACGAATGCCAAACTGTTGTGAGTTAGCAGCCATATTAGAAATCAAGCTCCTGGCTGCAGCAGGAGTCTTATCAACTAGTGCACCCCCACTGGCTGCATCGATCATACTTCTATCCAGTGATTGTAATCCTTCATAAAAGTACTGAATGAGGAGTTGTTCACTTATCTGATGATGAGGGCAGCTAGCACACAACCTCTTAAATCTCTCCCAATACTCATACAAAGACTCTCCTGTATACTGCCTTATACCACAGATCTCCTTCCTGATGCTTCCAACTTTAGATGCCGGAAAGTATCGTTCTAGGAACATAGTCTTCATACCATTCCAAGTTTCAACAGTACCAGGTGGAAGATAGTACAACCACTCTTTAGCTGCATCCTTTAGGGAGAAAGGAAAAGCTCGCAGCTTAATCTGTTCCTCAGTTACTGCAGCGGGTTTCATACTAGAACAAACAATATGAAACTCCTTCAAATGTTTATTCGGATCCTCACCAGACAGCCCATGGAAAGAAGGCAATAAGTGGATGAGGCCCGACTTCAGCTCAAAGTTTACATCCAACGGTGGATAATGGATGCATAGTGGTTGTTGGTCAAGATTTGGCGCTGCCAACTCTTTCAATGTCCTTTGCTGAGCCATTGTTCTATAAGATCGAACTGAATCGTCAGAATCAGATTCGTTGTCAGACGGTAATGGCACTTTAATAGGATTTTCTTGCGGAGCAAGACGTTGAAAGAGCGGATTATTAGTAATAATTCTTGAAGACCGAGAAGCTGACGATGACTCAAGATACTGCTTGATTGCTTCCAACCTGTTCTGAGTGTCTTCGCCAGACATATAACTCTGAGATACCAAGAGAAATCAAGTTAGTAAAAGTAAACCAATATGAATAATAAAAAGAATTAAATAGTTCCCCGGCAAC
Organism: Humulus lupulus; assembly: GCF_963169125.1. Taxonomy (NCBI): domain Eukaryota; kingdom Viridiplantae; phylum Streptophyta; class Magnoliopsida; order Rosales; family Cannabaceae; genus Humulus; species Humulus lupulus. The sequence continues at coordinate 89,452,697 of NC_084794.1, read as the reverse complement.
GGCGCCAAAAATTTGTTTCGTGTCGTATGGCGTACCAAATTTAATAAAGATTTTGATTACACTATCACCAATTAATTTAGTACAATGGAAAATAGAGGTCGAACCCAAGGGAACTATATTCAATTTATTATTCACAAAGTTTAACAAATTAAAAGGAAAAGGGGATTTTGAAATTTAAAACTAATAAGACGATTAACAAATAAGGATTTATAACGATTTTTAAAGAACAGTTAAGAATTATTCTCCACCTCAAACAATCATGCATGAATATCAATATTGAATATTATTCCGATTCCCAATTAAATTATTAACCCCGCAGATAAAGCTTAAGCAGTCAATTATCCCAATCTCCCTATTACAATCAATCACGGCGAAGCGCTCAATAATTAACTCTTTTTACCAAATAACAAACCTATGAAGCATATGATTAATTTAATTTAGTAAAAGCATTAAGAATAATGGAGATAGGTTAATCTAGGCAATAAATCAATTTAGCATATAATTCATTTAACCTAGGTTCTATCCTTCATCACAATCAACAACATATTTGACCATATCATCAATTGCAATTTATCACCAATACTTAGAACCCTAAACTATTAGGTGAATAGAAATTCTAAGATGATAATGAAATAATGTAAACCCTAATTAGTTGTACACCCTAACAAGGAATCATAAAATTCATGAGATAAGCATAGAAGAATAGAATCAATTTAATATGAAGGAAATCAAGAAATAATACTCATAACTGAAGTCAAACAATCATGTCTGGGTTTTGAATAACCCTTAACCTAAAAGAAACTAGCCAATAATCTTCATCATGATTAAAAACATAAACATAGATAAAGAATAATAGAGTAGGGGAAGAAGAAAACTATTGAGATGTTGATTGCAATCTTCCTTCTCCTCCAAAGCTCTCTCTGATTTTCTCTCTCTAAAAACGTAAAATAAAACCTCTCTTGTTTCGAATCTAACCCTAATCCCCTTTTATATCTCCCCTCAAATAATCAGAAAAATTGAATTTAAGATAAAATTTAAACGCGTGCCGCGACAGGAACTTTCCCTTGCCGCGGCAAGGAACTTCGAAAAAGGCGTGGTGGGCTGTCGTGCCGCGGCATGGATTTTCCCTTGCCGCGGCAAGGAACTTTCTGACTTGCCTCGTAGCGGCAAGGACTTTTCCTTGTAGCGGCGAGCACTCTGCTGACTTGTCTCGTAGCGGCAAGGACTTTTCCTTGTAGCGGCGAGCTCTCTGCTTGATCACACTTTGATTCTTTTTCGATTTTTTTTTCTTCTTCTTTGACTTCACTCCTCTGGTTAGAATCCTACAACATTATCATTTAACCAAAAACTCATAAAAAATATAGACATTATCCTCAAAAATGACGATTTAGTTTAAATGAAACAAATTAGCAAAACAATTCTAACCATCCCCAAACACACTACTTATGAACATAAAACCCTGATGAATACGAAGTAAACTTTATACAAAAATGTACTTATCAAATTGTCAACGGCGCCACCGCAGGCTGCTCCACAACCAAGTGCCAAAACTTCTACTGAGGATTTAATCAATGCACTTGCTACAAATAGTCTTCAATTGCAGCATACCAATTTAGGGGCGGATATGTCTGGATATCCACCGGCCCTAATGTGGTTGCCACCTTACCCTCCATCTGTTCCGGTGCCGCCTAGCCATACCAATGACTATGATGATGATGATGGAGCGGGTAACACAGAAGAGTTCCAATATGATGCGGATGACACCTTTAGTAGCAATTGATGAGGGAGTTTTCTTATTTTCCTATTTTTCTTGTCATTTGTTTTTTTTATTTTTTTTTATTTTCTTTTGCTTTCTTTTTATTTATTTAATTTTATTTTCTTGTGTCAATTTGTACTTATCACCATTGAGGACAATGTTTAATTCAAGTGTGGGGGATGGGTAACAAATTGTTTGTTTGGTCTGTGTTTGGTCTTGTGTTTGGTCTTGTGTCTTGTGCTGGTCTTATTGAATGCAATGGTCGATGATGAGTTTATGAGTGACACTAAACCTGAATGCTAGAAGATGATGGATAGATTATGATTCGTGTGCTTGACTCTTGTTTTGATGATTACTTGAATTTGTGATTTAAATAGCGATTTATTACAGTTAGATTGGCTACTTACTTGTTTTAGGAATGATTTATGCATGTCGAAAAAAAATAGATATATACAAACTTAGTCCCCGCCACTCTAGAACACATTGGTTGATTGCTTGAGGCGAAATCATAAGTGCACAGAATTAGGGAAATGATAAAGGCAATTTTCTTTGGATCGTTTGAGCCGTTCAAGCCTACCATATTAATAATGTATCCTTAGTTCCTTGTTTTTGAGCCTTATTGACCATATTTTTTTTTTCATTGAGAACTCATTACTTAACCCTAAACTTCTTTATTTTTCTTTATCTGTGTTGATAACCCATTGCACCATGGCCTAGCTAGTTAAATGTCTACTATGGGATGAGAGGTTATATGTGAAAAAAAAAGAGAAGAAAGAAAGAAAAAAAAAAGAAGTATAGTAAGAGTTTCTGTATATGATGTGGTTATAAGTGTAAAGATCTCCTATTTATTCCCAAGAAATATGTTAAAAGCAAAAAGAGAAAAAGAAAGAAAAAAAATTCTTGCATGAAAATAAGTGTGGGGGAATATAGAGAGATCAATAATGTATGAAAAGTATTAGGGAATTGTTAAGGAAGATCCAAAGTAGAAATAGAAAAAAAAAAGTATATATTAGGTATGCTATGGTGCAAAATGAGCCTAAATGTATCCTTCTCATCTACCCTGCACTTTAGCCATACATTACAAGCTGATAAAGACCTTTTGATTCTTGATTCTATGTGTTTATATTAGTGGAGAGTAATTGGTTAATGTCTATGGAGTGGTTGTTCTTTATATATATATATACTCTTTTTCTGATGAGGGGCAAGTTTGAAAGAAAAGAAAAAAAATGATGATGAATGAATAAAACGACATGTATTGATTAATCTTGATTCAAGTGAGCTGGTAAGTATGATTGTTATAACTCGTGGTTTAAGATAAATTTCAAGTAGCTCATCAATTTAGGAGTTGAAAATCTGATGGTTATGAAATTCAAAGTCATTATAGCATAATGTTTTAGTGTAATTCTCTGAGACAATCATCGTATTCAATGAGACCGCCTGTTGTGTTAGTTTTTAATTTTGTTTAGAGTTTAGGGGTTTGCTAAGGGACTAGCAAAGTTCAAGTGTGGGGGAAATTGATAAGTACATTTTTGTATAAAGTTTACTTCGTATTCATCAGGGTTTTATGTTCATAAGTAGTGTGTTTGGGGATGGTTAGAATTGTTTTGCTAATTTGTTTCATTTAAACTAAATCGTCATTTTTGAGGATAATGTCTATATTTTTTATGAGTTTTTGGTTAAATGATAATGTTGTAGGATTCTAACCAGAGGAGTGAAGTCAAAGAAGAAGAAAAAAAAATCGAAAAAGAATCAAAGTGTGATCAAGCAGAGAGCTCGCCGCTACAAGGAAAAGTCCTTGCCGCTACGAGACAAGTCAGCAGAGTGCTCGCCGCTACAAGGAAAAGTCCTTGCCGCTACGAGGCAAGTCAGAAAGTTCCTTGCCGCGGCAAGGGAAAATCCATGCCGCGGCACGACAGCCCACCACGCCTTTTTCGAAGTTCCTTGCCGCGGCAAGGGAAAGTTCCTGTCGCGGCACGCGTTTAAATTTTATCTTAAATTCAATTTTTCTGATTATTTGAGGGGAGATATAAAAGGGGATTAGGGTTAGATTCGAAACAAGAGAGGTTTTATTTTACGTTTTTAGAGAGAGAAACTCAGAGAGAGCTTTGGAGGAAAAGGAAGATTGCAATCAACATCTCAATAGTTTTCTTCTTCCCCTACTCTATTATTCTTTATCTATGTTTATGTTTTTAATCATGATGAAGATTATTGGCTAGTTTCTTTTAGGTTAAGGGTTATTCAAAACCCAGACATGATTGTTTGACTTCAGTTATGAGTATTATTTCTTGATTTCCTTCATATTAAATTGATTCTATTCTTCTATGCTTATCTCATGAATTTTATGATTCCTTGTTAGGGTGTACAACTAATTAGGGTTTACATTATTTCATTATCATCTTAGAATTTCTATTCACCTAATAGTTTAGGGTTCTAAGTATTGGTGATAAATTGCAATTGATGATATGGTCAAATATGTTGTTGATTGTGATGAAGGATAGAACCTAGGTTAAATGAATTATAAGCTAAATTGATTTATTGCCTAGATTAACCTATCTCCATTGTTCTTAATGCTTTTACTAAATTAAATGAATCATATGCTTCATAGGTTTGTTATTTGGTAAAAAGAGTTAATTATTGAGCGCTTCGCCGTGATTGATTGTAATAGAGAGATTGGGATAATTGACTGCTTAAGCTTTATCTGCGGGGTTAATAATTTAATTGGGAATCGGAATAATATTCAATATTGATATTCATGCATGATTGTTTGAGGTGGAGAATAATTCTTAACTGTTCTTTAAAAATCGTTATAAATCCTTATTTGTTAATCGTCTTATTAGTTTTAAATTTCAAAATCCCCTTTTCCTTTTAATTTGTTAAACTTTGTGAATAATAAATTGAATATAGTTCCCTTGGGTTCGACCTCTATTTTCCATTGTACTAAATTAATTGGTGATAGTGTAATCAAAATCTTTATTAAATTTGGTACGCCATACGACACGCATCAAATTTTTGAAGACCGAGAAGTTGACGATGACTCAAGATACTGCTTGATTGCCTCCAACCTGTTATGAGTGTCTTCGCCAGACATATAACTCTGAGATACCAAGAGAAATCAAGTTAGTAAAAGTAAACCAATATGAATAATAAAAAGAGTTAAATAGTTCCCCGGCAACGGCGCCAAAAATTTGATGCGTGTCGTATGGCGTACCAAATTTAATAAAGATTTTGATTACACTATCACCAATTAATTTAGTACAATGGCAAATAGAGGTCGAACCCAAGGGAACTATATTCAATTTATTATTCACAAAGTTTAACAAAGTTAAAAGGAAAAGGGGATTTTGAAATTTAAAACTAATAAGACGATTAACAAATAAGGATTTATAACGATTTTTAAAGAACAGTTAAGAATTATTCTCCACCTCAAACAATCATGCATGAATATCAATATTGAATATTATTCCGATTCCCAATTAAACTATTAACCCCGCAGATAAAGCTTAAGCAGTCAATTATCTCAATCTCCCTATTACAATCAATCACAGCAAAGCGCTCAATAATTAACTCTTTTCACCAAATAACAAACCTATGAAGCATATGATTAATTTAATTTAGTAAAAGCATTAAGAACAATGGAGATAGGTTAATCTAGGCAATAAATCAATTTGGCATATAATTCATTTAACCTAGGTTCTATCCTTCATCACAATCAACAACATATTTGACCATATCATCAATTGCAATTTATCACCAATACTTAGAACCCTAAACTATTAGGTGAATAGAAATTCTAAGATGATAATGAAATAATGTAAACCCTAATTAGTTGTACACCCTAACAAGGAATCATAAAATTCATGAGATAAGCATAGAAGAATAGAATCAATTTAATATGAAGGAAATCAAGAAATAATACTCATAACTGAAGTCAAACAATCATGTCTGGGTTTTGAATAACCCTTAACCTAAAAGAAACTAGCCAATAATCTTCATCATGATTAAATACATAAACATAGATAAAGAATAATAGAGTAGGGGAAGAAGAAAGCTATTGAGATGTTGATTGCGATCTTCCTTCTCCTCCAAAGCTCTCTCTGAGTTTCTCTCTCTAAAAACGTAAAATAAAACCTCTCCCTTCGAATCTAACCCTAATCCCCTTTTATATCTCCCCTCAAATAATCAGAAAAATTGAATTTAAGATAAAATTTAAACACGTGTTGCGGCAGGAACTTTCCCTTGCCGCGGCAAGGAACTTCGAAAAAGGCGTGGTGGGCTGTCGTGCCGCGGCATGGATTTTCCCTTGCCGCGGCAAGGAGCTTTCTAACTTGCCTCGTAGCGGCAAGGACTTTTCCTTGTAGCGGCAAGCACTCTGCTGACTTGTCTCGTAGCGGCAAGGACTTTTCCTTGTAGCGGCGAGCTCTCTGCTTGATCACACTTTGATTCTTTTTCGGTTTTTTTCTTGTTCTTCTTTGACTTCACTCCTCTGATTAGAATCCTACAACATTATCATTTAACCAAAAACTCATCAAAAATATAGGCATTATCCTCAAAAATGACGATTTAGTTTAAATGAAACAAATTAGCAAAACCATTCTAACCATCCCCAAACACGCTACTTATGAACATAAAACCCTGATGAATACGAAGTAAACTTTATACAAAAATGTACTTATCATGACTGCAACGTCACATGGCTATGGGTGCTGAGCCCAAGTTCGTGACTCACTCACTAGTCACTTCTCTGATTAGGGTGCAGAGCCCAAAGTGTGACTCACTCATCTGATTTGGGCTATAAGCACCAATATGATTACCAAAATCATAAAGTGTTATTCACTCATCTGATTATGGTACAGAGCCCCAGTGCGTGACTTAATTGCCACTTATTTTAGATGGACACATTGACCATCTATTCTCATTATGACTTGATAGTCATCAATACAAAGGACAGGGCCCATAAGTCATCAATACAAAGGGCAGGGCCCATAAATCATCTATACAAAGGGCAAAGCCCATAAGTCATCCATACAAAAGGCAGGCCCCACAATCATTATTTGGATTTATTTGCATGCATGAATAGGACTATTATAGCTTGGCATGCCTATTATGATTTGGTAACATGTTATTACCTGTTCATGAGCATATTGAGTTTTCTTGTTGAGCTTCGGCTCACGGGTGCTATGTGGTGCAGGTAAAGGAAAAAGAAAGCTGGACCATCCTTGAGTTGGAGAGCTTAGGTGATGATGTGTACATATGCAGCTGCTCGACCACCACGGCCGAGGGTTTAAAGAGGAACTAGGGTTAAACCCTATTTTGCCGCTTAGGTCGGCTGGTTGTAAATATTTTCTTGTAATTAACCTTTAAACTATATTTTGGGATCCCAATGTATACAGTAAACGTTTTAGTGAAACATTGTATCTTAGCCAAAAATTTTAATCCTAAACTGTAAATCATACTTAGTTACACAATTATGGCCAAATGACTTGATTAGCGAGTTTAGCACTGTTTAAAAATGCACACTATAACAGTCCTTGGGTAGTAGGGCGTTACAGTCAAGCACAAGAGTACATTAACTGGGAGGAGTCCCAGATTGGAGCATTCAGAGTACCTGTGCCTTTCCCCACTCTGTTGTACCTAAACGTCGTGGCTCTAGACACCCAGTAGTCGCCATACACTCCAGCTCAAACGAGTGTTATGAGCGCTCCACAGTTCAGCCCTACTGCTCAACTAGCTGGTTTGAAAATCGTGTCGAATATTGGTTTTAGTGCCACCCCGACATGCTACGGAGATGCTCCCACTGGATATAGTGCTTTCCAGCCTGGGAACCGCAACTCCGGTTCAGTCCATGACACCCAGTGAGACCCCCAGCGGGAGCAAATGCAATGGGAAAGGCAATGGCAAGAAGCCCAAGAAACTAGAGTAGCTCCCGATGAGAAATACGCTCCATAGTATTTTGAGTACATAGACCTAGTGGATACTCAAGAGAATATTTTCCTGGCCACTGATCAGTAGGTCCACTATCGGAAACCGCCGCCTATACGGAGGGATCGGGAAAAGAGAGATTCCACCAAATTCTGCATGTTTCGCAATGACGTGGGGAACCACACCAACAAGTGCATGCAACTCATAGATGAGATTGAAAGTCTCATATAACTGGGAAACCACCACCAATATTCTAGGACTGGCACCGGTCCAGTCCAGGCTTTGCTGCAGGATTGCCTCCTAAGTAGGTGGTTCCTCGGCCCCTGGTTCAAGTGCCCACGGCCCCACAGTAGCAGATAGCCCATGGACCTCTCCCAGTGAACGGGAGAGTAGGGACTATCTCTGGAGGACCCCACCTGGGTGGCACCTCCAAGTGCTCACAGAATCGGTATGTGCGGGCTCTTAACCATGATGATGAGGTGCTAGCATTAACCCAGTTACCAACACAGAGGCCTCGAATCACTGACCAAGTCATCACTTTCTCCGAGGACGATGATTGGAGGGTGCATTTTCCCCACCACAATCCTTTGGTATTCGAGAGCTGATTTCCAACAAGTTTGTGGCCTGGATCCTGTGGACAACGGGAGTTCAATGAACATCCTATTTAAGTCGGCCTATGAGAAGATTGGGTTGACTATTGGAAACCTATCCCCGTGCACCTCCACTCTTTACGGGTTCTCAGGGGAAGGTCTCATTCCAATGGGGCAAATTAAACTACCAGTGACACTTGGGGAAGAGCCTCGCCAGGCCTACATATACTGTACTTTTGTGGTTGTGGACTGCTATTCTGCGTACAACACCATACTGGGGCGTCCAACCCTGGTGGAGTTTGGAGCGGTCAACTCCATACTCCACATGTGCATGAAATTCCTTACTGAGGCGAGAATAGGCACAGTCTGCGAAGACTAAAAGGAGGCCAGACAGTGCTACAGTGTGTCCCCCAAGCATCCAGTGATGGTAGTTAAGGCGATTTCCCCTTAACAACCTTCTCCCAAGGGGATAGAGGTTCATGCTGTTCAAGAGGAAAGGGAGTCCAATGAGTTGGACCCCAGAGTCGAAGAAAAGAAGGCTATCAAGCCCATGGAAAAGATGAAGGAGGTGATTCTTGAAGCCTTCGTCTCTCAAAGAAAGACAAAAGTTGGGAAAGATCTCAGGGCGGGTCTGAGAAGCCTTGTTGGGCTTTCTCAAGGACAATCAAGACGTCTTTGCCTAGTCTCACTTTGACACGACATGCATTGATCTGAACATCATATGCCATGCCTTGAACATCGATCCTAATGTTGCTCTGATACAGCAAAAGTGAAGGATGAGATACTCGACCCGAGCATTGGCCTTGAAGGCATAGGTGGATAATCTCATCACGAACGGATTCATCTAAGAAGCTCAGTACTCGAGGTGGTTATCTAACCTGGTCCTGGTGCCCAAGACAAACGAAACCGGGATGACCTGTATAGACTTCTCCGACCTCAACAAAGCTTGTCAAAATGGTTGTTTTTCTTTGCCCAAGATCGATCAGATGATCGACGCTACCTCCGAGTATGAGCTCTTGTCCTTTATGGACGTGTACTTGGGGTATAACTATATTTCAATGCATAAAGCTTCCAGATTGACAAAGGGGTGTATTGCTACAAGGTGATGCCCTTCGGGCTCAAGAATGCTGGTGCCACCTATCAGAGATTGGTAAAACGAATGTTCAAGAACCAACTTGGTCGGAACATGGAATTTTATGTAGACGATATGCTGGTAAAATTTAGAACAAACCTCGACCATGTGAGAGATCTGGCAAAAGTGTTCTCTGTCCTCTACAAAGTCAAAACAAAGTTGAATCCCCAGAAGTGCACTTTTGGAGTTACCTCCGGGAAGTTCTTGGGCTTCATAGTTAGCGCTCATGGGATAGAGGCAAGTCTCAAGAAGATCAATGCCTTGATCGAAATGCCATCCCCCTGAAAGCATAAAGATGTACAAAGCCTCACTGGGAGGATAATAGCACTTAGTCGCTTTGTCTCCAAGGCAACTGATAAGTGCATTTCATTCTTCATCGTCCTCCAAGGAGGTCAAACATACAAGTGGACAGAGGAGTGCGAGTAGGCATTCCATCAGTTGAAGGCGCATATGGTTAACCTGCCAATCCTGTCAAAGCCCATAGATGGAGAACCCTTCTTCCTCTACATGATTGTCATGAGGATGCCATCGGTGTCGCCTTAGTTCGAGAAGAAGGATATGTTTAGTACCAGATCTATTATGTGAGCAAGAGACTCCTCGGGGCAGAGTCCAAGTACCCGCTTATGGAGAAGCTAACTTTTTGCCTAATTGTTAGAGGTGTCAACAACAAACCTTAGGGCACTATGGACCCTGTGTCCTTCAGAGGATACCAATATTAGGCCCGCTCATGCTACATTCTCATTGGAGGACCCATCTACAAGGTCCACAAAGCCCTAAGGTTGAGTACGAGGTCCTTATTGCTGGACTCCGAGTGGCCCTAGAGTCAAGGCTGAGAGCCTTGAACTTTTTAGTGATTCCCTGCTTGTAGTGAATTAGGTTCTCAGAGAATACCAGGTCCAAGGAACAAAGATGGCTGCAAATTTAGCGAAGGTTAAGGAAATGTTGAACAACTTCAAGAGATTTTCCATTTGACAAGTGCCGAGGGAACAGAACTCTAACACTGATGCCCTGGCCAAGCTTGCTACCACCAAGGATGTTGAGTTAATCAGCGTGGTCCCAATTGAGTACTTAGCTGTGCTAAGCATCTTAGCCTCTAAGGAGGTATAAGCAGTCTAGCCTCAAGACGGTTGGATGTAGCCTATTGGGAAGTACTTAGTCTCTAGAGAGTTACCGCAGGACAAGAAAGCAGCTCAGAAGCTGCTTTACCAAGCATTGCGGTACATGATCATGGACATCAAGTTGTACATGAAAGGATATTCATTACCCCTTCTCCAGTGTGTGTCCACGTAGGAAGCCAGCCTTATACTCTGAGAAGTACACGAGGGCTTTTGCGGGGGCCACGCTGGGGGGCTTAGCCTCGGCAAGAAGATCTTGAGACAATGGTATTTCTAGCCCACTATGAATGGTGATGTGATGTACTACGTCAAGAAGTGCGACAAATGCCAACACTTCGCAAACATACCCCGAGATCCTCCAAATGAGTTCACCCAGATGACAAATCCTTGGCCCTTCACAGTTAGAGGGATTGACCTTATCGGGTCCTTGCCCACCGGAAATTGGAGAATGAAGTACGCTATTGTGGAGGTTAACTACTTCACGAAGTGGGTTGAGGCTGAACCACTCGTTACAATCACTTCCAAGAAGGCACTGGACTTCTTCATTAAGAATATCGTTGCCGCTATGGGCTCTCCAGAAAGATAGTCTCTGACAATGACTTGTAATTTGACAGTGAACTATTCATAGACTTTTGTCAAAGGTATGGAGTTGTGAAGAAATTTTCCTCAGTAGCTCACCCGTAAGCAAACAGACAGGTGGAAGCTGCCAACAAAATGCTTAAAGCCATCTTAAAGAAAAGGGAAGAACAAGTGAAAGGTGGCTAGCCCGAGGAGCTGCCTAAAGCATTGTGGAGCTACCGCACCACTGCTAGGACCTCTACCGGCCACTCGCCATTCTCCATGGCCACGAATATGAAGCCATGCTCCCAGTCAAGGCGGCAATCTCCACACATCGATGGGATAAGTATAATCCAACCATGAACTATACTTTACTTTGAGAGTCTCTAGACCTTGTGTAGGAGATCCATGAAGCTTCACAACTTCAAGTAGCGTCCTACCAGCAGAAAGTGGCCAGATACTTCAACTTTAAAGTGAAGGATAGGAAGTTCGGGGTTGGAGATTTGGTGTTGCAAAGGGTTTTCTTAGCCAATCGAGATCCTGGTGCTGGAGTATTGGGCCTTAACTGGGAAGACTCGTATCGAATCGAGAGCATTATGTGTCCAGGGACATACAAAGTGGCTCAACTTAGTGGGGAGTTGGTGCCCCGCGCCAGGAATGCCAAGCACATTCGCCAGTATTAACAGTAGTATAAGCAATGTTTTTTCTAAATTTTGTAATCATTTTGTAGCCTACGGACATAATTAATGGAAATCGTGCATCAAAACATGATAGATGAAATTAAGAGAAACTGCTTATATTTTAAATTTTAATTCAATCATTTCACTTCCCAAGATGTTCCCGCTCGCTGGCGTGGACAAGTGAACACAGACAAGTCTCTGATCACTTGGGGAGCATAGCTGGGTCTCCTCACTAGATAGCCGCTCGCAAGCATGACCTAGGAAGATAAGCTTATCATGAGCGAAACAAGCCTAGTGTAAGAGTTGGCGAGCCTAGTAACCTATGGGCAGATAGCTTAAGTTGCATCCCAAGGATTAACGACCAGTTCCCGACTTCCAATAGATGAACAGACCCCCGAGTCATCCATACTCGAGGGCAATTTTTCTTAGCATGACCTAGGAAGCTAAGCTTATCATGAGCGGAGCAAGCCTAGTGTCAGAGTTGGTGAGCTTAGTAACCTACGAGCAGAGAGCTTGAGTTGCATCCCAAGGACCAATGATCAGTTCCCAACTTCCAACAGGTGCATAGACCCCCGAGTCATCCATACTCGGGGGGAAATTGTGCTTAGCATGACCTAGGAAGCTAAGCTTATCATGAGCGGAGCAAGCCTAGTGTTAGAGCTGGTGAGCATAGTAACCTACAAGCGGAGAGCTTGAGTTGCATCCCGAGGACTGACAATCAATTCCTGACTTCCAACAGGTGAGTGGACCCCCGAGTCATCCATACTCAAGGGGCAATATAATGTCCCAAATTACCTAATAAGGCTTAGGGCCTTGATTAGGGGGCCATGATGGAAATTTATGGAAAGTTATGTGTTTATGTGATATATATGTGTGTAATTATGTGATTATGTGAGTTATATGATAACATGACTAGATATGCATGTGTTAGGTGTATTAAATATGCATGTGGGCTCGTTTCTTATTAGAAGGACAATTTTTGTAATTTGGCCCATTATGGGTATATTTGGAATATATACGTGCATATATGTAATATATATGTGAGATCACATTATTATGAGGATATATTTGGGTTACTCAGCATGAGACGATCCTAGGATGAAAGTTAGTGGGAAAGTCATAACGGGACCTAATACCCAACTCGGGGTGAGTCAAGGGGTGTTATCCAAAAAATTGACATATATGACGTGGTACTAGGCTTAGACACGTGGAGTAGACTAGGCAGACCCTCCGGCAGGGTGGTCGGTGTATACATGCAAGGTGTACGACAAGTTACTACTCGACAAAATATCATTAGATGCTCAGCTGCTCAGTATAATGGACAACCAAACCTGGTCAGCGAGAAGTTACACTCTCCGTTAGAAGTCTGCAAGATTCTCCTAACCACCTGCAAAAGGTGCCTAACAGCCTTGAATACTCGGTCAAGCCTCCTAACAACTAGGACTATAACTACCTGTGGGAATAATGGTGTAACACCCCACGTTACTATGGCTGCTTCTTGGAATGACGACTGGCCCTGCAAACCAACACGAGTCTTTCCAGCGTGCTTTGCCCTCACTTGCATGCTTCCTGGAAAAACTTCCCAGGAGGTCACCCATCATGAGACTACTCTAGGTCAAGTATGCTTAACTTAGGAGTTCTCAAGTGATGGTCTACCGAAAAGAAGATGCATCTTGTTCTATAGGTAGTACCCATCAATCCATTTAAGCCCACTTCAACTGTGTAGTCCCATACCTACACAGTCTTAGAATCATCACACTTAACCTCCCCAGGTGATGTGGGATTGCACAAATTTTACCCGACCTTTCCCCTTGTGGATCACGGGATTCTGACTGTCACAATCACCCTCCCTTAGGGGTCCTACATCCCCGTCGGCCACACTTCCGGCTGGGTCAAGGCTTTGATACCATTTGTAATGCCCCACGTCACTAGGGCTGCTTCCTGGAATTACGACTGGCCCTGCAAACCAACACAAGTCTTTCTAGCGTGCTTTATCCTTACTCGCACGCTTTCTGGGAAAACTTCCCAGGAGGTCACCCATCATGAGACTACTCCAGGTCAAGCATGCTTAACTTTGGAGTTCTTAAGTGATGGGCTACCGAAAACAAGATGCATCTTGTTGGTATAGGTAATACCCCTCAATCCATTTAAGCCATCTTCAACAATGTAGTCCCATACCTACACAGTCTTAGAATCATCACACTTGACCTTCCCTAGGCAATGTGGGATTGCACAACTTTTACCCGGTCTTTCCCCCTGTGGGTCACGGATTCTAACTGTCATAAATGGGATTTTTCCATCATCAGTTACACTGTGTGCAGCCGCTGGGCCAACAGAACATTATAAATACAAACCCTCCACCACGGTGGAGGGAGTTCACGAACTGGCCTACCGACCAGTATATAAAGACATACCAAACAACCTATTTTCATGCCTAGCAGCGATTCTGCCTTATTGTATTGTCTTTCACACATAGAAATCCACTTGTAATCCCATGTGATCTTGTGTAAACCTTTAAGATTAATGCAAATCTAAGAGGAAGTAGGTCATTACCAATCCTTGGGGCCGAACCTCTATAAATCCCGGTGTTCTGTATTATTTATTGCTCATTATTGTTAGGTTTTTGGATCATTTAATGTTCATTGATTGTTCTACTGAAAGCTCTCGAATTAATTATTTTGACTCCGTGTCAGTTGGCTAAAAAACTGATCAACATTTTGGTGCTTTCATTGAGAGCGAGAACAATCACATTCGTATTTCGTTACTACAAAGATGGTGGTTTCAACAAGAAGATCAGGTCAAGAACCTCTGAAACACGAAGCTGAATCGTCGCACTGAATTCCCTTAATGAGCAATTTGAACAGGGGCGAGCTGATTTGCCACCCAGAAACCTGTCTGGCATTGAAGGGCACACTGCAGTGCCCACTACAGTCGGGCATGGGGATACTACCTTTATAAGAGTTATTAACGCAGGAGCTTCAGGTAGAGGTGCTGCAAGGGGTACTGACCAACCAGGATCGATAGCTGGAGCACTTGGACGGTATGAACCCCACGTGGATATTGAAGGACTTGACCCCAAAATTGAGAAGATAAGGGAGGTCATGGGATAGATGCAAGATCAGCTTGCCACCATGAACCAGGGGCGGGCTGCCTCCCATGAGGCCATTAATGAGGCTTTCAAAAAACAAAGAAGAGATTTCCAAGAGTGGATGGATCGGCATGTCCGAGAGGTGCAGGCCCGTTAGGAAGACATAGAACGTCGAACCAGGGAGGCTGCTGAATCCATCCGCAATTATATGCTACAGCAGCAGACTCAGGGTATGGGGACTACAGCTGGAACTACTGCTCACAACCAACAATGTCCTCCTATATTCAGTCTCAGTGATGAAGTCATGAATGGACCAAAGGCTTGACCTCAGAATGGGAATCAGGGTCCGACCAGGAGTCACCGATCTGAACAACAATAGGCAATCCTTACCAGCTGACTAACAAGTCCTTCCAAGACGCATTATAGGACAGGACCAAGCAGGAAACTTTCAGCCGAGATCTTAGGGAAGTGGCTGTGACAGAAATACTGATGCTGCAGGACAGGATGGAAACCCCCGAGCACCAATGCCGAATAGGAGTGGTCAACGCCTAAACAACCAGCAACAGCCTGGTCGGTACAGACATCACCAAGAGCACCGACCAATATCCAGAAGGGAGGAGCCAGAGGTCAGTAGTGTGTATAGACCCCACTATGCCAATGGATACGATCACGATGAGGCAGTGAGCCAAGTTTGCCAACAGAATAATCAAGATCAGAGGTGTAACGCCCTAGTACCTTAGAGCCATTACTGAGTGAGTTTAAAACGTGCATTTAACTTACTAATCAAGAATTTAGCTCAAAAGTGTAACTAAACTGTATTAAAATCACATAATTTGAAAAATGTAGTCATTCATTGAAAATTATAAAACGTTTAACATTCAGGATCCCAAAATACTGTTTATAAATATTTACAACTCAACATCTGATTAAAGTCGACTATACGACAAAATAAGATTTAGTACAAAACATCACTCAAAAATACCCCTGATCGTGGCAGCCAGGCAGGCCAAACATGTACACGTCACCTCACGCACTTCGTACTCATGGTTGGTCGACTTTCCCCTTGCCCTTACCTGCACCACAGAGCACCCGTGAGCCGAAGCCTAGCAAGAAAACTCCACACAAATAAATAACATATGCATATCAACCATTCAACATATAATAAATCCATCGACAAGATAAACACATACGGCCATGTCGTCCCAGGCGCTTTTCAAGGCCCTGGGTTCGCGGTCTGCACCGTGAGGATATCCCAGATATCCTTTAGGGTCTCACCCTGGCAACTCGCACTCCGCATGATAAACGCTGCTCCTGGCCCCTTGTCATTCTCGGCCTTCGCCGTTCCCGGACCTTGCCGTTCCCGGCCCTTGCCGTTCTCGGCCTTCACCGTTTCTCAGTTCTTACCGTTCATTAACATATATGCACACAAAGCATAATTAAACAAGTACTTAAACATATATTAACATAATCAATGGGGCTACGCCCTGCACACAATCATGTAGGGTCGTGCCCTGCAACACAACTATGGGGCCTTGCCCTGCTCTACGGGTACAACCGTTTTCTTACCTGTGTCCCGAGCTTCTTGAGCACCAAAATCCCGAGCACAGTCCTCCAACCTGAACCTCGCTGAAAACCTAGTCACAACACATACATAGCACTCTCGTTACTAACCAAATGAGAATCATCCCCCGGAACCAATCTCGTGCTCTCGGGACCTCCCGTTTCCTTACACAAGGTAGCGAAAGCATCCCCAAGCCCCCTGAGCCAAAACCCTAAAAACCCAAAATCCCATCTCTTGAAATTGGCCTAGCACTGCGACACAGCCCTATAGGACCGCAACGCCCAGCAAGCCTCCCCTGTCCTGATTCAACCTAGCGCCACGACATGGAAGAACAGGGCTGCGACGCTCATACACGAACCTAGAAAACTGGGTTTTTCCCAACATTTTTCATGAGCCAAAACTCTTCCAAATAAATACCAAGGTACACCTAAGTCCCAATTTGACCTAAAACCCCAGGTAAACAGTATGGCAACTTAGAAACAACAACAACAAGCCCAAACACAACAATCAAACCCAAGAATCACCTAGTGGTTTAAAACTCCACAAACTTAAACCACACTTTACAATATTTAAACCACCTTTCAGAAATCTTAAACCACGCCAGCAAAATAAACTTTAGAGATACACGAAATTCTTACCTCAAGCAGGGATTCGACCTTGAGCTACTTTCAAGTCCAACTCCAAGCTTAAATTCTTTGCTTCCCTAGATGAATTCTCACAATCACTAAGCCACAAATCCAATTTTAAGCATTCAACCCAAACTCTTGAAACATGCAAGGAGACTCAAAACTAGAGATGAAACCTTACCTCTGAATTAATCTTGAGCTATGCTTGACTCTAGTTGCCCTAACTTCAGCCCTGAATTCCTTCTTTGATCTCAAAGAAAGCTAGCTCTTCTTCTCCTTCCTTCTAGCTTTTGGTTCTCTAGACTTCTAGTAGAAAACTCTTGAATAAGCCTAAGTGTAAAATAAAATGAATGACTTTTCCTCAGCCAAGGTTATCTTCTCCTAAGGCCAAATTACCACTTTGCCCTTTCCCTTAATAAAATTCTTATACTAACCTCAAGGGCAATTCCGTTATTTCACCCAAATCCCGCTAAGTCCTCGAGTATACCTAAAAATTCCTGTTAATCCCAACATAATCAAATCACTACTAAATTACTACCCGATACTTAATAAATCCAAAACCCATATTATATACCCAAAATACCCCTAGGCTCCTCCCGAGCCGAGTATTTGACCCCGTTATGACTTTCTAGCTAAACTGCTCTTTAGGACTGTCTCGGATCGTGCATCATAATTATATCACCACTCACACTTGGTATCAATCACAATATATACAAATATTACATTTATGCCCTCAATGGGCTAAAATTACAAATATGCCTCTAGCAACCAAATAGGGCCCACATGCATATTTAATTCACCTAAACATGCATTTCTAATCACATATTTATCAAATTCACATATTAAAAAAATAAATCAATTATTTCCCTCTAGGCATGCTAATCAAGGCCCTAAGCCTTATTAGCAAATTTGGGACGCTACAAGAGGGGTAACCAGCTTGAAGGACTGTTTGTCCCACAAGGGCAGGATGTCCCGATCAACCAGCCACCCCGAGGTGGAGGGTTCCAGGGAGTACCTCTAGTACCAGGCCGAGCAGATAGCCAAAATGTTTGAGGAAGGCCCCGACCAAACTCTGTGTTCAACCGAATGGGCCCAATGGGAGGTGAAGACTTACGAGATTCTCTCAATCGCAACAGTGAAATTTGAAACTCAAATAACATAGCTCCGCTTGAGCCTATTTGGGACCCAAGAATAGATGAGGTCCATAATGTAGCACAACCCAAGGCAACTGCAGACCCAAACATCCAGGCCCAGTTAGATCTGTTAACACGATTGGTAAGAGACCTGACAGCCCCCAAGTTGACAGATATTGAAATAGAAAGGCAGAGAGGTTCCCCATTTTCAGAACGTATTAACCAGCTGCCCATACCTGTCAAATTCATGATGCCAACATGGAAGATGTACACTGGGCGGGAGGACCCGGTGTCTCATGTTCACAACTTTGAACTACAAAATGATCTCCAGGGGGTTCGAGATGATGCTAGGTGCAGGATCATCCTTGCCACCTTGTTGGAAATCGCCCAACAATGGTTCTTTAAGCTGCAGCTAGGGTCGATTATATCATGGGATGGACTTTTACGGATATTCTATTCCCAATTTTCTTCGGCAATGCCTTTTCTAGCCAAGCCGAATGACCTGGTTGACATAAAACAAAGAGATAATGAACCTTTAAATGACTATATTCGACATTTTATGCAGGAGGCCACCAAGGTGAAATCCCTGAGCGATGATGGTAGATTGATAGCCATAAACTCAGGAATCAAAGTAAAAAGCCTATTTTGGAGCAGCTTGAAGAGGAAGTCTGCGCGTACCACCCAGGAATTCCTTTATCGGGCAAAATTTATTAAGCTTGAGGAAGCTGAACGGAAGGTAGATAATCAACTCAAGCAGCTGCTAGGCAGCGGAAAGTAGAAGATGGGAATACCACTAACACAGCAGGAGAAATTAAAAATGGGGCAAATATATGGCAAGCATGGTAATGGGGTTGGAAGTTGCAGTAATCAGAATGACAATAAGAAGCCTAAAACTACCGAGCAGCCCAAACCACGAGAATATGTTCCTAAGTTTACTACAGAAGATCTCCACCAATGAGGAATGATGTTAACAGACAGGATATGACTAAATTCTACTGGTTTCTCAATGACTATGGTCATGAAACCAATGAATGTAACCACCTGAAGGAAGAGATAGAATTCCTCATTCAGCAGAATAATGGTCATCTGAAGAGGTATGTACGACCGACTTCCGACCAACATCCTTCGCAACATTCCCCGCAACAGTATCAGGGTAATCAACCTCTCTTACCACCACCAGTCACTGGTCGACTAGATATGATTTATGGAGGACCACATTTGGCCGGTAATACCGCCAAGGCACGAGAAAAATATGCTCGGTCCCTTAGATACGAGTAGGACGATGACGTACTGGCGGTCAAGGAGCGTACTCTCAAATAGCCTCACTATGAGTGTGAGCCCATCATATTCAATGAGGAAGACATTGGTCATGTGCATCATCCACATAATGACCCTTTGGTTGTAGAAGTCCAGATTGCCAGCATGATTGTGGCCCAAACAATGGTCGACCATGGCTCATCCGCTAACATCCTATTCAAGAATACCCTAGAGAGAATGAATTTGAGCATCAAAGATCTGGATCCATGCGAACAGCAGCTGTATGGGTTCACAGTAAGCGGCATGGCCCTAGCAAGAAGCATAAGGCTGCCTTTAATGGTGGGGGCGACACCTAAGAGCAATACTATCATGGCTTTGTTCGTTGTAATTGACATCCCTTCTCCATATAATGCCATCATAGGCCGACAGTCTTCCATCAGCTCGTCAAGTTTTCAACTCAGGCAGGTATCAGATGCCTCAAGGGGAACCAATTGGTGGCTTGGGAGTGCTATAACTCTTCAGTGAAAAAAGCAGGAAAAAAGCAGTCTCTCCACAACACAGCCTGCAGGTACCAGTAACCAGACACAAGATACAACCCAAAATTGGGGGGGGGGGGGGGGGAGAGGACATAGAACCCTGTTTTGGGGATATTAACACAAGGGTAGGGCCAGTCAAAGAATTAGAAGCAGTCCCACTTGACCCAGAACACCCGACCAGGGTTGTCAAGGTAGGGAAAGGGCTATCCGGGGACATAAGATCTGCTCTGATCTAGTTCCTTTGTGACAACCAAGATGTATTCGCCTAGTCTTATTATGAGATGGTTGGGATCTGCCCAACTATTATATGCCACAACCTTAATATCGATACAGACAACTTCAAGCCCATTTCATAGAAAATGAGGTTACTTGATAAAACAAGGGCTAGGGCATTGAAGGAGGAGGCGGAGAAGCTTCAGAACAACAATTTCATTAAGGAGGCTTTCTATCCAGTATGGGTATCCAATCCTATTTTGGTACCAAAGCCCAATGACAAATTGAGGGTATGCATAGACTTCACGAATTTGAATAAAGCATGCCCAAAACACTGCTTCCCACTTCCAAGAATTGACAAGCTAGTGGACGCTACAGTAGGCCACAAGATTTTAACATTTATGGATGCTTACTCGGGGTACAACCAGATAAGCATGCATCCACCCCATCAGGAGCACACCAATTTTCACACAGATGTAGGGCTGTACTACTATAAAGTCATGCCATTTGGCTTAAAAAATGCTGGAGCCACATATCAACAGCTGGTAAACCGTATGTTCAGAGATCACATTGGAAATAACATGGACGTCTACGTTGATGATATGTTGGTGAAGTCCAAAAAGGTCGAAGGCCATATTGGCGACTTGGAGGAATGTTTTAACATTCTAAGGCAGTACATAATGAAATTGAACCCCTTAAAATGATCCTTTGGTGTGGGTTCGGGTAAATTTTTGGGGGTTTTTAGTGAACTCCAGAGGAATAAAAGGAAACCTTGAGAAAATAAAAGCGTTGTTGGACATGCACTCACAAGCCAGGATCAAAGACATGCAAATCCTGGCAGGGCATATAACAGCATTGAGCAGGTTTGTATCCAAATCAACTGATAAGTGCATTCCATTTTTTAATATCCCCAGGTGTACCAAGAAGTCCGAATGGACAGAGGAGTGCGAACAAGCCTTTCAAGCTCTAAAACAGCAGTTGGCACAACCCCCGATCCTTTCAAAACCTCTGGAAGGAGAAGAACTGTGTATACATCTGGTAGTGATGGAACATGTTGTCAGTGCAGTCATGGTCAGAGAGAAAAATAGAGTCCAACACCTAGTTTACTATGTTAGTAAAAGGTTGATGGGAGTAGAAAGAAGATACCATTTAATTGAAAATTTGACTTACTGCATGCTCCTGTCCTCCAGAAAACTTTACCCGTACTTCCAGACTCATCCCATCAAGGTCCTTATCGACCAGCCATTATGACAATTCCTGCAGAATCCGAACACCTCTGGACAACTACTCAAATGGGAAATAGTGCTAGGACAATATGAGGTAACTTACTAGCCTCAGACAACAATTAAAGGTCAGGCTCTAGCAGACTTTGTAGCTGAGTGAACATGCGTACTAGAGCTGGATGAGCAGATGGTCAAGCAACCATTAGAATTTGGACCACAGCCTAGTACAGGTGCTGAGCAGAATATCGAACAACCATAGTCTAGTACTATCCATTCCGAGAATGAAGCATAAGTCTGGAAGCTGTATGTTGACGACTCATCTACCGAACAATTTTCTGGGGCTGGTCTTACATTAATAACGCCTAAAGGGTAGCACATCCATTACACACTCCGCTTTGGTATTAATGCATCTACTAACAAAGCAGAGTATGAAGCACTAATCGTGGGCCTGAAGTTGGTGAGAGAACTGAGGGCTAAATTCTTGGACATATACAACGATTCACAGCCGGTTGTTAATCAGGTTCTCGGTGAGTATACTGCCTAGGGGTGGGGAATGATGGCCTACCATAGAAAAATCAACCACTTGCTTGCTCAGTTCAAAAAATACACCATCCAGCAGATACCAAGGGAACAGAACACAACAGCAGATGCACTGGCCAGACTGGCCAGCAGTGTTGTAATGGACAAGGCCAACCTGGTCCCCATCTGATAGACAACACTCCATCCTAGATGACCCCGATTGTAGCTTATCTAGAGCACGAAACCCTGCCTAGCAACCGTAATGAATCTAGAAAACTGATGAGGAAAGCTGCTCGGTACTTAATCCTTGACGAGGTTATGTACAGTTGGGGATTTTCCATGCCATTGTTGAGATGTGTCAACCAAACAGAATTAGGATGAATGTTGGAAGAGGAACATGATGGTTTCTACGGGAATCACGCTTGGGGGAAAAGTCTATCTAAAATGATTCTAAGGCAAGGTCACTTTTGGCCAACTATGAATGAAGATGTCTTTGCATATGTTCGAAGATGTGACAAGTGTCAGAGGTTTGCCAAAATACCATGAGCAGCCCCAAATGAGCTTACTCAAATGCAAAGTCCACGACCCTTCGCCATTTGGGGAATTGACCATATTGGTCGGTTACCAAAGGGAAATGGGGAGTACAATATGCAGTAGTGGAAGTTGATTACTTCACCAAGTGGATGGAAGCCGAGCCACTAGCAACCTCACTTCCAAAATATAATTGGACTTTGTGCTAAAAAATATAATTTGTAGATTTGGTCTACCCCAAAAAATAGTGTTCGACCATGGCATCCAGTTTGACAGCCAACTGTTCACTGAATTCTGTGCCAAGCATGAAGAAGCGTCTAAAAGAGGCTAAATGAAACAGGCCTAAGAGATTGCTTAAAGTACTCTGGTCATATAGGACTACCGAGCGAATAGCCACTGGTGATACCCCCTTTGCGATCACATATGGGTATGAAGCAATATTGCCAATTGAGGTGACTGCCCTATCTCACCGGCGTGCGACATACGACCAAGATCACAACCACCAGTTGCTAGCCGAATCCTTAGACCAGATTGAAGAAAGACGCGAAAGGTCCAACATACGCCTGACTGCGCATCAGCAAAAAGTTTCCTGGTACTTCAAATCCAGAGTCAAGGAATACAAGTTCGACGTAGGTGATTTAGTTCTGTGAAGAATATTCCCAAAAACTCGAGATGCCCCGGCAGGAGTACTAGGTCCAAGCTGGGAAGGTCTTTACAAGGTTACAGAGATAGTATCGTCCGGCATGTACAAGCTAGCACGGTATGACACAGATCTCCAACTAGTGCCTGTCCCCCGTTACAGGAATGGGGAACATCTGAGGAAGTACTACCAATAAATATCACTTTTAAGTGATCGTTGATTGACAGGTACAGGCACGAACTGCCCCTACCACTGACCAACTCAAGTTAGTAATATTAATTATGCACATGCACGAATTGCCCATTTATTGTAATAATTAGTATTTATGAATGTAAGCTACGATTGTAGTGACATAACTTATACGGTTACTTTTTAATCAATAAGACACGATTTTTTTCCATTTTTACAAGCCTTACTTTACAATGATTATCTTGCATTTTTACAAGCCTTACTTTACAATGAAACCTTTATAGGTTTTGGAAAACCCAGGTGGTCCTGAACAGGTTATTACGAGCAACTCTGGTCAGTTGGCAAGTGACCAAGAGGATAACCCAAGAGTTATGAATCCTACTCAGTCACTTGGGGGGCACCATAGTCATACATGAACAAACAAAGGATAAAGCATGTAATTAAAAGGACTTAAAATTGTTAATTTTTATTAATGTTAAAGTGCTTGCACGTTGCTCGGTATGTACCAAGCAACAAAAAGAGCCATAATTTTTTTTTCTATAGACGGGGTTGAACAATTTTTGTTTACAACTCGTTCGAAAAAAATGAACAGATCCAACAAACAGAGCTGCATAACTCCAGAAAATAGTATGTCGAGCAGTAATATAAAATAAGGTATGAGCAGATATACAGTCAATCAAGAATCATTCCATAGATAAGTGCTAAGATTGCTTGAGATTAAAGGTTGCTTGGCTCAACCATGTTGTCTTTACAAAAATAAAAGGTTGCTCAAGATTAAAAGTTGCTCGGCCAAGCCATTTTTTGTCTTTGCAAAAATAAAAGAAAAGCTAGAGATGTTAAGTACTTCAATGGTCTTTAGGCTGGTAAGTTGGTTGGTCTTGGGGCTGGAGGATCGGTTGGTCTTGGGGCTAGACGACAAGTGTGTCTTGAGGCTAGTTGGCAAGGACATAGGTGTCAGCTGAAGCATTCGGATCAGAGGGCCGAGTAGAATCCTCAGGGGCTGGTGTATTAACATGCTTCCCCCACATTATCTTGTTCGGCGACAGAGAATGCAGGATCCTGAACAACTGGAGTCTGTTCGGTAGACATAGTTTGGGCCTCAGCTTATTCTCGCTTAGTACAATACTACATAAGCTCGTCAAAATCCTCTCCCATATAGCTGTAGTCGACCCCCTTATTGCGCACTCAAAAGTTGTAGAAGGTACTCATGCCAAAAGCTTCGTAGGCCACGACATCAGCGACCCTTGCAGCTTTCTCAACATTTAGGGCCTCCTCCAAGTCTTCTTTTTCCTTTTGGACTTCCTTCCCCTCCTCAACGTTGTTTATGGATATTTGCTTGAGTTTCTCCACCCTTGTCTCCAACCGGTTGACATATAATTCCCTTTACTCAGAAGCAACTTTGAGATCCTCATTTTCTATCAAGAATCGCTCCGTAGTCTTTTTCAGCTCCTGGAACTATTGGAAGGTGCTTTCAACGTCTTTGTTCAGATGTTCAATCCAGGCTTTCAGAGAGGCGTTCTCTTCAGATTCCTTCAGCAAATTACCCACCTGCTTGTTCACCATCTTGACCTGGTGGTGAGCATAGCTAAGCACCAAGAAGCACTGCAACATAAAAGGAAGGAAGTCAGAAAAATTAACGTAGAAGAGAAATTGACAAAACACCGAGCAGATAAAGGACTTACCTTGACGACATCCTGGAAACCATTGCTGGTAATGTTCTCCAGAGATCTTGTGCCCAGGTCAGCCATGAGTTTGCTTTGAGGAGCAGATACCTTCTTTACATGTGCCTGATGGATTGCCAAGGCTTTCTTCAGGGGTTCACTGGGCTTATCCACAGGATTTCCAACATCACCCTCTTGAGCCTGATTCAAGGCAGAAGGCTCCTTTGTAGGGGCAGCAGGGACGGACTCCTCGGTAGAGGCTGCTTTGCCTTTGCCTAACCAGTTATGCCTGAACAAATCTATGCCTCTGCTTTTTCCAGAGGGGTGTGCAACTTCTTAGGGGCGGGGGTCTTCTCGGGGTCTTTTTTTGCCTGTTCGATGGTCTCGGCAGGGGATTCGTTTTTTGGCACTTAGTTGAAGGAGTCTCTCCACTAGAATTACCAGTTTGTCTCTGGGCAAACTTCTTAAAGAAAGCAGATGGCATGTATACGAAACAAAAACAAGAGGTCAGAAAGTAGAATGAGCAGGGTTGAAATATGTAGAAATAAACAAGCAGACTATAAATAAGTGCCAATAGGCGGTGTCAGATTACCCTTTGTCATTCCCTCAAAGTAGCCAATGGCCCCAAGTGGGGTATTCTCATCACTCTCTAATGAGTCGAGATCCATATGCTCAACCACGATCTCTTTCCCTTTCCGTGTTAAGGGGCAATATCAGCTTGAGGGGCACTTTGCTCAGTGGTCTCCTTGATCGAGATGCCAGTCGAACTTCTGATGCGATGCACAATGCAAGGTCTAGTAGGAGGTACAGTGGTGTTTTTCTGTTTCTTGCGGGGCGACATTTGGCTGGGCGATTGATTTCTTGGCGGTTCTTTGCTGGGCGATTGTTTGCTGGGTGTACTGCCCTTACCCTTTGCCTTCGGGTTAGGATAGTGTCTAGTATTGACGAGCCAATCCTCAGTGGTCAAGGTGACCGGGTATTTATGGCTCAGTTCCATAGCGGCCAACTTATGAGCTCATTTCTCCATTTCTTTAGTAGGCGCCGAGCAACTAAAAGAATCGTTAAGCTGAAAGGAAAGATGGTCGGCATAAATGTCTAAGGTAACAAAATACTGGCTGGCATACTCCCCAACCATAGAAATGGCTTCGGTATTGGCTAGATAAATGTCTGAATCCCTGTGGCTAAAATAGAATTACCTCGAATGGCCCTAGCGGGGGCTGGACTTGAGGTTGAACAAATAGTTTACTTCATGCGTGGAGGGCACCGGCCAGCCCTCGGATTTATACAGGGCATACAAGGCGGATAGAAACCTAATACCTTTAGGACTAATTTGGGTAGGACAAATTCCAAAATAATCAGCCACACTCCGAAAGTATGGCAGTAAGGGCAGGGTGGCACCAGCAGTAATACGGTACCTTCTTCAGCTGCAGAACCTGGATTCAGGATTCGTTGCCCTCTGTTGGGCAGTGGGCTTAAGAATGGTGGCACTACTGAGTTTGAAATTCTCTTTGATAATCTTTAGTTGCTTGTTGGAAATGGTGCTAGCGGGAGCTGAGTATAGGAGGGGCTCTTCCATCTTCTGAGACAGGTTTAAAATAGCCTCAGTATAAATCTCCATGGCATATTCTAGCTCGGATCCTTCGTCGTGGCCAGATTTGACTGGCCCTTCATCAGTGAGCGGTGCCTTTTGATTTCTAGTGATGGTGGCACAACGAGCCACGTGGGGATTCTGTGCATTGTCCGCACGAGTAGTATTCTTCCAGAAAATATTAGTCAGTTGGCAAAGAGGCTTTTTAGGCTGGGCAGTACCCTTGCACGGTGATTGTGGCGACAGGTTGATACAAGCTCGGTGATCACCTCCCCAGCAGTCTACGTGTACAATAAAAGGGGGGAAAGGAAAAGGTGAGAGCACCGAACAATGCTGGTTTGTGTATACGTTTTGTATTATACTGACCAATATAAAATGACGAATAGTGAGAAACACCGACCAGCAAATAAAGCAGATCAAAGAAAAAGAAGTGCTGAGGAAACGAAAAATTTTCAAAAAAATTTTAAGAACTGTTCTTCGTGTTCTTTAAGAACACCAAACACAAATCAGTCAGAAAAAGGCACCGTGAGGCATATTTTCATGAAATCAAAGGCTAATACGAGTAGCCCAATCCTATAACTACCAAAACATTTATTCAAACCTAGATTCAAGCAACATGCAAATACCACCCACGACTACAGTAAAGAACACAAACAGAGAAAAAGGAAAACATTTTCTCACACACAATGCCAGGTTAAATAGAGAAGCTTGGAATACTTACTTGCTGCAAGAGTATGGCGCCAGAAAGGTGGTGAGACGCAAAATTCGGGGCACGAAATAACTCTCGAATAGATTGGGAGGAGGAGTTTTAGGGTTTTTGGTTTGGCTCTAGTTTACAAAAAGTAAAGAAGAAGGTGGAAAGAGAAGAAATGGTTGGACACCTCTATTTATATATATATAAAAAAAAGCTTCACCTTGCCACAATTTTAAGGCATCCGTCCATTCAACAGTCTCCTCAGTTGTTTCCAGTCTGCCTCTCTCACCAATCACGTCTCCTCAGCCGCCTCACACGTCAGCCCACTTTTCGGTAACTGTACAATCGTTGGTACAATTTTTAAGAGAGGCCATCATGATGCTTTATGGTTCCAAAAAGAGGCAGGAAATAGTGAAAAGTCATTTCTTGGAAACTTGAAGAAATACTAAGGCCATTAATTGTACCAGACGGTATACCACGTAGCAAGGAGCATATAACCCTGACTAGGCTGGACGTGGTGGTCCCCAGAAGAAAGTTTCCATGCTGATTAGCACCATTGCAAACTTGGGTGGCAAGTGTTATCTTAAAAGTTGACATATCTGATGTGATACTAGGCTTTGACACGTGGAGTAGGCTGGGCAGACCCCCTGGTTAGTTGGTCGCTGTATACCTGTAGGGTATATGATAAGTTATTGCTCGGAAAAATATCACCAAAGGCTCAGTTGCTCGGTGTGATGGACAATCAAACCTGGTTGGCGATAAGAAGTTACACTCTCTGTTAGAAGTCCACAAGAATTGCTTAACCACCCGCAGAGGGTGCCTAACAGCCTTGAATACTTGGTCAAGCCTCCTAACAACTAGGAATGTAACTACCTGCGGGAATAATGGGATTTTCCATCATTAGTTTTGCTGTGTGCAGCTCCTGGGCCAACAGAACATTATAAATACAAACTCTCCACCATGGTGGAGGGAGTTCACGAACTAGCCTACCGACCAGTATTTAAAAACATACAGAACAACCTATTTTCATACCTAGTAGTGATTCTACCTTTGTGTTGTCTTTTACACATAGAAATCCACTTGTAATCCCATGTGATCTTCTGTAAACCTTTAATATTAATGCAAATCTAAGAGGAAGTAGCTCATTACCAATCCTTAGGGTCGAACCTCTATAAATCTCGGTATTCTTTATTATTTATTGCTCATTATTGTTAGGTTTTTGGCTCAGTTATTGTTCATTGATTGTTCGACTGAAAGCTCTCAAATTAATTATTTTGACTCCATGTCAGTTGGCTAAAAACCGGTCAACAAGGGGTATTTTGGGTATCTAGTACATTACTGGGTTATCGGATAACGGGAATGAATATTCGAGGATATATTCGGTATTAGTGAGATTAGGAAGGAATTCTGGGAGTTTTGACCATTTTGCCCTCTAGGACGTTTTTTGTACCCTGAGCCTCGGGATTTGCTTATGGTTACTTAGAGACTAAGTAAACCTCACAAACACCAAAAGCAGAAGGAAAACGGTTCAACACACACACTCTCTCTCTCTCTTTCTCTCTCCCTTCACACACGCACTCAAATTCCTTAGGAGTTCTTGCAATTTAGGAGGAATCGAGGCTAGCTTAGGCTCGGGATTATTTGGGGGAGAAGCTCAACATCATTTGGGGCAACTAAGGTGATGATTTCTAGCCTTGAATCACTCTATTTTTTTGGTTTTTAGCTAAGTTTTGGAGTTTAGGAACTCAATTTTGAATTTAGGGATTTGATGGGGTTTCAACCAAGTTTAGGCTTGGGTCTTGTGTGCTTTGAGGTGTTGATTTGATTGGGAACTTTTCCTTGGGGATTTAGCTATGTTTGGATATATTTTTGGTGACATTTGGCTTGAAGAAATAGGGGAAATTTATGATTTTTCATGGCAAGTCGCGGCCCTGTTCTTTGGGCACTGCGACTCTCATGAGCAGGAAGGAGAAAGAGGTTCCGAACCTCCATTTGAGCAAGCGTCAAGTCACCAAAAACTTGACCACAAGGCCTGGCATTGAAGGGCTGAGAACTTGACCGACATCTTGGGGACTGTGAGCCCGAGGACTGGCTACAAGTTCTCGATTTCCAAAAATTGAGTAATCTTTACTCGGGGTCGGAGCCGTAAAAAGGACCTAGTGTACCTTCTCAAGGACTATGCGTGTAACACCTTGGTTAGCCTAGACCGCTACACTGTGTATTTTAAGTAGTGCTTGTAAAGACCCGACTAATTAAAAGGACTCGGACCTTTAAAATCTACTAACACATACCACTATCTTTTGGATATATATTAAAATAATAGACTTTATCATAAAAATCCAAAATACGGGATTCCATTTCTATTACATAAAATCATAAAGAAAAACAAAACCTTTAATTAATTGTTCAAATACTAAATTCGGAAATCATAAATACATAAATAAAAGACTTAAATATCAACATCATCCTTGATCGATTCCATCGGTCCATTTCTTTAGTCCTCTCCCAATACACATGCCAAAGCCACCTAGAATCCGTCCCACCTCCATATTCATTTACCCGCACCATCTAAATAAAAAGGAATGAGCCTAATGCCTAGTAAGGAAAAACTACTAAAGCATAACATAAAACATAAGACGTAAAAACATAAAACATAAGACTACAAATTAATGGCCATTAACTCATTACCGTACTACGTAATAGAAACCATCTAGGTCATCTTGCTACTATTAGAGGTAGGTTCAAACACAACTATAGTCTATGATAATGATAAAAATCTCAGGATTTGCTTATTTTCTATCTAAGCAACCATATTTCCCAATCGATTACAAACATAAAAACAACATACATACATACACATAGCATATAAACATAATCATAACACATAAGATCTAACTTATTTTCCTTACCAAAACTGGGGTATTGGAGACAAGTGCGGGATTGGAAACTCCTAAAACCAAACAGTAAAACCATAAGTTTCCTAATGAAAAGAATATCTAAACCATCAAGAATAGAACTTACTGAAAACCTTAACTTTCAAAGAAATCAAACACCTAACCAAAAGCCATTATAACAAGTTAGGCTTTAAAGTAAAAGAAAAGAATAAGAGGAACTGTGATGAACTAAACTTGAGGATTAAGAGTACCTTAGATAGCTTAGACTTTGATCTATGCCTTAATACCAAAATCACACTCTAGCTTACTTCCCAAGTGTTTAGAAAAGCTTAGATTTGAATGATTTTAACCCCAAAACCCTAGTGTTTCTCTCTAAAATGAATTTAGCAGCTTGGAGGAATCGAGAAGTGTTTGAAAGATGATGCAAATGGATGAGTGAAGGGTCCTATTTAGAGATTTCAAGGAGTGAAACTAACTCGCTTTAAAATGAATAAAAATTGAATTTTCTGCTCAACAGATGCCTAGAACTCGGTCAAAAAAATTCAAGAGCAACTCCAAGTTTTTTAGGGCTGTTTCTAGCTCAGATTCCATGGATTTTCAAAAATGGTTAAGGGAGCCGATATATTGCCCCCTATAGGCGATATATCGCTTGCCCCATATTCCCTAGCCTCCGTGGTTTCATTCGTGCAAATTCGAAGTGTTTTTCATATCAATCATAGGCAATATATCGACCCCTGTAGTTGCGATATATCGGCTTACGCTGATATATTAACCATGTTTTTGCACAGTTTCAGCACACTTGAAGTTGCTTAAACCACTTTGACTGAGTAATACGAGATCCTAACATCTGAGGGAAGGTTCTAAAATTCCTAGGTTTATCCTTGATTAATTTTTTCATCTAAAATCCTTAATAAATATACATGTGACAAATGTCACATCCTTAATTATTCTATCTAAACCTTATGTTATGATAAGTAGTATTTCTAGAGCCAACTATATTCATCAAACCTTATGATAAAATTAATATTTCTAAACTGCAAGTTAAACTTATAAAATCCATAACTATCTATATGAGTTTCCAAATAAATCTCTGCTTAAACCAATAATAACCACGAAAACTAAAATGCTACATCACAAGCTACTACTATCTAGCTAAGTAAAATTCCGAGATCTATAGTGCTAAACTAGCTAAACGAGTTATTTGGCCCTAAACGGCAACTAAATGTGATTAATGGTCCAGGGTTAAATTTTTTTGTCAAAAGGGATATCTATTTCGTTAAAATGTTAAGTTGTACATGGGATCCCATAATAAACGTTTACAAAATTGTTTACAGTTCCAAAATGGTAATTACAACTCAAAAGTTAAAATCTGCCAACCTAAGCGGCAAAAATAGGGTTGAACCCTAGTTCCTCTGGGAAACCTTGGTCGTGGTGGTTAAGCGGCCACATATGTACATGTCGCCACCTAAGCTCCCCAATTCATGGCCAGTACAGTTTCCTTGTCCCCTTACCTACACCACATAGCACCGGTGAGCCAAGGCCCAGCAAGAAAACTTAAACATGCTCATAAGAAGTTAATAATATGTTACCAAACCATAATAAGCATGCCTAGTTGTAATAACCCTACTCATGCATGCATACCATTCATATAAATGACTACAACGACATATGGGGCCATATGCCCTAATTAAATGATTAACTGAATCATATCGGGGTCCGTTGCCCAAATTACATGATTAATAAATCACACTGGGGCTCAGAGCCCTAGGATATGGGACTAATAAGTCACCCCGGGGCCCATTGCCCTATCCTCTGTATAACCAGCCTTGGAGCTAGCCCAACATACCTGACGCTTAATTTTCCACGACCATTGAGTCAGACAAGCGTATGATGTGCTCCTGATTAGATCAAACCATAACGACCAGTGCTCAGCGTGCTATTGCCACCCTTGACTCATAAATCAATGCTTTTCAACCAGCACTCAGCACTATTGCTGTCCTTGACTCATAAGTCAATGCTTTTCGACCAGCGCTCAGCACTACTGCCACCCTTGACTCATAAGTCAAGCCTGTCTCAATTATATAATGCCAGCATGCATTCATGATATAACAAATATCCATATACAGAGCTTTCTACATGCTTAATCAATCATTTACAGACATAATCATAATCATGCACATTTAAAGGGGTCCAAGCCCTAATCAATTATGTATTCAACATTCGGGCCAAGCCTTAATCATGTACATCACATATTGGGTGCATTTTTCTTACCCTAGGTCTGAGTATAAAGTAAAATAAGGGACCCTCGAGCACGATCCTGATACCGAGCCCCTAGCGATAACCTAGTCCCAACCAAATATAGAAACTTGTCAATAATGAGTAAATAAAGGCTTCCGGACTGAGTCCTAGCCTTCGGGACGTCGAATCCTACTAAACCGGGTAGTAGGATCGATCTCAAGCCCTTAAGTTTGAGTTCCCACTCTCAAAACCTCTCCAAGGCCCAAAATCCCTTACACACCACAACCCCCAAGTATTTGAGCCACGACTCGCTCAAGTCAGAGGCCTGAGGCTCCTCCCTGACTGCACCTACACCGTGGCGCACCATAACAGGTGTCGCAGCATAAAAGGGCCAAAGGCTCTAGCTTCTCCCTCATCCAAGAGAGTCGCGATGCCCCAAGAACAGGGTCGCGGCTCGACCTGCAAACTCTATTTTTTCTTCGTTTATCTCAAGTCAATCCCTCCAAAAACCTCTCCGAACATAGCCAAATCCCTTAGACAAGGTTCCCAACCAACTCAGCAGCCCAAAACCATCAAAACCCAAGTTACAGTCCAATCAAAAACTCATTAAACCAAAAATTCCAATCAAAAAGCTTAAGAAACTCGAAAAAACTCAGAAATTAAAGCTTGGATTACCTCTGATTAAGTCATTTTCTAGCTAAATCCTCAGGCTATCAAGCTTCTAATCTTTCCTAGAATCATTATGACTCTAACCTTGCTTTAATCATAGCCCTAAAACTCGAGTTTCATTTAAAAATGCTATCAAGCGCCAAAAAGAGAGAACGAGAGAGAGAGAGCGAGAGAGTTTGAACGTGTTTCTGTTTCTGTCAAGTTACTTCGAGCTCAGGTAACCTTAAGTAAATCTCAAGGCTGGGGGTACCAAAAATGTTCTCGAGTGTAAAATAGTTAAGATTCTCAAAACTCCTTCCTAGTCTCACTAACTCTCAATATATCCTCGATTATTCATTCCCATTACCCAATATCCAGGGATTGCACTAAATACACCTTGACTCACATTGAGTTAAGTATTGTTCTCGGTTTGACATTCCCGCTAACTTGCTCCCTAGGATCGCCTCGTGCCGAGTAACCTAAATATATCCACATAATAATATGGCCTCACACATATATCACATATATGCCAAATATACCCATAACGGGCCAAATTACGAAATTTTTCCTTCTGATAAGAAACAAGCCCACATGCATATTTAATACACATAAACATGCATATCAAGTCATATTATAATACGACTCACATAATCATGAAATTATACAAATATATATATATATATCACATAAGCACATTATATCCATAATCTACCATCCTAGCCCCCTAATCAAGGCCATAAGCCTTATTAGGTAATTTGAGACGTTACAACTATCCCCTCCTTACAGGAATTTCATCTTTGAAATTTTACTGGAACAACTCGGGATACTGATTCTACATATCAGACTCCAGCTCCCAAGTCATTTCCTCGAGCTTGTTGTTCCTCCATAATACCTTAACCAAAGGTATAGTCTTGTTCCTCAAGATTTTGTCCTTCCTGTCTAGTATCTGGTTTGGTTGTTCCTCATAGGAGAGATCTGCCCCAAGCTCCAGATCCTCGTAATTCAATACATGAGTCACATCTAACACATATTTCTGAAGGGCCGAAATATGATATACATCGTGTACAACCGACAGTGCCAGAGGTAAGGCCAATCTATAGGCCACTTGACCAATCCTCTCCAAGATCTCAAATGGTCCTACAAATCTAAGGCTCAACTTGCCCTTCTTCCCAAATCTCCTCACCCCTTTCCATGGTGAGACTCTAAGGAAGACATAGTCTCCCACTTGGAACTCCACATTCCTACATTTGGGATCAGTATAATTTTTTGTCTACTTTGAGAAGCGAGCATTCGAGCTCTAATATTCTCAATAACCTCATTGGTCTTCTGAACTACCTCAGGACCCAAGTATTTCCTTTCTTCTTTCTCATCCCAATGAATGAGTGATCTGCATTTCCTACCGTACAACATCTCATAAGGAGCCACCCCTATTGTAGGAAAACTCTATCAAAGGTAAATACTTACTCCACGACCCTTCAAAGTCCAGCACACATGCTCACAGCATGTCTTCTAATATTTGTATCATCCTCTTAGATTGTCCATCTGTCTGAGGATGATAGGCAGTATTGAACTTCAACTGTGTACCCATAGCCTTCTGCAAACTTCCCCAAAACTTGGAAGTAAATGTGGGGTCTCGATCTGACACGTTCGACCTTGGAGCCCAATGTAGGCGCACTATCTCTCTCACATCAAGATTTGCATACTGATCAATTGTATAAGTCGTCCTCACCGGTAAGAAGTGAGATGATTTGGTGTATCGATCCATGATAACCCACATCGAATCATGTTGACCAACGGTCCTGGGTAACCCCACCACGAAATCCATCATGATGTCCTCCCATTTCCACTCTAGGAAGTCCAGAGGATGTAATAGCCCTGCCGGTCTCTGATGCTAAGCCTTGACCTGCTAACATGTCAAGCACTTATCCACATATTCTGTCACATCCCTCTTCATGTCAGGCCACCAATATAGTGATCGCATATCCTGATACATCTTCGTGGTTCCTGGATGCAAAGAGTAAGGAGTAGTATGAGATTCATCCAGAATCTCCCGTCTAATAATAGTGTCCATCGAAACACAAATCTGACCTTTGTACCTCAGCAAGCCTATATTTGACACCGCATAATCCCTAGACACTCCAACTAGGGCATCCCCTCTGATCTTTGTCAGTTGTGGATCACCCAACTAACCTTCCTTTATGCTCTCTAACAACGTAGAATGTAGGGTGATATTCGACAACTAGCCCACCAGCAACTCTATTCCAACTCTGGTCATCCTCTGCCAACTCCCTGGATATCTATCTTGCACTGTATAACTGCCCTGAACCCTTGCGGCTTAAGGCATCTGCCACCATGTTGGCCTTCCTGGGGTGATACAGGATTTCACAATCATAATCCTTCACTAGCTCTAACCAACATCTCTGCCTCATGCTCAGGTCTTTCTGTGTGAAAAAGTACTTCATGCTCTTGTGGTCATTGTCTATCTCACACTTCTCCTCATAAAAGTAATGCTTCATACCTATAATGCAATTACCACTACTGCCAACTCTAGATCATGAGTGGGGTATCTCTGTTCATACTCTTTCAACTGATGTGATGCTTAGGCAATCACCTTCCCCGACTGCGTAAGAACACAACCCAAACCCTATCTCGAGGCATCACAGTGCACTACAAACTTCTCTTGATCTGTTGGAAGACTCAGAACTGGAGTTGTAATGAATTGCTGCTTCAGTTCCTAGAAGTTGTTCTCACACTTATCTGACCACACAAACTTCTAATTCTTGCGTGTTAGTTCAGTCAACGGAGTAAGAATCCTTGAGAACCCTTCCACAAAATGCCTATATAACCTGCCAACCCAAGGGAGCATGTGATCTCTGAGGAATTCCTTGGCCTTGGCCAATCTCTGACTACCTCAATCTTGGTTGGTCCACCTTGATCCCATCCCTACAGACAATATGACCAAGGAAAGTCACCTGAGGTAACCAGAACTCACACTTCTTGATCTTTGCAAATAGTCTATGTTCCCTCAGCCTCTGTAGAACCAACCTAAGATGTTGCTCATGTTATAACTCTGACTGAGAATAAACCAGAATATCGTCGATGAAGATGATCACAACCGATCTAGATAGTCTTTCAACACCCAGTTCATCAGATCCATAAAAGCAGTTGGGGCATTAGTCAATCCAAAAGACATGACTTGGAGCTCATAATTCCCATACCTAGTATGGAAGGCAGTCTTTGGTATATCTCCCTCCTTGATCCTCAGCTAGTGATAACCAAATCGAAGATCTATCTTTGAGAATACCTTCTTACTCTGCAACTGATTAAATAAGTCATTTATCCTTGGAGAGGATACTTGTTCTTAATTGTTAACTTGTTCAGTTCCCTGTAGTCAATACACATTCTTAGAGGACCATCTTTCTTCTTTACAAATAGGACCGGTGCACCCCATGGTGAGAATCTGGGTCTAATAAAACTAAAGTCTAATAGCTCTTGCAACTGTACCTTTAATTCCTTTAACTCTGTTGGGGCCATTCTGTATGGCGCCCTGGACACTGGCTTCATCCCTGGTTCTAGTTCAATAACAAATTCTATCTCTCTGTGTGGTGGCAACCCTGATAAATCCTCTGGAAACACATCCAGAAACTCACAGACCGATCTAGTCTCCTCTGGTCCCACTGGCACAACCTGAGTGGTATCTACCACACTGGCTAAGAATCCTATGCAAACACTTTGCAATAGATCTCTAGCCCTCAATACAAATATCATAGGTACATGGGGTCCATGGGGTCCATGCACAGTGCAAAAAAATACAAAAGGGTCCTCACCTTCAGGTTCAAAGGTTACCATTTTCCTTCTACATTTTATGGTTGCCTCATACTTCACTAACCAGTCCATACCCAGAATCATGTCAAAGTCGGTCATAACAAACTCTATCAAATCCATTGACAACTCTCTGCCCTCCACTGTCACTGGCAATGATCTGACCCATCTCCTGGATACTACTAACTCCCTAGTTGGCAATAAGGTCCAGAACCCCACAACATAATAATCACACGGTCTACACAGTTTATCAATAATTCTACTAGCAACAAAAGAATGTGTAGCACAAGAATCAATCAAAATAGTATAAGGGGTTCCAGCATTAAAAATCTGATATGTGACTACTGAGGGACAAGCCTCAGCTTCTGCTTGTGTTAGTGCGAACACTCGAGCTGGGGTTAAGTTGTTCACCTTTCTTGGTTCTTCCTTTCATGCCTTCAGGCAATCTTTCTTTAAGTGTCCCACTATCCTGCATAAAAACCAGACCTTTGCCCGACACTCCCCTATGTGGCACTTCTTACATCTAGCGCATTCTAGAAAAGTCCTCCAGCCCTCATTGCTGCCCTGGTGACCTATCTAAATACCACGTGGTCTCTTGTCAGGGCCTGGAGCTGGAAAGGCATCATGAGCCTTCCTTTTCTGAAAACTGGGGCCCCCGCCCATACCTAAACTCATAAATAGAGGTCTTGCCCTCCTAGTATCTCTCCTGGCCGCATTATTGCGCCATATTTTATTTTCTGCACCCTCAGCAGTAAGGGCCTTCTCCACCACCTGTGCATAGGTAGTCACTCCTGGAACATTAGTGACACGAATATCCTGGGCTATCATAGGCTATAGCCCCTAGAGAAACCTCTCCTTTCTGGCCCCATCAGTGGGCACTAATTCCTCGGAAAACTTTGCCAATCTATCAAACTTCAAGGCATAATCGATCACTGACATGTTGCCCTAAAGCAACCTGTTGAACTCTTTAGCTTTTGCATTCCTAATGGAATCATTGTAGTACTTTTCATTGGACAGAGTCCTAAAATCTTCCCATTCTAGGGCATTAACATTTCTGGTCTGGGATATCACTTCCCACCAAATTAGGGCATCCTCCCAAAACATATATGTGGCACAGGCCACCCTTTCATTACCAACCACCCTCATAAAGTCTAGGATGGTGGTAACCATGCCCATCCATTGTTCGGCCTTAACCAGATCTACACTACCCTTAAAGACTAGAGGGTCCTATTTCCTAAAACTTTCATAAATAGGCTCCCATTGATTTCTAGCCTCTGGCGGCTGCTCAACTGTTGGCACCATCACACGTGGTGCCTCTTGCAAAATGTTCCCTGCAGGAACCTATTGTTGTCTCAGCAGGTGGGTTTCTTCTTCCTGCCTCAATAACCTGGCTTGCAAATCAGCAAGCACTTGCTGCCAGTTCTTCGAAGCTGGCAGAGGGGTCTAACCATGATTGTCATTCTGACCCTGTCTGTCATTTTGGCCCTAATCTTCCTAGCCAGCTGATGATTCAATCTTCCTTGGAAGCATACTCCCAAGCTTATACCTTGCTGCAATAATCAATTCAGCCAGTTAGGTAGTATAACTAAACCTCTTGCTGCCTCACGGTCCAAGTATTCAATAGTCATGCTAATAAGCATGAAGATTCATATTCATATCCAAGCATGGTGCTAATAAACACATCCCGGCATTTATAACCAATAACGATGATAATAAACATTTCTTTAACATTCAATAGTGCTTACAAGCATTTACTAGCATTTATAACCAAACAACAATGTTAATGAACATTTTCTGGCATACATGTATCTATGACAATGCTAATGAGAGTGTCCTGACCTACATGTCCATATAATAATGATAATAAGCGATTCCTTTACATTCACAAGAAATTATGTGCTAATAAGCACACCCTTTTAAATCATGCAGCAATCAGGGGCCAGGCCCTGTTAGAATATCTCATGCTACCTAATAAGGCACACAAATAAGGCATTTATATCCTATTTAAGCAGTTAAGCACATAACCACATAAATACTTACCAAACCTTGAGTCGAGCTTGTCTTTAGTGGCGAGTGTACATGCCCAGCATGTCTTTAGGAACCCTTAACCTTGGCATGCTCTGATACCAAGTTGTAACGCCTTGGTTAGCCAAGACCGTTACACTGTGTATTTTAAATAGTGCTAAACTCTTTAAACAAGTTATTTAACCATAAACGCATAACTAAATGTAATTAGTGGTCCAGGGTTAAACATTTCGGTCAAAAGGGTAGATATTTTTTTAAAAAGTTAAGTTGTACATGGGATCCCATAATAAAAGTTTACAAAGTTGTTTATAGTTCCAAAAGGGTAATTACAACTCAAAACTTACAATCCGCCGACCTAAGTGACGAAAATAATGCTGAACCCTAGTTCCTCTGGGAAACCTTGGCCGTGGTGGTCAAGCGGCCGCATATGTACACGTCGCCACCTAAGCTCTCCAACTCATGACTGGTCTAGGTTCCCTTTCCCCTTACTTGCACCACATAGAACCTGTGAGCCAATGCCCAGCAAGAGAACTTAAACATGCTCATAAACAGTTAATAATACGTTACCAAACCATAATAGGCATGCCTAGAAGTAATAACTCTACTCATGCATGCATAACATTCATATAAATGACTGCAGCGTCATATGGGGCTAGATGCCCTAATTAAATGATTAGTTGAATCATATCAAGGTCCATTGCCCAAATTACATTATTAATAAATCACAGTGGGGCTTGACGCCCTAGGATATGAGACTAATAAGTCACCTGTGGCCCATTTCCCTATCCTTTGTATAACTAGCCTTGGAGCTGGCCCAACGTACTTAGCGCTTAATTTTCCACGATCATTAGGTCGAACAAGCGTATGATGCACTTCTAATTAGATCTAACCAAAATGACCAGTGCTCAGCCCGCTATTGCCGCCCTCGACTCATAAATCAATGCTTTCAACCAGCGCCCAACGCTACTGCCGTCCTTGACTCATAAGTCAATACTTTTTTACCAGTACTCAGTGCTACTGCCGTCCTTGACTCATAAGTCAAGCCTTTTCAATTATATAACGCTAATAGGCATTCATCGTATAAAAAATATCCATATACAGAGAATTCAACATGCTTAATAAATCATTTATAACCATAATCCTAATCATGCACATTTAAAGGGGTCCAAGCCTTGATAAAATATGTATTCAACATTCGGGCCAAGCCCTAATCATGTACATAACATATTGGGTGTAGTTTTCTTACCTCAGGTTTGAGTGTAAAGTAAAATAAGAATGAACCTCGAGCACGATCCTGATCCTAAGCCCCTAGCGATAATCTAGTCACAACCAAATATAGAATCCCATCAATAACGAGTAAATAAGGGCTTCCAAAACGAGTCCTATCCTTCGGGGCGTCGAATCCTACTAAACTGGGTTGTAGGATTGTAGAGTCCCAAAATGTTTACTTAGTTAGCAAGTTAGTAGTAGTTGTAGTATTTTAGATTTCGTGGATTTTCGTTCAAACCGGGACTTAGTTGGAAACTCCTAGCAATAGTTATGGATTTTATAAGTTTAACCTATAGTTTAAGAATATTAATTATAACATTAGGTTTGATTAATATTGTTGGTCCTAAATATATTTCTTATTATAACCTAAGGTTTAGATGGAGCCAATAGGAATATGACACTTGTCATAAGCATGATTATTAAGGAATTATTATTTTAATGATAAAATAAGGAAATATAAGACTTAGTCTTCACCAGAAACTATTAGGGACGTAGTTTGACTCAGTCAAAGCAGTTATCCAACCTTAATTATACTGAAAAAGTGCAATTACGTGTTTAAAATATTCATGCATGCCGATATATCACAGATAGGAGCCGATATATCGCTTAACGAAGAATACGGAAAACACGTTGACGTTGCATGATCGTATGAACGGAGGCTCGGGATTATGGCAGAGCCGATATATCGCCCTAAATTCTTTATTTTTTTTTTTAATTTTTAAAAACCAACTTTGACTCCTTAGACCTGCCCTGGATAGTTTTGACCAAGTCTTCAGCCTCTGATTGACAAATATTCAATATGTTCAATTAAATTCATTATTTTTATTCAAAGCCAAAACGAAGATTTTTATTCCTAGAACTCTATAAATAGGACTTAGAACCCAGTCCTTCCACTTACTCTTCAGCTGTGATCAGACTCCAAGGTGCTAGTGAGACCATAAGAGTGATAAACACTTGGGTTGGGAAAAAGCTTTGCCATTCTTAAGCTTTATCAAACACTTGGGAAGTGAGGATTAGAGTATTTCGGCATTGGAGTTAGACCAATCCATAAGGTCAACTAAGGTACCCTTATTCTTAAGTTCAATTCTGTTTGATTCCTTAGTTTCTTTAGTTTTCATTCAGGTTCTAACTTTTGTTATGGTTTTGTGGTTAGGTTTTTAAGTTCTTTGAACTTAAGGTGTCTTTTCGGTAAGTTTCCTCTTGGTGGTTTAGTTCCATTCCTTTCATGTCTTTCCTTTAGAAATACTCACCATTTTTATTGCTGGTTTTAGGAGTGTTCCAAGTCCCATATTTGTTCTCAATTATCCCGGTGTTGGTAAGGAAAATAGGATAGATCTTGTATGTTTGTATGATATGTTATGTTATATGTTATGTTTTCATATGTTGTATATTAACATTATGTATAGTATGTTTGTAGACCTTGGGCACATGACTTGTCTAGCTAGCAAGCCCCAATAATTTATGGGCATATGACTTGCTTGGCTAGCAAGCCCCACAAATCTATTGGGTATATGACTTGCTTAGTTAAACAAGCCCCAAGAAGTATGATGGCCATTGTAGTAGTATATGACATATGTTTATAGTACATGTTTATGATACAACTTTATGTATGTGTTTATGTTGTTAGTAGTTTTTCCTTGATGGGCATTAGGCTCATTCCTTTCTCTTTTTAGTGTGATGTGGGAAAATAGATACAAGGGGGGAAGGATTCTTGGAAGCTTGGTGTGTGTGTTGAGGTGAATGGAGTGGATGGGCTGCGTGTCGATTCGAGGACAACGTTATTTGTTTTTAGTCTCTTTAAATTATGTTTTTATGTATTTTCTGCATTTAGCTTTGTAAACAATTTCATTTAAAGTTTATGTTTTATTTTAAAACAATGAGCTCATTTATGTATTACAAATATTATTTTTTTTAAGTTTTTCAATAAAGTTATGAATTTTTCTCATGTATGTTCTCTTCAAAGTAGTAGTTATATTTAGTAGGCTTAATGATCTAAATCTTAAAAATAGTTGGGTCATTACAGTTGGTATCAGAGAAATGGTTCATTTGCATGAAGTTCTCCTTGATTCACACGCTCAAGCTTTGAATCTAACCGCCAATGTAAGTATTTATGTTTTCGTTATTATGTTTATGTGTTTTAACTAACATTTTAGTCTTATGTTTTCAGTTAAGATATAGATGGAGCTTTATCATATAATGATATATGAGTCATTAAGGCCTTAAAAAGGATTAGAGAACCAAGAAATACAGTAGGAATATTGGAAAGAATCACTCGGAGATTACTTTTATTCCATAATCAAATAGTACATCTCCAAACAACTAAGCAAATAATGACGAGGGCTACGGAGCAATATATTTTAGTAATTAGGCTTTTTAGAGATCTTCCTTTTGTAATTGTTGCTTTGGAAGAAATATGGGAGACAATAGACATTGAAGATGAAATACCACCAGCTATGAGATATTATTTTCTCATAATTAGGTTTACCTCTAAGATGGAATTCCAATTCACACAAGAACAAAAGAATAGAATTTTTATGAATCTTCCAAGAGGAATTTTTGAGGCTCACAAAAATGATGATTATGAAGAGATAGATGATGACATGTTAGACGAAGATTCTGATGTAGAAGATCCTGATTTTTAGAATAGATTTGTTTATTTATTATTTTTCCTTTATGATTGTAC
The DNA here is from genome assembly GCF_963169125.1 of Humulus lupulus. Taxonomy (NCBI): domain Eukaryota; kingdom Viridiplantae; phylum Streptophyta; class Magnoliopsida; order Rosales; family Cannabaceae; genus Humulus; species Humulus lupulus. The sequence continues at coordinate 89,409,909 of NC_084794.1, read as the reverse complement.
TTAGTGAAAATTGTTTTTCCAAATTAATATCATTGTTATTTTGGTGACATGTATGAGTTTGATTTATTTTGCAATCATAATGAATAATAAATTTAATAAATAATGACTAAGTTCGGTGAGGGTGGATACAAATCAATGAACCAGGGTTCTGTATTGAGAGTTAGGGGACCATAGTAGTGGGAATGATTTTACTGATCCCAGACCTCCCTCAATATGGTTAACTTTGAAACAACGATGAGTTTCGAGCCTGAGAATTAAGTCATGTAGGATAATTAAAAACACACTTAGAAAATAATAAAGATGGCTTATTTTTCTAAGTTTAGAAACACACCCTAAATATAAAGAAGGCTTATACAATTCTTTTCATAAGAATTCATAATTAATAGGTCCGAGTTATGTTTGCTTAGATTAAGTTTTTGCTTTAGAGCCTATTAAGGTAAGTTCTAACATGTTTTTCTCAACTGTTAGAACTCTACTGAAGATGTCGCTCAGAAGGTCTGCTCGCACCAAAGGCAATGCCTCCAACGTCGCTCCTGAGACGAATGAAGCCCCTCCAGTTCGAAGAAGGGGAAGGCGTGCAACCAATGCTGCTGTTAATGATGGTGCGCCACTGCCGCCGATTGACAACACTGCAGAAATTGCCAGGATTCGGCAGCAAGTTAAGGAATTACTGCAGCAACAGCAACAACAGGCTCAACCTCAGACTCAGCCTCAGCCACAACCACAGCCTCAACATATGGCTAAAGCACCCCATCAAGTAGGTCCTTATGGGGGATGGCCAATGGCAAACTATGCGCCATATCCAGCTCAACACATGGAGCCAATTTACGAGTGGTTTTGAAAGTAACACGCTCCAAACTTTGAAGGGACAACTGACCCCTTCGAGGCGGAAGAATGGCTCAGAAATGTAGAGCCAATCCTTGTACACATGAATCTCAGCAACGCGGACCACATATCATGCGTTTCGTCTCTACTATAGAAGGATGCTAGAATATGGTGGGACCTAGTGCATCAGACTCACGATGTCGGCACCATGACTTGGACCAAATTTGTGGAGCTGTTCCACAAAAAGTACTACAACTTAGCTGTCATCGCTTCTAAGGTCGAGGAGTTCGCTAGTCTAAAGCAGGGAAACGTGACGGTAGCAGAATATGCTTGATAGTTCAATAGATTTACCAAGTTTGCACCAGAGCTGGTTCCAACTGATTTTCTTAGGGTGACCAAGTTCGTTAGAGGACTCAGACCAAAGATTGAGCTAGGGGTTAAGCTAGCAAACACGGGAAATACTACTTATGCTGATGTTATAGAAACGACAATAGAAGTAGAAAGGCTTTAGGTAAATGTTAGTAAAGAGGAGGCCAGTAAGCCTGAGCCTAAGCAGCAGGGTCAACCCCAGAATGGTCGGAACAACAACAACAAAAACCAACAATCCAACAACAATAACGGTCAGAAAAGAAGGCATCCTGACAACAAGCAGTCCGACAACGATAAAAGGGCACAGGCGAACAATGGAGGAAATAGGTCGGGTTATGTAGAATACCCGCAATGTGCTAAGTGCCAAAAGAAACATCCTGGTGAATGTCGTGCAAACACCAAGGGATGCTACAACTATGGTCAGGAAGGACACCGAAAGAGAGAATGTCCCCAGCCCAAGCCAGAGGGAAAAAGGGATGACAAGATGGTTCCTACCAGGGTTTTTGCCCTAACTCAAGGAGAAGCTGGTGCTAGCAATAAAGTGGTTACAGGTCAAGTTTCTATCCTCCATAATATATGCTATGTATTATTTGATTCAGGAGCCACTCATTCGCATATCTCGTTTGGAATGATAGAGAAAGTAGACAAACCTTGTGAAAGATTTAGAACTAGGTTTGTAACCGAGTTGCCTTCGGGCGAAGTAGTCCTATCATCACGGATAGTACGAGGCATACTGATCAAGATAGAGGACGTAGAACTAGAAGGAGACCTGATAGAACTGGATATTAAAGACTACGGCATGATACTTGGAATGGATTGGCTAGCAAGGCATGGCGTAACCATCGACTGCAAACGTAAGCAAGTGATATTCGAGACACCTAACTGTCAGAAACTATGCTTTATGGGACAAGTTTCAGGTCTACGCACATCGCTTATTTCATCACTCAAAGCTCAGAATATGATAGAAAAAGGATGTCATGCATTCTTATCTAGCGTTACGGATGTGGTCAAGGAAACACCACTAAAGGTGGGAGACATGCACATTGTAAAGGAATTTCCAGAGGTATTTCCTAACGACTTTCCAGGATTGCCGCCGACTAGGGAAATTGACTTCACAATCGAACTAGTACCACGCATCGAGCCTATCTCAAAGGCACCATATCGGATGGCACCTACTGAACTCAAGGAGTTAAAGACGCAGCTACAAGAACTATTAGACTTGGGTTTCATTAGACCGAGCCATTCGCCATAGGGAACACCGGTTCTGTTTGTGAAGAAGAAGGACGGGAGTATGCGGATGTGCATAGATTACTGCGAGCTGAATAAGGTGATGACTAAGAACAAGTACCCACTACCACAGATTGACGATTTGTTTGATCAATTCCAAGGAGCGACCGTGTTCTCAAAGATTGACTTACGGTCCGGGTATCATCAGCTCAAGGTACGGGAAGAAGACATTCCTAAGACAACTTTTAGAACTCGTTATGGGCATTACGAGTTTCTAGTCATGTCTTTTGGTTTTACCAACGCTCCAGCTGTATTTATGGATTTAATGAATAGGGTCTTTAAGGACTACTTGGATAAATTCGTTGTAGTGTTCATTGACGATATCTTAGTGTACTCAAAGGACGAAGTCGAGCACGAGAAACATTTAAGGTTAATCTTGTTACGACTGAAGGAGCATCAACTCTACGCCAAATTCAAGAAGTGTGAATTTTGACTTTCGCAAGTAGCATTTCTCGGCCACATAGTATCCAAGGATGGAATTGATGTAGACTCATCTAAAGTAGAGGCTGTGAAGAATTGGCCAAGACCAAAGAACACATTAGAGGTAAGAAGCTTTCTGGGATTAGCAAGTTATTATTGGAGGTTTGTAGAAGGTTTCTCTAAGATAGCCACCCCACTTACCAACCTGACCCGGAAGCAGCAAAGGTTCAACTGGATGGATAAGTGTGAAAAGAGTTTCTAGTTGCTCAACGATAAGTTATGCTTAGCACCAGTACTTTGTGTACCGACACCCAATGATAAGTTTGTAGTCTATTGCGATGCGTCAAAGCAAGGATTGGGTTGTGTGCTGATGCAAAATGACAAGGTGATAGCCTACGCCTCAAAGCAATTGATGGAGTACGAGCAATGCTATCCAACTCACGATATGGAGTTGGCAGCAGTGGTCTTTGCATTAAAAATCTGGCACCATTATCTTTATGGAGAACGGTGTGAGATTTATACGGACCATAAAAGCCTAAAGTATTTCTTCACGGAAAAGGAGCTCAACATGAGGCAGCGCAGGTGGTTAGAACTAGTATAGGATTATGACTACGAAATTCTATACCACCCGGGAAAGGCAAACGTAGTTGCTGATGCGCTAAGTAGGAAGAATTATGGAAGTCTAGCAACGTTAGCTGGAATAGAAAAGCCGCTACAGCAGGAGCTGATCAATGTTGGAATAGAAGTAGTCATTGGTAAACTGGCTAACTTGTCCATTCATTCAAGCCTGTTAGAAGATATACAGATTGAGCAAGTGCATGATGACACATTAGTAGCACATATGGATGTAGTTAGGGAAGGGAAGACCACAGATTTCTCAATATCAAGTCAAGGTTTATTGAGATATAAGGATTGGGTATGCGTGCCAAATGATCAAAGGGTTAAGATGACGATTTTAGAAGAAGTGCACAGTACCCCATACTTTGTTCACCCAGGGTCGACCAAGATGACTCACGATCTTACGGCAATGTATTGGTGTCCATGAATGAAGAAGGATATAGCGGAGTACGTGTCTAAATGTTTGGTATGCCAGCAAGTGAAAGCAGAACATTAGTGGCCTGCAGGTTTATTGCAACCACTTAGCATTCCATAATGGAAATGGGACGACATAGCCATGGATTTCGTGATGGGTTTTCCTCGAACTAATAAGCAGCACAACTCGGCTTAGGTAGTAATAGATAGATTAACCAAGTCAGCTGATTTTCTGCCTGTTAAGACTTCCTATACAGCCGAACAATACGTAGATATTTATGTTCAAGAGATAGTAAGACTGCATGGAATCCCTAAGACAATAGTGTCTGATAGAGGATTGGTGTTTACATCAAGATTTTGGAGAAGCTTGCATCAAGCCATGGGTACCAAATTAAGTCTTAGTACGACTTTTCATCCTCAAACAGACGGTCAGTCCGAGCGTACTACACAGATTTTAGAAGACATGTTGCGCGCTTGTGTACTTGATTTTGGAGGATCATGGAGTAAGTACTTGTCGCTAATAGAGTTCTCCTACAACAATAGCTACAGTCAACGATCGGGATGGCACCTTACAAGCTACTTTATGGAAGGAGGTGTCGATCGCCGCTACATTGGGATGAGGTAGAAGAAAGGCAACTACTTGGACCTGAAGTTGTTAGAGAAGCTCAGGATAAAGTAGCGCTGATTAGAAAGCATATGCTCGCTGCTCAAAGCCGTCAAAAAATTATGCGGATGCCAAGCGACGTGATGTGGAATTCAAAGTCGGAGATCAAGTCTTCTTAAGAATATCTCCTATGAATGGTGTGAAGCGGTTTGGGAAGAAAGACAAGTTTAGTCCCAGGTTAATAGGTCCTTTTGAGATATTGGACAAAGTGGGAGCAGTTGCATATAGATTACCCCTACCGCTAGCTCTAGCAGATAGTCACAATGTGTTCCACATCTCGATGCTGCGTAGATATGTGTCAGACCTATCACACATCCTCAAGTATGATACGATAGCACTCCAGAAAGACTTGAGTTACGAGGAATATCCAGTTAGCATCCTAGATAGAGGGATGAAAGAATTACGGTCTAAGAGTATTCCGATAGTCAATGTTCTATGGAGAAATAGTTCTGAACGGGAAGCAACGTGGGAGTTGGAGGAGGACATGCAAGCTTGATATCCAGAATTGTTTGGTAAGTAAATTTTGGGGAAGAAATTCTTCATAGTAGGGGAGAATTGTAGAGTCCCAGAATGTTTACTTAGTTAGCTAGTTAGTAGTAGTTGTAGTATTTTAGATTTCGTGGATTTTGGTTCAAACCGGGACTTAGTTGGAAACTCCTAGCAATAGTTATGGATTTTATAAGTTTAACCTATAGTTTAAGAAATATTAATTATAACATAAGGTTTGATTAATATTGCTGGTCCTAAATATATTTCTTATTATAACCTAAGGTTTAGATGGAGCCAATAGGAATATGACACTTGTCATAAGCATGATTATTAAGGAATTATTATTTTAATGATAAAATAAGGAAATATAAGACTTAGTCTTCACCAGAAACAGTTAGGGACGTAGTTTGACTAAGTCAAAGCAGTTATCCAACCTTAATTATACTGAAAAAGTGCAATTACGTGTTTAAAATATTCACATATGTCGATATATCACAGATAGGAGCCGATATATCGCCTGACGAAGAATATGGAAAACACGTTGACGTTGCACGATCATACGAACGGAGGCTCAGGGTTAGGGCAGAGCCGATATATTGCCACATAGGGGAGATATATCGCCCTAAATTCTTTATTTTTTTTAATTTTTAAAAACCAACTTTGACTCCTTAGATCTGCCCTGGATAGTTTTGACCGAGTCTTCAGCCTCTGATTGACAAACATTCAATATGTTCTATTAAATTCATTATTTTTATTCAAAGCCAAAAATAAGATTTTTATTCCTAGAACTCTATAAATAAGACTTAGAACCCAACCCTTCCACTTACTCTTCAGCTGTGATTAGACTCCAAGGTGCTAGTGAGACCATAAGAGTGATAAACACTTGGGTTAGGAAAAATCTTTGCCATTCTTATGCTTTATCAAACACTTGGGAAGTGAGGATTAGAGTATTTCAGCATTGGAGTTAGACCAATCCATAAGGTCAACTAAGGTACCCTTATTCTTAAGTTCAATTCTGTTTGATTCCTTAGTTTCTTTAGTTTTCATTCAGGTTCTAACTTTTGTTATGGTTTTGCGGTTAGGTTTTTAAGTTCTTTGAACTTAAGGTGTCTTTTCGGTAAGTTTCCTCTTGGTGGTTTAGTTCCATTCCTTTCATCTCTTTCCTTTAGAAATACTCACCATTTTATTGCTGGTTTTAGGAGTGTTCCAAGTCCCATATTTGTTCTCAATTATCCCGGTGTTGGTAAGGAAAATAGGATAGATCTTGTATGTTTGTATGATATGTTATGTTATGTTATATGTTATGTTTTCATATGTTGTATGTTAACATTATGTATAGTATGTTTGTAGACCTTGGGCACATGACTTGTCTAGCTAGCAAGCCCCAATAATTTATGGGCATATGACTTGCTTGGCTATAAAGCCCCACAAATCTATTGGGCATATGACTGACTTAGTTAAACAAGCCCCAAGTAGTATGATGGCCATTGTAGTAGTATATGACATATGTTTATAGTATATGTTTATGATACAACTTTATGTATATGTTTATGTTGTTAGTAGTTTTTCCTTGCTGGGCATTAGGCTTGTTCCTTTTTTTTAGTGTGATGCGGGAAAATAGATACAAAGGCGGAAGGATTCTTGGAAGCTTGGTGTGTGTGTTGAGGTGAATGGAGTGGATGGGCTGTGTGTCAATTCGAGGACAACATTATTTGTTTTTAGTCTCTTTAAATTATGTTTTTATGTATTTTCTGCATTTATCTTTGTAAACAATTTCATTTAAAGTTTATGTTTTATTTTAAAACAATGAGCTCATTTATGTATTACAAATATATTTTTTTAAGTTTTTCAATAAAGTTATGAATTTTTCTCATGTATGTTCTTTTCAAAGTAGTAGTTATATTTAGTAGGTTTAATGATCTAAGTCTTAGAAATAGTTGGGTCATTACAAGGATCGATCTGAAGCCCTTAGGTTTGAGTTATCGCACTCAAAACCTCTCCAAGGCCCAAAATCCCTTAAACGTCGCGACCCCCAAGCATTTGAGCCGCGACCCACTTAAGTCAGAGGCCTGAGGCTTCTCCTTGACTGCATTTGCGCCGTAGTGTGCCATAACAAGCGCTGCAACTTAAAAGGGCCAAAGGCTCCAGCTTCTCCCTCATCCAAGAAAGTTGTGGCGCCCCAAGAACAGGGTCGCGACTCGACCTGCAAAGTCTATTTTTTCTCCGTTTTTATCAAGCCAAATCCCTCCAAAAACCTCTCCAAACATAGCCAAATCCCATAGAAAAGGTTCCCAACCAACTCAACAGCCCAAAACCATCAAAACCCAAGTTACAATCCAATCAAAAACTCATCAAACCAAAAAGTCCAATCAAAGCTTAAGAACTCGAAAAAAACTCAGAACTTAAAGCTTGGATTACCTCTGATTAAGTTATTTTCCAGCTAATTCCTAAGGCTATGAGCTTCTAATCTTTCCTAGAATCATTATGACTCTAACCTTGCTTGAATCTGAGACCTAAAACTCGAGTTTCATTTAAAAATGCTATCAAGCGCCAAAAAGAGAGAACGGGAGAGAGAGCGAGAAAGTTTGAACGTGTTTATGTTTCTGTCAGGTTACTTCGAGCTCAGGTAACCTTAAGTAAATCCTAAGGCTTGGGGTACCAAAAATGCCCTCGAGGGTAAAATAGTCAAAATTCCCATAACTCCCTCTTAATTCACTAACTCCCAATTTATCCTCGATTATTCATTCCCATTACCCATTATCCCGGTAATGCACTAAAAACCCAAAATACCCCTTGACTCACCCCGAGTCAAGTATTAATCCCGTCGTGACATTCCTGCTAACTTGCTCCCTAGGATCGCTCGTGCCTAGTAACCCAAATATATCCACATAATAATGTGGCTTCACACATATATCACATATATGCCAAATATACACATAATGGGACAAATTACGAAAATTGCCCTTCTGATAAGAAACGGGCCCCCATGCATATTTAATACACCTAAACATGCATATCAAGTCATATTATAATATAACTCACATAATCATGCAATGATACACATATATATCACATAAGCACATAATTTTCATAATCTTCCATCCTAGCCCCCTAATCAAGGCCCTAAGCCTTATTAAGTAATTTGGCACGTTACAACGCGCCTAAGGAGTAACACTACATCTTCGAACCCTAAGTAAGATTGACCTCCTATGACCTGAGTTGTTGGAACACGTGGGGATAAGGACACGTCGAGTGCTTCTACTTAAAAGTTCACTAAGTGCGTAAAAGCGTCAGAATACTAGGTGAGTTGATTAGACTCGAGTCACCAAGACTCGAGCACAAGTCTCTAGTTGAACCAAATAAGGCAGTAAAGTCCTAAATCTTGAAGACTAAGGCCTGCGAGTAGTGGAAAAATCAAGGTTTAAAATTCTTGTGGCGTTAAGTTACACTGAGTTAGATTTTAAAACCTTGGACAAATTGTAAGACCAAATTACACAATTACTAAACGCCAAAAATGTGTCGAGTGATAAAACAATGAAGGCATAAGAATAGTGCAAGAAAATGTCATCCACAAAGAAATAAAGGCAATTTATTTACAATTGTTCTCAGGGGCTCGAGCTATAAACTTTTATGTACTCCAAAAGAGAATGGCACGCATGCCTATTAAAAGAAAATAAAAGATTACAAGGGCCTACTCAACCGGAGGAACCTCTATCATGGGTTTGATCACTAGATCAATTTTAGGACTCCTACCTACTATTGCAGCCTCTCGTGCCTTAGCCTCCCTGGCCTCGTCTGCCCGAAGATGTTCCTCGAGTAGCATCCCTATGTTGGGATCCCCCATGAAGGCCAGGTCCATCTCCCTGTTGCTTTTCCACACAAAGTAGACTGTGTTCTGGCCATAATGTTGAGTTCCTTGGTCATCTCCTCATTTTGATGCTTTAGATCATTAGTTTGACGCTTCAGACCCTCAGCTTGAAGTTTCAGGCCCTAAATGTCCTTGGCAGCTGCCTCGACACGTGAAGTCGCCTGTGCAACCTCTTCTTAGACCTTGGTGGCCTCCGCCAACTGCTTGGAGGACTCCTCACGGGTGATGCAAATTTCCTCTTGAGCGGCCGCGAGATCTTCTGCCATCTTGCGTGCGGCCTCCTCCACGGTTTGGTTGTGGCCCACTGCATCTTCTAGCAACTTCGTGGAAGTATCCTCGAGTGTCTGAAACTTGGACCGATCCATGGAAAATTGGGTCTTCAGATCAGAGGCATGACTCTTCTCGTCCTATCTTGCCTTCTATAGCTGCGAGTGCTCCTCCAGGGAAACCGAGGTTTCCCTGAGCTCCCTGAGGTCTAAGGACCTCATCGTGACGACATCCCTGAGTCTTTGACAAAATGTCACGGTCTGCACAACAAAAACACTTAGTTACAAGGAAAGACGTGACTAAAAGAGAACTTGAAAAAATTGAAAGAAGCTAACCCGCAGAGCGGAGAAACCGTAGGTGGCGAGGAGTGATATTTCGCTGTCATTGCCATAACTAGCGAAGTTGCGATATGGAATTTCATAGAGGGACCCTGCCAGTCCCTAGAGAAGCTCTGCCACCATCAGGGTCGTTCGATCACCGGCCCTTCCCACTAGGAGGGGCTCCAACTCCTCCCGGCTGAGAGGAGACAGCGAAATCAACGACCTATTGTAACGTCTCAATTTCCCTAGTAAGACTAAGTGCCTTGATTAGGGGGCCAGGAGGGAAATAATTGAATTAATTATGTGATTATATGCATTATTAAGTGAATTATATTATAATATGACTATGTGCATGTTTAGGTGTATTAAGCATGCGTGTGGGCCCGTTTCTTATTAGAAGGGCATTTTCATAATTTTAACATGTTGATGGCATATTTGCAAATATATGCATTTTATGATTGTGACAACATTATTATGTAGATATATTTGGGTTATTCGACACGAGGCGATCCTAGTAAGCAAGCTAGTGGTTTAGTCACAACAGGGTCAAATACTCGGCTCAAAGTGAGCTCAGGGGTGTTTTGGTAAGTTAGTACATTACCGAGAATTATCGAGTAATGGGTAATTAATTAGGAAATTATGAGGTTTAAATTGAGAATGGCGGGAAATGGTGGGAAAAGACCATTTTTCCCTCGAGGGCATTGAAGCGCTTAGGTGAGAGCTGGGGGCATTTTGGTCATTTCCCTTGCCCATGAGATAACTTAGTCAGCTAAGAGGGAAACCTCTGGAGTTTACCGACATCAAATTAGCAACACACACTCTCACTCTCACTCTCTCTCTCTTGTTCCCCACTTTTCCTCTTGATGTCTTCATGAGTTTTTTTATGTTTGGAGAAGGAAAAGCTTGGAAATAGGAGCTATGGTTAGAAGTGAAAGCTTATAAGGAAATAGTTGGGAATGATTTCAACAGAGGTAAAATTCAAGTTCTGTTCTGTTGAGTTTAGTTTTGGTGTTTAAATTTTTATTGGAATCCTAAGTTTAAGAGATTTTGATTGAGTTCTAAGAATTGTTTTGATGTTTCTGGGCTGTTGAGACTGTTTCCACGGTCAATTGTGAGTAAAAATAGGTGTTAGGATGATTGTGGGAGGTTAGGCGATTCTTAAAATCCCTGGGAATCTGGGTTCGCAGGGTCACGTCGTGGCCCTCATGAACCCATAAAGCAAGGGAGGTGCCTCAAACCGCCTTGGCGCTAGGTGGGTTGCGCCGCGACGTGTACCCTATGGTTTTGGGCTCAGGCTCTCTGACTTGTAGAGCGCCACGACCCTTAGTGAGGGGTACCGTGGCTCAAATTGGGAAAAATAGCCAGTTCAGGTTTTGATAGGGATGTAAATGGGGCGGGTCGGCCCTACCATGCTAAAGATCCACCCCGACCCGCTAAGCTCCTACCCCGACCCGAACTGTTAAGGCTTTTGATGCGGGTCGGGTCAGACCCGCCCGGATGTGATGGGGCAGGTCAGACCCGATCCGGTAAGGTTTTTTTTTTTCTTTTTCTTTAATAAAAGAAGGACTAATTTTTTTTAAATGTTACAATATAAAAATAAATTACAAAAAAATATGCCATACTAGACATAAATGAGTTGCCTAATTTTTTTATAAATGGTCTTGCATAATAAAATAAAATAAAATTTAATGTACTTCAAAGTAAAACATCGATTTTCTCCTCTTTCTCTCTTAAATATACTGTCTTATTTATATATATATTTGGATTGTTGATCACCCTAAATAGTGGTAGTAATTAGTTTTTTTTAAATTATTTATTACGAAAAAGAGCAACAGCAACTGAGTCAGGTCATGATCCGACCCGCTTCAATTGTTAGCGGGTCAGGTTGGATCTCGACCCGCTCCATTTTTGCCCTGTTTATATCCGGATCAGGGGTCTCCCCTTTGGGTCAAGGCTCCGACTCTCCCCGATCCACTGGGTTTTTTTTGCCATCCCTAGGTTTTAAGTTGCGAGGACTTAAACCTAAGGGCTCGGGAATGATTCTATTACCCGGTTTAGTAGAATTCAAGGTCCCTGAGGATAAGACTCGATTCGAAAGCCTTTATTCGCTTGTTAGTGATGGATATCATTTGTTACGGATGTGACTAGCCTACTGCTAGGGCTTGGAAGGGGATCGTGCTCGTGGGCTGTTTTTATTTAGCCAGTGCTTGGACCAGAGGTAAGAAAATTGCACCCAATACATGTTATATGTGATTAGGGCTTGGCCCAGTTGCTAAACATGGTTATGTTTAAGGCTTGGGCCCCTCAAAATGAGCATGATTATGATTATGATTATGATTATGCATGTGATTGTTTGATTAAGCATGCTTGAATGCTCTATATCTAGATAATTGATAACTGATGTATACTGGTCTATATTATCTTATTGAAAAGGCTTGACTTATAAGTCAAGGACGTCAATAGCGCACTGAGCAATGGTCGAAAGGCTTGACATATAATTCAAGGCTGGAAATGGCACAATGAGTACTGGTCAAAAGGATTCACTTATAAGTCAAGGGCGGCAATAGCGCAATGAGCGCTGGTCGAATGGATTGACTTATAAGTTAAGGGCGGAAATAGCGCCCTGAGAGCAGTCCGATATGGTTAGGCCTAATCAGGAGCGTGGTATACGCTTGACCGACCCTATGGTCGCTTGGAAATTAAAGTGCCAGGTACGCTTGGCTAGCTCTAAGGCTGGTTATACAGATGATAGGGCAATGGGCCCCAGTGTGACTATATAGTCACTTATCCTAGGGAAACGGGACCCAGTATGACTCTATAGTAACTTATCCTAGGGAAACGAGCCTCAGTATGACACTATAGTCACTTATCCTAGGGAAACTAGCTCCGGTATGACTCTATTGTCACTAATCCTAGGGCAATGGGGCCCAGTATGACTCTATAGTCACTTATTCTAGAGCAACAAGCCCCTGTATGACTTTATGGTCACTTATCTAGGGAAACGGGCCCTCAGTGTGACCCTGTAGTCACTTATCTGAATTGAATGCATGCATGAGTAGGGTTATTACTGCTATGTATGCTAATTATGATCTTGTAATATGTTGTTAACTGCTTATGAGTATGCCTAAGTTTTCTTGCTGAGCCTCGGCTCATGAGTGCTATGTGGTGCAGGTAAGGGGAAAGGGAAGTTGTACCAGCCATGAGTTGGAGAGCTTCGGTGGTGGCGTGTACATATGCAGCTTCCTCGACCACCACGACCAGGGATTCACAGAGGAACTAGGGTCGAACCCTAATTTTGCCGCTTAGGACGACTTATGTTGTAATTGCCTTTTTGAACTATAAATGACCTTCAAAATGTTTATTTTGGGATCCCATGTACGCACTTAAATATTTTAATGAAATGATCATTCCTTTTGACCAAAATTGTTAACCCTAATCCATTAATCACTTTTAGTTACATGTTTATGGTCAAATGACTCATTTAGAGAGTCTAGCACTATTTAAAATACATAGTGTAACGACATTGGCTATCCTGGGCGTTACAACTTGGTATCAGAGCATGCCAAGGTTAAGGGTTCCTAAAGACTGACTGGGCATGTACACTCGTCGCTAAAGACAAGCTCGACTCAGGGTTTGGTAACTATTTATGTGGTTATGTGTTTAACTACTTAAATAGGATATAAATGCCTTATCTGCCTACCTTATTAGGGAGCATGAGATATTCTGATAGGGCCTGGGTTTTGACTGTTGTGTGATGCTAAAGATGCGCTTATTAGTGCTATTATTACTTGTGAATGCTAAGGAAACGCTTATTAGCGTTGTTATATGCATATGTATGCCAAAATAATGCTTATTAGAATCGTTATCTGTTTATAAATGTTAGGAAGTGCTTATTATAACACCATGTTTGAGTATGAATATGAATCGACATGCTTATTAGCATGAGTGTTGAGTGTGAATGCCTGTTTGTTAGGTCTTGGACCATAGAGCGGCGAGAGGTACAAATTGGTTACTGCAAAAAGATATAAGCTTGGAAGTATGCTTCCAGGGCAGTCACAATCATTAACTGACTAAGAAATGTAGGCTGAGAATGAAAATCAGGGTCAGACCCCTCCGCCAGCTCCAGAGAACTGGCAGCAAGTGCTTACTGATATGCAAGCCAGGTTACAGAGGCAGGTTGAAGAGATCTTCTTGCTTAGACAACAATAGGTTCCAAGAGGGAGCGTTTAGCCAGAGGTTCCACTTATGTTGGCACCGACAGTAGTAAATCCGCCAGAGGCTGGGAACAGATGGGAACCTCTTTATGAAAGGTTCAAAAAGCAGCACCCTCCAATTTTTTAGGGCAGTGCAGATCCGTCCAAGGCCGAACAATGGATGAGCATGGTTGCTGCTATCCTCGATTTCATGAGGTTGTTGGTAATGAGAAGGTGGCATGTGCCACATATGTGTTTCGAGATGTTATCCCAAAAATTGACATGTATGACATGGCACTAAATTTGGACACATGGAGTAGACTAGTCAGGCCTCTCAGCAGGTTGGTCGGTGTATACCTGTAGGGTATACGACAAGTTACTGTTCGACATACTATCACAGAGGCCCAGCTGTTCGGAGTACACTTGATAAATGAATAACAAACACTGCTCGGTACGCTTGCCAGGAGTGGCTGGTCGGTATGACAGACAGATAAACCTGGTTGGCTGAAAGTAGTTACCCTCTCCGTTAGCACTCCACAAGAATCACCCAACCATCTGCAAAGAGCGCCTAACAGCTCTGAAGACTTGGTCAAACCTCCTAAGAAATAGGACCGTAACTACCTGCAAGAAGGAATGGATATTTCCCCATCAGTTATGCTCAAACGCTACATTTGGGCGAGAGGAACAATATAAATGCAAACCCTCCACCACAATGGGAGGGGTTCAGGAAAATAGCCTACCGACCAGCAGCAAAAATATACCGAGCAGCCTGGCTTGGTACTTAGCAGTGATTCTATCATACTGTATTGTCATTTACATATAGAAATCCATTTGTAATCCCTTGTGATCTTGTGTAAACCTTTAAGATTAATAAAAATCTAAGAGGGCGTAGGTCATTACCAATCTTTGGGACCGAACCTCTATAAATCCTAGTGTTCTCTATTATTTATTGATCATTATAATTAGGTTTTTGGCTCATTTATTGCTCATTGATTGTCTAATTGAAAGCTCTCTAATGAATTATTTGACTCTGCGTCAGTTGGCTAAAAAACCAATCAACATTTTGGTGCTTTCATTGAGAGCCTAAGACAATCACATTCGGATTCTATTGCTGCAAGGATGGTAGTCTCAATCAGAAGGTCAAGCCAAGAGCCTCCAGAGCCCGAGGTTGAAGTCTCTCACCAAGTCCCATCAATGAGCAATTTCATTGGGCAGCGAAGTGACTTACCACCTAGGAATCCATCTGGTGCTGGGGGCAAACTGTTAAGAAAAATAATATTGCCTCAATGGAAATGGTAAGATAATGTTACAACTCTATGCAAAATATTACGATGGACAAGATTGATTAAATAAAGTGTTACAACTCTATAACTGAAAATACAAATAAAACAAAGGAAATGAAGAAGATGATGAAGAAGAAGAAAATAGTAAAATACAACTCAAAAACAAAAGTTACAAATAAAATAAAGTGTTTGGACCAAATGAAGAGATTACAACTCTTAAACAAAATATACAAGTAAATAAAACAAGAGAATAAGAAGAAGAACAATAGAATAAAAGGAAGAACATAAACCACAAACAAACTCTCACTTACACAACCTAAGTGAAGAGGATTGAGGATCACCAACTTGAACAAGGTTTAAAACCTTTGTCCAAAAGCTTATTTCCCCCTAACTCAAGCACTAAGGGATCTCTCTCAGATTTTTGGAAATGCTTTATGGAATTATCAAGCCTCAAGGTGTTTCTAGCCAAGTGCTTTAGTGGATAGAAATGGTGTGTCTTACAAGTGAGCATTAGGCTCCTATTTATAGAGTTTAGAGACACCCTTTGAATTTCAAATTCCACCAACCCCATGGCTGTTACCAATGATTAATTGGGTGTTTTATGGAATTAAAATAGAGACTTGGGAGTTACTTGGCTGTTGGAATCGTTCAAAATTGGATAAAACCCGAAATTATATGAAGCTGTCAGCCATTAGGGCCGCGACGCTTGTTCCAGGCGCCGCGACCCTCAGTCAATTTCAGCAACACATTTTTTCAATTTTTTTCCAAAACGTTCCAATTTATTCCCACTTGATTTTGTAACTTCCATACACAATATGGGAGTTAAAATCACATCTCTATCAGCCATTTCTCATATGGCTTTAAGAAATTCATCTCAATATTGTGTAACAACAAATCTACACAATAATGGGTGATATTTAGGAGTTACAAATTTGTGATGAATTTGTAACACCAAATATGTTACATGTTTGGATATTTCACATATATCCAAATAATGTAACTCTCTATTATATGTTACAATATGTGACACTCTATGTCACATTTATTTAATCTAAAACATTATATTATAAAATAATATAATATTACATTATATTATAAAATAATATAAAACAAACTGCTGGGCCCACTGCACTAGGACGCAGAGCTGCTACCTTTGCTGGAATCACCCATGGAGGAACGTCAGGTGGAGCTACTGCATGAGGTACCAACTAGCCAGGACCCAAAGCTAGAGGTCCTAGACAGTATGATATTGAAGGACTTGACCCTAAAATTAATCAGATAAGGGAAGTCATTGGGCAGATGCAAGATCGGCTTGCCTCCATGAACCAGGGGCGAGCCACTACATAGGAGGACCTTAATGAAGCTTTCGAAAAACAAAGGAGAGATTTTCAAGAATGGATGGATCGACATGCCCTGGAGGTGCAGACCCGTCAAGAAGACATGGAGCATTGGACTCGGGAAGCGGCTGAATCCATCTGCAACTATATGCAATAGCAGCAAACCCAAGGTATGCAGCTGGAACTACTGCCCAAAACACACAATGTCCTCCCATTTTTGGTTTCGGTGAAGGTGTCATGCATGGGCCAGAGGCTCAACCTTAGAATAGGAACCAGGGTCTGACCAGGAGTCACGGATCTAGTCGGGGTGCTTAAGCCAACAACAATAGGCGACCTTTACTGGTGAATGAGCAGGTCCTACCAAGGCGTGGCATAGGACAGGACTTAGCCAGAAATTTTTGGTCAAGATCTTAGGGTAGTGGTCGTGACAAGAATCATGGTGCTGCAGGACAGGATGTCAACCCCCGAGCTCCAGCACCAAATAGGAGTGGTCAAACCCAAAACTACCAGCAACAACCTGGTCGGTACAGACAACATCAAGAATACCGACCAAGGTCCCAAAGAGATGAGCCGGAGGTTAGTAACTCATACAGGCCCCATTATGCTGATTGGTATGACCATGATGAGGCAGCAAGCCAAGTTCGCCAACAGAATAATCAAGGTCAGAGAGGTAACCAGCCCGAAGGACCGTTTGTCCCACAAGGGCGGGATATCTCGAACAACCAACCACCTTGAGGTGGAGGTTTCTAGGGAGTACCTCCAGTACAAGGCCAAGCAGATAGCTAGAATGTCGGGGGCAGACCTCAGCCAAACTCCATTTTCAACCGAATGGGCCCCATGGGAGGTGAAGACCTTCGAGATGCTCTTAATCACAGCAGGGAAAATCGAGACTCGAACAACATAGCTCCGCCTGAGCCTGTTTGGGGCCCAAGAATGGATGAGGTCCACAATGTAGCACATCCCCAGGAAGCTGTAGACCTTAACATCCAAGCCTAGGTGGATCTACTAACCCGACTAGTAAGGGACTTGAAAGCCCCCAAGTTAACAGATATTGAAATGGAAAGGTAGAGTGGTTCCTTTTTTTTTAGATTGTATTAATCAGTTGCCCATACCTGCCAAATTCAAAATGCCGACATGGAAGATGTACACTGGGCTGGAGGACCCAGTATCTCATGTTCACAACTTTGAACTACAGACTAATTTACAAGGAGTTCCATATGATGTCAGGTGCAGGATCTTCCCGGCCACCCTATCAGAAATTGCCCAGTAATGGTTCTTTAAGCTACAGCCATGGTCAATTACATCATGGGATGGATTTGTTTGCACATTCTATTCCTGATTCTCCTCAGCAATGCCCTTTCCCGCCAAGCATAATGACCTAGTGGACATAAAACAGAGAGATAGTGAACCTTTGAAGGATTACATTCAACACTTTATGCGGGAAGCCACCAGAGTGAAATCCCTTAGTGATGACGGTAGATTAACAGCCATCAGTTCAGGAGTTAAGGTAAAGAGTCTATTCTGGAGCGGTTTGAAATGGAAGTTTGTACGTAGCACCCAAGAGTTCCTTGATCGAGCAGAGGAGTTCATCTAGCTTGAGGAGGCCAAGAGGAAGGTGGATAATCAAACTCAGGCGGCTACTGAACAGGGGAAAACAGAAGCTGGGAATACCACCAACCCTACAGAGGGAGGAAAGAATGGGGCTAAGAATGGAAAATGCACTAATGGGGTTGGAAGCAATAGTAACCAGAATGACAATAAGAGTCCTAAGGCCACCGAGCAGCCCAAGCCACAAAAATATGTTACTAAATTTACTACTTACTCCATCTTGTTAGAAACCCGAGCGGACATTTTTAATGCCACATAGGTTGTCATACCGTACAGAAGGCCTCCACCAATGAGGAAGGATGTTAATAGATGTGATATGACCAAGTTCTGTCAGTTTCACAATGACTATGGTCATAAAACATATGAATGCAACCACCTGAAAGAGGAGATAGAATTCTTCATTAGACAAAACAATGCTCATCTGAAGAGGTATGTACGGCCGACTGCCGACCAGTTTCCTCAATAGCCTCATCAGCAATAGTCTCAGCAATATCAGAGCAGTCAGCCTCTCCTACCACCACCAGTTGCTGGTCGGCTAGATATGCTCTGCGGCCGGCAACTCCGACAAAGCTCGAGAAAGATACGCTCATTCCCTTAGGCATGAGCAGGAGGAAGACGTATTGGCTGTCCAGGACCGTACTCCCAAACAACCTCACTACGAGTGTGAGCCCATCACATTCAGCAAGGAAGACACAAGTCACATACATCATCTGCATAATGATCCATTGGTGGTAGAACTACAGATCGCTAACATGATCGTAGCCCGAACAATGATTGACATAGGTCATCTGCCAACATCCTGTTCAAAAGTACCCTAGACAGAATGAATTTAAGCATCAGAGATCTGGAACCATGCGAGCAGTTGCTGTATGGGTTTAGAGGGAATGGCATGGCCCCGACAGGAAGCATAAGATTGCCTTTGACAATGGGAATGACACCTAACAGCAATACTGTAATGGCTTTGTTCATGGTAATCAACACCCCATCTCCGTACAATGCCATGATAGGGCGACCCACCCTGTATGACTTCCGAGCAGTCACTTCAGTCTTCCATCTGCTCATCAAGTTCCCAACCATTATAAGCCACGCCCTCAACATCGATACCAAACACTTCAAGCTAGTACAACAGAATAAGAGGTTACTGGATCCAATGAGGGAAAAGGCATTGAAGGAAGAAGTGGAGAACCTAAGAAATAACGACTTCATTAGGGAAGCTTTCTACCCAGTATGGGTGTCAAATTCTGTATTAGTACTGAAGCCTAATAACAAGTGGAGGGTGTGCATAGATTTCATTGATTTAAATAAGGCATGCCCGAAGGACTACTTCCCACTTTCGACAATTGACCAATTGGTGGACGCTAAAGCCGGCCACGAGAACTTAACCTTTATGGATGCCTATTCGGGATACAACAAAATAATATGCATCCACCGGACTAGGAGCACACCAGCTTCCGCACGGATGTAGAGTTGTACTATTATAAAGTTATGCCGTTCAACCTGAAAAAGGCTGGAGCCACGTATCAGCGGCTGGTAAACCATATGTTCAAAGACCAAATAGGAAATAACATGGAGGTTTACATGGATGATTTGTTGGTAAATCCAAAAAGGCTATAGGGGCACATTGAAGACTTGGAGTGTAACGCCCTGGATAACCAAGACCGTTACACTGTGTGTTTGAAATAGTGCAAGACTTGCTAATCAAGTCATTTAAATAAAGACGTGAATCTAAAGACATAAATAGGTTAGGTTTAAAAGATTTTGGTTATAAATGACTAATTTTCATTAAAATAAGTGTTTGGTACATGGGATCCCAAATCAGGGTTAAATGACGTAATTACAGAATTTTCAAATGTTATAAATATTTAAGCCACTCTAATGGCAAAATACACATTTTAGGTTTCTATCCCTGCACAATCCCTTGGCCGTGGCGGCCGAGCAGCTAACGATGTACACCTCGCCACCAGAGCTCTCTAACCCATGGTCAAATCATCTTACCCTTGCCTTTACCTGCACCACGTAGCACCCGTGAGCCGAGGCCCAGCAAGAAAACATAATATTATAGCATGATCAATATCAATAACCAATTATTCCACAAAGCATAACCAAGTACTCAACTATTCATAACATTCACCTATTCAGTGATAACAATCAACAAACTAACAACTTGTCGTTCAGATAATCAACATATCATATCCATCAGACAAATACAGTAACCACGTTCATAATCAGCAATTTATCGCAACCATTAAACAATATTCAGGGTCGGCGCCCTTAGGTCGCACCCTCTATTAACCCATAGTCTTCGGCTTACTTAAACCGCCCCCAATGTTATATCCACTAACCCTAGCCAGCTTAACCGAGCTCAGTGACTAATAAGTTGTCCTCAGCTACCAGTGGCTGAGCCGCGCCCTGTGCGCAAGTACTGATTCCTGCACTCTTAGGCCATTTATCACATGTCCCCATGGCATAATACCATCTCATGACATTTATACAATTATAGGGAGCTCTTAGTCCCCAACATATTCACATGGTTTATCACAATCATACAACAGTGCATACGAATATAGGGAACACTTAGTCCCAACCTATCCACATAAATGGGTGCAGTTTTCTTACCTTTAATTCCAAGTGCTTTGATTAAGAAAGACGACCCCCGAGCACGATCCTGTCCCGAGCCCAAGCGTACACCTAGTCACAACCATGATAAAGGATTCCATCAATAATTGTAAAAAGGTTTCCGATTAAAGTTCTAGCTTCCGAGACATCGAATTCCACCAAACACGATAGTAGAATCGATCCCGAGCTTCCTAGACTAGGTTCCCACACTTAAAACCTCAAAAGGCCAAAATTTCCCTTAAGGGCCGCGGCTCGCCCCCTGAAACAGAGGCTAGGCCTCCCTGATCACAGACATGTGCCACATCCCTACCCATGTGGTGCTGCGGCGCTCCCTTGCCTCAAAGCCTTCCTGACCCTTCCTTGCTCCGTAGGGTCGCGGCACTCTAGAACAAAGCCGCAACCCAGATCCTCAAACCCAGAAAAAAGCATCTCAATGACACAATTCAATTAGCACAACTCTCTAACATGCTTCCAGTAGCAAAACCCAACAGAAATCTAGTCTAGAACTCATCAAAACAACATTTCAATCTTTGAAACCACAAGCTCAAGAACACTCAAACCAGTCAAGGAAAACATAGAATTTAATGACCAAGAATGTAATTCGAAGCTTACCTCAACTCCTGATTGATTCCTTTAGTTATCACTGAGCTAACCCCAAATCCTTAGCCTCAAATTGATCTTCAATATCAAGACCCAAAAATCCTTAGAACCCAGCAAAGACTACAAAATTTAGTCAGCTAAACCACAATTAAATGCTTACCTAAATTCCCTTTTGAACCTCCAGATTACCACTGAAACATCCCCCAAGATTCCAGCTCAATAATTCATCCTTGATCTCAGAGTAAGCTTGAGAAACGGAAAGTCTAGAGGGAGCTGAAGTGAGAGAGAGAAAAGAGTTGGTTTACTTAAGTGCTACTATTTTCCTTAGTTTGTTTTATCCACTCTTAGTTAATTAAGTCAATCCCAAAGCTCGGGGTACCAAAAACGTCCCCGAGGGCAAAATGAAAAAATCCCCCAGTATTCCCTCCTAACCTTCCTAACCTCAAATATATCTCCAATTATTTATTTTCATAACTCAATAACCCAGATAAATATCTATTACCCAAAATACCCCTTGACTCGCCCCGAGTCGGGTATTGGGTCCCGTTGTGACTTTCCCGCTACTTGCTCCCTAGGATCACCTCGTGCCGAATACTGCAAATATATAAATATATCCACATAATAATGTGGTCTCAACAGTTTATCACATTTATGCCCTAACAGGCCCAAATTACAATTATGCCCTTACAAGCTAAACAGGGGTCGCTTACTTATCTAGTACTCATAAACATGCATTTCACATATCCATATAATCATAGGATCATGCATATCACATAATCATGCATTTTTACAATTAATTCACATATCTTCCAATGATGCCCTCCCGGCACACTAATCAAGGCCCTTAAGCCTTATTAGTAATTTTGGGTCGTTACATGGAGGAATGCTTCAATATCTTGAGGCAGTATAGAATGAAATTGAACCCCCTAAAATGCTCCTTTAGTGTGGGAAATTTTTTGAGGTTTATAGTGAACTCTCGGGGAATTGAAGCAAACCCCAAAAAGATAAAGGAACTGCTGGACATGCTCTCACCAACCAAGACTAAGGACATGCAGAGTCTAACAAGACGCATAGCAGCACTCAGCAGATTCGTGTCCAAATCCACTGATAGGTGTATTCCATTTTTTAATATCCTTAGAGGCACAAATAAATTTGAATGGACTGAAGAGTGCAAACAAGCCTTCCAAGCTCTAAATCAGTAGCTGGCACAACCCCCAATCCTTTCAAAGCCTTTGGAGGGTGAAGAACTGTGCATATACCTGGCAGTAACTCAACACGGTGTCAATTCAGTCCTGGTCAAAGAAGAAAACAAGATCCAACATCCAGTCTACTATGTCAGTAAAAGGCTGGTCGAAGCCAAGAGCAGGTATCCTCTAATTGAAAAAATAACTTACTGCCTGCTCCTGTCGTCTAGGAAACTTCGCCCATACTTCCAAGCTCATCCCATAAAGGTTTTTACCAACCAACCATTGTGCCAAGTCCTACTAAAACCCGACACCTCTGGTCGGTTACTAAAATGGTCTATAGAGCTCGGGCAGTATGAAATCACTTACCAGCCCCGAACAACCATTAAAGGCCAGGCTCTTGTAGATTTTGTAGCTGAATGTACCGGGATGCCAGGAACAGATGAAGAAATGGTCGAGCAGTCATCGGAGTCTGGACAATAGCCCAATACAAATGCTGGGCAGAACACCGAGCACCCAGCACTGTTCATTCCGAGGAAGAACCCCAAGTATGGAAGCTGCACATCGATGGTTCATCTACTGATCAATTTCCTGGGGTAAGTCTAACATTAATCACTCCTGAAGGGAAACACATCCATTGTGCACTTTGTTTTGGATTTAAAGCATCCAATAATGAAGCGGAGTACAAAGCATTAATCACGAGGCTGAGGTTAGAAAAGAAGTGAAGGCTGAAGTCTTTGACATATATAATGCTTCACAATTGGTTGTTAATCAAATCCTCAGTGAGTACACAGCTCAGGGAGAAAAATGATGACCTATCTTGATAAGATCAAAGACCTACTTGCTCAGCTCAAGAAGTACAATATCCAACAGATACCAAGAGAACAAAATACCACAGTAGATGCACTGGCCAGACTACCCAGTAGTGCGGTGATAGACAAAGCCAACTTGGTTCCTATAGAATATCTGGTCGAACCAAGTATCAACCTACCATAACTAGTCTTTCTTATCGAAAACACTCCATCCTGGATGACTCCGATTGCAGCTTATCTAGAACACGACATCTTGCCCAATAGTCGCAATGAATCCATAAAATTAATGAGGAAAACTGCTCGGTATATAATCCTGGACGGAGGGGATTCTCCATGCCATTACTCATGTGTGTCAACCAAACAGAATTAGGAAAAATGCTAGAGGAAGTTCATGAGGGTTTCTGTGGGAACCATGCAGGGAGCAAAGATTGTCTAACAAGATTTTAAGACAAGGCTACTTCTGGCCAACTTTGAACAAAGATGCCTTTACATATGTTTGAAGATGTGACAAGTGTCAGAGATTTTCCAAGATACCCTAAGCAGCCCTAAACAAGCTTACTCAAATGTAGAGTCCATGGCCCTTCACTATTTGGGGAATTGACCTTATTGGTCGGTTGCCAAAGGGAAAGGGAGGAGTACAGTATGTAGTTGTGGCAGTTGATTACTTCACCAAGTGGACGGAAGCCGAGCCACTAGCAACCATCACTTCCAAAAAAATACTGGACATTGTGGTGAAAAATATAATCTGCATATTTGGTCTACCCCAAAAGATAGTGTTCGACAATGGCGCCCATTTTGACAGTCAATTATTTACTGATTTCTGTGCCAAGCATAGTCACAAAAAGTATCTCAACAGTCTCGCACCCTCAAGCAAATGGGCAGGTTAAAGCAGTTAACAAAACTCTCAAAGACACCCTGAAGAAGCCTCTAGAACTAGCTAAAAGAAACTGGTCTGAGAAATTTCTCGAGAAACTCTTGTCAGCTACTGGTGATACCCCTTTTGCACTCACGTATGGGTATGATGTAATGTTGCCAGTCGAGATGACTCCACCTTCTCACAAACATACAGTGTACGACCAAGATCGTAACCACCAATTGCTAGCCGAGTCCTTAGACCAAATTGAAGAAAGACGCGAAAAGTCCAACATACGCCTGGTTGGCCACCAGCAAAAAGTTGCCCAGTACTTCAATTCTAGAGTTAAGGAACGAAATTTTGACGTGGGAGATCTATTCATGCGAAGAATATTCCCAAAAGCTCGAGATGCCTCAACAGGAGTGCTAGGGCCAAGCTGGGAAGGTCCTTACCAGGTCACAAAGATAGTATCGCCTGGCACGTACAGGCTAGCACGGTATGACCACAATCTCCAGTTAGTACCTGTCCCGTGTTACTGGAATGGGGAACACCTAAGGAAGTACTACCAATAAATATTACTTTTAAGTGATCGTTGACTGGCCAGTACAGGCACGAGCTGCCCCTACCACCGACCAGCTCAATTTAGCTATATTAATTATGAACAGGCACGATTTTCCCATTTATTGTAATAATTAATATTTATGAATGTAAGCTACAATTGTAGTACCGCAACTTGTATGGTTAATTTTTAACCAATAAGACACGATTTTTGTCCATTTTTACAGGTCTTACTTTTACAATGATTATCTTGCTAACTAGTGATTTATTTCACAAATTGTCGGCAGTGTATGAAACCTTATATAGGTTTTGGCAAACCCAAGTGGTTCCGAACATGTTATTATGAGTAACTCTGGTCAGTTAGCAAGTGACCAAGAGGATAACCCATGAGTTATGAATCTTGCAAGGTCATTTGGGGGGCACCATAGTCATACATGGACAAACAGAGGAAAAAGCGCGTAATTAAAAGGACTTTGAAACATTAATTTTTATTAATGTTAAAGTGCTTGTGTGTTGCTCGGCATGTACCAAGCAACAAAAAGAGCCATAAAAAAAATTCTGTAGATAGGGTTGAACATTTTTTGTTTACAACTCATTCGAAAAAATTGAATAGCTCCGATTTACAGAGTCGTATAGCTCCAAACAGAGTCGCACAACTCCAAATAGAGTCGCATAGCTCCATAACTGCTATGATTTATAGACAAGGAAGAATATCCATTCTCCTGTCAGGCATTAGTAGAACCGCCCATTCAGCAGGCCCCTCAACTGCTGCAAACACGTCCCTCCACTCACGTCTCCTTAATTGTCGCACACGTCAGCCCACTCTTTGATGACTGCACAACCATCAGTACAGTTATTAAGAGAAGGTATCATGACACTTTATGGTTTCAAAAAGTGGCAGGGAAGAGTGAAAAGTCATTTCTTGGAAACTTGAAGAAATACAAAGGCTATTAACTACATCAGGTGTTATGCCACATAGCAAGGTGCATGCACCCCTGACCAAGTTGGACGGTATAGTCCCCAGAAAATAAGTTTCCATGTTGCATTTACACCATTGCAAACTTGGGGGCAAACGTTATCCCAAAAATTGACATGTATGACATGGCACTAACTTGGACACATGGAGTAGACTGGGTAGACCCCCCGGTAGGTTGGTCGGTGTATACCTGCAGGGTGTATGACAAGTTACTGCTCGACATACTATCACAGACCCAGCTGGTCGGAGTACACTTGATAAATGAATAACAATCATTTCTCGGTACGCTTGCCAGGAGAGTGGTTGATCGGTATGATAGACAGATAAACCTGGTTGGCTGAAAGTAGTTACACTCTCTGTTAGCACTCCACAAGAATCGCCCAACCACCCGCAAAGAGCGCCTAACAGCCCTGAAGACTCGGTCAAACCTCCTAACAAATAGGACTGTAACTACCTGCGAGAAGGAATGGATATTTCCCCATCAGTTATGCTCAGCGCTACCCTTGGGCGAGAGGAACAGTATAAATGCAAACCCTCCACCACAATGGGAGGGGTTTAGGAAAATAGCCTACCGACCAGCACCAGAAATATATCGAGCAGCCTGGCTTGGTACTTAGTAGCGATTCTGTCATACTGTATTGTCTTTTACACATAGAAATCCACTTGTAATCCCTTGTGATCTTGTGTAAACCTTCAAGATTAATACAAATCTAAGAGGACGTAGGTCATTACCAATCTTTGGGACCGAACCTCTATAAATCATAGTGTTCTCTATTATTTATTGCTCATTATAATTAGGTTTTTGCCTCATTTATTGTTCATTGATTGTCTAATTGAAAGCTCTCTAATTAATTATTTGACTCCGCGTCAGTTGGCTAAAAATCTAGTCAACATGAGAGGATAGCCAAATTTGGTGGGAAGTGATATCCCAGACCAGGAACGTGAATACCCTAGATTGGGAGGAGTTCAGAACTTGTTCAATGAAAATTACTACAATGATGCAGTTAGGGTTGTAAAGGTAGAGGAATTCAATAAGCTTCTGCAGGGAAACATGTCAGTGACAGAGTATGCACTGAGGTTTGATAGACTGGCCAAGTTTGTTGTACACTTGCTACCCACTACTGGGACAAGGAAGGAAAGGTTCCATCAGGGGCTACAACCTATGATAGCCCGGGATGTTCGCATCGCTACCGTGCCTGGGGTGATGACATATGCCCAGGTGGTAGAGAAAGCCCTTACTTCAGAAGGCGCAGAGAACAAAATCTGGCGCGAGAACGCGGCCAAGAGAGACTCTGGGAGGATGGGACCTCCATTTATGGGTTCTGGTAGGGGCGGAGGCCATAGTGACCAGAATGGGAAGGCTTCAGGTACTTTGTTAGTTTCAGGCCCTGATAGGAGGTCAAGGGGTATACAGATAGGCTGCCAAAGTGGCAATAAGTTTTGGAGGGCTTACCCAGAGTGCGCTAGGTGTAGAAGGCACTACGTGGGAGAGTTTCAGACATGCCCATGCTGTCTGCAAAAAAGTAAAAAAAAAAAACTTGTTAGTACTCAGGGGGAAGGAAAGATGGATTAATAAAGCATAAAATAAAATACATGCAATTGTGTAGATTCTCCTTGAGAGCCCCAACACTATAAGGCTCCCCCGGGTGAAGAACAGAGTGGGAAAACTCACAGATTAGTCAGCCCATCTCTTGCGTGGTGTTGGTCTCATACTAGAAAAACCATTGGTATGCATGGACGTCACCTCGTCCAGAGGCACGAATCCTTCGGGGGGTGTGAGCTTCCTCTTTGGGTGGGCAAAGGAACATGTCGATCAAGTCTTAATAGTCCTGGAACTCCTTCTCCACCCATTTATGCACCGAGACCTACTCGTAGTCTAGGAGTGATTGGGAAACCCAGGTGTGTTCGGGACTAACTCCCTCCCATACATGCTTAGCATGGTAAAGGGTTATGGGGGATTTACCTTGAGGCATGGAAGACGACTTTATCCCCACCTCGAGCTCCTCGGTAGCGGCCTGGACGGAGATCACTGTCTCCACATGCTCATCGCGCATCCTCTTGTTGTACTGTAGAGCATCTGCCTCGCTACTTACTCCGTGTGAAGCCTGACATCCTCTAGTGATTTCTTCAAGTTGTGGAAGCTGGACAGGCTCACGTGGCTTATGTGCTGACCCTTCTGCATAAGCCTGTACTGGCGCATATGAGCCTCTGTGATGAGGAAAGCAAGGCTCATCTCCTCGTCGAGGAAGGTCTGCATCTTTTGAAACCTCGCGTGGTAGGCGTCCACGTGAAGAGTGTGGCTGAAAAGACCTGCAAAAAATTCAACTCCTAAGGACCAGCCACAAAGGGAGGACAATTTAGCAAAGACAATTCGAGAAATAACTTACCAACTCTGGTGAAGTCGAGGAGTAGGGTAGAATTGGTCCGCATGGGGAAGCCACTTCTCCAAAAGAAGTGGTCCTTGTAGTCCCGTGCGTGGCTCTTGTTCTCTCTTGGAGCCTTGGAGGACAAACCCGGGTACGTATACTTCATCAAAGTATAGTACCCGTCGCGATTATCCCTCTTCGAGCAGGCTCAGAAGCTACAGGCATAAAGGATCTCTGGAAAAGAGGGGGCGGGCCAGTTCTGCCTCCTGTACAGAACAAACAACCCTAATATCACCCGATACCCATTCGGGGATAGCTAGAGGGGAACTATGGCAAACAACTTCAAAAGTCAGCATAGTACTGGTGGAGCAGTAGCTTGGCTCCCGTTTGGAGGTGAGAGGTGCTCCATGCTCCAAGGTCATGGAGTCTCTCGTGCGCTCTCTCATTCTCTTGAGACAAGCGAACCAGCATGTTCTGCGTATCCACCCCGTAGTGGGAAATGATCTTGTTAAGAGCTCCCCGATGCTTTAGCTTACTCTAGATCTCCTTCACCTGGAAGTGGTCGGTGTCATAGGTTCTGTCCCTTGGCAAGGGACCCATGTTGGCCTCTTCCTTTGAGATACCAACTTGGACCGACCTCTGCATCGCCAGAGCTTTGTCCTCCCTCACTACGAGGGCCATGCTCTACTTTGCGACCTTTTGCTTTCTTTTCTCAAGGAGTCGTCCCGCATCCTAAGCCATATCTAAGATCCCGTTGTTGAAGTAGTAAAATCCTTGCTGGTGAAGGTGATGTAGCTCTTTAGACATCTGAAACAAAACCAAATAGTTAGCGCCTTGACCAGAAGGAAAATAGGTCAAAACAAGAGACCCTAAGACTACTACTCGGGTAATAGAAGAGAAAGAATGCTAAGGGACTGGGGTGTCCTCATAACCATCAGATTGGTATTGTAGAACACCACCAGAGTTCATGAACCTTGCCGAAATCTAGAAATTTTCCAAATTCTGATCAAATGCCCAAAAGCACGAAGAAACACATAGAGGGTGGAACATGCCATTTGGACCATTTTAAACATCACAACCGACCTAAAATGACTAAAGAGAGGTCAAAAAGACCTTTGAATTCCAAAAACATCAAAGTCCTAAGCATCCAGCCACACATTCGACAAACCAGAATGTAAAATCAAGAACATGCTGAAGTTACTTACTCAATACGAAGCACCTATAGGTCATGTGTCGGGTACAAACCCAAAAGTGTTTCGAGTTGTTCAACCAAAAAAATGAGGATTTTGTCTAGCCGTCTAGGTGTTGGAGGTACCGATGCCGGTGAGGGTTTCGGGTTCTGGAAGTGTTAAGATTCTGAGACAAGTTTGAGAGCCCTGGTGCTTTTCAAATTTCAAATGACGAAGGTGACTATGTTAGGAGAGGTTCTCGAGCTTTATACTCGAACTTGGGGTGGAAGAAACTCCACCCCAACCGTTGATCACCTACGAGGTAGGCACTTGAGCGTGATCCGACGGCCACGATTATCAAGGCATGTATCATGATTATTAGTATGGGAAAAGGTAGCCTCAGATACAAGGCGAGAGGATGCTTTGAGTAAGGATTGGATGTCTTGGGAGTGGAACAGACTCCTCATTAATTGCACCGATTGATGGGCCCAGCAATGAGGATCCAACACGTGGTTTTAAGGTTTTTCGAGTATGACATGATGAAGCTCAGGAATCACCTCCCGAAGACCCTTGAAATTACTCCGCTCAGATTAAGTCTCCACTGTCCGAGGACAAGTGAAGACTTGGGGGGAAAATGTTGTTCATGATTTAATCATTAGACATGTGGCATTCATTAGAGAAGTAATTAGGCTCCTTGGGGGAAAGTGAAGTTCTGTAGAGCTTGCCCAGGGCTCCTCAGAGTGTAGTATCCTCCCCGCAGGCCGAGTGTCCTCGGGCGTGGATGTCTCTAAGCGAGGCCATGTTCCGAGGACCACTCCAGAGGTCCTCCTGTCTTCTTGATCCGATAGTCCTCCAAGTCTACGAGCTTTGCCCTGGGACCTAGAGGGAGTGCTAGATGGCATTTACTGTAGCCTTGGGCCCCCTCAATATTGTCTGAAATTTTTTTGGGTGCCTTGAGTAGTGGGGCCATGTTTGTACTCTCGACAATTGGTATTTCCCACAACCCTGATTGACACACGAAAATGTGCAGCTACATGCTGACAATTTCAGGGGCATGTCTCATATAAAGTTGACGGGCTACAACCTACGGATTGGGCCCCCTGCGATATGTACGGGCCCACAGTCTTTATCAGAACATGCAGATGGTTTAAATAGAAATTAACTCCCCAAATAATTGGGAAATGTTTGTAATTGATGACTTTTGGGCCCTATAAATAGGGCTTGGATACCCTTGTAAAAGGGTTCACAACTTTTGTACTCAAAGCAATATATTTGCTGCCTGAGGAAACCTCCATTGAAGCTTGCCATCTCAAGCTTCAAGAACCCTAATACTAAAGACTCGTGGGCTAGGGTTGTTTTATAGCCTGAACCACGTAAAACCTTGGTGTTTATCTTCATTATTTTCTTTAAAGTTCTTTTATTAAGTTGATAGCAAAAAAGGCAGTCAACAATGTTTAATTAATCGAGGAGCCCCTTTATTAAAATTACAACTGAATTAAAAAATAGATGCTTCTAGAAAATTATACAATAAAAATTTAATATTAGAAAAAATAGCATCCAATTCATTTAGGAAAACAGGGTCATTATTCATCACAAATTTTAGGGACAGAAAATTAGAAGACCAAGAGCTTCATCCTAATTAAGTTTCACCAAAAGACAATATTTTGTAGGAAAAAAATTATGAAACAATAACATTTAGGGTAAATAGCACTCGGGGTCCCCAAGCTTTACCAATTGTATGACATAGGTCCCCAACCTTTATTTTGTAGCAATAAGATCCTCAATCTTTACTTTTTGGCTCACATAGGTCCTCGGTGTTATATTTTATTAAATAAATCATAATTTATAAGGGTAAAATAGGATTTTAACAATAAAAAATACATAGCACCTATTTTTTTCTCTTGAAACCCTTCTTAATTAATTAATTAATACTAAATATATTATTTTGGTAATTGACCTAAATATTCTCTTGAAATATTTAGAAGTAATAAAAAATATATATTTCTATTATAGCTCTAAAATATGTAATATGTCACTTCTATATTAATTAGTTTATTATTTTTACTAAAAACGTACATGTTGACGGTGAGAACTCATCAACGATGTTAGGTCAGAAAACTCAAAGGTAAGTAGGAAGATAGCTAGATAAGAACTTAGAATAGACTTGAGGAAGAACAAGTGTAGATCGATAATGGAGTAAACATTCGTATATTGCTTAATAGCCTGAGTATACAATGAATTTTCCAACCCCTTATTCTGAGGGGTGAAGGTCTATTTATAGTTGGGCTCTAATGGCCCCTTATACATGGTGGTACTTGGGGACAAAATAGTACACAAGTACACCGTCAAGGTAGTAGCACAGATGATAGTGGTGTGGAAGGAGTGGTGGTCGGCTTTAGTACGCGTCAGGGGTCTGCAAAAGTACTCCTTCCTTGGTTCCATATTATACCTCCACTACTTGTCGAGTACAGACCTCATAAGCGTGTTGAGGGAGTCCTTACCATGTACCCCTCTATTACTGCCACTACTTATCTGGAGTGGACATTGTGTCTGTAGTCTAACTCCTCTTGGTTTATAAGTGTATTTCCTATCTTTCCTGACTTCATTTGGAATCATTGTGAGGCATTCCCTAACCTTACTTGAACGCATGTTTAAGAGGTCCTTGACTCTACATCTCATGATACCCACAGGGAAATAGGTGCCTCGTTAGTGGTACTTATCTCATGGAGAGAGATAATGCCTCTCCAACGAGGTTTGCTGCCTATGCGATGAGACATGGTGCCCATGTGTAAGATGAGAGTCTCACTTTGCGAGACCATTTCCCTGTAGCCCCCATGCGCAAGACCCTCTTAGCGCGGGGCCCCTCCGAGGTGCAGGACACCCTTCAGGCGCGAGGTGCCCTTGGTGAGACGCTCGGCGCGAGGCGAGGCTCCACGCGCGAGGCCATGGTGCGAGGCCCTTGGCGCGAGACCGTGGTGCGAGGCCTTTGGTGCGAGGCCTTTGGCGCGAGGCCCTTGATGAGATGCTCGGCGCGAGGTGAGGCTTTGCACACGAGGCCATGGTGCGAGGCCATTAGCACGAGACCATGGTGAGAGGCCTTTGGCGCGAGGCCCTTGATGAGACGCTCAACGCGAGATGAGGCTCCACGCGCGAGGTCGTGGTGCGAGGCCCTTGGCACGAGACCATGGTGTGAGGCCTTTGGTGAGATGCACTAGTGTTCAGTGAGGCGCAATGGTGGGTGGCCCCTGGGCGCAAGGAGATTTGGTCTTCAGCGAGGCGCAAGGGTGTGTGGCACCTAGGCGCAAGGCGATTTGGTCTTTAGCAAGGCGGAGGCCTCGTTAGCTGCATAGGATAAAGACTCCTAAGAGTTTGGCACTTGGGTCTTCAACTAGGCAAGGGTCTCGCGAGGCACATGGACGCCCGACACATGGGCGCGAGGTGGGGGCCTCGTAAGGCCCAGGGGCGCGAGACACACAAGGGTGTCGTGAGCCTTCGAATCTTCAGCAAGGCAGAGACCTGCGAGGAACTTGGGAGTGTTGGCTAGAACGTGGTCTCATGAGACCTATAGGCTTGAGCTCGATAGAAAGACTAAGTGACCCTTAGCCATGTATTTTAACCAGGGATCAGAGATGTTTTCCTTGGTGGATTTTTGGCAGCCACACTTGCCCCCAAGTCTATAATGAGGTCTTTAGGCGTCCTTGTAGACTTGTTATAATCCTACACTTACTATGCTTTGGTGGTACTGTTGTGTGAATTCTTGTAAACCAAGTTATTGACGGTGATAATTCATCAACGAAGTTTGTGATACTAGTGACAATGATGGCACACTCTGGGCTGTCATGGTCACGTGAATGGAAAGACAGCTAATCGATATCTAGGCATGCATTACCTCCACAGGGGAGTTGTCGAGCATCATGGCACGTTGTTATTATTTCGTGAGATTTCTCGGGATGACTAAGTATAGATGAAATCATATGGCACTCAAGAACAAGCTTTGGAGGGCATGATCAAGTGCTGGATGAAAAGGACTAAGCATTGACATGCGAGGCCACAAACCAAGTTATTCGGGGGCATCGGGCCAAGGGTGACCTTCCTTCTTGCCTTTGAGTCTTCAACCTTCATCTATCAACACGTGAAGGCCTTTGTTTGTCATCTTTTTCATGATTGCGATACTTGCATTATACTTGGAGGCATATAAGGCATCAAAATATGGCATTCAACACTATTTTTTGATGAAGACCTCGCTATGCAAGATGGTTTTGCACAGCGAGACCCTCTCACATGTTGAGGCTTGCCTCCTCTCATTGGTGTGAGACTTTGAGAAGCCCACTCTTTTCTTTAGTACGGGACCTTGAGAAGCCTTGTTTTTATTAGTCTGGGACTTTGAGAAGCCATTATTTTATCTTCTTTTTTTTTGTATGAGGAGCTTTTGCAAGTCCTCATGGTCAATAGCTTTATGTTGAAAAGGTTCCCTTCGGGACCCCTCCATTGCGTGTGATTCATGTATGTTGGTGCACCTTGATTACTTGTAAGGATATGTTGACCCTTTGGATTTTCGCTATCCTTTTATATATTTTGGTGCGCGTGTTTTATTTTGTGCGAGAAGCGCCCTTCTCGTCATTATGCATAGTACTATTTTTGCAAGCGTCTTCTTCAATACCCTTTTTGCAAGCGTCTTCTTTGAGACTCTTTTCATAAGCGTCTTCTTTGAGACCCTTTTCACAGGCGCCTTCTTTGAGGTCCTTTTCACAAGCATCTTCTTTGAGACCCTTTTCACAAGCGCCTTCTTTGAGGCCCTTTTTGGGCTAGGTGACCTTGGCCGACCTAGGATTGTTATGAGGACCTTTTTTGGTCTTTGATGTGATCTACCCTTGGGTTGGGACCCTTTATAGGGAGATGGTATTTGTGAAACCTCGCAAGCGACTATTTTCAAGGCCATTTTTCCCTCGGTAAGGCGACTCAGTCGATCTAGACTTAGGGATCTCTTTGGGCTCCCCTTTGGTCTTCTGCAACGTGGTCCTTTTATAGGGTGCGTGTGTTCGTGGAGAGGTAAATTTTGAGGGACCTTTTGACTTTCTTAGATTCTATAAGGGTAGCTAGTCCTTATAGATTCAAATGTTGTCTTATAAGGTTCACCACTCATACATGTATTATAAGTACTTACATATATATTTTACAAGGCCAGACACCTGTTTCGAACTTTGCCAGGAACCTATTGAGGCTTGTGAGGCTAGGCACCTATTTTGCACATGGCTAGGTGCCTGTTGAGGCTCGCGAGGTTAGATGCTTATTTTGCACAAGGCTGGGTACCTGTTGAGGCTTGCGAGGTTAAACACCTCCAAAGTGGTTGATGGGGTCTATCTTGCCAAGCACTTTGTCTTGTTTTTTTTTTTTTTTTTATATTCTCTGACAATTTCAGATCTTTGGAATCAGCTTGGTGACCTCTTTGGATCTTTATTGAGGCCGACTGTGATGACTTCTTTGGTTCCTAAGCGACTCATATAAAGGGAGTCTTATCAGAGGTTATCCTTGCTGAAGCCCGCTTGCCTCTTCCTTGAAGCCTTCTTGTAAACCTCTTCCAATTTTCAACTTGATCAGTGACTCCACTATCACAACAATCTCTTCTATGTGGAATCTTTAGACGTATTGGTAGAAGGATGATCGGAGGAAGGCTTGCTTTCTTCAACATGCAAGTTCCTATGGCCCTCTTCCACACGTATATACTTTTGGGCTATTTTGAAGAATTCCTTTAAGTTTGTAATCTCCCTCTTGAGCATGTTATCCCATAACTTGCTTCCAGAACAAACCCCAGCTGTGATTTCCATCTTGAGCTCTGCTCTAGTCGCACTCCCCATCTTAGTTGCTTCCATATTGAATTTGTGGATATAGCTCTCCAGGCTTTCACTTTTTCCCTGTTTTATGTTAGCAAGGCTGGTACTCGGCATAACATAGTCACAGACCGCGTGGTGCTGCTGAAGAAATTCATCAGAGAACTGCTGCCATGACCTGATTCTTTCTGGCCTTAACCTCTTGAACCACTTATACGCCACTCTTTTGAGTGTAATGACGAAGTAATGACACTTTGCTCTACTGTTGACCCCCTTTAACTTCATCAGGTTATTGAAAGTGTCTAAGTGATATTTTGGGTCTGTAGTGCCCTCGTACGGAGTCA
This sequence comes from Humulus lupulus, assembly GCF_963169125.1. NCBI lineage: Eukaryota > Viridiplantae > Streptophyta > Magnoliopsida > Rosales > Cannabaceae > Humulus > Humulus lupulus. The sequence goes on along the minus strand of NC_084794.1, from coordinate 89,374,641 downwards.
TGCGAGGCTCTTTGAGGCTGGTGGGGAGTTGCTCAACCTGGATCTCCCTTGTGAAGGGCGACTCACGGTCAAATTCTTCATCATCTCTGTGCCCCCCTAGGTGCAGCGGTAATCTTGCTTCGAGGGCTTTGAATTTCATTGTTTAATTCCTTTATCTTTATGTTTAAGGAGTCTCATGGATTCTTAGGGTGAACCCTTGCTTTGGTTGGGTCTATCAGGGGAGCTGTAGGGGGTGTTGTTTTTACCTCAGACCCTCTCTGTTATGTTTATCCCTCAATTTTGGTGAAGCTCTTTTGGAGGTTGCCTTGAGTTCGCACTTCCCGTAGGTGGGGTTCATGCCAAGTTGCTCCGTTTGTGTAGAATCTTCCTCGCGTCCTGGGCGGGGGATACGACGAGTGGAGATTTGCGTTTTTCCCCCGTCCACGGGCATGGTGGCTTCTCTTCGTATATGTTCCCTCTCTTTACGCCTAGAGAGGGGAGCCTCAGAATTTTTGTGTAACAGGTCGTTGAGTACCTCTTGAATGTTCTCCACGGTGGCCTGCAAGCTTTGGTTTTTCAAGTGTAGGTCATGTATTTCCTCTTTGTAGCGACGATATCGGGAAATTGAACTCACTGAGTGTACTCGTGGGTATTTACCATGCCTTCGTTGGGAAGGACCCGCGTCATGATGGTTCGAACTTGGGGCCACCGGTGGCCATGGTGGAGGGTGAGTTGTACGACCATCCATTGGAACAACGACATGTATTATAGGGTCCAATGTAGGATGAATGCCAGGGGATGATACTTCTTCCTCTTCGCCCTTGTCTCTAAGTAGATCTGTTGCACCTCCATTCATCGGCAAGGACGGATCCCTCATGGACACCCTTAGCTGGGTTCTGTCTAGGTGAACCTCCGCTTCTTGGTGGTCTTGTAGGTGTTTTGAACGCCCTGGCATGTTTTTTTAGTGGATCAATGGAAGAACTCCTGCTTGTTAATTGTTCTTCCCACAGACGGCACCAAACTATTGATGGTGAGAACTCGTCAACGATGTTAGGTCAGAAAACTCAAAGGTAAGTAGGAAGATAACTAGATAAGAACTTAGGAATAGACTTGAGGAAGAACAAGTGTAGACCGACAATGGAGTAAACATTCGTATATTGCTTAATAGCCTGAGTATACAATGAATTTTCCAACCCCTTATTTTGAGGGGTGAAGGTTTATTTATAGTTGGGCTCTAATGGCCCCTTATACACGGTGGTCCTTGGGGACAAAATAGTACATGGGTACACCGTCAAGGTAGTAGCACAGGTGATAGTGGTGTCGGAGGAGTGGTGGTCGGCTTTAGTACGTGTCAGGGGTCTGCAAAAGTACCCCTTCCTTGGTTCCATATTATACCTCCACTACTTGTCGAGTACAGACCTCATAAGCGTGTTGAGGGAGTCCTTACCATGTACCCCTCTATTACTGCCACTACTTGTCTGGCGTGGACATTGTGTCCGTAGTCTAACTCCTCTTGGTTTATAAGTGTATTCCGTATCTTTCCTGACTTCATACCGAATCATTGTGAGGCATTCCCTAACCTTACTTGAATGCATGTTCAAGAGGTCCTTGACTCTACATCTCATGATACCCACAGGGAAAGAGGTGCCTCGTTGGTGGCACTTATCTCAGGTAGAGAGATAAGGCCTCTTCAACGAGGCTTGCTGCCTATGCGATGAGACATAGTGCCCATGTGTGAGATGAGAGTCTCACTTTGCGAGACCATTGCCCTGCAGCCCCCATGCGCGAGACCCTCTTGGCGCGAGGCCCCTCCGAGGCGCGGGACACCCTTTAGGCGCGAGGCGCCCCTGATGCAAGGCCCTTGGTGAGACATTCGGCGTGAGGCGAGGCTCCCCACTCAAGGCCGTGGTGCGAGGCCCTTGGCATGAGACTGTGGTGCGAGGCCGTGGTGCGGGGCTTTTGGCGCGAGGCCGTGGTGCGAGGCTCTTGGCGCGAGGCCGTGGTGCGAGGCCCTTGATGAGATGCTCGATGCGAGGCCATGGTGCGAGGCCTTTGGCGCGAGGCCCTTGATGAGACGCTCGACGCGAGGCCGTGGTGCGAGGCCTTTGGCGCGAGAACATGGTGCGAGGCCTTTGGTGAGACGCTCTGGTGTTCAGTGAGGCGCAAAGGTGCGTGGCACCTGGGCGCAAGGCGATTTGGTCTTCTGCGAGGCGGAGGCCTCGTGAGCCGCATGGGAGCAAGACTCCTAAGAGCTTGGCACTCGGGTTTTCAACCAAGCAGGGTCTCGCGAGGCACATGGACGCTCGACATGTGGGCGTGAGGCGGGGGCCTCACAAGGCCCAGGGGCACGAGACACACAAGGGTGTCGTGAGCCTTCGAGTCTTCAGTAAGGTAGAGACCTGCGGGGCACTTGGGAGTGTTGGCTAGAACATGGTCTCGTGAGACCTATAGGCCTAAGCTCGATAGCAGGACTAAGTGACCCTTATCCATGTATTTCAATCAGGGATCAGAGATTTTTTCCTTGGTGGACTTTTGACATCCACATTTTATATACTTTAAATTTTTGAAATAATGAAATTTTTTAAGGGTGGTTCTATATATATCTTTTTTTTTTCTCACTACACACATTTCTATTTAAACTCCTCTTAAATTGTTAAAAAAAACTCCACACATACAAAAAATAAAATAAAATTAAGCAATAAATTACGAAGGTGGATATAATTTTTAACAATTTACGAAGAGTTTATGAAGAAAAAACTGTTGTGAGAAAAAAAATAATGTTAGATAGATGCACCCTTAATAAATCTCATGCTTTTGAAATTTAAAGTATGTAAAAAAAATTATTAAAAAAATAAACTAATTAATATATATATATATACTAGATACAAGCAACGTGCAATATGTACGTTTGCTTATTTTTATTTATAGAATTTATTGATTATTTTTATTAAATCTATATTAATGTCATATAAATTTCAAATAAATATCATATTTTAATTAAATAATTTATTTATTTTTGTTTACGTTTATATTTGTTCTAGTTTTTAAATTTAGGAGTGACAACAAGAGATTATATACTATATGTTTAATGTAAACTATCTAAAAAATATCCTATTTTAATTTGTTTAGTTATTTATTATTTTAAAATAAATATCACTATAAAATATCTCAAAAATATCTTATTTTAATTTTTTTTAATTATTTATTTTATTTAAGTTTAAGTGTTTACAAACGAACTGTTAAATATAAGAATATTCTGTTTAATATAAGAATATTCCGTTAAAGTTAACACTAAAAAAATAAAAAACCGTTAAAACAAAAAATTTATGTTATCTACACACTTGTTATATAAAAGAGATATATAAGTGATATATTAAATATTTAGAAGTATAATATAAGTGATAAGAATATTTAGGTCAATTTACCAAAATAATATATTTAGTAATAGTTCGTTAATTGAAAATGTTAAAAAGATAAAAATTGGTGTTATATATATTTTCTTTGGTTAAAAATCTCATTTTACTCTTATAAATAAATTAGACTTTATTTAATAAAATATAACATTGGAAACCTATGTGAGCCAAAATATAAAGATTGATGATCTAATTGCCACAAAAGAATGTTTGGGGACCTAAGTGATACAAGTGATGAAGCTTGGAAACCCCAAGTGTTATTTATCCTAAAATTTATTAATAAAAAAGAGTTAAATTTGTGGAAAAAAAATCCCTATTTTGAAATAACTCTTAAACAACTAGTCATATTCTTCTGCCTCAATTTTTCTCCTTACTCTCAATTTGAAGAATCAAAATATCAAAATGAAGAGATTTTTTTTTAAAAAAGAAAATAAAATTCAATGAGAGTTTAAGATAAGCAGCATTATTACAATAGAAGCTTGGCTATTATGATTATAAATAAACGACATGTCGTGTTTTATGTTGACGAAAAGTGTAGAAGCCACATCACTTTTCTAATTCTCAATCCGAGTCTCATCAGGGCCAGGGTGAGCGGTTTATTCGATCAAAGATTCCTCCCCCAATTCGTAAAGGAGACGAAATTGTGGAAGATTCAATTGATTAAGATTACAGATTTTGAAGGGTTACAAAGGTTTGAAATGATTTTAGTTCAAACATGGCTTATTCCACTTCCAGAATATTTCTTTATCCACTTAAGCAATCTCTTGCTGCAATGACATCTTCTTCTTCATTCACTTCTCCTCCCAGACAATTTTGTAAGTCTTTTTTCTTTTCTTTAACTTCTTTTTAGGCATTTTTATTTGTCAGTTTTATATTTTGATAGAAGAAGTTGATTTACACACACACATATATATATATATATATTTATGTATGTATGTGTATACTTTTTTATACACAGTGTATACCAAATGGGAGCCTTTAAAGCGGTTGATGAAGGGCTTTGAACCTGTATTGCGTAGTCGTGTCTCAGGGTTTCAGTGTATATTAAATACCCAAAGAAAATCTTTTCAGAATTTCTATATACCAGGCAAGTTCTTTGAAAATTAATAAAAAAAAGAAAGTGTTTTGCGCTGTAAGTATTTGATTGTTGGTGTTTTTGTTACTTGATTATAATGCTAAACTTCCAGTAATGGTGTTTACTCAATTGGGTTTGTGAAGTTGTCTTTGAAGAGAGAGTTTGAGCTCCAATGCTTATGCCCAAGAGGAATGAATATTATTTGGATTACAATATGACTATATGATCAATCAATAGTTAAGGATTAGAACTACATTATAGGCTTAATATTGGCTTAATTGGATTCTTGGGTTATTGATATCAATGAAAATCCCTTTTAAGTTGGTTTTTTGGGTTTACTTCATTCAACGATTAGAACTACATTACAAGCTTGATCTCAGTTGCATTGCTCTGTTCATTCAGGGGTGTATTTCAATTATCTGTATGCTTTCTTGAAGTGATATTCGGTTACCTGTTTGTCATAATATATGCTTTTTGTTATTGCTGAAGATCCGTCATCTTCGTCTTCATAAACATTTGTGGAAATTAGTTTATTGTGAATTTCTAAGCCAAGACATTGAATTAGTTATTGATGTTGGCTATTTATTAGAAGATTCCACCGTTCATTTATTTATTTTTTAGGGGGAGAAAAAGCAGTTGTTTTATAATGTTCAATACTGGTTTGTTAACTAACAAATATTTTGGTCTGTGTGATTTTGGGATTTTTTCAGGAAGTAAAATAAGATTCAGAAGTGCTATTGCAGTGTCAACTGTTTTAGGATTAGTGGGTTTTGCTCCTCATGTTTCTTATGCTATGGACGGTAAGCATCAATACACATGCAAACCGAGTTAAATTTACGAAACTTGTGTCTATTTGAAATGTTATAGAAGACACACTTCTTAATCTTCCTTTCTTTGAACTTTTAAATTGTAGACTTTGATAATTTGGTGTATGAGCATCATCAAGAATCATGGGGTGCTTCAGGTGTAGAAGAAGATTCAAATGCCTTTTGGACATTTGCTAAGAGATTCTGGTTGCCTGTTTTTTTCCTTGTCACTGTGATCTCACATTTGGATGATCCTGTAATGCTAATTGCATTCAAAGTTCTACTTTTCCTCTTTAGCACAAAGCCCAGTCCTTTCTCAGTCTATGTTTTTGTCGACGAGGTTAGCAAGCCTAAGTATTTTCATTGCATTAATGGCGTCCCTTTCTAAGTGAAGGCCTGTATAATAATATTAGTTGCGGTGTTAATAGTAGGAATAGGAAATTTGATAATAAGACTGTTGCTTTTGTCAAAATTGTTGACTTTAACTTTAAATATTGCAGCTGTGTCATCGATCAATGCGCCAAGAGCCTAGCTTGTTTGGTGTAAAGGTGACTGCTTTTCTATTTGTTTTAGTGTGAATATTAGCTGTGTAATAGTATGCATATTAGCTGTTTATTAGTTGACAATTAGGATTAATTAGTTGATTTAGTTTCCTAGAATAACTTCTCTAGTTGTGTATAAATAGATGTTATATTTTCAATACAATAAACAATTCTCTTCACATATCATTACATGGTATCAGAGCAGAGCCAGGTTCTGGGTTTGAGATTTGAAATTCGAAATTAGAGTTCATCACAAATTGGGGTTTGCAATTAGGGTTTAATTTTCTTTCATTTTTAGGGTTCCTATTTCGGAAACCCTATTTAGAGTGTTCTTTTGTTCTCACCACCGGCACAGAAGGACTGCCCAGCCGCCGACCAACCAGATCCTGCCGTCCGAGGTCCAAATCCCGTAGCCCGCTGCCCAGTCCCCCACGCGCCGGCGCGTGCGCTGTTCAGCCGCCGTGCTTTCGACTCTGGTTGGTCCCCACGTCCTTCTTGACACTTTTCTGCCTAGTTTGTGTTCTTCTCCGATCATTTTCATATCTGTTTTTGTTCAATTCTTGTGTTTAGAAAGTTCCTTTTCTTGGCTTTATTTACTTGTTTTCTCCATATTTTCTTTTGAGGTTATGGCTGAGACAAAATCCGTGGTATCTGATGTGGTTCCTGTTATGTCTAAAATCACGGACCATAAACTGAATGGTTCAAATTATTTGGACTGGAGTAAGACTATTCGGCTTTATTTACGAAGTATCAACAAAGATGACCATTTGACTGATGATCCTCCTAAAGACAAAGGTAATTCGAGACAGACATGGCTCAGGGAGGATGCATTCTTATTCCTTCAGATTCGAAATTCCATTGATAGTGAGTTAATTGGCTTGATCAATCATTGTCAGTTTGTTAAAGAACTAATGAATTATTTGGAATTTTTGTATTCGGGAAAAGGGAATCTCTCTCGTATGTATGAGGTTTGCAAAGCATTTTACCGTGTGGAAAAACAAGATCAGTCACTTATAAACTACTTTATGGCATTTAAAAAGACGTATGAGGAGCTTAATATGTTGCTGCCATTTGGTACCGACGTGAAGGTTCAACAAAAACAACGAGAGCAAATGGCTATTATGAGCTTTCTAGCTGGGCTCTCCTCTGAGTTTGATTCTGCTAAGGCACAAGTTTTTTCTGGGACTGATATATCCTCCTTACAAGATGTCTTTAGTCGTGTCCTCCGCACGGAAATAACACCACCTGTTTCGCTTAATGGTGCCTTGGTAATTCGCAATAATAATTATGCGCCTGAGAGATCCTCTAATCCAAGTGGAAACAAAGGAGGTAGTTCACAAGGATTTGACACTCGAACGTTGGATTCTGGAGGCATTATTTGCAACTATCGTAAAAACCGAGCCACACCAAGTTTGAGTGTAGAAAGTTACAGTTTAAAAACCAGCATAAACACTCAGCTAATGTTGCATCTAATAGTGATACCTCTGACAAATCAATCCTTATCTCTGCTAATGAGTTTGCCAAGTTCTCCAAGTATCAGGAATCACTTAAGTCTTCATCTCTTTCTATCACTACTATTGCTGATTCAGGTAAAACTAATGTGTGCCTTCTTTCCTTATCCTCAAAATGGGTCATTGATTCTGGTGCTACAAATCATATGACAGGTAATTCTAGTCTCTTCATTTCAGTCTTCTGCTTCTACTTCTACAGTTACTTTAGCCGATGGGTCACCATCGTGTGTTCGTGGGTCTGGCAGCATCACTCCTACCCCTTTGTTGTCTTTGTCTTCTGTCTTACATTTACCTCATTTATCCTTTAATTTACTCTCTGTCAGTCAACTCACTCGTAATCTCAATTGTTGTGTTTCATTTTTTCCTGATCATTGCTTATTTCAAGATCTTATGACTAAGAAGATTATTGGTAAAGTTTATGAATCTGGAGGCCTCTACACTCTTGATACATCGCCACCCAGCTCTATTGCTTGCTCGAGTGTTCCTTCTCCTTTCGAGGCTCATTGTCGATTGGGTCATCCATCTCTCCCTTTACTAAAGAAGCTTTGTCCTCAATATAGTACAGTGTCTTCCTTAAATTGAGAGTTGTGTCAGTTTGCAAAACATCATCGTCTTAGTTCGAGTCCTAAAGTCAATAAATGTGCTAGTGTTCCTTTTGAATTAGTTCATTCTGATGTTTGGGGTCCTCCTATTTTGTCTAAACCTGGATTTCGGTATTTTGTTACATTTGTAGATGATTATTCTCGTGTAACTTGGTTATTTTTAATGAAAAGTCGTTCAGAGCTATTTTCCCTGTTTTGTGCGTTTTGTGCTGAAATTAAAACTCAGTTTAATGTTTCAATTCATACTTTGCGAAGTGATAACGCCAAAGAATATACATCTGCTTTATTTCAATCTTATATGACTCAGAATGGCATACTTCATGAAACTTCCTATGTTGATACCCCATCCCAAAATGGTGTGGCGAAACGTAAAAACAGACACCTTCTTGAAATTGCACAAGCTCTCTTATTTCAAATGCATGTTCCTAAACCGTTTTGGGCTGATGCAGTTTCCACAGCATGTTTTCTCATTAATCGAATACCGTCCTCTGTTCATCAAGGTGAGATACCTTACAAAATTCTTTTTTCGCAAAAGTCTTTGTTCCCTGTTGACCCTAAGATATTTGGTAGCACTTGTTTTGTTCGGGATGTTCGTCCGCATGTCACTAAATTAGATCCAAGTCTTTGAAATGTATTTTCCTTGGTTATTCCCGTCTTCAGAAAGGCTACTGGTGTTATTGTCCCAGTCTTAACAAATATTTGGTCTCCATTGATGTCACTTTCCTCGAAGATACACCTTATTTCCCTTCTCTGCCTGTTCCCACTCGTCAGGGGGAGGACGATGATTTGTTGGTCTATTCTATCACATCTTCTCTTAACTTGGACCTATCACCGATCTCGCAACCTGTTCTTGTGAAGCCTATTATTCTTCAAGTTTACTCCAGGTGACATCCTCTTGATTCATGTCCTGCACCTGCTCCTTCGTCATCAGATCCGGACCCGAGCGATGATCTTCCAATTGCATTACGCAAAGGTAAACGTCAGTGTACTTATCCCATTTCTTCTTTTGTTTCTTATAATAACTTGTCGTCTTCCTCTCGCTCTTTCATTGCTTCCCTTGATTCTATTTCTATTCCTAAGACTGTTCGTGAAGCCATATCTCATCTTGGTTGGCATACTGCAATGCTAGAGGAGATGAATGCTTTAGATGATAATGGTACTTGGGACTGGGTCGATTTACCTTCAGGGAAATAGGCTATTGGTTGCAAATGGGTCTTCACGGTTAAGGCCAATCCAGATGGGTTAGTTGCTCTATTGAAAGCTTGTCTTGTCGCCAAGGGCTATGCTCAAACTTATGGAGTAGATTATTCTTAAACTTTCTCTCCTGTTGCAAAGTTGACATCTGCTCAGCTTATTTCAATGGCAGCTACTCATCATTGGCCTTTACATTAACTTGATATCAAGAATGTTTTTCTTCATGGTGATCTTCAGGAGGAGGTGTATATGGAGCAACCTCCTGGGTTTGTTGCTCAGGGGAAGTCACGACGAGTTTTCGTCTTCGAAAATCTTTATATGGTTTGAAACAAAATCCTCGTGCTTGGTTTGGAAAGTTTAGTCAAGCTATTGAGAAACTTGGTATGATGAAAAACAAGTCTGATCATTCGGTGTTCTACAAACGATCAGAAGTTGGCATCATTTTGTTAGTTGTATATGTGGATGACATTGTTATTACCAGAAATGATACTAGCGGAATCTCTTCTCTTAAATCTTTCCTTCATACTCAATTTCACACGAAAGATTTGGGGGTGTTAAAGTATATCTTAGGAGTTGAGGTCACTCAAAGTAAACAAGGTGTCTTTCTATCTCAAAGAAAGTATGTCCTTGACTTATTGACTGAAACAGGAAAATTAGGGGCAAAACCCTGTAGTGCTCCAATGACTCCAAATTTTCACTTACAGGAGATGGGGAACCATTTGAAGACCTTGAAAAGTATCGAAGGTTGGTTGGGAAGTTAAATTATCTTAGTGTGACTCGTCCAGACATTGCCTACTCAGTTAATGTTGTAAGTCAGTTTATGTCATCCCCAACAATTGATCATTGGGCAGCGTTAGAGCAGATTTTGTGTTACTTGAAAGGAGCACCAGGACGCGGTATTGTGTATGCGAATCACGGACACACTCATATTGGGTGTTTCTCAAATGCAAATTGGGCAGGTTCCAAAGTAGATAGAAGATTCACTTTAGGTTATTGTATTTTTGTTGGAGGGAATCTGGTCTCATGGAAGAGTAAAAAGCAAACCATTGTGTCACGATCTAGTGCAGAGTCGAAATATCGAGTTATGGCACAGTCTGTGTGTGAGATAATGTGGATATATTAATTATTGACTGAAGTAGGACTTAAAACTTCAGTACCTGCAAAATTATGGTGTGATAACCAAGCTGCTCTTCATATTGCAACTAATCCTGTGTTTCATGAACGAACGAAGCACATTGAAATTGATTGTCATTTTGTTTGTGAGAAAATTCAACAAGGCTTGATTTCTACAGGATATATGAAGACTGGAGAACAACTAGGGGACATTTTTACAAAAGCTTTAAATGGGGTTCGGGTTGACTATTTTTATAATAAGCTGGGCATGATTAACATTTATGCTCCAGCTTGAGGGGGAGTGTTATAGTGTGAATATTAGTTGTGTAATAGTGTGCATATTAGCTGTTAATTAGTTGACAATTAGGATTAATTGGTTGATTTAGTTTCCTAAAATAACTTCTACTTCTCTAGTTGTGTATAAATAGATGTTATATTTTCAATGCAATAAACAATTTTCTTCATATATCATTACACTATTTAAATGGATTGTTTTAAGCAGTTTTTGCATCATAAGATTGGAAATTTTTGTTGTTCTTTCTGTTCCTAAAGGTTATATTTTTTTGGACCCTGTGTTTTGTCCAATTACTTATTTGGACCTTGTGTTTTGACAAATGACTTTTTGGACCTGTGTTTTGTAAAAGGTTTCAAATATAATTCTAAATCGATTTTGATCAAAGTTTTCTTAACTAAAATTACAAAAAATTCACCAAACTAACAATTCAAAACAAAAACAAAATCATTGATATTAAGAGTCTATTTGAACCATTTTACAAAACATTGGGTCCAAAAAAGAATTTATCAAAATACAATGTTTAAACAGGTGATGGAACAAAATGAGTGGTCTAAAAATGTATAAACCTTACTTTTAATATTGTAAAATGATATATACTTGTGTATTCATCTTACAAAAGTCGGAAATGATCGTGCTGCTACACCATTTAGGGCACTTGGGTTGCAAAAAGACAATATTAATAGTTTAATATCCTGATAAATGTTATCATAAACCATCAAACCTACATATTAATATTCGTTTTACGAGAATTGGTAAAACCAAGAAAGTAATTACCATGTCAAACCTTATTATTCTTGCTACTGTCAAGTTTTTTTTGCCACTGATTCATTTATTTCCTGTTCTCCAGTTGAACCTTTGGGTGTCAAATTAAAATGAACCAGATGGCCATATATAAACTTATTTGATTGAACACTTTTGATGATGAAATTTTTTCAATGAACATGAACTGCATCTATTTTGCTACAAGTGAGAAGTCCCATACCAACCCTCATTGCTGAGTTCATTGAACTTCATTATCTTGAGCAAGTATAAGCTTATATAGTTACAATCCCACTTCTAACTTTGGTTGGCATTATGTATTTCAGTCAGTGTATGCACACAAAGTCGAAGTTCAAGACTACAAGCTTCTCTGCCTTGCAAGAGTGGAAGTAAGAGATCAAAAGTTCTCTCTTGTTGGAATTCTTGGCGGTTGGTGGTCTTTACCTAGTCCAAGTCAAGGAGCTTATTCTATACTTAGACTCATACAGAAACTAAAAGTACAACAGCTTGAACTAAGTGTTTAATGCTTAAATATGCACAATAAAAATGAACCAATTTTTTTTTATCCAGATTAGAAGTCAACATCCCATTTCAATGGCATTGCAAGAAAAAAAAAAGACACCATGCCCTTTTCATGTCTTCACTTGTTTATAGAAACAATTACTATACTAGTTTTTATTTCTATCAGAATACTGTTCGAACAGGTGATTGCATTCAAAGCAATGCTAAGGACAACTCTCATAGCGGACACATTTGACATCTGCCTATAGCAGTCGGCATTCATTAAACAAAATAATATTTCTTGTGCAGCCGGAGGAATGGACTTGTTAAAAAGCTTGGTTAGCCTTTGTAAAAGCGTTTAGGATTGGGGGCAGGGCTAGTATGGGACCTGCCTAAGCCTAGCTGTTTATGGTGAGACGACCTGCTTAGCTTAACCCTTCAGACAGGCCATGGCGTGGGCACTGCTAGCTACTGCGACAATCCTAACTATTCCTTCTACAGTTTAAGACCCTGTCTCTAATTTTTAGTAACTTTCAAAATTCAAATGAGAAAAAAAGAAATGATAGCGGGTGGACCAAATTGGACAACAATTACTACATGTAAAAAAAGATTTTAATACTTGAAAGAGTAATGATATGTGCACTAAAACATAACACCAATTGACATGTGATACTATTTTTTAAAATAGTGGTCCCGTCTGATATAGATTTGATTGGTTAAATGAAGTTGTTACGTCATTTGATGTATTGTTTTAGTACATAATTTTGGTGCACATATCATTCCTCTCTAGTTTGATAAAATTTTAAAAAAAATTAAAGATTACTTTTTGAAAAAGTTTTACAATAACACTGTTTGGTGAATAAACAAAAAAAAAAAACTTAATATATGAAGCTAAAGTTCGAATCTAAATTAGTAAAACTCAATTTCAGAATTAAGATAATAGATTATTCAAAAGGCTTATTGGTATGGCAGGTTTCTACACTTTATATATTTTGGCAAGATGGTCTTCAAACTTTTTTGTTGGCAAATTGGTCCCTAAAATTATATTCATGCACCAAAAGTTTAAGGACCGATTTGCAAAAAAAAATTTCGAGACCAATTGCCAAAACATATAATTAGGGATCCATTTTGGTAAAAATATTTTTGATTATAAACAAAATTACTTTAATTTATTTTACTATTTATAAAAGCAAAATATCATAGTAATTAAATAATAGGGTACTAAACATATATTTGTTCTTTATGATTTGATGTAACTTTCAAACTAATTCAACATGATATTATTCTGTAAATAAGATATTGTTTTATTCTAGAATTGATTCCATACTGGCTTATGATATGAAATTGGCATTCCTCAAATGCAAATCAAATCTAAAATCTTTTATAATGTTCATATCATAATAAAACTAATATATATATATATTACTGATGTGGTTTAGATTTAGGAATCCGAAATAAAGAGATTAAACTTATTTTAAATCGAATATAAATAAATATAAAAACAACCACAATTTACGCGGTTCAGTGGTTAAAATCCACATAGTCCACGAGTCACTATTATTGATATGTTTAGGAACTCTAGGCAAAATTGTCTATTTTTGCAAAGTATTTGGATACAGAATATCAGTGCCTTTTACTGTCCATTGCCCTTGTATTTATAGGGAATTATGATGGACAATATTGGGTAACCGTAATATAAATGGTAACGTACAATATTGGGTAACTTCCCAAGTTAATGGACATTTACATATCCTAACAAAGCCTATTGCCATTATACATCAATCAATAAATATATATAACAATTGTATGTATTTATTGTGCATAATGGGTATCTGAGTCTGTAGGGATTCTCCCATACGAGCTAGATGCCATTCTTGAGCTTGATATGACTAGAACATGATGGTTTGACTTAGATAATGTTCGGGCTTGATGCAGGTGATCTGAGTGCTGAGTACCTCGATCTCCGTCATTTGCATCTCTTACGATCTAGAAGATCCTATAATGTTCCGGACTTAGTGACGCAACCTCGAGCTATTAGGTCCAGAGTCAAGAAAACATCTCCAAAGTCTTGCCTCCTTTATTTATTGCGTGCCAGCTGTACCTCGAGCAAGAACGTTGATCTCGTGTTTTTAAGGTACAACATTTTCCCCCCAAGCTCCTGCTCGTGCATGATGTCACTTCTGACACGCACAGTAAGCGCTTTTCGGCTTCTGTCATGAGAAAATGTGCTCACCTAGTCACTCGAGTATAGGACACGTGTCTGCTTGCTATAGGTGCCTGTTCGGGTTTCGAGTACTGTGATAGTTGTCTCATCAACTTTTTATCGCCGTTTGGTTTATTTAATTCTGACCCTCATATCTCTTCTTGCTTTAACCGTGTGGCTTTGATTTGTCCCTAAAGTTTATGTATAAATAGAAGAGCAGAATTTGTGCCTAGCCACCTTTGCATTCGAAACTTTCCTTTTGTTTATCTTCTTCTCAAAACATTCAAACTATCTAAAATCCTTTGTTTCCCATAAATTCTCAGGTCCTCATGCTTGGATTTTTCAGGCATTTTTTGCTCTTTCTCCACTCGTCGATCAAGAAACCAATCTGTAAGTATGCTCACCTCTGATTTAAATTTCATTTCTTATTTTTCGACAAGTTTTATGAAATTTTCCAGTGCTTTTGCCTTACTTTTGTTATGTACGCGTTTATCGTAGGTTTTTTCTAGGCCAAAAACAATAGCACTAGAAAAGGATTAGAGATAATGCACATTTAAATGGGTTATTTTCTAGGCTTTCTGGGTTTAAAGGATGAATGTTTGAATTTCTGGGTTTGAAGATTCAAGGGTTTTAGGTTCAGTTTTGGGTAGCTTAAAGGTTACGGTATTGGAGCAGTTTTGTAATAAACCGCATTTTGAAATCACTGCGTCTGACACACGAATCCCAAAATTTTAGCACCTACCCCATATTCGGGCGCGTGAGTTAGAGACGTGCCTGGGACCACGCGCTGGGGTATTAATCATACTCTTGACTCATAGATACCTTAGGTCGAGTAATAAAGCCTTAGTATTTTAGGTCGGCATTTCTTCCAATATTAGAGATGTTATATTCCTAGGTCGCCTCTAATGGGTCATTTTGTAATCAGACGAACTAAAATATTGTCATGGTTCCTCCAAAGAAAAAGACTGTGACAAGCTCCTCTTCTTAAGGTAAGGAGAAATAGGTTGCCCCCGAGACACACATTCCCCACTTTGGCCCAGTGGTGGAGAAAGAGGTCGAGGTAGGACCTGATAGTTTCTTTAAGCCAAGAGGATCGAGTCTCAAAAAACGACTAAAGAAAAAGTCAACAAGATAATGATGAGTCATGGATAGAGACGAGTCCTGCATTTTGTTGGGGTTTTATGCCCTAATTAAAACTCAAATTCTTTGTAATCTCATTTTATTATCAATAAAAGAATAGAAATCATTTTTTGACTTGGTCAATCACTTTGCTCACAAGTTTTATTTTCATGATTATTTGTTTAATATAAAATTCTATTAAATCTCGAGTGTAACGCCCTGCTAATTAGGGTCCATTACAAGGTGTGTTTTGAAACCAGTGCTGGACTTGCTAGCAAGTCATTTGGACTAAACATGTGATTAAGCCACTAAGGTTTGGGTATTAAAACTTTTGATCATCTCATAAACATTTCCATCAAGTTAAAAACAAGTTCTTTACATGGGATCCCAAAAACATCAGTTTAAAAACTAATTACAATACTCAGATTACACAATAAGCCGACCTAGGCGGCAAAAGCTGGGTTTAACCCTAGTTCCTCTGAGCATCTCGGTCGTGGTGGTCGAGCGGACTGCATATGTACATACCACTGCTAATGCCCTCCGACTCATGGCTGGTTGAGCTTCTCCTTACCTTTACCTGCACCACAAAACACCTGTGAGCCAGAAGACTCAGCAAGAAAACATAATCAACAGCTCACTGAATAAAACAACCATCAAACAGTAATAACTGAAACCAGTACATTCATCAAACCCAATTGGAGACCATAGAGTCACACAAGTGCATGTTGCACTTTCTTTCAAGTTGTTGGCATCCGAGCCAGTCAAGTGCATGTCACACTCCCAGGGTGGCCCAGCCATGGTGGCCTGCACTCCACGTGCATTATGCCAATCTTAGCTTATAAACTAAGTTCCTTAAGCCCTTGACTTGTAAGTCAAGCCACCACGTGCCTCCAACTTATAAGCTGAAGCCTTGGGATTCTCAACTAATAAGGCAAGTCTCCTAGAGCCCATCATATTCTCAACTAATAAGTTGATCCCCACTTAACACCCTAATAATACCCTAGTTTATAAACTAAGCTTCACAGTCATAACAGACAGTCACATGTTTCATATAGCATACTTATCAACAATCACAATGCATTATAATACATTCACATAGCAGTCATAAGCATAATCATAATTATGCACGTTACAATGTACCTAATCTGATATTCACAAGCATAATTATAATCATGTTCATCACCTTGACTAAGCTTTAATCACGCATTCACATAACAGGTGCAGTTTTCTTACCTTTGGTCTGTATTCGAGTTACTAACGATGACCCTTTGAGTACGATCCCCGATTCAAGCCTTTAGTGAAAACCTAGTCACAACCGTAATAAGGAAGTTCCATCAACAACAGGTAGATAAAAGCTTCCAGACCAAATCTTAGCCTCCGGGACATCGAATTCCAATTAGCAAGGAAGTAGAATCGATCCCGAGCCCAAATGGTTAGGTTCCAATCTAAAAATCCCATTTAAGCCAAAATTCCCCTTAAGGGTCGCAGCCCCTCACACCCGAGCTGCGGCCCGCCTCTAAATCCAGAGGCTCGGCCTCCTTGGAATCCAACGCGCGCCGCAGCCCGCCCCTGCCTCCGAGCCCTGCTGGCTCGAAATTCCCTTCGCAGGCCGCGGCTCACCATAAAAGAGCCGCGACGCACCCCCACGAACCCAGAAATTTATGGGTTTTTCTTCAACCGAACCCAGCCAAAACTTAACCAAATCCGTCCCACACCTCCAATTCAATTCCCACAACATATATACTCATTTTCACAAATAAAACTCAACTAATTATCACAGTAAAGCTCATCAAACTTACCAAACCCAACCTCTCAATTATCAAGCATGCATAGACATCCTTACTCTAAATATTCAGCAAAACTAACCATACAATTTCAATTCAGAATTCTTACCTCAGTTGTGATAAAACACTTGAGCCTAGCCTCTGTTTTTCCCCAAGCCTAACACCTTGATTTCCCAAGCTTTCCTCCTCAATTTTCCAAAAACTACTCAGACACCCATGGAGCATAAAGAGAACGTGAGAGAGAAAGAGAGGGTTGCTGAATTCTTTTCTTTTTAATTCCCTGTAATTTCTCAAACCTTCTCAACATAATTCAGCCAGCCAAGTCCTAAAGCCCAAGTGGAATTGACTAATTTGCCCCTTGCCCTTAGCCTATTCAACAAGTGCTCACAAGGGCAATTTTGTCCTTTGCCTTAAATCCCGCTATCCACAATTTGCATCCTATAATTCCCGCCACTTCTAATATTCTCACACGGTTACCAATAAATTCCTATTACCTACTAACTCCCGGTGATGTACTAAATTACTAGAATACCCCTAAGCTCACCCCGAACCGGGTATTAAGACCCCGTTGTGACTTTCCCACTAACTTGCTCATCGGGATCGCCTTTCGCCGAGTAACCCAAATATATACACATAATAATGTGGTCTCAATCACACAAACACATATTTAATATCTCTAACATACAAGCATGATTATATTATAATATAACTCAATTATTGGCTCCCGGCCCCCTAATCCAGGCACTAAGCCCTATTAGGAAATTTGGGATGTTACATCGAGCATATAGCTAATCTTATTTATAGTGACGTAATCACAGTGGAATATAAATATGGTTCAAAATAAGTTAGTCATAAGATTAGTCAGTGCACAGGATTTACATTGACTTGCTAATCTACGATATAATCTACTTACCATCACAGTGTTATGTTCTTTCCAGAACATTAGCAAAGTAGATAAGATCATATGTATTTGTTACATCGGACAGGACCGATATTGACAGTTGATAAGATAATTAAACATACCGTCATTATCTATTCTATTCATATCATATAGTTGACCATAGGTCAATTCATCTCAATTATGAGTGGTTAGTATTCTAACTGATTGTATTATTTGAGTTCTTTGACTTGTTCGTTACCAGCTTACCCTACGGACTAGCCCATACTTACATCTTGGGAACTCGGTAGTATAATTGAGTGGGAGTGTTAATCATAGATATGAACATCTATGGCTTCTGATGAAGAAGTGAAACGATGGTTTCCTTTTAGTTTGGTTCAAGGTGTTAAATGATAGAGATCTCATTTCAGTAATTAAATTAGTTTACTGAAATATCATTTACAAGGAACTAAGTCTTTTAAGGATAAAATACAATGAGGGGTAAAACGGTATCTTAGTCCTATCTCATTGTAGACCATCTATAGAGGATTGAGTGACAATTGTGGTTGTAACAATGGATAATTAATAGCGTATCTATATTGTTATAGAGCGTTCTATGAATTCAAGAGTGCAATTCCAAATCTATAGTGGAGTCACGAGGAATTAATAAGTTAGTAAATTTATTTGTTAGATTTATAATAACTTATTGGAGCTTGATTTCATAGGCCCATGGTCCCTATTGTACCTTGGATAAAATCATCTAGATAGTCTCAATTAATTGATTTAATTATCAATTAGAATTATCAAAGTTGATCAGGTCAATTTTGGATAGTTTCACAAAGTTGTTTAATTTTGAGAAGAAAAGAGAAATCATGGCAGACTTATCAATTAAGATAAATTGGTATCTAAATTAATAAATAAGTTTAAATCAAGGTTCAAATTATAAATAATTAATTTGATGAAGGATTTAAATAATTATTTAATTAATTAAATCAATAGAAAATAATACATGCCTTGATTTTAAGTCCAATGGGCTTATAATCAAATGAGAAATTTCACGGGCCTAAAGCCCATGATAATTTCGACCTAGGGCTTTAAAATGGCTATTATTTTATTGATTTTTTAATTAAATTAAATGGTCTAATTGAGTCTATAAAATGAGTGCTTAGAGAGAAGTCAAAATAGAAGTTTGATAAGTCACAAGTCAAATTTTCTGATAGTTTTAGATTCTCTCTAAACACAAGTCCTTTTCTAAGCCTCTTTGTTATTTTCTCTTATTCTCTCTATATCTATCTCATGTGTTGAGAAATGCCCACACCAGTCTTGGTGATTCTAATGATACATTGGAAGACTGTGAAGAAAATAGAAGATCGGTTCAGTTTCTTAATAATACTCTGCGACAAAGAGGATACAAGAGTTAGAGAAGCTGAAGGAAGGACTCTTAAATTCCGCTGCGTATATTGTAAGTATTCTTGTCTTTGTTTCTCTTTGAATTCAATTTTAGAAACATGTTTTAGGCTATCTCGTATTAATTTGTTTAATATTAGATATAGATGAAAATTAATAAAGATCATGTATAAGTTTTCCTAACAACTGACCTCAGAGCTTTTGGTAATCTTTATTTTCATGTATGAACATGTTTAAAATTGGATTATTTGATATGTTTGAATAATTGGATGGTTTTCATGTTTTTATGAAGCATATTGATTTTATGTGATTTTTAGGTTATTTTGTTGTGTTTTCTATGCTATTAATTTTTATATATGCTTTATTTTGCGTAAAATATGTTAAAAATTAATTAGAAAATGGTTTTGGTTTGAAAAATTGCTCAAAAAAAATTTTGAATTTTTTTTGCAGTGGCTGCCATGCGCGTGCACACACGCACGCACCTCGCACACGACCACGATGAACAATACCCACGAGTACTATTCATCCAATTTTTTTTTTAAATTTTTGTGGAAATAAATTATTTATAATTAAAGTAAAAAATATCATATTTTTTTGTATTTAAAATTGTTTTTTAAAAATAAGATATTTTTGTTAGTTGAGATATAAATAATTAGATATTTTCTACAAAGATTCAAATTCGAATTTAAAAATAGACTAACAACTTAATTTTAAATATTTTAATATATTAAAATATTAGAATTATGATATCAGATATTTAAGATATTTTCATTTAATTTTTTTATTTTTTTATTAAATCTTTATTTGAAAATATAAACATATTTTTATTCTATAGTTTTTAATATTTAAATTATTTGAAATTTGAATATTGTTAGTTAGATATTTTTATGGATATTTGAATTTGTTTAACTATTTTGAGATATTTTAGGATTGTTATAACTATTAATATTTTATTTTTTTTAATGGTTAAAGTATTAGATAATAGTTGTAACAACACAAGATATTTTGGAAAATAGTTAAGATATTGATTTTATAATTTAAATTTTGTTAAATTTTGAAAAATATCATTTTTTTCAACCAATTAATAAAATATTTTTTAATAAATGGGATTTAAATTAACTTTGGTTAATTGTTGATAAAACCTATTTAAATTAAATTAATATTTTTTGTTTCAAATTAACCTAAAACCAAGTTGATTGTTGATAAATGAAATTTAAATTAACTATTGTTAATTTTTGATAAATTTCATTTAAATTGACTTATTTTTGTAAAAAAATTTAATTAATTTGAATTTTTTTTGATAAATTCTAGATAATTAATTGTGGTATTTTTGCAAATGAAATAAATTGTGGTATTTTTGCATAAACTCATAAAATTGCTCATATAGTAACATGATTAGACCCATCCAATTATAACATATCTGTTTGCACTATATGTGGTATTTTTGCAATTGGGCTTAGATGCATATAGTGGCTCATATGTTTGTTAGATATATGGTTTTTGCCAAATAAAATATTCATAAAATGATAGGTTTTATTTGGGCCCATTAGAAAATGTAAAGTTTAAATTCCTCTCTTGTGGGTAATTCCACTTGCGAATGCCTATTTACTTTGCATGACTATAGTGGGCCTAATCAATTAATAAAACAAATGTTTAAATTCCTGTCTTTTGGACCTTGTATGGAAGATAGGGGTCCTTTGTAGTGGGAACGACATCATACTGGACCCAGCCCTCCTTCATACAAGCCCAATTGTTAAGGTCCATTTACCCGAGTTGGACTTAATTGTATATGTTCATTATATTAGTTAAACCTAAATATTGATTAGCAACAAATTAATTCTAAATTAATTGAATTTGTTTCAATGTGATACTTTAAAATTAATAAGAAATTATAGGACTTTGGTTTTAAAAAAAATTAATCTGTTTAATTTTTTTGGGAAAACCATAGTCATTAATTTTCTAAAAATAAATAATAAAAAATATTATTTTTAATTTAATAATGAGCTTATTTTAAGAATTTTATTCGATCTCCACCGTTGGTTTAACATAGTCAATAGCTTAATGAGGCCTCGAGGCACTTTGATTTGTCCCCCTACGGAAGGTGTTCATTAGTTATTTTGACAAGGTTAGATCTCATCCTAAAAGAGACCCTTGCAAAAATAGTACTATGAATAATGATGAGAATGACGCTTCTCGCAAGAAATAATAAGCGCGTGCAAAAATATATAAAATGATAACTAGAACCCAAGGGGTCAATATATCCTTATAGGAACAATCAAGAGGCACCAAAGAGGGACCTATTGAACCCCCTCGCATGGGCTCCAAAGGACCTCAAACCTGATAAATAAAAAAGAGAACCTATCGAATCCCATTGTGCAGGCTCAAAAGGACCTCGAACACAGAGGAATAAAGATGAATGATCACATATGTATAGAAAAAAAAAAAAAAGAGTTTTGATAACATAACAGGACTCAGAGAAATTATAAGCAAAATAGGGCTCAAATGAGCATACATCCACATTGGACTAACTGGCAAAAATTGCAGAATGATAATCTCAAGACCTCCTACCATGGGCGTTCCACTCAGCCGCTCGGGCAACGGCGTGCTCACCAAAGGAGGAGAAATTGAAGTTAGTATTCTGCCTCCATACTCCGTAGAGGGCATGCTCTATGGATCTATACTCAATATTCGCCTTGTTCGCCTCTAAGGAACCGACCCTCCCCTGCAACGCTGCGATGGTAGCCTTTGCACCCTCAAGTTCGGTATCTAAGCAAGTGACCTTTTCCTGCAGCATCGTGGCCTTGGCAATCGCCCTCTTCTTCTTTTTCGATGAGGAAGAGGCCTTCACGAGGGCCTTCTCTATCTTAAGCTTGGTTTCAGAAAGTACCCTCTCGAGCCCCTGGACTTGGATCGTAAGACAATCCCTCTCAGCATTCGACGCAGAGAGGTCTTGAGCCGAGTCGGAAAATCGCTGAGCCACTATATAGCTCTTCACAAGAAAAATAACAGTAACAATGATTAGCAACAAAAAAAAAAGAGAAAAGGGATAAGGCCGACGTAAGATGCATAAACTCACCCAAGCGGCGGAACGCACAAGAGTCTCCCCAAGCTCCGACATGGCAAAATTCCCAAGACGACTCCCTACCGTCTATTTCTACTAGCAATGCTCTAATCCATCTCCTAGAGACTACAGTTCCCCAGTTGGCAACAAAGTCTGAAAACCCCTAGCATACAAATCACTAGGTCTACACATCTGATCTATCACTCTAGCAAACACAAATGAATGGGTAGCTCCCAAATCAATCAATGCAGAATAAGAAGAACCAGCACTAGAAATCTGACCTGTCACGATCGAGGGCTAGCCTCCGCCTCAGTTTGAGTCAAAGTGAATACTCTGGCAGGAGCGAGGCTGTCGCCCTGCTTCGGCTCCTCTTTTCTAGCATGTGGGCAGTCCTTCTTCAGATGATTGATACTCCCACAATTAAAGCAGATCCGATCCTGCACTCTCCCTGATGTCGTCGTCTACATCGAGGACACACTGAAAAGCTTCTCCAATTGTCACTTCTGCCCTGACGGCCACTAAAAGCACCCCATGCTTTCCTATCCGAGCATGGAGGAACAAAAGAATATGGGGCCTTTCTCTTATGTTCAATGGGGCCACTACCCCGACTGGATCCAGTAAAAGGAGGCACCGTCCTCTTGGCGTCGCGCCTAACATCACTCTCTCTCCATATCTGATCCTCGGCCCCCTTAACCGTAAGGGCCTTGTCCACTACCTGGGCATATGTAGTAGTCTATAGATCCAAAGTAATCTTCACATCATGGGCGATCATAACATTCAACCCCCGTACAAACCTATCCCTTCTTGCCGCATCATTTGGCACCAAATCCGGCGCGAACTTTGCTAACTAGTCAAATCTCAAGGTGTACTCAGTAACTGTCAACCGGTTCTGAGTTAGGTTGATAAACTCGTTAACCTTCGCAGCTCGAATTGCAACACTGTAATATTTCTCATTAAAGATGTTTATGAACTCTTCCCAAGTCATAATCACAACATTTCTTCTCTAAGTCACTACATCCCACCCGATGTAGCTGGCACAAGCTACCCTTTAGTTCCCTACCACCCTCATAAAATCTAAGATGGAGGAAATCATATTCATCCACTGCTCTGCCCGCAGTGGGTCTGGTCTGTAATGACCCAACTACTCTAGACTTTGGACCGTTAATGACTACTATACATGGACACTAATTTTTTAATAAAACTTACAAATGAAATAATCATAACTTCATTAAAAACTTGTAAAACAAATGTTAAACTACATAAAATTTAAAGTAGGATATGAGATCCCATTGTTTTTTTAAAAAAAAACATAACATAATTGTAAATAAAATGGATTACATAATAAAGTGCGGAAAATACATATAAAACCATAATTAAAGAGACTTCATCCTTGAATCGAACGCTCGGTCCATCGATTCCATCCCGCCTCAATACACATCCCCAAGCTACCAAGAACCTTTCCTGCCCTGCACATATAAACATAAAGGAGTGAGCCTAATGCCCAGCAAGGAAAATCTAACACATAATTCATATACATAAAATTCATAACGTAGCATATAATAAAACATATCATAAACATATGTCACACATACTATAATGGCCATTATTACTTGGGGTCCCATAACCAAACAAGTCATATGCCCATTAGATTTGTGAGGCTTGCTAGCTAAGCAAGTCATATGCCCATAAATTTATTGGGGGTTGTTAGTGTACAGGTCATATGCCCAAGTCTACAAACATACATAACACACAAATCATAAGTTAACATAACACATAAATCATAAGATAACATATGGCATAACACATAATATCCTATCCTATTTTCCTTACCAATATACCAGGATGATGAGAACAAAGTCTGGATTTCGGAACACTCCTAAAAACCATAATATAGAGGTGAGTATTCTAAAAGAAATCGATGAATGAACTAAAAACCACCGAGAATATTCTTACCGACAAGAAACCTCAAGTTCGAAGAACTTAGATGCCTAACCAAGAATAGAGAAGACAGAGTTAGGACTATAAAACTAATGAAACAATACTGAAAAGAACTAAGAATAGGAGTACCTTTGAAATTGCTATGATCGAACTACACCTCGAAACCGAAATACACACTATGAACCTTATTTCCCAAGTGTTTATTAAGCTTATAACCCCAACCCAAGTGTTTATCACTCTATAGTCTCACTAGCACTTGGAAGACTCTGATCAATGCTTGAAGAATGAATGAAAAGGCTTGGTGCTAGGTCCTATTTATAGAGTTCTAGGAATAAAAATCTTCATTTTGGCTTTGAATAAAAATAATAAATTTAATTGAAAATATTTGAATATCCTTCAGCCAAAGGCTTAGGAATTGGTCAAATTGTTCAGAGAGATTTAAGGATTCAAAACTTGATTTTTAAAACAAAAATAATAAAAACAAATAGAATCCTAACTTCTAACTCCCAAAATCTCGTAACTCTAAACTCCCCTGCAGTAAAATCAACATATCTGGAGCTGTAGGACTCCGATTTAGACTCTCTTTATACCGTTGGAAAGATAATTAAATTATATACAACTTTCTAGAAATAATATTTTTCAAAATTCATAACATAACTGGGTCAAAAATAGGTCGGAAGTTACAGTATTCTAAAGTTACGAAAAATCTATTTAATTATCTAAATAACAACTTAATCCACAAATAAATAAAATTGTGATAAATGTCATGCTCCTAACAGATTATGGTGAAGAATAAGTCTTATATT
This sequence comes from Humulus lupulus, assembly GCF_963169125.1. NCBI lineage: Eukaryota > Viridiplantae > Streptophyta > Magnoliopsida > Rosales > Cannabaceae > Humulus > Humulus lupulus. The sequence continues at coordinate 89,349,656 of NC_084794.1, read as the reverse complement.
TCTCTTATTTTATTATTAAAATAATAATTTCTTAATAATCATGCATATGACAAATGACATAATCCTATTGGCTCTATCTAAACCTTAGGAATAACCATGTTCATGACAAATGTCATATTCTTATTAGCTCTATCTAAACCTTAGGTTATAATAATTATCATATTAATAACCATCAATATTAATCAAACCTTATGTTATAATTAATATTCTTAAACTATAGGTTAAACTTATAAAATCCATAACTATTGCTAGGAGTTTCCAACTAAGTCCCGGCTTGAACCAAAATCCACAGTCATAAACATACAACAACTACTACTAGCTATTACTATTACTACTACTATCTAACTAGCTAAGTAAAGTTCTTGGACTCTACATGGTCCACCCTTGAAGGTGGGAGGATGTTGCTTCCTGAACCTCTCATACAAAGGTTCCCACCTATTCTCCATAACTGGCTGAATTGGCACTGGCGCCATAGCCTGCTGAACTTGCAACCCAGTGCCCTGAGGAGGGGCTTGTTGCCTCAGTTGTTGTAGTTCTTCCTTTATTCGATGTAGTCTAGCTTCCATTTCGGCAAACATATATTGCCAATTCTGCGGGGCAGGTGGGCGGTCCTTATCCTGGTTGTCATCCTTAACCCTACTGTCGCGGAGTCTAGATGATTGTCAAGGCATCTCAACAATATGCATGCAATCAATGACACCGCTCATCAGGCATGATAACAACATCCAAAACCACCTCCCAATTCACACCAACCAACCACAAACAACAATCCACATAACACAAATATCATACAACACTCAAGGGGCCATGCCCTAGCATCATGCATATGTTAACTCATTCATCATGCTCTATATAAAATAATCAGGCAAAAAAGGCATCTAAACACATAGTCAAAGATATAATTCAGTCTTTACCAACCAACCCTGAGTCGAGCTTGTCACTGACAGCGAGCGTACATGTTCGGTCAATCTCTAGGAACCATAAACCTTGGCTCGCTCTGATACCAAGTTGTAACGCCCTACTTCCTTAGAGTCGTTACTAAGTGAGTTTAAATCGTGCAATTAACTCGCTAATCGGGGTTTTAGGTTAAAAGTGTAGCTAAACTGTAATAAAAGTCATATGAGTTGAAAACGTAATCATTCACTAAAAATTATAACGTGTTAAACATTTGGGATCCCAAAATACTATTTGGAAATACTTACAACTCAAAAATATGATTAAAGTCGACTAAACGACAACTGTTGATTTGATTGAGCTAGTGATGGGTGACTTCGATATGATCCTAGGGATGGATTGGTTATCGAAGTACGGGGCGACGATTGACTGCAAGCGCAAGATGGTGACTTTTGAACCAGAAGGGGAGGTACCCTTTGTATTTGTGGGGATAGTTAGTGGACCGCAGGTACCTATGATTTCAACATTGAAGGCTAAAGGCCTAATGCAAGAAGGTTGCATAGGATTCCTAGCGAATGTTGTGGATACCTCTAGGGTTGTGTCGGTTGGGCCGGGTGAGACCAGATTGATATGTGAGTTTCCAGATTTATTTCCAACAGATTTTTCGATGTTGCCGCCACAGCGGGAGATCGAGTTTGTCATAGAATTAGCGCCAGGGGTGGAGCCAGTATCTAGGACACCTTATAGAATGGCTTCGACAGAGTTAAAGGAATTAAAGATTCAGTTGCAGGAGTTACTGGATTTAGGGTTCATCAGACCGAGTTTCTCACCATGGGGTGCTCCAGTGTTGTTCGTTAAGAAGAAGGATGGATCTCTTAGGATGTGTATTGATTACCGAGAGCTGAACAAGTTGACCATCAAGAACAAGTACCCATTGCCTAGGATTGATGACTTATTTGACCAGCTACAGGGAAAGACAGTGTTTTCTAAGATTGATTTCCGGTTAGGCTACCATCAGCTAAGGATTGAAGAGGAGGAGATACCAAAGACCACTTTCCACACAAGATATGGACACTATGAATTCCTAGTTATGTCCTTTGGATTAACCACACCCAGCAGCTTTTATGGACATGATGAATAGGGTTTTCAAGGACTATTTGGACAAGTTTGTGATTATGTTTATTGATGACATACTGGTGTGCTCTCAGTCAGAGACAAAGCATGAGCAGCATCTATGTTTGGTATTGCAACGGTTGAGATAGCATAGGTTATATGCTAAGTTCAGCAAGTGCGAGTTTTGGCTACCGCAAGTCATGTTTCTGGGCCATATTGTCAGTAAGGAGGGGATTCTGGTTGACCCAAGTAAAATTGAGGCAGTGAGAGATTGTCTTAGACCGAGCAGTGTTCCAGAAGTTAGGAGTTTTCTAGGATTGGTAGGGTATTATCGACGGTTCGTTGAGGGGTTTTCCAGGATAGCCACATCGTTGACTGAATTGACGAGGAAGAAGATTAAGTATGTGTGGACAGACAGGTGTGAGAACAGTTTCAAGGAATTGAAGCGGCGACTGATCACCGCTCCAGTATTGAGTCTGCTGACAGACAATGAGAAGTTTGTGGTTTATTGTGACACTTCCAGACAGGGTTTAGGGTGTGTACTGATGCAAGTCGAAAAAGTGATAGCCTACGCATCAAGACAGTTAAAGGAGTATGAGCAGAGATATCCCACGCATGATCTGGAGTTGGCAGCGGTGGTATTTGCACTTAAGGTTTGGAGACATTATCTATATGGTGAGAAGTGCGAGATATACACCGACCATAAGAGTTTGAAGTACTTCTTTACCCAGAAGGATCTGAATATGCGCCAAAGATGGTGGCTAAAATTGGTAAAGGATTATGATTGTGATATCCTATACCATCCTGGGAAGGCTAATGTAGTAGCTGATGCATTGAGTCGGAAGGGCCCAAGAAAATTGTTCAGTTCGAGGCAGATATCTGATAAGTTAATTGAGGAGATGAATAGAGCAGGTATAGAGTTGTTGGTTGGTCAGTTAGCCAACATCACTCTTCAGTCTACACTCCTTGAGAGGATCAAGGAAGTGCAGGGGAAGGATCCCCAGTTGAGAGGGTACAAAGAGAGTGTCTTAGTCGGGGCGGCTAAGGACTTCTCTATCTCGGAAATGGGATTACTGAAATACAAGGATCGGATCTGTGTTTTGATGGATTCTGATATCCGGTGAGAGATCTTGGATGAATTGCATACCACTCCCTAATCTTTACACCCAAGTACGACAAAGATGTACCATGATTTGAGAGCCTTGTATTAGTGGTCAGGAATAAAGAGGGACGTGGTGGATTATGTGGCCAAGTGCTTAACTTGTCAGCAGGTAAAGGCTAAACATCAAAGACCAGCAGGGTTATTGCAGCCTCTAGGGATTCCAGAGTGGAAGTGAGAGGATATCACTACGGACTTCGTGGTTGGTTTGCCGAAGATTGTGGGACAGCATGATTCGTTATGGGTGATTATGGATAGGTATACCAAGTCCACCCACTTTTTACCTGCCAGGATGAATTATACTGTGGAGCAGTATGTCGAGTTGTATGGGAAGGAAATTCTTCGACTTCATGGGGCTCCGAGGTCGATAGTATCCGACATGGACCCCACCTTCACCTCCAAGTTTTGGGAGAGTCTGCAGAAGGCTATGGGCACGTAGTTGCGGTTTAGTACCGCCTATCATCCTCAGACAGATGGACAGTCTGAAAGGACGATCCAGATACTGGAAGATATGCTACGAGCCTGTGTGTTGTATTTTGGGGGATCTTGGAGTAGGTATCTCCCTTTGATTGAATTTTCATACAATAACAATTGTCAGGCGACTATCGGGATGAGATGGGTGAGAGGAGATACTTGGGTCTCGAGATGGTTCAGAGGACCAATGAGGCGATTGAAAATATTAGAGCTCGAATGCTCGCCTCCCAAAGGTGTCAGAAGAGTTACTCGGACTTGAAACGCAGGAGCGTAGAGTTTCAAGTCGGTGACCATGTGTTCCTTAGGGTTTCACCTTTGAGAGGAGTGAAACGGTTTGGTGTTCGGGGCAAGCTGAGCCCTAGGTTTGTTGGCTCCTTTGAGATTCTGGAACGGGTTGGAGAGGTAGCTTACAAGTTGGCGATGCCTCCAGCTCTATCAGGGGTTCATGATGTTTTTCACGTGTCCATGCTCCAGAAGTATGTATTAGATTCGACACATGTATTAAGTTATGAGAACTTGGAGCTGGACCAGGATTTATCATATGAGGAAAAGTCAGTTCAGATTCTCGACCGGAAGGATAAAGTCTTGCGGAGCAAGACCATCGCCTTGGGGAAAGTGTTGTGGAGGAACAACAAGGTTGAGGAGGTGACGTGGGAACTTGAATCTGATATGCGGGAGCGATATCCCGAGTTGTTCAGGTAATTTTGAGGACGAAATTTCTGTAAGGAAGGGATAGTTGTAGTGTCCCAAATTTGCTAATAAGGCTTAGGACCTTGATTAGTGTGCCTGGAGGGAAATAAGTGGACTATTATATATGTGAATTTGGTGAGTATGTGATTAGAAATGCATGTTTAGGTGAATTAAGTATGCATGTGGGCCCCATTTGGTTGTTAGGGGCATGTTTGTAATTTTAGCCCGTTGAGGGCATAAATGTAATATTTGTGAATATTGTGATATTTACCACGTGAGGGTGGTGATATATTTGAGATGCACAATCCGAGACAGTCTAGGGAGCGGTTTAGCTAGAAAGTCACAACGGGGTCAAATACCTGGATCGGGAGGAGCTTAGGGGTATTTTTGGAATATTATATGTGTTCTGGAATTATTGAGTAACGGGTAATCATTTAGTAATGTTTGAGACATGTTGGGATTAAACAGGGATTTATAGGAATACTCGGGGACTTGACGGGATTCGGTAAATGACTAAATTGCCCTTAGGATTACTTAAGGGTTAAGGATAGGTTTAAGGTGAAAAAGGGTAATTTGGCCTTAAGGGTAGATAGACCTGGCTGAGGTAAAGTCCTTCACATTTTTCACTTAGGCATATATTGGAATTATCTTTTGAAAGCTCTAGAGGAAAGTAGAAGTTAAGAAAAGAAGGAGAAGAAAAGCTAATCTTCTTTGGGGTCAAGGAAATAACTCTAGGCTTGAGCTTGGGGGGCTTGTGGCTTGGAACTCAAGGGAGCAATTAAGAGATTTAACTAGGTTCAAAGGTAAGTTGTAAAACTTGATGATCAACTGAATTCTGCTTAGTTTTGGTTAGGAATACAAGTTTATGCATGTGAGCTAAGTGGTGAATCACTCTTGATTGTTTAGATGAGTTTTGGGATTAGTTCTTGGTTAGGTTTTGCTGCTATAATCATTTTAGAACTGCTTTGGTGATTGAATTGAATTGTTAGTTTGGTTTTGGGGTAAATTGGCTTGGATTTGGTTGTGAAAATGGGGGATTTTTTCTGGGTTCGAAGGGTCGGGCCACGGCATTGTTCTTGCTGAGTCGTGACCCTCTAGAATGGTTTGGAGGCCATGAAAAGGGGCGGGTCGCGGCGCCTTATAGGTTGGGCCACGACGCACATAGGCTGAAATTCAGGGATTGGGTTTTTGGTTGAGGCGGGCCATGACACAAGGCCTTGGGGCCGCGATGCTTAGTGGGTTTTTGGACCCCGAGAAGGTTTTAGGCTCGGGAATCCAAAAGTTAAGGCTTGGGATGGATTTTATCACCCGGATTGATAGAATTCAAGGTCTCGGAGACTAGAATTATAACCCAAAGTTATTTAATGGATTAGAACTTGATGGATGGATGTTATTGATACGTTGTGACTAGGTTGTCTGCGAGGCTCGGACTAGAGGACAGTGCTCGGGATATCGGTGCTCATAAAGCTCAGGACATAGGTAAGAAAACTGTTGTAACCATAGAGCAGGGCATGACCCTATAGTTTTTATTGCAGGGCACGACCCTATGTGATTATGATGCAGGGTGTAGCCCTATTGTGTATGCCTGTATTTTTCTAAGTGTTTATTAAGTTTATGCTATGTGTTGCATACTGTAAATGTACGGCGAGGGCCGGGAACGGCGAAGGCCGAGAACGGCCAGAGCCGGGAACGGCAAAGGCCGAGTACGACAAGGGGCCGGGAGCAGCATTAAGCACACAGAGTGCAAGTTGCCAGGGTGAGACCCCTATTGGATACCTGAGATATCCTCATGGTGTAGACTGCGAACCCAGGGCCTGGTAAAGCGCCTAGGACAGCATGGTCGTTATGTGTTTAGCCTGTTGGCAGTTTTATTATATGTTGATTGATAGATATGCATATGTTGATTGCTTGTGTGGTGTTTTCTTGCTGAGCTTCGGCTCATGGCTGCTCTATGATGCAGGTAAGGGCAAGGGGAAGGTCGACCAACCATGAGTACGGAGAGCATGAAGCGATGTGTACATGTTTGGCCTGCCTGGCTGCCACGGCCAGGGGTATTTTTGGGAGATATTTTGTATTAGTCCGAATTTTGTCGTTTAGTCGACTTTAATCATATTTTTGAGTTGTAAATATTTCCAAACAGTATTTTGGGATCCCGAATGTTTAACGCTTTATAATTTTTAGTGAATGATTACGTTTTCAACTCATATGACTTTTATTACAGTTTAGCTACACTTTTAACCTAAAACCTCGATTAGCGAGTTAATTGCACGATTTAAACTCACTTAGTAACGACTCTAAGGAAGTAGGGTGTTACACCTAGGGTTAGGGTCAGTGACACAAGGTCATGAGCCAAGGCTTGAGTGGCCTTGCATGTTGGCTAGCACAGGGATTCGGCACCAAGGGCGCAAGGGTACAAAGCACCAACGGCGTGAGGGTGCAGCATCAGCGGCAATGGAGGCAGGCCTGGGGCTGGTGCATGGAGTGGGTGGCATGCGCGCGGGAGCCTGGGGCGCGCTTGGATGATCCACACGGGAGCAATGGTTCACTTGGGCGATGCGCGCGGCTGGTTGGTGGCTCGCCTGGGCGATGTGCTTAGATGGCTGGGGAGGGCCTGAACCGCTAGTTTGGCTGGTGGCTCAGGTCCTCCTTCTCTTTGTGTGAATTTTTTTAAAATGACATATTTCAAAAATTAAATTTACAAAAAAATCACATTCCGTTTATGGCTTACACAAGATGTAGAAACTCAAATTCCTAACCCAACATATAATTAACGATCTATTATTCAACCATACATTCAAAAAATATATCCATCCATTCAATATACATATCAACATACATATAACAAATGCAAGAAACCCACACAACATTTAATATATATATATATATGTAGACTGCTCTGGTACCAATTGCTTATGTGAATTTTTTTTGAAGAAATCAATTGGATGTAAACTACTAAGTATTAAATTAGTTAAAACTTGGTAACTCACACCATAATAAAGGCAATACTTTTTTTTATAGGCCTTTAAGATAACCAACTTTATTTAAAAAGTATTTTAATAAAGTTAGATGAATATAATGGGTAATTATCTAGATCACATTAATTGTAGAAACAAGCTCTTTTATAATTAAATGTATTTTGTGTAACGCCCTACTTTCTCATAAAGTTAACGTTGGATCATAACATAAATATTGCTATTTTATTTAGGAAAAATTAGATTAAGCAAAGGGATCCCATGTCTTTCCAAAAATAAAATAGTAGTTTTTAACAAAATAAAATGAGCAACACTATAAATAAAAGAAAAAATTAAAAGGAATTGCTTTGTAAAATAACATCATAGGCACGTTGATCAATCCTCGGCTATATGGTCCCCACGAATACATCACTAAGCTCTTAGGTCCCACTCGCCACCGGCCTTTCTATCCTCATTTGTCTGTACAACAACATCATAAGGAGTGAGCTTCTAAGCCCAGTAAGGAAAATACAAACAAGCCAACATATAATCATAACAAACATATCATAATTTCATACAAGTGTTCCTAACAACGCTAATTTCCTAATCAAACAAGATCATAATATATCCTAGGTCATAACAGAGATCATAATCATAAGTCATAATCATATGTCATAATGGGTCATAATCATAGGTCATAATAACAAGACATGTATAAGAAAAAGATAAGTGCTTATACATGGGTGGCAATTAAGCCATGGACATAAGTCCGCCATACAATTTTGGCAACCGAGCCTACCAGACATCAACTTAGGCCTGTCATATATTTCTGAACACCTTAGGTACAACCACACTAATCTTCTTAATGTACCTGAAATGTTAGGGTCATACACATCACAAAATTAGGTCATAAGTAAACTACCTAATTTTCCTTACCTTGAGTGTGGAAATGAGAGGAAAAAGAGAGATTGCTTTGCTATAGAAAAATCGCCCAAAACCTTACATATAACATAAAATATATAAGATTAGAGACTTATAATAAAACTAAACTTCCAAAATCTCTAAACCTTTAAAAAGTCACACCTTTAACCTATAACCAAAAGATCGAAATCTCGAGCCTTCTATAAAGCCTATCTCCAACACAACACCAAGAGCTTCAATACTTGGACTTATTTCGGCTATAAAGTGGTTAACAAGGGTTTAGGGTTTCGACTATGTGATGTGTTTATGGAGAAAAAGTTGAGAGCTTTTGGGACTATAGATTTTCGAAAATGATGAGCACTTGAAAGCATTGATTGTGTGAAAAAGTGAATGGTGAAAGGCTCAAAAACCCAACCTCCATCCTTAAACCTCTCCACCACCATTCAACTTATATTTAAAATTCAAATCCTTTCCCCAATAGTAGGTTTCGACCAGCCCTTTATTTTACCTATTCAAAATGCTAAAATTTCTCCCTTGATGCCACACACACTCACTTGTAACCATAGTAGTCAAAGTCTCCACTATCTCCTCCAAAACTCATGCTTATGCCTACACCTAAGCCTTTTAATTTCAAAATAATTCAAATGATTTCAGTTATCATCAACTTATCTACTTGATTTCCTTTTTGCAAGCTTGAAGTGACACCTAGTTCCTTAAGTTAAAAAATGAGTCAAAACCTAGCCTAAAATTGTGCCACACGCCTATGACTAGTTATGGTCTTCAATTTGGCTTTTCAAAATAAATCTCATACTTAATAAATAAATTCACAAAAATTCCACCTAATAAATTATAGGGAATTTTGGCCACACCTAATATTTTTAAATAAATAGGACTTAATTTAATGTCACATGTAAAATCCTTAGATCACCAAAATAATGTGCATTAAAATTATATTCTAATTTAATTAAAAACTTAAGCTATACACTAATTTAAATCATATGCTAGAATCTAACTAAAATAATTATAACTATCCAAATTATAATTATTTTCTAAATCATAAAATCATATCCTTAAAATAAATATTTCAAATTTAAAGCAATCTTTTTAATTTCCACCACTCAACTAACTATAAACTATAATAACTAACATATAGTCATAATTAAGGAGAAAAATAATAACCCTGGATATTATATTTTGTAATTAATTACATTCGTAGGTTATTAATAAACTAGTAATTAATTTGGAATTAATTGATTAGTTTGGAATTAATTTGGAATTACATTCATAGGTTATTAATAAACTAGTAATCAATTTGGAATTAATTACATCGATTAGTTTAATAAAACACATTATTTCTTAAATAGTAAGTGGGAGAAGGTGACCATCTCAATGTGACATATGGTCTCCATTATTAGTACAACACCGTGAGATATGAATAGGGCCTCGAGGCGACTTTGTTTCCGTCCCCCTAAGGAAGGTTTCTAAACATATTAATACCAAGGTTGGCTTCTTACGAAGATAGTAAGGATTGATGTATTTTAGGCTTGACCGACCCTAATGCAATACTCTATAAGTTAAGTCATGAATTCTGAAATAATGGGTTACACTTACAAAGATGCAATTAAGCTTTTGCAGTGGATAATTGCATCTTGACCAAACTAGTGGTACTTTATTTTTAAAATAGAAAATAAAGAGTTATTTTGAGTTTTAAATTATAAAGATAAGATTGCTTTATAAGCTATCTGAATTTAACTTGACTGACCCCAAGGCGACACTTTATTTTTTGGGTAGTTTTATCGTGGAAAAGTAAATGCTTATTTATGTGTTTTAATTGTTGCATTCATGCATCATATTTACTTTCCGAATAATTGATATTTTTTCAAATAGTAATATTATTGCATTTTATTTCTTTCAGTAATGTCGAACATTAACAATCCTATAATTGCATTACTTTCACTTGAAAAACTTAATGGTGATAATTTTATAAGATGGAAATCAAACTTGAATCTTATGTTAATCTGTGAGAACCATAAATTTGTCATAACTGAGGAATGTCCTAAAGAGCGTCTGGATTCAATCCAACAACAAGGTAAAGTGTTACAGGCTTGTGAGCATGAATGATGTTCTAAGAACAAAGCATGAACCCATGGAAACTACGTTTGAGATAATGGATTCTCTGCAAGCCATGTTTGGACAATAATCTGATCAAAGTAGACATGAGACTACTAGAACCTACATGATTACTAAGATGAGGAAAGGGGTTTATGTACGTGAACATGTTTTAAACATGATTAACATGATGGATGAAGCAAAAATACATGGGCCCATCATTGATGAGCGTACACAAGTAAGCATCATACTTGAATTGCTCACTCCTGCCTTTTCAACGTTCACCACCAACTATATTGTGCATAAGTTGGAATTCAACATGACCCAGTTGTTGAATGAACTACAAGCATTTGAGTCTCTTAACAAATCCATTATAAAAGAGGCTGAGGCAAATGTTGTAGAGGAGAAACCTTCAAACTCTGAGGATAAATCCAAGAAGAGGAAGAAGAGAAATGATAAGGACAAAGGAAATGGCAAGAAGTCCAAGAAAAGCAAGAAGGCACCAAAAGCCAAGTAGAACAAGAATGAAATAACTCCAAGAAGAAAGAACCAAAAGGAAAAAGTTTCCGCTGTGGAGTTGAAGATCACTAGAAGAGAAATTGTAGTAGGTGTCTCTTAGAGCTGAAAAAGAAAGGTAAATCTGATTTACTTGTACTTGAAGCTTATGTAGTGGAAGACGATATGTCATCCTGGGTTTTAGATTCAGGAGCCACTAACCATGTTTGTTCTTCTATGAAGATACTTAAGTCATCAAGGGAGCTGGCTGATGGCGAGGTGACCATGTGAATTGGAAGTGGAGCGCTCATTTCAGCTAGAGCAAAAGGAACAATCTGTTTACATTTTGGGAATAATTATCTTGTTTTGAACAATGTTTATTTTATTTCTGGATTTTCTAGAAATTTGGTTTCTTTATCTATGTTGCATGAACAATCTTTTGATATTTCTTTTATTAATAATGGGTTTATTATTTCGAAGAATGGTTTCAAAATTTGTCAAGCAGAACATACAAATAGACTGTATATGCGCAAACCTAATGAACAAACGCTTAATAACTCAGAATTATTTAAAGTAGCAAAACTGCAAGGAAACAAAAGGCAAAAAGTTTCAAATGCGGATGACATATATCTTTGGCATCTTAGACTTGGTAATGTAGTTCTAGACAGTATAAACTGGTTAACAAAAGATGGACCTTTGAGAGAAGTAAGAGTTGGAACTCTTCCAGTTTATGAATCTTGTTTAGAAGGCAAAATGACCAAACGTTATTTCTCATCAAAAGGCAATATAGCTAAAGAAACTTTGGAGCTTGTATACAACGATGTTTATGGTCTGATCAATGTACAAGCAAGAGGTGGGTATGAATATTTCATCACTTTTATTAACGATTACTCAAGATATGGTCACACTTAGTGCATAAGAAATCTTAAACATTTGGTAAGTTTCAAGAATTCAAAGCTGAGTCTGAGAAGCAATTATGTAAGACTCTTAAAACACTTCGATCTGGTTAAGGTGGAGAATATTTGGATTTAGAATTCAAAGATTTCTTGCTGGAGCATGGTATTCTATCCCAACTCACAGCACCAGGAACGCCACAACAAAATGGTGTTTCTGAAAGAAGAAACAAGACCTTGTTAGACATGGTCAGGTCTATGTTAAGCTACTCTTCACTTCCTCTCTCACTCTGGGGATATGCATTTCAAACGACAACTTACATTTTGAATGTAGTCCCATCTAAGATCATAAGTAAAATGCCACTAAAACTGTGGAATAGAAACAAACCTAGTTTGTACCATTTCCGCATTTGGGGCTGTCGTGCTCATGTTCTTAGACCTAAATCAAGGAAACTTAATTCAAGGTCTAAAGTGTGCATTTTTGTGGGCTACGCTCCAGAAACAAGAGATAGTTACTTATATAGTCCCAAGGACCAAAAGGTATTTGTTTCAACAAATGTGACATTCCTTGAACACGAATATATGAATAACTATAAACCTCAGGGCAAAGTAGTTTTGGAGGAACTCACAGCTGATAAGATTCCATCACCTTCATCTTCATCATTAAATGATAAACAACAAACCGAGGAAACCACTATTCCTGGAAAGGAAACCCCAGCGCAATGTCGTAATGGGAGGATTGTGAGACAACCTGATCGCTATGAACATGAGGCACATGTCCTTGTTTCTGATACAGACAAGGATGATCCATTAACCTTTGAAGAGGAAATGGATGATCCTGAAAAGGAGAAATGGCAAGAAGCCATGAACCAAGAAATGGAATCTATGTACTCCAATTCTGGCTGGGAACTTGTAGATCCACTTGAAAATGTCATGCCTATTGGGTGCAAATGGATATACAAGAAGAAAAAAGGTGTAGAAGGAAAAGTGGAGACTTTCAAAGCAAGGCTACACTAAGAGAGAATGTGTTGATTATGAAGAAACATTTTCTCCTGTGGCCATGCTTGGCTATCTTGATGAAAGTATCTATATGGTACAATCAGAAGGGTTCATCAAGAATGAGGAAGATCAAAAGGTGTGTAAGTTGATGAACTCCATTTATGGATTAAAGCAAGCATCTAGATCTTGAAATATCACCTTTGATGAAATAATTAAAACATGTGGCTTCGAACAAAATGTTGACGAAGCATGTGTGTACAAATACATCAAAGGAAAAGAAGCGGTTTTCCTAGTTCTTAACGTGGATGACATTCTCTTCACTGGCAACAATGCAGAGAAATTGTCAAACATGAAGAAGTGGTTACCCAAAAAGTTCCAAATGAAAGATTTGGGTGAGGCGGGCTATGTTCTGGGAATCCAAATCCTAAGGGATAGGAAGAAAAATCTCTTGGCACTTTCTCAGGCTAATTATATCGATAAGGTGCTTGAAAGATTCTTTTTGGAGAATTCCAAGAAAGGTTAATTACCGACCAGACATGGGATTACTCTCTCCAAGGAACAGTGTCCTAGGACACCTCAGTAGGAAGATGATATGAGAAAGTATCTCTATTCTTTAGCAGTTGGGAGTCTGATGTATGCCATGTTGTGTACTAGACCCGACATATGCTATGTAGTAGGGATTGTGAGTCGTTATCAATCAAATCCTAGTTTGGAACACTGGATTGCAGTAAAGCACATTCTCAAGTATCTTAGGAGAACAAGAGATTATATGCTTGTATATTCAAGGGGTGAGTTGAACATTACTGGATACACTGATTCTGATTTCCAATCAGACAAAGATAGTCGTAAATCGACGTCTGGGTCAGTGTTCACTCTTGGTGGAGGAGTTGTGGTCTAGAGAAGTATTAAACAATCCAGCATAGTAGATTCAACCATGGAAGCCAAATACATAGCGGCTTGTGAAGCAACTAAGGAGGTGGTTTAGTTGAGAAAGTTCTACACTGATCTAGAAGCAGTTCCAGATATGGATAAGCCACTAATCCTATACTGTGACAACAGTGGAGTGGTAGTTAACTCCAAAAAACTAAGAAGCCACAAGAGAGGAAAGCATATAGAAAGGAAATGCCATCTGTCTGGGAAATTGTACATCGAGGTGATGTGGCTGTTATGAAGATACCGTCAAAATAGAACATGGATGATCAATTTACCAAGACACTTCTTGTAAATTCGTTTATGGGTCATGTATGCAACATGGAATTAAGAGAGGTGCCTCACTTGCTTTTAGGGAAAGTGGGAGATTGTTAGGATGAATGCCCTAAAGCATGTAAAGACATTTTATTGAATTAAGTAAAAAAGAACAATTTTATTATATATTTGAATATTATAATTATTGTTTGCATTAATTATATGATAATATCAAGAAAATCCCTTATTCATTCATGAGAATATGATCTTGTATTAGTACGAGAGAATTAAGATCATATATAATAAATAAAATAGTCAGTAATGTATTAAAGTAAGGAATCTTTAATGAATGGTTACTAATGCGGTATACTAAGCATACAGGATGCAAGTGATCTAGATTCAGATTACTGATGTGGATAGACATCTTAGTAAATTTGTTGTATATAATAGAGATTATATATGACAGGACTGATAAGAATTAATTATCTTTATAAACTTGTCATTTGACATAAATATGTGATTCTTATCATAATAGATGATCATTTCTAGATCAATCTAAATCTTGAGTATTCATGAAATATTGTGTTTTGTTTATTAGATCTTTTTATTCACTCATTAAGGTTTCTTAGTATAATAAGGCTAATGACTTTTATTTTGGAGATTCAATATAATGAATGGCTGAGAACATGAATTACAATAATGGAATCCATATTTTCCTAACGGATCGAATATTGGTTCCCTTAAGGGTTAATTCTGGAACTGAATAGTTATTGAGCTCAATTATATAATTTGATCATAGATTAATTATTCACTAGTGAATTAATGGTACTTAAGGATCAAGAGGTAATTAGAAGGGTAAAACGGTAATCTTGACCAGCTCTAATTAATGAACCAATAAATGGAGGACATAACTACATTTATTGATTATATCAATGGACTACAAGGGAAAAGTATGTGAATATAATTCTATAAATACTTAGAGTGTAATTCCAAATTTATAGTGGAGTAATCATAGAATTAATAAATAAGATTGTTGGATTAAAGAGTTTAATTAATAATATGGTTTACTAGAGCTTCGTAATATAGGTCCATGGTCCCCAGATCACCTCTGTCCTACATTGTCAAGGGTAAGGATGTCAAAAGATAGATTTGTAGAGAGAAGGACTTAATTGCAAATGAATTAATTTTTCAGGGCAATGAAATAATTATGTGATAGTTATAGATAATTGATTAATTATGAATTAATTAGTTATTTAATTATATAGTTTTTCTTTTGAAAAAATATAGGTTAAAATAAATATTAATCTTGTTTGGATTACTAGATAAAGAAAGATTAATAAATATCTTATTTAGAATAAGATATTTATTTATTTATTTAAAAATGATATTTTAAGATAAAGTTATTTTAAATTAACTAATATTTATTTTGGGATAAATGTATTGTCTTAAATATTAATTAAATAAACAAATGAAAAAATTAGGGAAAACCTTAATGTGGCGCCATACATGGATATTTTCTATCTCTGGGATTTGAATTTTGAATTTCAAATAATTTTTTTATTTAATTATTCTTTTAAAATATGATTTAAATTAAATAATTAAATAAGGTTATAACTGATCAGTTTTATTTTAATAAAATAAAGATTAATTAAATAAGTTAATTATCTTTATAGACATAAAAAGAAGGTTATGGTTAACAACACAGACTTTCTCTCAGAAACAAAAGTGATAGTTTTCCTGAACCTGAAAACTATTCAATTCCTCTCCTCTCTATCAAACCTTTCTAGATCTCATGTGTAGAGTACATCTAGAGAGTCATCAACCAACCTTTTGAATCCTACGTGCCCACACACGTCCTTGTGTGTTTGAGGATTGGTCTGAAAGATCAAGGTGTGAGTCTGAAGAACTTGGATAGGAAGATCGTTGATTATATACAAAAATATTCGAGGACACTTAATAGGCTATAAAATTCAATCTCTAATCTGATTGTATGTGATTTAATATATATTTGTGTGTGTGTGTGTGTGTGTGTGTGTGTGTATGATCTTAGTTGGTATTAATAATTATTAAAAAGGGTCCATTCCCCGTTGCGTATCTTTGATTTGTTATTTTAATACAAACAATTAATATCAGAGATTGTTGGGATTTGTGCCCTTAAAGCTGTTAGACAACCAATTCCAAATGAAAGATTTAGGAGAGGCAAGCTACGTTCTTAGGATACGATTAATTCGTGACTGGAAGAAGAAGTTGTTGGCACTGTCTCAAGCATCTTATATAGATAAAATACTTGTGAAGTATGTGATGCAAAACTCCAAGAAGGGAAACCTCCCTTCTTGTCATGATGTTCACCTCTCCAAGAACCAATGTCCTAAGACACCCCAAGAGGAAGAGGAAATGAGATGGATACCCTATGCCTCCGCAATAGGAAGCTTAATGTATGCAATGTTATGTACCAAACCTGAAATTTGCTATGATATGGGTATAGTTAGTAGGTACCATCCAGAATTCGATCATTGGACAACAGTCAAACACATTCTCAAGTATCTTAGGAGAATGAGAGACTATATGCTAGTATATTCAGGAAAGAATTTGATTCCAATCGGATATATACAGATTCTGACTTCCAATCCAACAAAGATTCCCAGAAATCTACGTCTGGATCTGTTTTCACACTTGGGGTGGAGCAATTATATGGAGGAGTATAAAGCAAGCTTGCATTGCTGACTCCACCATGAAAGCATAATATGTTGCTGTAATCGAGGCACCTAAGGAGGTTGTATGACTTAGGAAATTTTTGGGTGATCTGGAAATTGTTCCAAAAATGGATAAACCAATCATACTCTACTGTGGCAACAATGGAGCGGTTGCCAACTCAAAAGAACAAAGAAGTCATAAGAGAGTCAAGCATATAGAGCGTAAGTACCATCTCATAAGAGAGATAGTACACGGAGGGGATGTAATTGTAATGACCCAACTAATCCTAGACTTTGGACCATTAATAACTACTATACATCGATACTAATCTTAAGAAAACATACATATGAAATAGTCATAACTTTATTAAAACTGTAAAACAAAGGTTAACATAAAATTCAGAACATGACATGGGATCCCGTTGTTTGAAAATAAAATAAAACATAAATTAAATCTTAAAATTTGTTACAAAACAAAGTGCGGAAAATACATAGAAATCATAATTAAAAGACTCAAACAACTTCATCCTCAAATCGTTCGCGCAGTCCACCGATTCCATTCTCCCTCAATACACAATCCCAAGCTGCCAAGAATCTTCCTGCCGCCATACTATTTTCCTGCACATATAAAACAAAGGAATGAGCCTAATGCCCAACAAGGAAAATCTACTAAAAGAAATGCAACATACACATAAACATAATCATAAGCTATAAACATATAACGTATAACTATAAACATATATCATAATTCTAACCCATGTACATGGTAACTATTGGGGTTTGCTAACTAAGCAACTATAAGCCTCATACTACAATGAGGTTTGCTAGCTAAGCAACTATAAGCCCCAAAAACATAAAAGTGTTGGGGTTTGCTATTTAAGCAACTATAAGCCCCAAAACATATAACATATAAAAACATACTATAGCATAATCATACCATATAAAAAACATACTATAGCATAATCATATAAGCATATAATACTATCCTATTTTCCTTACCAAATATCGGGATATGATAACAAGGACGGGATTTGGAACACTCCTAAAAACCCTTAATAGAGAGGTGAGTATTCTAAAAGAAGAAGATGAAAAAGGAAATAAATCTAAACCACCGAGAAGAAGAACTTACCAAAATGAAACCTCAAGTCCAAAGAACTTAATTGCCTAACCATGAATGGAAAACAGCGAGTTAGGAATTGAGTAGAGAAAAACTATAAAAACTAATGAAACAATACAGAAAGGAACTAGAAATAGGAATACCTTGAATGCTCTATGACCGAACTACACCTCGATATCGGAATACACACTATTATCCTTACTTTCCAAGTGTTTAATAAGCTTAGAATGATAAAGCTTATAACCCCAACCCAAGTATTTAACACTCTAAAGTAAACCTAGCAGCTTGAAGGCTCTGAACTCAGCTTGAAGAATGAAGAAATGGCTGGTACTAGGTCCTATTTATAGAGTTCAAGAATGAAAAGATCTTCTTTTAGCTTGAATAAAATAATTACTATTTAATTGAAAATCATATGAATATTCATTCAGCAGAGGCTTAAGACTCGGTCAAAAAGATTCTGGACTTATCAAGAGGTTATGGAATAAAATGAGCTTGGTTTCAAAATTATTCAAAAATTATGCCCTAGAGCCGATATATCACCCATGCTAGGCGATATATCGCCTGGGCTGATATTCTCGAGGCTTGTCGAAGTGGTCGTTTGAAGTTACGTGTTTTTCGTATTCCCCGAGTGGCAATATATCGCCCCCTAGAGCTGCGATATATCGGCATACGCTGAAATATTATACATGTAATTGCACTTTTTCAGCCTAATTTGAATTGAGTAAACAGCTTTGACTGAGTCCTATAACAATTTCAAAGCTACTGGCAAACTCTGGGATTTTCAAATATTACTCTTAATAAACTATTCCTAAAAAATACTTAATTTCTCAATAAACATACACACAACAAGTGTCACTCTCTTATTGGGTCTATCTAAACCTTATAGTATAATAATTATCATCTTCATAATCAGCTATATTAATCAAACCTTATGTTATAATTAATATTCTTAAACTATAGGTTAAACTTATAAAATCTACAAGTGTTGCTACGAGTGTCCAACTAAGTCCTGGCTTGGACCAAAATCCACAGTAATAAACATACTATAACTACTACTAGATATTACTATTACTACTACTATCTAACTAGCTAAGTAAAGTTCTTGGACTCTATAGTAATCGTTCATAAGATTGAATCAGCAAACAACCATGCTGATCCCTTTATGAAGACGCTGCCTGCTACAAGTTTTGATAGTCATTTATTAGATTTACGATTATGCGACATGTCTCATCTGCTTTAGGGCAAGTGGGAGATTGTTGGGATTTGTGCCCTTAAAGCGTATTTCTGTATGAACAATTACCGTTAATTAAATAAAGTTAATATTTTGCACTCATATTTGTATTTAATTATACATGCCACTTGGCATGAAGATCCAATATTATTGATGTGAACTTGAATTAAGTATATATATATTGATATATATACAAGAGGATCTAATTCAAGATAATAATATAAAATTGTCCGTAATCGCTAAATAGAGTGAGAGCTTTATTTAATCAAGATTATAAGTACGGTCTATCTTCTGTTTAAGATAGAACAATTTATCCAAACTATTAAGTGTAGAGACACAAAGAGATAGAGGTGCAGTATACAATATAGTTTGTATTAGTCTGGGATACAATGAAAGAAATAACTTTTGATAATCTCCGTTAAAATATAGAAGTTCAACATTCATCAATCGATGGTCGTTTGAGACTTGACCTCAATCTTGAAGTGAGTAATGAACTCTTATTTGTGCTTTTATGACTTTTGACTTATTAGGTAAGGTTCAATATTCCTACGACCGAATTCCCGATATCTTGGAGTTATAGAACTACAAGTGGCTCGAAACATATTTCACAGATATGGAATTTTCTCCTTACTTAAATGAAAGCAGATTAGTTGTTCCTTTTAGTGTTGATTCGGGACTTGAACATAGAGCGCTCAATTTCTATTAGAGAATAGAAATTTCATTCTATAATTAAATTTATATAATAATGTTCATTATAGGATCACTGGAACTAATTGATAAATACATAATTAGAGAGGTTAACGAACATTAAGACATAGCTTTAATTATGAATAACTAGCAGAGGGTCATAACTCATGCAATGACTAAATCAATGGACAACTTTATAGTTATAGCTTCTAATAATATAAGACTGTAGTTTTGAGAGTTCAACTGTGAATTTCTAGTGGAATAATTCATAGTTAATAAAATAATTAATAGAACTAAGAGTTAGTGAAATTAATTAAATTATTGGAGCTTAGAACTAAGGGTCCATACTGTCCCAGTACTAGCTCAATAACACAGAGGTAGGATTTTGGTATTAAAAGGAAATAATTAAAAATAATAAAGTATTATTTTTAATCTCACAAATTAATATTATTTGTGAAATAATATTTAAAATATTATTTATGAAATAACATTTAATGGCAAATAAAATTATATTAATAATTTTTATTGAAAACTAATTTAATCATATTTAATTTTGTGGTATAATTGTATACTACATAAAATAATATGATAAAGGTCCAACAAATAACATTTTATAGAGACAAAATATCACAGGGCCCAAAGCCTATAGTTGGTGCCAACCTTAGTCCAAATAGACTGTGGCCCACGCATAGGCCCAATGTGATTAGGGCTAGGTCTTATTTCTATTGTTATATTAATAGAATATAACATCAAGAAAAACTAAGGAGAGTCATCAGATGCATTTTCACGTTATATTTTTCCTAAAGAGAAAAATAGAGAACTTTGTTCTCTCTACTTTGTGAGAAGAAGACTCTCTCATGTGTTGAGATTCAAAAGTGTGTTCTTGAGTATCCTACCAAATAGCATAGATTTCCACTTGTCTCCTTCTCTTTCAGCGAGCCATAGTATGGAAGATGATGGGTTAGGAGGCTAAGAAATAATTTGATCTACACGTGTTCTACATCTATAAAAGGTATTTAGTAAGTTTCTATTTTATTCAGATTCATGCGCATGAAAAAGATCTCATTCTAGTTATGGTTCCTAGAGTGATTCGTTCTTATGCTTTAATAATTATTATTATTGCATTGAAATATTATCCTATGCTTCCACTACATTGTCAATCACATGATCAAAAACCAACATCTACAATCTCTACATTCCAAGGATAAACTTTGTGTAAGCTCTTAAACCCTGATTTTTCTGTATATCACTCATTTTTTTCCCTTAGTTTTCATGCAAGAGAAAACTCTTCTGACTCCTGTTATGTTCTTGAAATCTTCTTATAAAAGGGAGTTTTTGATTTGTATGAATGAGCATTTTTTGTGAATAAAGATCTGTTTAGGCAAAAAAATTGATAAAAAATTGGCAAAAATAGCATCTTCTTTAGGTTATGGGGTAATAGGTTATAGGTTTCGTGTAGTGCAAGGAATATGGTTTTGAACTAGGGTTTTAATGCACATATCTTGATGACATCTCCTTTTTGGGTAACTGTTCATTTCTCTGGAAGTAACCATCCCACTCTCGTATGAAGCTACTCTCGGTGCCCCGAGTTTATAACAGCTCGATCATGGCATTTGAGCAGTCTCGCTATTCCTAGTCTTCGGGCTCGATTTATTCTATCTCGTTATCTCAAACTTGCAAAATCGATTTATCAAGATTTTTTTTATGTTTTTTCTAACCAATGGGCCCTCACCCTTTTCTTTCTTGTTAGATGATGCAGTATTCAGAGAATCGGTGGGGGCCCTAGCTTGCACTCCCTTACCACCCACCTTCTCCTCGAGTTGAATCTCCATTCAATCAAAACCAACGGTTGATTCAGGAGCACGAAGGGCCCCTCAAGTGGGAAGACATACGAGCCCACTTCCGATGTTAGATTAACGAGGTTGAAGAAGGGAAAAGAATGAGAGTACGATTTGTTGTGTATCTTGACCCAGATTCTGAGGTCCGACCAATCCCATTAGACCCCAAGTGCAAGGCACAGTAGCATTTCCCTCAAGAAAACTCTCCTTCGAATTCATGGAAAGTACATCAAATCAACTAACCAAACAACTTGCCTCCAAAGTCCCTTCCACCCCGGCCTTGGAAAGCTCTTTCTTTGAGGTCGAACATTATCAAAGTTCCATCACATCCACAAGATAGATTTCAGACATTCTTTCTTGTCATGGACTAAAGTTGTCTGACAAGTTGGTATGTCGGCCCACCAGCTCCAACGAAAGGAGTTGCTTTGCTTCGGGTTAAGACAACCTGGAGAAAAAAATCAGGAATTTTACCGACTATGTCAGTATTGCCCCGTTTCAACTCCATTCCAACTCGTATAGGGTCTTAGCAGCATTGAGGTCGCTATACCACGAAAAAAATGGAATGGACCCTCGGCAAAATTCTATATCTCTTTTGCCTAAAAGGAAACCCTTCCCGAGCTCACTGTGGGGATGGATTCTATTATTTGTCGAGTTATCCAAAGGAGAGGAGGTTGTTTGAGGACATACCTAACCATCCTCCGAATTTCAAGATCATTTTCTTCTAGACAGACAGTCTCGATCCATCTAGATTCTACTCGTTTCAATAGATCTGTAAGTATTCTTCCATAGCTTTCTCCTCGATTTTTTCATTTCGAGCTCCAAATGCTCACCCAAGTTAACTGTGCAGCCAATTACAACCGCCCAGAACCCACTAAGGCCATGAAAGACCACGGGGGAAGAAATTATGAAGCTTTTGTATGGTCAGCGGTCCCTCAACTATCTCCTTCACGAGGACAAGCTCTGACAATGCGGTCTCCTCAGCGAAGGCGAGTCTACATATGATGTTGGGATTCGCAAGTTCGCAATATGGGAAGACGTCCTTATACTAACAGCCAGACTTCCCTCTAAAAGGAGGCACTTGAGCTCACATTCTCGAGCCTCTATTCCTCACCTAGTTGAACCTTCATGCTCGGGGACCAAAGCACAAGACAGGGGCTCATTGAGCTCGTCTGATGGAGGTAAAATTGTGTTAGACCTATCTATGTGGTCTTCAACCCTTCTAAAACAAGATCCCAACATCTTAGTCCTTTTTAATGATCCTAAGAACAATTTTGTGACCTGGTCGGGGGTAGATCTTAAGGTGCATAGGTACGAATTTTTTTTTTAGGAAAATACCAAACCATGTATAGCATAAACGAAGTTTGGGAAGGGATAGTAGTCCAGTACGGGACTAA
The DNA here is from genome assembly GCF_963169125.1 of Humulus lupulus. Taxonomy (NCBI): domain Eukaryota; kingdom Viridiplantae; phylum Streptophyta; class Magnoliopsida; order Rosales; family Cannabaceae; genus Humulus; species Humulus lupulus. Next base: position 89,326,813 of record NC_084794.1, on the reverse strand, counting down.
AGACTATAGGGATTTATCGAGGATGTCCCCTACTTATCGAGAGGGAACCCCCTTAAAGTCATCTGAAGATAGAAGGATTTCCTGGTCCCTGAGCTCAAACCAGGGGGGATCTTCCAGTTATGTTTTTTTATTACTTAAAAGTTTCAATATCTTTTCCTAAGCATGATCAAACACTAATGTTTGTTTTCCCTCTTTTTTTTTTTTTTAGGAAAGATGGATTCAGACATTGACAACATCCTCAACCAGCCCACTGTGTCCCGGGGGTCCAAGCGCAATCGGGTGTCCTCGAAGAGAGACCGTTCTTCCAAAGTTTCCAAAACGACCGAGGCAACCCCGTCGGCCTCGAAGCAGGCTGATTCGGGCCTAGTCACTATTCCTCCAATGCACCTGGAGGTTATTGATCTTCCTCCCTCAACCCAAGCGAAGAAAACTCGCTCTTCCCACTCTCCCATCCAAGATCACAAACTCACTGTCGCGACCTACATTCTCGAGTTTATGGTCGACAATACTGCTGGCGCTCACGGAGTTCAACTAGGTTTAGATGCTTTGACCCACATGGGCCAATGCTTCAGAAATCTTGGGGCTCCTCAATGGGAGTTCTTAACAGGCTCCGAGAATGCTAACACCCTTTTTGACAAGAGCAGAGAGTTTCTTTCTTTGGTAAGTTTTTTCTTGAAAATTGATAAACTCAATGTTAAACACCAACTCTTTGTTTCTTTACTCTTAATATATGTTTTTTATTGTAGGCCTTCCTAGCCTTCATCTAGCATAACTACGTCCTGAATCGCGAGGTCGCACTGAGCAAGGTGCATGCTCAAAGTGCCAAGGAGGCACAGATCAAGGCTGAAGATGACCTTAAGAAGGCGCGACAAGAGCTGGAAGCTAAAGACATGGAGCTTAAGAAGGTCTAAGAACTAAATGCAAAGCTTAAGGAGGACAAGAAAACAACTTACGAGCTCATCGAGAAAGCTCATCTTCTTGAGGAATTCAAGACCAAAAAGGATAACGCCGTCAACATGGTGATGTATTGCATCTGGGCCACAAATCCCGACCTCGACACCAGTTTCCTGTCTATCAAGGAGATCAAGTATGTCAATAGGTGGCAAGCTCCTTTGGAAGAAAAAGAAGCCAGGCTTGAGGCTCAGGAGGCTGCAAAGGCCATGGAACAAGATGGATTGGTGGATGTTGGAGCTGCCAATCCAGGAGGATCAAAACATAGGCTGTGACCCATGGTGTTTTTTCCTTATTATTATTATTATTGTTGTTGTTGTTGTTGTTGTTGTTGTTGCTGTTGTTATCCAAAAATTAGCATTGATGACGTGGCAAGTGATCCCAGGACACGTGGCTGACACCTAGAAACGTTCTGCTAGAGTATCGACCAGAAGACACATTAGAAGCAGTGCGGCCCAGTCTTACTTGCGACCAGTCTGGTCGATAGTTCCGCATACGAAGCAACATTTATGGGAAGATCTTTGTGAATCCCGAATTTATCTCACACAATCTCCTGGATACCCGATTATTCAGGAGAGAATATCTGTAACAATCTTTTGTAATCCCCCTTGAGCCTATAAATAGCAAAAGATAGCTCAAGGAAAGGACTTTTGGCTTTTGAATCATTAGAGACTATAGTAATTCTCCTAGCAATATTGTATTGTTCTTCAGAGGTAAGTGAAACTCATTGAACCCTTGTTCTTTGATCACTCCTTTGATTCTTAGATCAATATCAGTCTAAGTGGACGTAGGTCATTACCAGATCTTGGGGCCGAACCACTTTAAAATACTGTGTCTTATTTACTTTTTTCATTAAGTTTTTCTCTACGCATTCATTCATATCAAGCATATTCTGACTCCGTGTCAGTTGGCCAAATCGTGGGTCAACATTCTGGTGCTTTCATTGAGAGCTTGGTTTATCGTTGTTGAGAAAATTAATGGCGAAAGCTGAAAAGAAAACTGGATAGGCGGCCGCCGCCGCATAGTCGAACCCGCCACCTCCTCCTCCTCCTCCTCCTGCAAGCATGGCAGAGGATGAGCCACAACTGGACTTTGAGGAGGAGGAAATGGATGATGCAACGTTGAAAAGTACCCTAGGCGTGTTGTAGGAAGAGCTAGCTAATCTGAGAGCCAGTCAAGAGACTGCCGCTGAAATTATGGCGCGGCAGCACCAAGAGATTGAACGGCAGCGCACAGAATTGAGCGAAAGGCAGGCGGAGGTGGACCGCCGCCAGAGCGAAGCCATGGCAGCCCTCGAGGCAGCCTTGCAACTGGCTAGAAATCAGGCTGCACTCGCTTCGCAGCCTGACCAACCTGCTAATGGGCCACCTCAGAGGGGTCCCAACCCTAGCCCACCGATCCAGCCTTTAAGTCCGCAGAGGCCCGAGAAGCCTCAGATACCTCGTGACGATGTCCCACTGGATCCTGAGGCGCAGCCACCAACCCAAGCTGCTCGGGGTAACCCCCCACAACAGAGGCAGAATAGGGCCGACATCAGCCTCGCAGTCCTAGACGCCGTAGGGATGATGGGCCAAACCCACCGAACAGAGGTCGGCACCCTCCTGGTAATAGGAGGGACTCAGAGTTAGGCTCTGCGGTCCGGGGTCCCCCACGGCATGATAGTGCACGGGGACACCACGACCAGCGCAGGCCGCCCTCTAACGCTCGGGACGTTTCGGCCAGAGACGGGAATAGAGGGAACAGTCGATCCCACCATAGCTAGTCGAGGTTCAAAGATGGCCACGGATATAATGAGGCCGACTCAGGCAAGGGAAATGCCAGTGAGAGAGGCGAAGAAAGAGGTAAAGGCAGGAGCCAGATACCTCGAGATGAACAACCCAACAGACGGGACGCTGGGGGGCAGCCCAGACAAAATAATGTCTTCAACCGGCTCGGGGGTAGTGAGCAGCGGAGAAGAGACGAGGACCTAAGAAATGTACTCAACGATCGCCGTGAGCGGCATGGCGAGAACGTCCCCCCAGCGACAGAGGCCACAGCGATTCCTGCCGCTGTACAGGCCCAGATAGACGCCCTCAACCAGGCAGTGCAGCAGCTGGTCGGGGGAAGAACTTCTTACATCGACCACGATAGGAGGAAAGGCACTCCTTTCGTACAAAGGATAGCTAATGACGAAACTCCCAGCAAGTTCAAAATGCCTACACTCCCAAACTTTGACGGATATGGGGACCCAGTGTCCCATGTCAACAAGTTTGAAATTCAGATGGACATTCAGAAAGTGTCCGAAGACGCTCGATGCAGGATCTTCCCTGCAACACTTTCTGAAGCAGCGCATGAATGGTTTTTTAAGTTCCCTCCTACAAGCATAGTCTCCTGGGAAATGTTCATAAGGGAGTTCTACGGACAGTTCTACGCAGGTCGTGTGCATCCGACCGAGGCAAACCAGTTGGTTGAAATTCGCCAACATGATGGGGAGTCAGTGAAGGACTACATCCAGCATTTTATGCAAGCAGCAGCTGGAGCGAAAATGGTCAGGGACGAAGGCAAATTGATGGCCATAACTGCAGGAGTTAAACATCGTTCTCCCCTCTGGAAAATTCTTCGAAAGGAAGGAGTGAGAACTACCTAAGAATTTTTGGACCGGGCTGATCGCTACATCAAGCTCGAAGAAGCCATTGCCGACGATGGAAAGCCCTCAGGCAAGGATAAGAAGGCTTCTGAACCCGCCAAAGCCACCAATGGGTCCAAACCTAATGGAAACGGCAAGGGCAACGGGAATGGTAACGGCAATGGCAAGAATGGTGGAAAACGGCCGTATAACGAGCCTTCCACCTCCGACAACAGACGAGCCAAGGGTAATCGTTATGAACCTCGGTTCACTAACTACACTGCCCTCGTTGAGTCTCGAGGAGAGGTTTATCAGGCCACAAGTTCGAGTGTGCCTTACAAAAAACCTGGCCCCATTCGAAAGGATATTTCGAAAAGAGACACCACCAAGTTCTGTCGTTACCATAACGACTACGGACATGACACCAATGAATGCAACCAGTTGAAAGATGAAATCGAGTTCCTTATTAGACAAGGACACTTGAGAAGATACGTACGGGCCTCGGGAAATTCCCAACGAGAAGCTCCGGGTGGCAACGAGCAGGCGTCCAACCGCCAACGCTCGCCATCATTACAGCCTGCCCCCGTGGCTGGAACACTCTTAACCATCTGTGGAGGCCCGCACCTCGCGGGAAATAGCGGAAAGGCCAGAGAACGATATGCTCGGACTCTGCGCCACGACCAGGACATTGAGATGATGATTGTGGAGGACCGTGCACCAAAAAAGGCTCGGTCAGAAGAATGAGAGATAACCTTCTCTGATGGCGACGCCCAGCATGTCAGGTTCCCACATTCCGATCCGCTGGTCGTGGACATCCAGATGGCAAACATGATGGTGAAGAGGGTACTGGTCGATACAGGAAGTTCAGTGAATATCCTGTACAAATCAACTTTGGAACGCATGAAATTGTCCGTTAAGGACTTGGAGCCCTGCAATCAAACGATATACGGCTTCTCTGGAGAAGGACTCGCCCCAGCCGGATTGATCAAACTCCCAGTAACGACAGGTACAGCGCCTGCAACAAGGACATTACTCACCACTTTTGTAGTGGTTGATTGTCTTTCGGCGTACAACGCCGTTATTGGAAGGCCCATACTGCTTGATCTACGGGCTGTCATCTCTATGTGGCACCTAGCCATGAAGTTCCCAACAGACGCGGGGGTAGGACGCATTTTGGGAAACCAACGGGAAGCCAGGGAGTGCTACAACGCCTCGATCACAAAGGCGAAGAGTGGAACGCCGAAGAGCGGAACGCCGAAGAGCACTACCTCAGATAGGTTGCAGATGGCAATTAATACACAAGCCCAATCCGGTGATGAAGTCACCAAATAGGGTGTTGCCCAAAGTGAGGATGGAGATTTGGATCCTTGCTTTGGGGATTTTGAAGAAAATGTTGGACCTGTCGAGGACCTGGAGGAGGTCCAACTCGACGAGAAAGACCCAACCAAAGTCGTAAAGGTTGGGAGAAACTTAGAGCTTACCATGAAGAACGCACTGGTGGAATTTTTGCGAAAGAACCAGGAGGTTTTCGCCTGGTCCCATAAAGACATGGCTGGGATAGATCCTGCAGTAATCAGCCATGTCCTGAATATAGACAAGACCTTTCCACCTGTGCAACAGAAAAGAAGGCTGCTCGATAAAGATGGATCAAGGGCCTTAAAAGAAGAAGTCGAAAGACTAAAGGAGAATGGGTTCATCAGGGTAGCATTTTATCCATCGTGGGTCTCCAATCCAGTGCTGGTTCCCAAGCCTAATGGCAAATGGCGAGCCTGCGTGGATTTTACAGACCTCAATAAAGCCTGCCCAAAAGACTGCTTGCCACTCCCAAGGATCGACCAGCTGGTCGATGCAACTACATCACACGAGATCCTCTTGTTCATGGATGCATATTCAGGCTACAACCAGATTAGCATGCATCCCCCTGACGAGGATCACACCAGCTTTCGGACTGATACAGGCTTATATTGTTACAAAGTAATGCCCTTCGGACTGAAAAACGCAGGTGCGACTTACCAATGGCTAGTCAACCACATGTTCAAGGAACAAATCGGTGTAAACATGGAGGTATATGTCGATGACATGCTGGTAAAGTCTAAGAAGGCAGAAGGGCATGTGAGGGATTTACAAGAGTGCTTTGATGTGTTAAACAAGTACCAGATGAAATTAAATCCCCTCAAGTGTTCCTTTGGAGTCAGATCAGGGAAGTTTTTGGGGTTTATCGTAAATTCAAGAGGAATCGAGGCCAACCCCGACAAGATAAAAGCCCTGATCGACATGAAGTGTAAAGAACGCCCTAGACTAATACTTACAAAATATTCGCATAACATAGCTTATGAAAGAATACCATCCATTATTAAAGTCTCAGGGGGACTTATTTAAAATCATGCACGTTGGCGCCATAAGTTTAAAATAAAACATAGGTTTTTATGCAAAGTTCAAAGAAAACCAATTAAGTTAAATAACAGAGTCCCACTGATAATTTAGGAAAAAGTCCCTTAAAACAAAACATAATTTAAATGGCGTTCTACGTTGATCGTTTTATCGTCCATAGGATTGCCCCACGCCATACACCCCATGATGAAGAACTCCTCACGTCACCACGCGTGCCATAGAGAAATCCTATTTGCTACCTGGAAGGAAAGTAAGGGGGGGTGAGCTAAAAGCCCAGTAAGGAAGTACAAGCAAATAAGCAAGTAAGAAAGACAACAAACAACCAAACACTAACGTTCATCTAAAAACATCATGGTACATCATAACATAATCGTAACATTTCATCATATCATAACATAAATGTGACATATCAACATATCATAACATAAATGTGACATATCAACATATCATAACATCAATGTGACATATCAACATATCATAACATAAATGTGACATATCATCATATCACAATCATACAGCATACAGCATACATGATGAGCATGGAACGCTAGTTGTCCATGTCACCCTATGAGGTAAACAGGAGATCACTGGTCCTTGAATAACCTCGGCGCGTCCGCCCTAGGAGTCACGTCTCAATGTCCTTAGTAACTCGGTCGATGTATCTGACATCGAAATCTGTTTGATGTATCTAACATCGTATTCTGTTTGATGTATCTAACATCCATACACATATCACATTCAATCATATCATCACATTAAGGCATTCATAATTTCATAACAGTTCATTCATATAACAGCCTTACCATTCATAGCATAAAATCATAAAATCTATCTAACTTCCTTACCTCAGGTCCAAGCTAAGAATTTCACAATCGTTCAACGAGCCTATATCATAATCAAAATAACGTTTCTTAGGTTCATAAAATTACTATTTTTCCCTTCCATACAACTCATGTGTGCATGGGCCATGCACTCATGATAACAGTTACACTAAAATATTCAATTATCGCCAAAAAGAATAATGCCCGTTCTTCCCATTTTACTAACATGATTGCTTTATAAAAATTACATAGTTGAATAATAATCATGATTCTGGACGTAAAAGTTTATTTGCATGTAACATGCATACGTGGGAATGTTGCGTAAATAAGACGTTTTCAAAAACGATAATTCTACATTTCTTGCTTTTATTGTTTGAAAATCAATAGCCATATTACATGCTTTATTTTAATTAAAATTTCTAAGTTTATTAAATTTCTCAAAACTTTATTTTATTTTATAAATTTATTTTATTTTAGCTCAAAATAAAATATGTGACATTTTCATTAAATAAATATTAATTTACCAAGAATTAACCAACAAGCTTGGGTTTAATTAAAATACCTATTTTAACATGTTTCTTTAGAAAAATATATTTTATTATTGTGTTACAAAAATGATGTGAAAAATATATTTTAAGTGTGGAAAAATACATTTTGATTTAATTTATTTAAGACTTAATTTTTAAGTAGTAAAAACCCATATGTGACAATTTAATAACAATTGTTAACCTTTTTAAAACAAACTTTCAGCCACTATTTATTTTATTCAAAAATCACAAATAAATAGAGTTTAAATATTTTTCTCAATCAAAATAAAGAAAAATCATTATTTATCAAAATATGCATTCATACCATTAAAATATCATTTTTCAATATTACCATAACTTAGGAAAAATAATTTATTCCAAAAATTAATCAAATTCATTTTTAGTGAGACTTACTTCATATTTTATTACAAAATTCCAGCAACCATTTTTTTTATCATTAAAATCACCATATTCAATTTTATAAACTCATTTTTTCTCAAAATTCAATAAAAATTCTGTAGGAAATTAATTGGGTAAAATATCATAACATGAGACTTAAAATCCTCTTTTAATTTCATAAAAATTAACACATTCATCAAGAACATTATTTATGCATGCAACTCATATTTTTATCAACTTTTACCCAATTATTTTGAAAAAAAACAGCAAGCTTAATTCTTTGTAAAACTCAACTTTTGTCTTAAAAATTACATAAAATCATTCATGCCTAAAATCTCATTATGCTCTTATAATATGCATGATTCTACTAACATAATCACATGAATCCTTTTAAAATCATTTGTTGCAATTCCATGAAAACCAACAAAACATTAACAATAAAAATAGCATATAGTAAATTTATAAGCACCATATTCACATATGCCTTATATTAACCTAGCATATTTCTATCATTATTTTCATGCATCTTATAATTTAATCATTCAAAATATAACATGCATCTAACAAGATTTCATGATCAAAATATCAAGATTACCACTTTTTCTCTTACCCATATATCATAGATCCTAAAACATGGATCAAACATATTGTAAATCACACAACATATCAAGAACACCCTTGGGTGCACCTAGGCCGAAATCACCATACAAGTATTCATAGATTATTACAATTTTTTTATGCATAGCAAAATCAACATCACAACCCTTAAACACAAATCATACTCTCACAAAATCCAAATCCTATACATCAATCCTACCAAAATCAACCATTAGCACCATTAGCAAAAACCTCATATACAACCCACCAAAAACAATATAAGGCTAAGGAAAAGTCCATTACCTCTCTTGATTGTAAAAATCAAGAACACAAAAGATCAATACCCCAAACTCCACACCCTTGTTCAAGCCTAGGGTTTTTTTTTTTTGGGAAAGCCACCATGAGGAGAAAGAAGAATCCAAACACACACAAAACATAACACAAATCAATATCATATTATCAAATAAAGAGATTAAACAAAGAGAAAACAAGAAGACATACTCTAGGGGGTTCCTCTTCACTTCCTTCTTCCTTCTTCCTTTCTTTCTTTCTTCCTCTCTCTCTCTCTCTCTCTCTCTCTCTCTACACGCCACTCTCTCTCTCTCTAGGTCACGGCAGCCACACACACACACACAAGAGCAATGGCTCTTCTCTCCTTTCTTAGCCCCTTTATCACAAATCCTCTCATAAAGTCTCCCCAAACAATATTAAGGTAAGTTTCCATTTCTCTTTTATTTTCTTTGATTTCTCTTTATTTCAAAAAGATACAAAGGGATAAGATATGATCATGCCTATCCCCAAATGATCATGGTCTTCAAGTCTTGATTTTTTTTTTTTTACATCTTAAGGAAATATTCCATTCCCACTAGGTCACACGCCCACTTCCCATTTCCCCTTTCTTTTCTTTTTTTTTATAAAATACATTAACCTAAATAAAATCTAAAATAAGGAAACATAAAATGTGTAGAAAATCTACACATGTGCACCATGCTACCATGCACTAGCACACACTAAATCACTAGGGTGCATTACTATCTATCATGCACCTTAGTGCATTCCACCATAGCTCACATAATTACCTCATTTGTCACACTTAAATAAAATGTAACACTAATAGTAAAATAACATGTTACACAATTATTCACTTATTAAATTAATTAACCAAAACATTCTAACAATTAAATAAAATAACAAACAATCAAATAAAACAAATAAACAATTAAATAAAATAACAACACTTAAATAAAACAATTCATCACACTTAACATTTAAATCAAATAAAGCACAAAATTTAAATAATCTAGAAAAAAAAAATTTGGTGCACTACATGAAGTCGCCAGAAAGGATCAAAGATGTACAAAGTTTAACCGGGAGGATCGCGGCCCTAAGTAGATTCATTTCGAAATCAACAGACAAGTGTGTTCCTTTTTTCAATCTACTTAGAGGAAACAAGAAGTTCGAATGGACAGGAGACTGCGAGCAAGCATTCCAGGCCTTGAAGGCTCATATGGCACAGCCTCCCATCTTATCAAAGCCGATCGAAGGAGAAACTTTGTTTATTTATCTGGCGATTACTAAAGTTGCTGCCAGCGCGGTGCTAGTGCGAGAGGAAGAAGGTGTACAAAAAGTAGTCTACTATGTCAGCAAGAGACTGATCGGGGCATAATTAAGATATTCGCCAATCGAGAGGTTAGCATATTGCTTGATCCTTGCCTCTAGAAAGCTACGTCCCTACTTTCAAGCCCATCCTATTACAGTTCTAACTGACCAACCCCTTCGACAAGTCCTCCAAAAACCGGAAGCGGCTGGACGATTATTAAAGTGGGCAGTCGAACTGGGACAGTTCGATATAACTTATTCACCGCGAGCAGCAGTCAAGGGACAAGTCTTGGCCGACCTTATTGCAGAGTTCACCGAACTCCCAGACAGCGAGCAGTGCGAACAGTCTGAAGCACCCGAGCCTCAAGATAAAACTCCTTCGTGGAAGCTATTCACGGATGGCTCATCCAATGAATCCCACGTTGGAGCAGGAGTGATATTGATAATGCCGGAAGGGCATCGATTTCACTGCGCCATCAGGTTCGACTTTACTACATCAAATAATGAAGCGAAATACGAAGCACTCCTCGCTGGATTGAGAATGGCAAAGGATATGAGCATAAAGATGCTTAATATCTATAGTGATTCACAGCTGGTGGTGAATCAGGTCCTGGGAGAATACCAAGCGCAAGGCTTGAAAATGGTGGCCTACTTAAATAAAATAAAAGACTTGCTAGCCCAGTTCACGAAGTACACCCTCCAGCAAATCCCGCGAGATCAGAATTCAAACGCAGATGCCTTAGCCAAACTCGCGAGCGCAAAGGATGCTGACACCTTAAACATCGTGCCAGTAGAAAGACTGAGTAAGCCGAGCATACAAGCCACGGAATCCAGTATGGAGATTCAGATGGAGGATACGTGGATGGCGCCTTTCTTGGAGTATCTGATGAATGGTACGTTGCCAACAGATAGGAACAAGGCTAGAACTCTACAAAGGCGAGCTGCTAGATACATACTGGTCGACGGTGTAATGTACCGAAGAGGATATTCATTGCCATTACTCAGATGCGTAACACCAGAAAAAGCTAAGGAACTCATGAAAGAGGTGCATGAAGGCTTCTGTGGAGATCACGCTGGGGGCAGAGTTTGGCAAAAAAGATCCTAAGGCAGGGCTACTTCTGGCCAACAATGAACGAGGATTCCATGGAGTTTGTACGAAGGTGTGATAAGTATCAAAGGTTCTCGAAGATTTCACGAGCGGCTCCAAACGAGTTGAAGCAGATGCAAAGTCCGTGGCCTTTTGCAGTATGGGGAATAGATTTGATTGGGTCCCTACCTATAGGGAAAGGCGGAGTAAAGTACACAGTCGTAGCGGTCGATTACTTCACCAAATGGGCCGAAGCTGAACCACTCGCTACCATCACGACCAAGAAAGTCCTTGACTTCGTTATCAAGAACATCGTCTGTCGATATGGTCTGCCCAGAAAGATAGTTTCAGACAACGGGACCCAATTTGACAGCGATTTATTCACCGATTTCTGCGAAAGACATGGAGTCATTAAAAGCTTTTCTTCAGTTGCACACCCTCAGGTGAATGGGTAGGTCGAAGCCGTGAATAAAACTCTTAAGGACACCTTGAAGAAAAGACTCTAAGAAGCTAAGGGAGTGTGGCCAGAGCAATTTCCTGAAGTCCTCTGGTCGTATAGAACGTCTCACCGAACAGCGATAGGACATACCCCATTTTCCTTAGCCTATGGATATGAGGCTATGTTACCTATCGAGTTAGATCCCCCCTCACATCGACGTTTGACTTACAACCAGGACCAGAATAGCCAGCTAATGATGGAGTCCCTAGACTTAATCGATGAGATATGAGAGAAATCTCAACTCCGAGTTGTTGCATACCAACAAAAAGTCGCCCGGTACTTTAAATCCAAAGTTAAAGAAAGAAAATTCAACGTCGGTGACTTGGTGCTACGATGAGTTTTCTTAAATACCCGCGACCCTACTGCTGGAGTGCTCGGACCTAATTTGGAAGGACCTTACCAGATTGAAGAAGTCCTTCATCCAGGCACCTACAAACTTGCACGCTTAAACGGATATCTCATTCCACGTTATTGGAATGGAGAACACTTGCGCAAGTATTATCAATAAACAGCTCTTTCTAAAGGGCTGGCTTGTAATAATTTTTTCTTTTTACAAGTTTAGCAAAGAGGGTTAGCTGCGCTATGTGGCTAATCGCTCGTATATGTAAGATTCTATTTCAGAATCACTCGTAAAGACATATTTAGTCCATTTTTAATACGAGATTATAAGGGACTGTGCGCAGCCAGTCATTCTTGCCAACCTTTGTGAATTTATATTTACAAGTATTTGTTCATTACGTGTGTTGTTTTGCTGTATTACAAGTATCATCTTTTCACACGAACAGAAATGTTCGAACAGGTCATGGTCAAGGCAAGTGACCAAGGACCTAAAGCTCCTCGATCACTTGGGGGGCATATAAGGCACATCGATAGCAAAGCATACCCGCAAGGTATGTAAACACATGAACAAAATGAGTGAAAGCATGCTAGAGTACTTAGAGTATTTTTCAAAATTTATGTTTTGTTAAACCATGCCAAAGTACTATGCTAAGTTTGGTCATACGGACAAGTGCTATAATAAATGAAAATATTATAGCATCATGCAATCTTTTACATCGCAAGCATCACTGCTTGGATGTAATTGTTCAAGAAAAAGAAAAAAGATTTACTGCCCATGCAGCAAAGTTTAAAACAAAAATATTGTCTTTACATCACGACCCGTGGGTCGTGTAGCCAAAAGGAAAGAAAAAAATAAATGAAAGAGTTCAAGAGGCATTTGGGGCCGGAGGATCCTCATAGGCATCCTGGATAGCAGCATCCTCAGCAGTAACTTCTTCTTCTACGACAGCCAGGCTTGGGGAGTCAGGGATCCTCGCTCTTGCCTCCTCTTCGGCCAGTTGGGCAGCACAACGCGCCAGCTCGACATTCCTAACGTCTTCAGAAAGATAGCTGAAGTCGGCACCCTGATTGTGTTTCCAGAAGTTGTAGAAACATCGGAGCGTCGTCCTCTTGTACCTCTCCAGATTTTTGGAGTTGTCAAGTTCCAACTGCTTGACTTTGCCTTCAAGAGTGGCAATGGCCTCATCCTTGGACTTGTGTATCTCTTCCAACCTTTTGATTTCGCGAAGATGGGTCATGATGGAATCTCGATACTGCTGCCTTGACTTTATTGCAGCTTCCTTTGCAGCTTCAACCTCTGACAGCTTAGTCACCGCAGCGTCCCTCTCTCGAGCCATTGCCTCCAACTCCGTGGCGTGCCTAGCCTCTGCAGCTGAAAGCTCCTCAGCTGCCTTCACCTGATGCCTCTCAATGGCCTTTCCCTTAGCCTGCTCGATGGAATCCTGGGCACGGGTACGAGCAGTAATAGCAGACAGCAAGGCCTGTAAATAAAATAAGAAGGAGTTAGAACCTGTCGTGAAGACTAAAAGACTAAGGCTTGAGAAACAAAGAAGTACTTACACTGGAAATCTCATTCAGGGCCCTGTTCAGGATCAGGTCGACCGACATGTTTTCAGCCTCAACCATTGCATCCTTGACACGGTCGCTTTTACCGATGCGGTCAAGGCGATCCCTGGCTGATCGCAGAGTGCGGCTCAAGATTTTGGCCCCGAGAGCTTCTTCCCGAGTTATCTGCTCTCTGGTGGGCGCAACAGGAGGTTTTGGCGTGGCAGGAGGAGTTTGTTTTTCTGTAGGAGCTGGAGGAGGGGCAGGAGTTTGCCCAGTTGGCGCGTCTTGGGGAAGGTCTTCAGTTCAGCCCTTCTTGGCTGGAGGACCCCGACTAGATTCACCAGTTCTCCTCTTAGACCTCCGCTGAAGTTGGGGAACTTCCTCCTCCTCCTCAGTCTGATACATGTCAAAGATGTTAGGAGTGGTCATGTCTGCATGCAAGAAAACACAGGAAAATGATAAGACAAGAGGCAAATGAAAATTTATTATACAACAGAAAAGAGGTAACAAAGTGAATACCCGAGCTACAACTATTGGTCGCTACACTATTGACTCTATTAGTCATACATTCACTATCTGGCATGAAGAAGTCTAGCCCTAATTTTGGAGTATATGTAAAGTTGCCCTCCCCGTCAAACAAGTGACAGGGAATTGGCAAACTATTCAAAAGTAAAATAGTGTTACCGTTCTCATCATAAGACTCCCCCAAGTCCACAACTGGCTCTTTGGCTTTTTGTTTCCCCTTGCCTTGGGGAGCAGAAGGATTGCCCGTGGGCTCCCTCATAGTAACCCCTGTTGGCCTCCTCCTCCGAGGAGACGCAGGAGGTTGCTGTTCGGGAACCCCCTCGGTAGTGGCTTCGTCCACCACGGACCCTCTAGTTTCATGGCGAGGAGCCAGGAGGCCAGACAGCCTCAAGTTTTCTTTAGTTACCAGGGTCTTGACGCTTTTTGCTGCGTCGAACATCCTGGCCAAAGTATTGGACCTCAACACCATGTCTGGTGTTGGGGTCGGACGTAACCATGGGCCTGAAAAACAGATTACAGTTTGAGAAAATTGAAAGGGAACACCTCGATGAAAATTATCGACCAGTCGAAGACAAGCACTTACCCCCTTGAGTGAAGGCCAGGTTGTTGCTGGTTATGTCTGGGGTAAGGAAGTACTCCTTACTATACTGCCCCACATTCGAGATGTGCGTAGTGTCACTCAGGAATGTTCGGTTGGTCTCCTGGTGACAGAAATGGAAGAAACCTGTTCCGTGCTATTGCGGGTTGGATTTGAGATCAAAAAGGTAGTTGATCTCATGAGGCGTAGGCTCTGGCCATTTTTTAAGTTTATACAGGATATAGAGTGCGGCCAGCATTCTATATCTGTTTGGAGTGATTTGGAAGGGGGCGACACCGAAATAATTGGCCACCCCCTCATAAAAGGGATGAAGAGGGAGATAAGCTCCCGCCTCAATGTGATACCGGGACCAGGCGCTGTTTGCACCTCCGGGGAGGTTAGCCCTCTGGTCCACAGCAAGACGTATTATGGAAACCCCTGTGAGAGGGAATTTCCTGAAGCAGTTAGCAACCATCCGCAGGGTCACTGAGCTGGCCGGGGAAGTATACCACTCGACATCAGGCAGATTCTGATGGCGAGGGCAAGCCCTAGTTTGGATATTAGGGTCAGGAAAAAGATTTTCTCGACCGCTGGTCGAGGGAGCCCTAGCCTGCGAATCAGGCTGGGCAGGAGAATTTGGGCTGTTTTCGGACTCAGGCCTTTTCTTGCCTAAAGATTTGGAGCGGGCCATTGGAGGAGAAGGGTGTGGTCTAGAAGAGGAACGCGAGAAAGGGATCTCGTGGACACGGTCGACCGGTTGTTCTTCTCCCTCGAGCAGCTGGGCGAGAAGGTCGTCGTCAATGGGCCTCTCACCTCCCCACAAATCTGGCATTAATGTCTGCAAACAGAAGAATGGGGAGGTGAGGATAGAGAATTTTCAAAAGCTTTTGAGAATAACGCTGGTTGTGTATAAAAGTTAAGCTTTTATACAACAGCATTCTAACAAGAAGCTAAAGTTTTCCATACGAACAGTTTGAAAGACGGATTAAAGGGTGAAAGCAAAAAGTTTTTCAAGAAAGCTTTTTCAACTCCCCTTAGGGCAGGAAAAACCTATTTTCCAACTAGCTTAAAGATCGAATTTTTACTTCGATCTTACGTCCTAAACATATGATCCTGACTAATCAAACTAACTCGTAACTCTTTTTTCCTACAAAACATCCTATTCACAAGCATCTCAAACCAGAAACAGATAATCTCAAACGGTCTACATTTAGAGACATGCACCACAAAAATCTGAAGCATGGGAATTTGAAAACTTACCAAGAGAATGATTATGGAAGTGGAAAAAGGGCCTTCGGGAATCAAGAAACTCTCGGACGGGGTCTTGAAAATACAGAGGAAACGGTCTTCAGGAACGGTAAAAGCTCTGGTTTTTAGGTTTTCTTGTGAAGACGATGGTGTACGTAAAAAGAAAGTAAAGACTTTGAAGGTCTTATATAAGTTTGTCTCTGGCATTAAAAAGTGTAATCATTAGTTTCCCTTTTTCAAAGTATGGGAAAGCGGAATGGCCGTCAAAATCATTTCTGGGGAACCGAAAGGATGTGATTAGACAGAGGTAGGTTACTTTTTCCAAGAACACACGTAGGGTTCTGACACGTCAGGCGGGGTTACCGAAGAGTCGTTCGTCCAAAAGTTTATTTTACTGCTCGTGATAAATAAACTTGGGGGGCAAATGTTATCCAAAAATTAGCATTGATGACGTGGCAAGTGATCCCAGGACACGTGGCTGACACTTGGAAACGTTCTGCTAGAGTATCGACCAGAAGACACATTAGAAGCAGTGCGACCCAGTCTTACCTGCGACCAGTCTGGTCGATAGTTCCGCATACGAAGCAACATTTATGGGAAGATCTTTGTGAATCCCGAATTTATCTCACACAATCTCCTGGATACCCGATTATTCAGGAGAGAATATCTATAACAATCTTTTGTAATCCCCCTTGAGCCTATAAATAGCAAAAGATAGCTCAAGGAAAGGACTTTTGGCTTTTGAATCATTAGAGACTATAGTAATTCTCCTAGCAATATTGTATTGTTCTTCAGAGGTAAGTGAAACTCATTGAACCATTGTTCTTTGATCACTCCTTTGATTCTTAGATCAATATCAGTCTAAGTGGACGTAGGTCATTACTAGATCCTGGGGCCGAACCACTATAAAATACTGTGTCTTATTTACTTTTGTCATTACGTTTTTCTCTACGCATTCATTCATATCAAGCATATTCTGACTCCGTGTCAGTTGGCCAAATCGTGGGTCAACAGCTGTTATTAGTACTATTATTATTATTATTATTATTGTAAATAATATTTTTGATGCCCTTAGGGCAAAGACAATTTAGAACTCGAGCTTGAATTATTTTTACTATCTGGTGAATGCTATACTTTAATGGTAGTTTTTATTCTCTTAAGTTTCTATATTCAAAAACTTTTTACGCATTATCT
This sequence comes from Humulus lupulus, assembly GCF_963169125.1. NCBI lineage: Eukaryota > Viridiplantae > Streptophyta > Magnoliopsida > Rosales > Cannabaceae > Humulus > Humulus lupulus. Next base: position 89,309,906 of record NC_084794.1, on the reverse strand, counting down.
ACCTTTAGCTTTTTTCCTTAATATTATACATCACATTTCTGGTTCGAAATATTTCGAGCATATTACTAAGGACTTGCTTTTATATCTGTTTATTTATACAAATACATTGTCGGGCATAGGGTCGAACTTCTGTATATTCATACATAGTTCATTCGATTTCACAATTTCGACCTCGTTATATTCAAGTTCGAACACTACTTATACAATGCATTTTTGCATTTAAAAATACTTATTGGCTTGTAGTCTAGTTATTTCTTGCTTAGAGATAGTAACTTTTCCTCATCATCAAGTATCATCTCAAGGTTGCGAGGTCGAAACATTTTTGCAAAAAATTCCAGCTTTGTCTCGATTTTAGGAATATTGTCGTTTTATTTAGAATTCCAACTTTATTCGTGCCGATTTTTTTTGCCGGTTTTTTCCAGACTTGGTAAGTTATGTTTATGCTTGGTTTTCGTCCAGGATTTAACACTAATTTTATTGATGCTATATTTTTTTCGAGCATATGGTATGATTGTATAACACTTATGCTCCCTTAGGCCTGAGCACGCCTGCAAAGAGGTCTCACGTGGCCAAAAACAGGCACCTAAGCACCAGGTCCCCCAATCCAAAGTGTCTGTCTCAAACCCTTTTATTAAAGTATCTTGTAGCCCTTTACTGGTATGAATCGTTCTTAAGCTATGCTTCTTCTCGCTTTTCTTTAATTAAATATAGGGCTTCCTTAAGCTGAGATTGGTTTAAGTCCTGGTTGTATATTTCACATCTTATGGTAGGAACTTCGACCTCAATGGGCAACATTGCTTCGCATGCGTAAGCTAGGGAGAAGGGTGTATGTCCAGTTGAGGTTTGAATTGTTGTTCTGTAAGCCCATAGGACTTGTGGTAATTCTTCTGGCCACCTGCCTTTAGCCTCTTCGAGCCTTTTCTTAATGGAGCTCTTTAGAGTCTTGTTTACGACTTCGATCTGGCCATTTTCTTGTGGATGGGCTACCGATGAGAAACTCTTAATTATTCCATTTTTTCACAGAATTGCATGAACAGTTCACTATCGAATTGGGTTCCATTGTCTGATACATTCTTCCTTGGTATCCCATATCTGCAAATTATGTTTTTACCACAAAATCCAAGACTTTTTCCGAAGTGATTGTGGCCAAATGTTCTACCTTGGTCCATTTGGTGTAGTAGTCCACAACCACTACAACATATCTGAACCTACCTTTTCTCATTGGCAAAGATCTGATGAGGTCGATTCCCCACATTGTGAATGGCCATGGGGAGCTCATCATGGTGAGCTCGGTTGGTGGAGATTTGGAGGCAAATCGCTGACATTTATCGCAGCGTTTAACATATTCAAACGAATCCGCCTTTACCATAGGCCAAAAATATCATTTCCTAATTACTTTCTTTGAGAGGTTGTGCCCCCCAGTGTGATCTCCACAAAACCCTTCATGAATTTCTTCTAGGATCTTTTTAGCCTTGGGCAAAGTTACACATCTTAGTAAGGGTATGGAATACCCTCTTTTGTACAATCTCCCTTCCAAGATAATGTATCATGGTATTTTGCACATCAATTTTCTAGCCTCGTTCTGGTTTGCTAGGAGGCTCCTGGTTTGCTGGGAGGCAATTATGGGTGTAATCCAAGTTGGTTGTGAGTCTATCATGTCAACTTCGACTTCATCAGGCTCACTTATGCTTGGTATTGGTAAAAATTCCACTGGTACCATATTAAGTGTGTCAACTTCTCTTGTTGTTGTGAGTCAAGCCAGAGTGTCTGCATTCAAGTTCTGTTATCGTGGAACTTGCTCAATCACATAAATCTCAAATTTTCCAAATGCTTCTTTGACTTTTTCCAAGTATGCTGCCATTTTCATGCCCCGAGACTGGTATTCTCCTAGGACTTGGTTGACAACCAATTGAGAGTCACTATAGCAGTGAATGGATTTTGCCTTTAGCTTGGAAGCTATTTGGAGCCCTACTAATAATGCCTCATTATTGGAGACCTCGAAACCAAACCTTAAGGCTGAATGAAACATGTTTCCTGATGGGGTTTTTAGGATAATACCTGCCCCTGATCCGTTCTCGTTAGAGGATCCATCGATGTATAGTCTCTATAGCTCGCGGCCTGGGGTTATGACTTCTTCATTGGTTATTCCAGTACACTCGACTATGAAGTTAGATAAGGTCTGCCCCTTTATCTTCGTTCTCAAGTGATACGTTATCTCGAACTGCCTAAGCTCGACTATCCATTTCAATAGTCTTCCAGATGCTTCAAGTTTCAATAATATTTGTCTCAACGGCTAATCAGCCAGCACATGTATGGGGTGTGCTTGGAAGTAAGGTCGAATTTTTCTAGGACACATGTATTAAGCCCAATGTGAGCTTTTCCATCAGTGGATATCTCAATTCTACCCCCAGTAATCTCTTACTGACATAATAAACAGGTCTTTGTACTTTTTTATCCACCTAAACTAGTGTTACAATGATTGCATGCTCGGTTGTTGCGAAGTATAAATAAAATATTTCTCCCATAACTGGTTTGGATAAGATAGGTGGTTCAACGAGATGCTTTTTGAGAGCCTAAAAAGTGAGCTTGCACTTGTCAGACCATTCGAACTTTTTTCCCCCTCTCAAAAGATTAAAGAATGGTAAACAATTGTTCGTGGATTTTGAGATGAACCTACTCAAAGCCACCATTCGTCCAGTTAGACTCTGGACATCTTTATGCTTTTGAGGTGAAGGCATGTCAATTAAGGTCTTTATCTTATTTGGTTTTCCCTCGATGCCTCGAGCATTTACTATAAATCCGAGAAACTTTCTTGAAGAAACTCAGGATGAGCACTTTTGTGGGTTGAGTCTCATGTTGTACTTTCGAAGTATAGTAAAGCACTGAGTGAGGTTGTCAACATGGTTACTATTGTGCTTGGACTTGACCAGCATGTCGTCCACATACACTTCCATGTTGTTTCCTATTTGTTCAGCAAACATTCTATTTATCATTCTCTTATATGTAGCCCCATTGTTTTTTTATCTTGAAGGGCATCACATTGTAACAATACAACCCTTTGTCGGTCATGAAACATGTATGCTCTTGGTCGGGTACATGCATGGCTATCTGGTTATATCTAGAATATGTGTCCATGGATGACATTATGTCAGGACCCAAGGTTGCATCCACGAGCTGATCAATTCGAGGCAGAGGGAAACAATCTTTTGGACATGCCTTGTTGAGGTCCGAATAGCCGATACAAGTTCGTCACTTGCCATTGGGTTTCAAAACCAGTACTAGGCTGGCAATCCATTATGGGTAGAAAGCATCTCGGATAAACCGATTTGTTTTTAATCTTTCGACCTCCTCTTTCAAGGCTTTCTTTCTCTTGTCGTCGAGGAGTCTTATTTTTTGTTGCTTTGGAGGGAAGTTTTTATTGATGTTTAATGCATGGCTTATAACATTAGGACTGATCCCAATTATATCTAAATGTGACCATGTGAATACATCCTGATTTTCCCTTAGGAAGCGAATTAACTGCTATCCTGCGTCCTTTGGGAGATTCTTCCCAATTCTTACCACCTTGGTGGTATCCTTTTTATCGAGCTAAATATCTTCAAGCTCTTTGATTGAACCGAGATCAGCCTTGTCTTCTTCTACCCTTGGGTCGATCTCTTCTTCGACCTCGTATATCACTTTGTCCATTTCCTTAATGATTACTAGGGCCTACACACTAGCTTGGCCTTTTCCCCTCATTAAGATGCTATAGCATTCTCGGGCTGCTAACTGATCCCCCTTCAGTGTTCCAATACCACTGGGTGTTGGGAATTTTACGGCCAAATGCCTAACAGATGTAACTACCCCAACCCAATCAGTGCTGGTCTCCCGAGTAGTACATTATGGGCAGACTGGGTGTCTACTAAGATGAACTCCAACATCTTAGTTATTAAGACTAGATAGTCTCCCAAGGTCATTGGGAGCTCGATGGCCCCTGTACTGGCGATTCCCTCTCAAGAGAATCCATATAACATTGTTGCATAGGCTTTAAGGTCTCAAACATACATACCCATTTTGTCCAAGGTCATTTTATAGAGGATGTTGATCGAGCTCCTGTTATCAATTAGGACTCGACACACCCTCTTGTTGGTGAGCTGGAAAGTTATGACCACAGGGTCATTATAAGGAAATTGGAGATGTGAAGCGTCCTCTTAAATGAAAGTGATAGGTTGGGATTAAACTCTCTGTTGTTTCAGAGCCCGTGGTTCAGGCACATAGGGAGATCCATCCCCCATTTTAAGCTCTTGGACATACCTCTTTTGGGCGTTTGTGCCTGACTCTGCAATGTGTGGTCCTCTCGCGAGGGTTATTACATCCTCTCCATCAATTGAGGGACGTCGGTTATCCACCCTTGCAGGTGGGGCCGCTGCAGTTGAGGATTTATGCCCTAATTAAAACCCAAATTCTTTGTAATCTCATTTTATTATCAATAAAAGAATAGAAATCATTTTTTGACTTGGTTAATCACTTTGCTCACATGTTTTATTTTCATGATTATTTGTTTAATATGAACTTCTATTAAATCCCGAGCATATAGCGAATCTTATTTATAGTGACATAATCACAGTGGAATATAAATATGATTATATGTTCAAAATAAGTTAGTCCTAAGATTAGTCAGTGCACCAGATTTACATTGACTTGCCAATCTACGATATGATCTACTTACACATTACAGTGTTATGTTCTTTCTAGAACATTAGCAAAGTGGATAAGATCAAATGTATTTGTTACATCGGACTGGACCGATATTGACAGTTGATAAGATAAGTAAACATACTGTTATTATCTATTCTAGTCATATCATATAGTTGACCATAGGTCAATTCAATCTCAATTCTGAGTGGTCAGTATTCTAACTGATTGTATTATTTGAGTTCTTTGACTTGTTCGTTACCAGCTTACCCTATGGACTAGCCTATACTTACATCTTGGGAACTCGGTAGTATAATTGAGTGGGAGTGTTAATCATAGATATGAACATCTATAGCTTCTGATGAAGAAGTGAAAAGATGGTTTCCTTTTAGTTTGGTTCAAGGTGTTAAATGATAGAGATCTCATTTCAGTAATTAAATTAGTTTACTGAAATATCATTTACAAGGAACTACGTGTTTTAAGGATAAAATACAATGAGGGGTAAAACGGTATTTTAGTCATTTCTCATTGTAGACCGTCTATAGATGATTGAGTGACAATTATGGTTGTAACAATGGATAATTAATAGCGTATCTATATTTGTTATAGAGCATTCTATGAATTCAAGAGTGCAATTACGAGTCTATAGTGGAGTCACGAGGAATTAATAAGTTAGTAAATGTATTTGTTAGATTCATGATAACTTATTGGAGCTTGATTTCATAGGCCCATGGTCCCCATTGTACCTTGGATAAAATCATCTAGATAGTCTCAATGAATTGATTTAATCATCAATTAGAATTATCAAAGTTGACCGGGTCAATTTTGGATAGTTTCACAGAGTTGTGTAATTTTGAGAAGAAACGAGAAATTATGGCAAATTTATTAATTAAGATAAATTGGTATCTAAATTAATAAATAATTTTAAATCAAGGTTCAAAATATAAATAATTAATTTGATAAAGGATTTAAATAATTATTTAATTAATTAAATCAATAGAAAATAATACAGGCCTTGATTTTAAGTCCAATTGGCTTATAATCAAATGAGAAATTTCACGGGCCTAAAGCCCATGATAATTTCGACATAGGGCTTCAAAATGGCTATTATTTTATTGATTTTTTAATTAAATTAAATAGCCTAATTGAGTCTCTAAAAGGAGTGATTAGAGAGAAGTCAAAACACAAGTCATAAGTCAGATTTTCTGATAGTTTTAGATTATCTCTAAACACAAGTCCTTTTCTAAGCCTCTTTGTTATTTTCTCTTCTTTTTCTCTGTATCTATCTCATGTGTTGAGAATTGCCTACACTAGTTTAGGTGGTTCTAAGGATACATTGGAAGGCTGTGAAGAAAATAGAAGATCGGTTCAGTTTCTTGATAATACTTTGCGACAGAGAGGATACAAGAGTTAGAGAAACTGAAGGAAGGACTGTTTCATTCCGTTGCGTATACTGTAAGTATTTTATTCTTTGTTTCTCTTTGAATTCAATTTTAGAAACATGTTTTAGGCTATCTCGTATTAATTTTTTTAATATTAGATATACATGAAAATAAATAAAGATCTTGTATAAGCTAATCCAACAGCTACTTGCTGGACAGGCTGAGCCGAAACTACCTTTTGACCAAGCCAAGCCTGGACTTGATTTTGGCTTCGGACATACTGTCCGAGGTAGCCTCTCGAGATCAATCCTTCGATCTCATCTTTTTATTGTCTGCATTCATCAGTTGTATGACCCAAGTCTTTGTAAATCTATATAACTTGTTTGAATCCCTTTTGGTTCTCTAATGTCGCATTGCGTCGGGTCGCCTGAAAGGGACCTGATTCTCGTTTGCGACAAATATCTTTTGCTGAGTCTCTGTGAGCTCGGTATATACCGTGTAAATGGAGAAATACTTATCTTCTTTATTTTTCTTACCCATTCAGCCTCGAGGTTGTTCCTTTCATTCTTCTTTCTTTTAGAGGGGTTATCTTTTGAAGGTTGCATCGTGGAGGGTGTAGCCGAGGTAGTGGGTGAGTTAACATTTGTCATTGTAGTTATTGAGGGCGGATGAGTCAATTTAAGTGCGAACCTCGCCTCTTCTACATTGACAAACCTATGGGCTCGAGTGGTGAATTAAAATATTGTCCTCACAAGCCCCTGCATGTCGTCCCAAAGAGGACCGACGGGCAGTACTCCAGCTCGTACTGCCATAAGATGACCACTGTCATCAACATTGCGAGCTCAAGCCACCTCTATATTGAACCTCGCCAGGTAGCTCTTCAATGATTCACTTGGTTATTGCCTAGCATTTGTTAGGGTGGAAGCCTCAAGCTTGATACTCCTCAAAACTTGGAACTACTTTTTGAACTCCGTAGACAACAGTTCCCAAGACGAGATCGAGTGTCTTAGAAACTTGTCAAACCAGTTCTTTGTTGGTCCAGTGAGTGTAGTGGGTGAAGAGCATGCATGTTAGCTCATATCCAACGTTGCTAGCTCGCATCACAATATTGAATATGCTCAGGTGGGTGCCTGGGTTGGTAGTCCCATCGTCTGGCACGACGTGGGGTATCTTGAAACCATTGGGAAATGATGTATTTGAGATGTGAGGGGAAAAAGGCTCCAGCTCCTCATCGGAATCATAAGTCTTTTCTTTATTTTTTCCTTCTTGAAGGAGTCTGAATTCTTCCTCAAGTTGGTTGATTCTCTCTTGAACCAAATCTATTAGAGGGGGAACTTGTACTACTGGTCGCTGGTTATTGTTCGTAGGAACTCCAGCTCCTTGTTGCAGCATAGGGTTGTACTGATTTCCATATACTGGTTGTAAAGGCTCCCTTCGGGCATTTAAGTGTGTCCACAGGTCTGGGTTCAACTGATTGAATTTCCCCCGGTTTTGGTTAAGTGTTCTCGAAGATCACGATAATCATTTAGGTAGTTATCGTAATGTCTAGGTTCGATGTTATAAACACTTACTAACCTACTGTAATCTTTACTTCCGTCAAGGAAGCTGACATTTGTCTCTGGCTGCTACTGTTGTGGGGCTTGATTATGAGGTGGGTTATCCACGTGTGTCCTTATCCTGGTTGTTCGTGACCTTGACATATAACTCCCTGATGGCTGGGGTTGTCCATGTTCGTGATGTGCCCCCCGTGCGGCCTCACGTTCACCCTTATGCTCGGGTCGAGCTCGCTGGCTCCTATCCCAACTTCCACTTCTAGCACTTTATGAAGGATTCTGAGGTGCCCTCTCCCCAGCTCAGTTTCCTATGGGAGCTTGTTGAGGTACACCCCGTGCTTGAGAGGGATGCCTAATTGGTGAGGGAGGATGCCTGATTGGTAAGGGTGGTGGCCTCCCATTGTTCGGCCTAGTAGGCTTAGGGTTATTTCTAGCAGGTTTTGGATTATCATTTTGAGTTATCTAAGGAGCTCGGTTATTTCCAAAATCTGCGAGAGTGTCCTCGACCGAGTTGTTCCTGGTAGGGTTCCAATATGAACCCCTGGGCCTGTTTTTTCCAGTATTTGCCCTTGGCCTTGGTTGAACTTGTTGGGCCCTCTGTTCGGCCATCCTGGCAACCGTACTCCCTCGAGGTCGCCCTATGGTCCTCCACGGGGGTGCTTGGACTTCAGTAGCTCGTCTTGCCATCTCTTCATTTAGTCGTGTAGCCTCGGCTAACTGTTCACGTAGCATATGATTTTTGAGCTCAACTACTGGTACATATCTTTCAGGATTATAATAATCCTACTCATTAGATCTAGAACTTTGACCTAGCCGTTCTCTAGGAGATGATGAGGCACTCTCCTCATCGAGACTCTAGTCCACCATTGGTTGTCTACCAGGCCTTCGAGGATGGTCCTCGGTTCGTGGAGTACACCCCTCAAGGATTTGGGGCAAAGGTCACCCACTGCTTCCAGGAATGTTCAAGGCATCCATTGTTGCTAAGCGGGAAGTTTTATGCTAAACGGTAGGAAGAATTGCTTAATGCTTTCAATGAAAGCACCAAACTGTTGACACCTTTTTTCGTCAACTTAATTATGTAGAGAAATTAAACAATCAGGAAGGAAGAAAATAATAGAAAGATATTTTTAACGTGGTTCAACTGTTAAAATCTGCCTACGTGTACAAGTTACTTTTATTATAGTCTGCGTTAAAGCTTCAAGGAAAAGCAATTTCCATAGAATGTTTCTCAGTGCCCAATTGCGCATCTCTACAAATTACTAAATCCATGCTATTTATAGACCTAGTTACAAGAATATCTTCCCACAGGTTTAGGGAAGTTACAACACATATTCAAATTTAAATGAATATTTGAATAATAATAATAATAATACAACTTAAATGCATTATTTAAATAAAGATCCCATATGTTATCCCTGTTTTCCACCCGTGACACGTGGCATGACTCAATGGGCCCGTGGGCCCACTTAAAGAGGTCCGGGCCCATCCTGAGCCCAATGAACAGGGAAGGAAGAAGCCCTGATAGCCCAATCGTCATCGAGCCCAACAACGGTCAATGGGCGCGACCGTAACGACAGAACCGGGACTAAGATGCGGGCTCGACTCATCTTCCCGATCCCAACCTACTTGTATCCTCCGGGATGCCAATAGAAGTGGCATACTAACTAGTCGATGGAAATAGACATGGTCAAGAATCCAAGGGAGATATTCAGTGTCACAGTGTCCATCTTGGCAAACGAACCCGAGTTCTGGTGAACGAACCAGGACTCCGGTAAATAAACTAGGACATTAGTAAATGAACCTGGACCAGACATTTGGATAGGATAAGCCTGATCTTCCCTGACGCTGACATGTCCTCGAGAAACACGAAAGTTGGTCTCCTCAACTAACTTGCAGAAGAAGGTACACACAGAATGTACGTTGTTCCTAGGAAACAATACTGCCCTACTCTGATAGATCATGTCCCCAAGATCTCCTTAGAAGCCCACGCAGACTAGTCCGAGCTAACGTACTATGGGAAGCTGTAAGGCTTGGCCATGCCCAAGCCGGCCCAATGGGCCCAGATTACTACATTTTATTATATAACTTTCTTTGTATTATGACTATATTAGTGAGTAAACCATGATTACATCCCTATTGGGCTCGGATTAGTTTGGCCCAAGCCCACTGCACTTGACTGCCTATACATAGGGCCAGTTGTGCACTGTAGCGGGGATATGAGATCTTCTCTTGTAAGCAATTATTCTGCTAAAACTTGTAGAAAACTCCATTGTCAAAAGCTCTCTAAAATCTGATACAATAGACTCGTGGACTAAGACTCATTAATGCTCCAACCACGTAAAAACTCTGTTTGTTCATTTTTTATCATTTCTTTCCAGCTTTTATTTCTTAATATATTTCTAGTTTCCGAAAAATTCGGTAAACACTATAAAAATAGGGATTCAATACCCAGTTTTAACTAATCCCAAAGAAATAGGGATTTGCTAACAACTTCTCCATATATATATTTAACGTTCATTCGAGCTTGAACACTACTCAACGTATCCTCGAGCTCACCATTCTCGTTGTCGCCACCTCCTTGCTTGATCAGTCTGTCGAACCCATCTCTTGGAGGAGACTAGTACCTTCAAGCCTGCAAATCACGCTCTGGTGCTGATGGTGTAGCTCTAAAACTTCGTGACAGTTTGTACAAGTATAATGCAATTACTTGTTAACCTCGAGCTTACATTTTACGAACCTACATTTTGAGGCTATTTATTCATTATCGAAATTTGGGTGTAACAATATATACATATATTTATATATAGCCTAAAAGTATAACATCACAATGGCAATATGAGACTATAGAGATTTTTTAAATTATTAATTAATTCTTTTGTTAAATAAAAAATTAGAAAAAGTTACAAATTATGAGAAAATAGATAATTCATATATAAATGATTCTAGGAAGCCAGCTCGCCTCATATATAAATATAAATAATGTGTTAAATATTAATATAACTACAAAAAATTATTTAGCAAGATTGAGTTAAATCAATCGACTATGTAAGAAAAAAAACTAATATTTGGACATATTACAAATCAAAATCAATTAATGATACTTTATATATAACCTAAAAGTGTAACATTAATAATTCTTTTATTAAATAAAAAAATCACAAATTATGAAAAAAATAGATAAATCATACATAAATGATTTATATATAAATCATAATTGATAACTTATTAGTCTAATAAGTTATCTTTCATGTTAATTTTTTTTAATCTTTGACAATTAGTTTTTGTGGATATTTTGATATTTATTTATGTAAGAAACCAATGTAAAAAAAAATTTGTGCCTATTTGCACCTAATACCCACATTGCAAAACAAAAAGAGTTGTAATTGCTCTCAACACCATAAATTTTAATAAAAAAATTATTTTATAACAATATAACCCCATAAATCCACTTCCCATCTTTATTTTATTTTTATTGATAAATTATTATTGTTTACAAACTATAAAAATGGAAAAAAAATACCAACCAGATAATAATTTTTATTTTTTTTATTCCTAAAATAGTTTTATTCTACCTTATCAACAATGAACTAAACATAGTGACTTAAATGGAAAAATTAATGAAAATATTTCATAAATATAGAATAAGATTTACTAGTTCATTTTATTTCTATTATCATTATTGATGTAATAATTTATTTATGATTAAATAGTATATATAAATATGTAGTAGCAGCAGTAACAGTAGAGCATTTTCAATTTATATTTTGGCGAAAAGACCAACTTTCCAATCCATTTCAAAAACAATAAAAACGTATCTACCAACCCATTGTCTTATTCAGACAACTCTCCTCTTTTCTCTCTCTTCGTATCTCCCAAATCCCAAACCAAACGTAGCCCTAGAACTACTACACACCTCCACATAGTTCCCGTCGACCGCTCACCTCCGCCGCGCTCAGCCCATCTCTCACCTTGGTCCATGGTTGCTCCTCCCTCAAATTCGGTATCAGTAGCCAAAACACAATAGCAATACTCCTTATATACATATATATATTATGTTTGTATTTCACTATCTTTTTGTGTGTATCTACAGTAGTCTGCACTCATTATTCAAATTGCAAATGTCTCTGTAATGTGTATGCCATTTTATTTTTTATGGAGATTTTTCTCTTGTGATTTCTCAAGCCCAATGGCCCATTATGAATTTGGAAACCCTAGTTTCTGTTTGCTCACGTATTTGTAATATGTAGTTATATATAAAGTAACATTTATATGTATATTTATATATGTTTATATATGCGTAACTTTTTTTTGGTTTTTCTCCTGGTGTATTGCACTTTATTCTTTGATTATGAATTCGAGTGGGTATTTGATTCTAGTATTATTCATATTATATTAAATTCCATTTTCGAGCTATTTCAAGATCAGATTTTGTTTTATTTTATTTAGTGTTCTGATTTTTATCCGTTTCAGCTGTGAAATAGGGTCTTGAGAAATTGTTTCTTGTCGAATTGAAATGGGAACTGTCGAGACAAGATCAACAACCCTAGTACCCTCGTCTGCTACTGGTACGCCTGAACCAGCTAAAGCTCAAGCCCCAAAAGAGAAATCCCTTAAAGAAGCTCTTGAGAGTTGTTCGACCCAGAAGAGTGCGGGTCCGAAGTCCTTGGTAGAAGGTTGCGTTGAGGTGAAGAATGAAGGCTTGAGTGGTGATTTGGGTCAAGGGGCTGTCGATACCGATATTTCGAGTCAAAGGGGTTCTTCGGATGTTGAGAAAGGTGGTCTTGCTGAGTCTACGCATAGTCTTCGGCGTGGGTCTGTTGAAAAGTTTGAAGATGGGGATAAAGCAAGTAATGGTGAAAAAGGCGGCCTTGAACGGCTTGACGTTTCTTTGGATGAAAATGGACGTGAAAATGGTGAGTTGAGGTCGATGGAGGTGCCCATTGAGGATCTTAGTGAAAGCAACGATGGGGAAGTAGAGGACATGGGTGAAGAAGGGCACAAGTTTTTGGTGGGTGATTTTGTTTGGGGTAAAGTGAGGAGCCATCCATGGTGGCCTGGGCAGATATATGACCCGTCGTATGCGTCGGAGTTTGCTGCGAAGAAGAAAGTCAAGGATCGATATCTCGTGGCTTACTTTGGTGATGGAACATTCGCTTGGTGCCCTCCATCTCAATTGAAGCCTTTTGAGGAGAATTTTGATGAGATGTCGAAGCAAAGTAACATGAAGACTTTTGTCAGTGCTGTGCAACAGGCTATTGATGAGATTGGTAGACTTTTGGAGTTGAAGATGATTTGCTCTTGTGTACCGAAAGAGAATAGAACTGGGCTTGGTCAACCGTTGGCAGAGAATGCTGGTATTAAGGAGGGAGTTCTTGTACCTGACGGTGAAAGTAGGAAGCTTTCAGGTGTCTTTGCTGAGCCATCTGAGCTTCTTGCTGAACTTAAACGTGTTGGACATGATGTTTATCTGACTAATGGGCTTGAGCTCAAGGTGTTAAGGAGTCGATTGTCTGCTTTTTATCGGACTCGAGGGGGTTATGATTTGCCTGAATACCATGATCCCAAGCCAGTTTCGGGTCTTGACGATGGCGTGAAATCAGTCGAAGTCCCAACCCAAGGGCCATTTGAAGAGTGGCTTCCCTCACCAATGAGTGTTGATACCATCCAAGCTAATGAAGGTATGTTGCAAAGCTCTCCTGTGGTTTCAGAAAGCAAGAAAACTCATAGAAGGAAGCAGAGAAGTATGGCTGATCTAATCGGCGAAAGCAAGAAAACTACGGGTGGGAAGTTGGATTCAGAAGAAAAAAGCTCAGAGAAATCAGCACCTCCTGTGGTGAAGAATGGGAAAGACACTAAGGACGAGGAAATGGCTACAGATGAAACTAACTCGGAGAAATCAGCCCCTCGTTCAGGGACAAAGAAGAGGAAAGATAAAGAGGAATCTGATAGTCAAGATGACAGTTTGATTTCCCTAAAAGGGAAGAGAAGAAAGGCCGGGTTGTTGGGGTTTCCTGTAAGCACTAGTAGCGACATTGATAGCAGTGTTAAGAAAGGTGGAGACTTGGAGAAGCAAAACACTAAAGAAGGCCTTGTTTCGAAGGGAAGGACTAAGAAAAAAGGCATCAACATTGAGTGCGACGATAGTGATGTTAAAACTAGATCTGGAATTGGTTCGGGTTCCAGAAATTTGAACTTGGACATCGGTAGTGTAAAAAGCGATGAAAGTGCGGTCAGGGAACAATTGGAGTTGGCTTCTTCACCTAGGGAAAGAAAAAAGAGCAAGTACTTGTCCCCTCCCTTCACAATGTTAAATAGTGGTAAAAGGAGAAGAGAAATGGAGGCGGAGTTATTAAGATTCGCTACCGAGGTGAGTATGGAGGGAAAAAATGCCGTGGAAGCGGACCAAAATGTTGTATCGTCTCCTATTTCAAAGGACAGTTCCGAGGCATTGCAGAACCACGTCTCTACAGAGCCTGGTCCTGGTGATGTAACTGGCAAGTCTCTTGGCTCAAGTCCTATTCCCAAGACACCAACCGAAAATCCGAACAAGATTATTGATGGAACAAAAGCTAATGTACCAGCAAATGAATTACTATCTGAAGTGCTTTGTGTGGCTGTGAATCCATTTACTCCAAGGGGAAAGAAATCTCAGCAGATGGTTGGGGACTTTATATCTCTTTACAGAAGCTTGGTATACCTCAATGGTCCCAACTACAAACTATACAACAAGCGTCAATCTCGTAGAAAGAGAAAGAATTTAGATTCTGAATCTGGGTCCCAGAAGGAAGATCCAGAGCAGACAGCTGAAAAGTCTACTGAACAAGAGTCTGGGCGAAGGAAAGTCAAAAACCAAAAGATGGGAGCGGATAAGCCTAAAGAAAAGGGAGCGGTTGACACTCCTGATGTGAAGTTGGATAAGCAAAAGCCAATGAAAGGTGCTGGATCTCCAGAGGCGAAGAAAGTGGATAAAGAGAGTGTCGAGGGAAAGTCTTCTCCTGCTGCTCTTTTCGTTACATTTGGCCCAGGGTCTTCACTGCCCACTAAAGCTAGTCTCATTCAGATGTATGGTAAATACGGGGAATTGGATGAAACTGAGACAGAAATGTTCTACAACAATTTCTGTGCCCGGGTTTCTTTCAATAAAATATCTAATGCTGAAGTAGCCTTCAATGATTCACAAACTTCTAGCCCTTTTGGCAATGCTAGTGTTAGTTTCCGGCTTCAGTATCACTCCGGCGCATTCAAGACTCGGGAACTCAGTGAAATATCCAGGCGGCAGAGAAATGCTTCTCCACTCCAGAACAATGTCACCACCCCAAAGAAACCGAGGTCGCAGCCAAAAGGAAGTTCTGAAGCAGACCTCAATTTCATAAAAGAGAAACTTGAGAAGATCTCCTCAATGCTGGAAGATAAAACTTCCAAAGTCTCGCCAAGGACGAAATCAAAACTACAGGCTGAGATAAATGAACTGTTGGAGAAGGTAGGCACAATGGTTGGAGGATCGTCATCTTAATAAAGTAGATATAATCTTTAGATACCGTTTACACACAGTCCCTTTTAGTTTTTGTAGCCAGTTATCTATGTAGCTCTACTTTTTGTATAGGATGTAGGAATTCACTTCATACAGATGAGTGTCCTGTGGTGGTCTTTTGTAACTAGTTGCTCAAGCTTTTATAATATAGAGGTCCATTTTCACAGACAATTTCACCCTATATAAATGTGGACACACACACACACACATATTAAATATAGAGCTATGATAGAGGAGCTAAACGGTCATCGTTCCAGTTTTGGGGGTTTTTAAAGGAGATGACAACGGTCCAAAAATGTCCTCCGGATTTTGCAAGTCTATCCTTTGTGAACTGTTTTCAATTTTTTCTTGGTCATTTTTTTCCTAGATTTACTCTTTCAAGTTTTAAATTTAATCACAGGAATTAAAAAAGATTATATTTTTCTTGCGCAGTCTATAACAAATCCAAATCTTCAAGGACTTCATTGTACAGTACATTAAATCCTCGAAGAGTTTTTTTTCAATATTTCTACGATTCAAAAGCTATACCAAATACAAAACCTTTTTCTTATGCCCGTTCTTTGGGGTTTCTTTCATGTTTGGATTACAGCTACTTGTGCAATCTATTTCAGACAATGCAGCATTAGGGTATGTTTTCTTTGAGAGATGTTGCTTGAACTCCAGAACTCACATTAGATTTTAGATTATTTGATTATTATGAGCTCAATAGTCATTTCTCTTTTTGAAATATCAAAATTTGTGAAATGGAAAAGTATTTATTTTCATGAATATATTATTTATCTACCAAAAGCCGAGAAACAAAAGTAACTAGATGTGTACATGTTTGGAATGTCCATTGAAAAGGTACATAAAAACTATTCAAGCTGGGGAAAATGTTCTGTTGGTGAATTAGTATGATCAGATGGGCCACAGAACATCCCATCCCACTGAGGGAAGTAGATGAATGTGACTGGGAGAGTAAAAACAATCATCATAGCTCCTATCAAAGAATGCTCGTCTGCTTAGATAATTTAGAAGAGTCTGAAATTAGTAACAGCTGTACTATTACTGCTCCAACAGGTCCTCCACCCCCTGTCATACCTGATATCACTCCCAGTGACCTGCAATGCAAAAACAAAAATTTATAAGCCCAACACTATTATAATTCTTTATATCCTGAAGGTAATGCTATAAACTATGATTCATTTCTGAGATTCTTGCTTGCAATAAAGCCGTATTGTCATCAAGTTGTCGTGGCATAATAAGGGTGAGGTTCGCTTTGTGAGTTGTGGGCCATGCTAGTTTGAACACCTGGCTCATCTCCATGCTGTGTGTCACCGCCCGATATTTTGATAGCAGAAATGCCCATGCGGTGTGAGCATGCTGATGCCTAGTTTGTATGACAGTGACATTTTCATAAATATCTTCAATATTGCCTGGAAAATGAATGAGACTTGGTAGGTTCCATATTGTAGGGTCAATGAACGCAATGGTGCGATCAGATTTGGGAGATTCAGAGAATTGGCGAGTTGAGAGCCAAATATGTCTCCCAAGAAAAAATCATATGACGAGAAGTGTTGGCACATCAGCTTGGTGTTGGCTCTTGGCCACACATGCTACCTTGATTTGTGAATGTTTGGGAGAGCAGCACTGTTGGAATTTGCCTTGCCATAGTGAGAACCTATGGATAGTGTGAGTGTCTTGGCTGGAGAGCCTTGATGCATAGATGCATTTATAGATGCCTGAGAGCGTGACTCGGTGAGAGTTGTTTGAGAGACGGAGTGTGTAGAGGCACACGATTGAGCGAAAAATGTGCCAATTGGTATTCAAATGGTTGGAATGTTAACCTTGGCTCAGAGGAGTCAAGACGCCGCACATACATTTCCGCAGTCAAAATGTTAGCCCGTGACATGCGACACCTTGACTCATTTGAGCCAAGGTCAGCCTTCCACCCATTCGGATAACAAAGGACACATTTTTAACGCGACCGTGTGCCTCTACACACTTCCGTCTCTTGAACAAATCTCGTCGATTCATGCTCTCACGCATCTATGAGTGCATCCGGACATCAAGGCTCTCTAGCCAATATACTCACACTGTCCATAGGTTCTCACTATGACAAGACAAATCCCGACACTAATGCTCTCCTAGACATTCACAAGCCAATGTAGCATGTGTGGCCAAGAGCTAACACCAAGCTGGCGTGTCAACACCTCTCGTCATGCCCCATTCGATAATATCCGAATATCACGGTCCAAGGACTCCTACTCATGGAGACATATGAGTCCTTTCGTGGTCCTCATATGCCCGCTTTCTAGCTCTCCTAACTAGTAGTAGCTCACTTGCTGCACTTGCGCTAGGGGGTGGTGGAGAGCTAACACCAAGTGCCCCCTACAAAGAGCCTTCTGAGCTTTTAGCCTTCTACCGGGAACATATATGATTTTTTCTTGGGAGACATATATGACTCTCAGCTCGCCAATTCTCCAAATCTCCCAAATCCGACCGCACCATTGCGTTCATTGACCCTTCAATATGGGAACTTCCAATTCCCATCCATTTTTGGGAAATATTGAAGATATTTACGAAAATACCACTGTCGTACAAACTAGGCATCAACATGCTCACCAGCTTGCATCCTCGCGTGCGCATCTGACCGAACACCAACCTAGCTTGTAACATGCCCTCAATGCCGTCATGTTACACTGTAGACGACCCCACTTTACAATTCTATATCTATTATTCTTTTCTTATGTTTTCAAATCATTTGAAACAAATACTCTAAAAGAAGTCATCTCACTTCTCACACTTGGCTAAAAGGATTTTTTATCTTGTAAAACAACCAGGTCGGTCATGGACAGAGCCATGTGTATTTTACTTGATTGTTCAATGAATTTGGCTAGGGAAATTTTACACTGTATGTTCTATAACATACTTAATTTTTTTAAAATGCCAACATAACATACTCTCCCAAACATATGCCATTTTAAAATTTTTGGACAAAAACACCCCTACCATTAATCACTCTCTTCCCAGCCAAACTCTCTCATTTCTCTCTCATTATTTTCTCTCAACCGAGCATACCCCTCACATTCTCACCATCTCTCTCAGGCGAAGCTCTCTCTCTCCTCACAGCCGCCGTCGCCACCTTCTTCTCCATCGCTGGCCACAGTAAGGTAAGGCAGTTGTTGTGGTTTTTTTTAAAAAAAAATTTGAATCGTAATGTATAAATCGATGAAATGGGTTTGATTTTTAATATTTATTTTGCAAAAATGTAGCTTAAAATGGGTTTGATTCTATGTGCATCATTTTGGAAGATTGTGTTTAAATTATGCAAAATTTTTGTGGGTCGATGTTCATTCGATTCCACGTCGATGCCATTTCGATGCTTCATCGATGGTAATTCAATGACATACAGTGCATGTGTAGATTTTTAAAATATTGAAAAGTTGTTCATCGATGCGCAATCGATAGTATTTTGATGGACTAGTAAATGAAGCGATAGTCCATCGATGCGCAATCGATGGTATATCGATGTCATTTCAATGGTTGCATGGTTTTAATTTTTTTGTTTATAAAAGTCGATGAAATTTTGATGCGATGTCGATGGATTTTATATGTTTATTCGATGCTCCATCGATGCTATTTTGATGGTATATCGATGGTTGTTCGAGCACATTAATTTGATGGTGATGCATCGATAGTTATTCTATGCTATGTCGATGCGATGTCGATGGCTTTTATATGTTTATTCAATGCTCCATCGATGCTATTTCAATGGTATATCGATGGTTGTTCGAGCACATTAATTTGAAGGTGATGCATTGATGGTTATTCGATGCTATGTCGATGACTTTTATATGTTTATTTGATGCTCCATCGATACTATTTCGATGGTATATCGATTGTTGTTCGAGCACATTAATTTGATGGTGATGCATCGATGGTTATTCGATGCGATGTCGATGGATTTTATATGTTTATTCGATGCTCCATCGATGCTATTTCTATGGTATATCGATGGTTGTTCGAGCACATTAATTTGATGGTGATGCATCGATGGTTATTCGATGCTATGTCGATGCTATGTCAATGCGATATTGTTGGCTTTTATATGTTTATTCGATGCTCCATCGATGCTATTTCGATGGTATATCGATGGTTGTTCGAGCACATTAATTTGATGGTGATGCATCAATGGTTATTCGATGCTATGTCGATGCGATGTCGATGGCTTTATATGTTTATTCGATGCTCCATCGATGGTATTTCGATGGTATTTCGATGACAATTCAACTAATTCTCTTTTTTTGTGTGGATATTTTGCAGATGCCACCCAAACATATCCCACCGCTTGAAATGCCTATAGAGGATCATTATATCGGTCGTATGACCTATAGGGGTTTTGGGAGATTAACACAATTGAAGAAAAGATTTGAGGAGCATGGATTGTTGGAGAGGGTGAATGAGTCTGTTTTTGGACCATTCTTCACAGCCCCTGCCTTTTCGTTCTCTAGGGCATTGGTGCACACACTGCTTTTGCGGAAGATCAAGTCTCCGCGTGGCGATGAGGTGCACTTCTTGTTGGGCCCAAACTTATGTAAGTTTGGGGTGCACGAGTTTGCCATTATCACTGGCCTGAGCTGCTCCTGTCCACCACTTGCCATTGACATTTAACCTCACATTACTTCCTCCCGCCTAGTTGATACATATTTTAGTGTGGAACCTGAGAAAGACATTAGGCCACTCTAGGAATTGTCCTTAAAAATCAAGAAGTCATATTAGAGAAGCTGGCAACACTAAGTGGTATACCTACTCCTGCACCTACTCCAGCAGAGGATGTAGAGTACGACATTCTCCCCACATGTTACGAGCCTCTTGTTGGAGAAGCCACACCTTCTCAGCCAGTGCAGACGGTCTTAAGTATGACTAATCCATGAGTTTTTACATGTTTTAAAGAGATTAGATACTAATTGCTCCCGTTACAGGTAAGTGCACTAAACAGAGACCAGTAAGGTACAAGGACTATACTCCAGTAGCCAAGAAACCAAAGTTCAAGGACCCAGTTATGATCCTTCCTCTGAAGGTGTTGGTTCAAGATATGTTGACAAATTTTAACCGATGGGTACTCGGTGAGATTGACAACAACAGATTGAGGAAGTTGGAATATTGTTTTGTGATGGGACCCCTGTTTCGTTCTTGAAGTTGAAGGTGTCAAAATAATGGTTGGCAGAAACTGTAAGTCTCTTATATTTGTTAGAACATTTATCTCATTTTAACAATCGATCTTCCTTAACGATACTCTATTTATTTGCAGCATCTCGACGCTGGGAATTATCTTATACGGAGACGTCTTTTTGAGTTGCCGAAGACGTACCCCGTGAAAGCCACCGTACTTGATTCATCATTTGCACAATATATTCCTGCTAGATATGAGGAATTTAAGAACAAAATCAGGACTTACCAATGAGACTCGGACATTCTTAATTTCGTGAAAGGAGATGCTAAAAAATACAAGAAGCCTTGGGGTGATTGCAACGAGGTCTACTTCCACTAGTGCTTGGAAAATCGGCATTGGGTCCTTTGTGAAATAAATTTCACTAATTGGATGATCACTGTATTTGACTCAGATCATTCCAACTTTAGCCATAATAAGTTGTCTGAGTTGATCGAGCCTTGGACTAGGATGCTTCCATCTTTACTCAACGCTTCTGGTATGTTTAAAGGACACCCCAAGTTGAAAATAGCTAGACCGAAGATCACTGTTCCAAACTTTGATTGGCGGCGCATGTCCACTGATATTGTCCCACAGTCTAGAACAAGGTATTTAGACATACTAACTTCAGATTTTCATAACATTGTTCTCCTTTCAACATTCAGTACTTCAGGGATAAATTATGCATCAACATTTTTTATGAGAATGTGTACCCTTGATGTTAGATCATTTATTTTGATTTCTCCTTAGTTTTGTATATAAAAATGTCATTTCGATGGCTATTCGATGACACACAATAGTATTTTTTTCCTTAGTTATGTATAAAAACAATGTCATTTCGATTAACAAAGTCCATTAATACACAAATAAAAAGAGTAAAAAATTCTATTAATACACAGATAAAAAGATTAACAAAGACCATTAGTACCCAAATAAAAAGTTTAACATTGATGCCATAAATTTCAAACATGAAATTTACAAGTTGCCATATTATGGCCTAGACCTCCACAAGTGCTGCACT
This sequence comes from Humulus lupulus, assembly GCF_963169125.1. Lineage (NCBI taxonomy): Eukaryota > Viridiplantae > Streptophyta > Magnoliopsida > Rosales > Cannabaceae > Humulus > Humulus lupulus. The sequence continues at coordinate 89,288,554 of NC_084794.1, read as the reverse complement.
TGCATTGAACAACCAATTTATCTCCATTGGAAGGATGGAGTTTCATCTTAAGCCTAACTTGTTTCTTATTTGGACGACCAACCGGGTTTTTCTACGCAGGTGTTCTCACTTTTATTGTCTGTTGACGCGGTTCTTCGCCAACAGGTAATTTAAGAAAAGAAGAGAAAGTGATTAGTGCTAATAATGAACCGAAGCAGATGTGTGATCTTGGAAAAATGAAATGGTGACTCAAGACACGGTTTTTAAGTGGTTCAAAGGTTAAAATCCTTCTACTCCACTAGTCAATATTATTGCTCTATTCTGGGTATATGATTACAGGATATTTTTTACAAGAGATAATCCAACCCCTATCAACTCCCAATGTCCCCATATTTATAGGAGAAGGCACCTGGGAGTTGGTAAGAAGGTCATCCCGTGACCTTCTTACCTATCATGTCAACTCTGTGACATTCATGATTAATTCCTAAACCTGACACATAAGTGTGGTCAAATCAATAGGTAAGGAGATAGTGGGCCGCACGGCTCAACCTAGTCATGGGTGTCTGAATATGCACGTTCTTGCTGCGTGTCCGAGAAGTCAGGGGCATATCAGACACGTGATGTCTGATATATGCACGTTTACCTTGCGTGTGTTGACTTTACAAAGGGTCATAGCCTCCACATTTTGCTCGTACCACGAGCTGGATACTTAACTCGACCTTCGACCTTCAGAGTCCAAGCTCAAGTCTTAGGCAATCTTGGCGAACCCTTGGGTTGCCCCGAGCTAAGGAGGTACGACCTTAGGACGGAAGCTCCGGTCTTGGGGAGGTCCACGAGATAATCATGATTAGGCCGTAGCTCAGCTTGCTAATTAGCCCGTGGGAAAATCAGGGCGTACATCTGCCCCCCAAGCCCCTGCTCATGGTATACCACGTCGTATAAGGCCACAGTAGGGGCTTTTAGGCTTCCCCATGAACTCTTCACATTCCACCTCTTACGCAGGCGCCTGATACGTGGAACATCGTGGTTGGTGACGGTATGTCTTACGAGAACTGCATTTAATGGCCTAGCCTATGCCCAGCCGTCATTTCGTATTTCGAGTGGAGGGCCTCGGATCCCTCATCAGGGCCATCCAACGGCCCTCTATACGTGACCCTTCACGTATATAAAAGGGGTGGCCACCTTACGCATGGGCCACCCTTTCATTTGAAATTTCTCAAAACTTCTTTCCTTCTTCTCTCTTCATCTCAGAAGAAAAAGAAACCCTCTTCTCCGCGACTGCCATTCTCAGTGCTCAAGAAGCTCAGGCGTGAGGATTCCTTCGAATCTTTGGAGACAGCAACTCCTACGAAGCTCCAATCTAGGCGACACCTTCACTTACCTCCCAAACAAACACTGTAAGTCTCCTGACCATGCGTGTTTTGAAAATATTTTTCACTGTAGCTTAGGTAAATATTTACTGTAGCCACATGCAAGGGTTTACTGGTTTTTGTGGGTATGAAGGGTGAAAGCCTTTTAGGTTAGGGTATTTTGCTGTAGGAAATCATTTAGGAGTATGGTTTATAGGATGCATTTTCTAGGGAAAATTTCTGGGTAGGAGTTTTGGAATTTTGGGTGCAACACTAGGTAGCTTAGGGGACATGCTTCACAGGTGGTTTTGCAATTTTTGCCTACTGAAACTTTCCCCCCAAGGCAAATTCTATCCTGACCCTCCTCACACATGAATTCTGAGTAATCGGGGATCTGTTGGGAGCACAGGCGCGTGTTCATTGAACTGCGTGGTCCCACTCTCCACGGGCTGGGCTTACCTCAGCTCGTGCAAATAACACTTTGATTCTTCCTCATGCTTAGGTCGCCTTTTTCTAAAATCTTTTCATTTTGTTCGTTAGGCGACCAGATGGCACCAAAGAGGAATGCTTCCAAGCAGACTGTCAGTAGCTCGGCCTCCCAGAAAGACAAAGGAAAGGCGGTGATGCCGGACTCCCCCGATCCCCAACTTTGGTCTGGCGGTGGAGCAGGAGCTCGAGGTGGCTCCTGATGCGTTCTTCGAGGCGGAGAAGATCGTCTCAAAGATCACCGACCATACAAAGATCAATAAGATATTCCTCTCCCACAACATTGCGTTGGGGAGGACGTCAGTGATTGCCCGACCTCCCGCGGAAGGCGAGCGGAGCTGCGCGCTGCTCGACGAGGCATTCGTGGCCTGGAGCGGCGAGCATTTCAAGGCGGGGGCATTCCTCCCGCTGGACCAGTACTTTGCTGACTTCCTAAATTATGTGAAGTTAGCCCCATTCCAGCTCCCCCAACTCTTATCGGTTGTTGGCGGGGTTGAGATATTTATTTCAGAAGCACGAGTGGGAGGTCCCTACTCCTGCGGACATTTTATATTTTTTCTGCCTTAAGGCCAGCCCGGATCAGTGGGGGCGAGGTGACGGGTTTTACTACTTAACCCGATTTCCCAATACGGCTGCGGTCATCGAGCTGTCCAGCCACCCCAACGACTTCAAGGATCAGTTCTTCATGTCGACGGGGTTTAGGAACTGTGAGCTCCACTACTTCAATCGTCCTCGTAAGTGTTTTTCATCTTTAGCTCGTAAGTTAAGCGTCGTTTCAGCTCCTCCCGTATCCCTTTCTGACTTAGATCAATCATGCAACTATCTTCGCGAGGACAGAGAAATCTGTGACCCTCGGGGCCCAATACAAGACACTGACGGGCTTGCCCCCCCAGTGAGAAAGATTACCGCGTGCTCGTAACGGATGAGACGATGGTGGCCTGCAAGATGATTTTTCCAAATTAGACTTTGAACCTGAAGAGGCCCCGGGGGCTTCCCCCAGTCCGCGACACCAGACCCATCATCGTGGAGGAGGTCGCGGGAGATGAAGATGAGGAGGATGAGGGCGATGAAGTTCCCCTTGTGAGGAATAGGAAGCGGGCTTTGGAGGTCGTCCAGAGGACGGGCGAGGAGAGGATCCAATCCGGAGCAGCCGCGGGTCCTTCTGGCCAAGGTAACCCTTACATGTTTAGGAGTCTAGATAGGGCCACAGCAGACCCCCGGTTGGCTAGGTTCAATCCTAGGCAGCTCGTTCTGGACTACCAAGAAAGCCGGCCTAGGGGTACCGTAGTAGTAGATAACACCCTAGCCTTTAGGTCGATCCTATTCGAGGAGTATGGGACCAACCTTCGGTCATGGCCATCACTTTGGAGGGGCGCTGTAGCTCCGGGGCTTAGGCAATATGTAGAGGAATCTAGCCCTGAGTCAGCCTCGGACCCAGAACTTGCGCCAGCTCGGGAAGTAATCAACTTAGATTCTTCTTCTAGTCCGGGGGGTAGGATTCCCTTTAGTATACATATACTTAAAATTTTCCTTTTCCCCCCTTGTTTTTGTTTGTGTGATTGTTAACTTGTACTAATCATGTCTTTGCTTTGACAGAAGAGATGTCTCAGCCCGAGGAGAGCCTGCGAGGTGCGTTCTTCGGGGGGAACCCCCCAGTAGGGGTCGCTGGGCCAAAAATGAAGAGGCTCCGGACGTCCAAGCACGCCGCCGGGACCCCCACCAAGTATCCTGCAAAAGAGAAGGAGCAAGCCCCAGCTGCTCAGGTCGTGGGAGCAGTCCCTCCTACTGCAGGGGGAAGCAACATGCCTCCACCTCCTCCGCGAGCTCCGGCCATCGCCCGGGACACAGGAGCGGAGCTTGGGACCTCGACGATTGTACCCTCCGAGGTACGCATCCCAGTCAATCCCCAGGATCTGGAGAAGATCCCAGAGGCCTTCCGGGGAACGGTGTATGATTCGGCGAACTACGCCGTCAGCCACATCTACAAGTTCAATGAGAAGGAGCTTCGGGCCATCGAGACAATGAGCCCGGTGGGCGTGCTGGAGTCTTCACTGGGCATGACCCTAACGGTAAGCTGACTTTACCCTTTCATGGCTTTTTATCACTGCACTTTGCCCTGTTTTTTTCTCTCTTTTTCCTAAGGCAATTGTCTTTTCACCTTCGCAGAGTGCCGTTGCCCTTCACCGGAGCATTTCCAGGACCAAAACTCAGCTCGAGGACATGAGGAGCGAGCACCAGACTACCCTGCAGGTGACTAAGGATGCCTTGGAGGCCTCGCAGGCCGAGTTGGAAAAAACCCGCTCGAAGGTCCAAGAGCTCGAGACCTCCCTCGCCACCTCGCGGACAGACCTAGATGCCGCGAAGGCTGAGGCTCAGGCCTCCCTAAAGGCCGAGCAGAAAACTTCGGAAAAGTCCCTGGAAGACCTGTTCTACCATTGTTGGGCCTACAATCCAGACGCTGACTTCTCCTTCCTGTCAGCGAGCCTCTGGGAGCGCTTGCTGGTGAAGTTCCAAGCTCACCTTGATAAGGAAGTGCCCTCCGAGGCCGGGGAAGGCTCTGGCGCGGCTGAGCAAGGCGAGACGGCGACCTCCAAGGGGCCACTTGGCGGAGCTTAGGGCGTTTCCTCTCTTGTGCCCTTCACTATTTTTTACTATTTTTTTGTGTAACCTTTGCATGAGGTGCTTCCACCTCGAGACAATTTGATTTAGCGTTTTTAATTGATCCACTTTCTTGCCCTTACGCATTTTGGTTACAATTTTTTGAAAAACTTAGTCCTCGTTAACTTTATCCATATCTTGAGCTCTTTAGGAAGAACAACGATCAAAAGATTTAAATCAACTTCTAAGTTTTATGACCCGGTTAGGACCAGGAACTTAATTTGAAAACTTAGTTCGTGTTAACTTTTATCCATATCTCGAGCTCTTTAGGAAGAACAACGATCAATATATTTAAATCAACTTCTAAGTTTTATGACCCGGTTAGGACCAGGAACTTAATTTGAAAACTTAGTTCGCGTTAACTTTTATCCATATCTCGAGCTCTTTAGGAAGAACAACGATCAATAGATTTAAATCAACTTCTAAGTTTTATGACCCGGTTATGACTAGGAACTTATTTTGAAAACTTAGTTCGCGTTAACTTTTATCCATATCTCGAGCTCTTTAGGAAGAACAACGATCAATAGATTTAAATCAACTTCTAAGTTTTATGACCCGGTTATGACCAGGAACTTATTTTGAAAACTTAGTTCGCGTTAACTTTTATCCATATCTCGAGCTCTTTAGGAAGAACAACGATCAATAGATTTAAATCAACTTCTAAGTTTTATGACCCGGTTATGACCAGGAACTTATTTTGAAAACTTAGTTCGCGTTAACTTTTATCCATATCTCGAGCTCTTTAGGAAGAACAACAATCAATAGATTTAAATCAACTTCTAAGTTTTATGACCCGGTTATGACCAGGAACTTATTTTGAAAACTTAGTTCGCGGTAACTTTTATCCATATCTCGAGCTCTTTAGGAAGAACAACGATCAATAGATTTAAATCAACTTCTAAGTTTTATGACCCGGTTATATCCAGGATAGGACTTAGTTAGCGTTTAATCCTTATCAATATCTCGCGTTTTTTAAGAAAAACAACGGTCAATCGATATGAATCAACTTCTAAGTCATTAAGGAGACCTGGTTATATCCAGGTACCATATGCCCCCCAAGTAACTGGGAAAGGGTCTTTCGTGGTTACTTTAGATTACACTTGCAGACATGTACAAAAGCTGATCTTCATTAATACATAAAGAATGGCCTTCCAGGCCTTACAAGTGAATCACTGATAATATTTCTTTAAGTGGATGGTGTTCCAAGTCTGCGGGACCGCCCCTCCATCAAGCCGAGCTAACTTATAAGTTCCATCCTTAATGATTTCGATGACCTGGTATGGTCCTTCCCAGTTTGGTCCCAAGACTCCATCTTTGGGATCTTTCCCGGCCAGGAAAACTCTCCTTAGGACCAAGTCGCCAACGCTAAAGGCGCGCTTTTTGACTTTGGTGTTGAAGTAGCGAGTGATTTTCTGCTGACAATGGGCGAGCTGGAGTTGCGAATCCTCTCGCCTTTCATCAACTAGGTCAAGGGAATTGCACAGGAGCTCGTGGTTTCTGTCCTGGTCGTAAGATTGGACCCTATGAGAAAGCACCTTAACCTCCACGGGGAGGACTGCCTCACTCCCAAAGGTTAGGGAAAAAGGAGTATGACCCGTAGGAGTCCGATGCGAGGTCCGGTATGCCCATAGGACCTGGGGGAGCTGTTCTGGCCAGACCCCTTTCGCATCATCTAATCTCTTCTTGAGGCTCGCTTTTAGAGTCTTGTTGACAGCTTCGACCTGGCCATTCGCCTGAGGATAGGCCACGGAGGAAAAACTTTTCACAATCCCGTACCTTTCACAAAACTCGGTGAACAGGTCGCTGTCGAACTAAGTACCATTGTCGGAGACAATCTTCTTGGGCAGGTCGAATTGACAGACAATGCTTTTAACCACAAAGTCAAGCACTTTTTTGGACGTTATCGTTGCCAAAGGTTCTGCCTCAGCCCACTTCGTAAAGTAGTCGATGGCTACCACGGCGTAATGGACCCCGCCTTTCCCAGTGGGGAGGGCGCCAACCAAGTCTATCCCCCAAACGGCAAACAGCCATGGGGACGAGATCATCTTCAACTCGACTGGAGGAGCTCGGGAAACTGCGGCGAATCCCTGACACTTGTTGCACTTCTTCACGTATGAGATCGAGTCTTTGGACAGAGTTGGCCAGTAATACCCCTACCTCAGGACCTTTAAGGCCAAGCTCTGCCGCCAGTGTGGTCTCCGCAAAAACCCTCGTGCACCTCCTGCAGGATGGCCTTTGCTTCATCTGGAAGAACACATCGTAGGAGAGGCAGGGAGTGCCCATGCCGGTATAACACCCCATCTACTATCGTATACCTCGGAGCTTGATAAAGTACTCGCCGTGCATCATTACGCCCTTCAGGCAGCTTTCCCTCGATGAGATACTCAAGGATGAGGGTCATCCAGGTCGGCCTGATGTCGATCATCTCGACCTCCGTCCTTACTTCTTCTATACTTGGTTTCTCCAAGAATTCCACTGGTACTAACCCTAAGGTCTCCGTCTCCCCAGAGGTGGCGAGCTTGGCAAGAGCATCTGCATTAGCGTTCTGCTCCCGAGGTATCTGTTCGATCGAGCCTCGCTCAAACGCGGACAGCTCAGCTTTTACCTTTGCCAGATAAGCGGCCATTTTGGGTCCCCGTGCTTCATATTCGCCCAGAACCTGGTTTACCACGAGCTGGGAGTCACTGAAGCATTGGACGGAGCTCCTTCAACTCCTGGGCTACCCTCAGCCTGGCCAGCAAAGCTTCGTATTAGACCTCGTTGTTGGAGGCCTTGAACCCGAATCTCAGTGCCGAGTGGAATCTATGTCCCTCGGGGGATATCAAAATGATTCCAGCTCCGGAGCCGTTCTCGTTTGATGAACCATCCACAAAGATCCTCCACGACGCCTGGGACGAGGTGACCTGGGGTGAGTCTTCTGCGGGATCCTCCTGGAATCCCGTGCATTCTGCCATAAAATTGGCCAGGGCCTGACCTTTTATAGCAGTTTGCGGAGTGTACAGAATCTTGAACTGACTGAGTTCGATGGCCCACTTTAACAAACGTCCCGATGCTTCAGGTTTTTGCAAAACCTGCCTTAAAGGTTGATCGGTCATGACGTGTATCGAGTGGGACTGGAAGTACGGCCTGAGCTTTCGCGAGGCCGTGATAAGGCAGAACACCAATTTCTCCATCAACGGGTATCGGGATTCAGCTCCGAGAAGTCTCTTGCTGATGTAGTAGACTGGTCTCTGAACTCAGTATTCTTCACATACCAAAACGGCACTAACTGCATCCTCAGTGACGGCCAGGCTGCTCTGGGTTTGGATAATACGGGTGGCTCGGCCAGATGTGCCTTCAGGTCGAGGAATGCGCTTTCGCACTCTTCTGTCCATTCGAACTTCTTGTTTCCTCGGAGCAGGTTGTAGAATGGCAAACACTTATCGGTGGACTTTTAAATAAACCGATTGAGGGTTGCCACTCTTCCTGTCAGGCCTTGGACATCTTTTCGCGACCTGGGCGAGGGAAGCTCGAGCAGTGATCGGATCTTGTCGGGGTTTGCTTCGATTCCTCGAGTATTGACTATGAACCCCAGGAATTTCCCTGACGCGACCCCAAAAGTGCATTTATGTGGATTGAGCCTCATGCCATATTCCCGCAGTATCTTACAACATTCTTCCAGGTTGGAAGCATGGTTATCGGCAGTCTTTGACTTGACTAGCATGTCATCAACGTACACTTCCATGTTTTTTCCGATCTGTTCCGTGAACATTCTATTTACTAACCTTTGGTAGGTACCTCCGACGTTCTTCAGCCCGAACGACATGACCTTGTAACAATAGACGTTAGTCGGGGTCATGAAGCTGGTGTGTTCCTGGTCCGCCGGATTCATCGCGATCTGATTGTAGCCTGAGTATGCGTCCATAAATGACATGAGCTCGTGCCCCGCCGTGGCGTCCACCAACTGATCAATCCTTGGCAATGGAAAGAAATCCTTAGGGCAGGCCTTATTCAGGTCGGAGAAGTCGATGCAGGTCCACCATTTCCCGTTAGGCTTTGGAACTAGCACGGGGTTGGCGACCCATATTGGAAACTTGGCCTCGCAGATAAAGCCGCATTTCTTGAGCCGGGCCACCTCTTCCTTCAAGGCTTCAGCTCGAGCTGTTCCTAGGCATCTTTGCTTCTGGGACTTGGCGGGAATGCTTTTATCCAGATGAAGTGTATGCATGATGACACTCAGGCTGATTCCCACCATGTCCTCATGGGACCATGCAAATACGTCTAGGTTATCTCGCATAAACTTGGTCAGCTCTGCCTTCCTTTTGTTACAGAGGTTTTTCCCGAGCTTGACCATCCGTGATGGATTCTGCGGATCGATGTTCACTTCCTCGAGCTCCTCAATCGCTTGGAGCTCGGATCTGTCTTTTTGCCTATTCGGGGGTCAATGTCCTCACTTAAGACGACATTTTCCCCTTCGACACTTTGAGGTTTTTCAATCTCAGAATCAGCTAAGGGTTCCTGAGATTCCTCTTCACCATCTTGAATGGCCATTGCCAGCTGCCCGAGTTTAGACTTTCCCTTCATGGAAATGCTGTAGCATTCCCTGGCAGCGAGCTGATCGCCATGGACAATGCAGATTCCCGTGGAAGTAGGGAATTTCATCGCGAGGTGGCGAATGGAAGTGACGGCCTCAAAAGCTATGAGCGTAGGTCGTCCCAAAATGGCGTTGTAGGCAGCAGAGCAGTCAATGACCACGAACTCGAGAAGTTTGGAGACTGACCGAGATCCTTCTCCTAGGGTGATCACCAGCTCGATCGTTCCTATTGCTGCTGATCCCTCTCCCGAAAAACCATACAACATCATGGAGGTCGCCTAGAAATTTTCCCGAGCACCTAGGTTCGAAACCCCAAGCCTCACCAATTCTAGAAACCAACATAAAGAAAAAATTCTTTAGCTCGGCGACGGTCAAACCCATCTTTTCCAACGTGGATCGAAACAGGAGGTTCACCGAGCTCCCGTTGTCTATCAGAACCCTCTTCACTCTCCGATTGGCGAGCTGAACTGCCATGACCAAAGGGTCATTGTGAGGGAATTGGACATGGCCCGCATCTTCCTCCGTAAAAATGATCGGTTGTCTCTCCAACCGCTGCTGTTTTGACTGGCCCTGCTCCGGGACGAACTCTACTCCGTTATGAGCCTTTAGTTCATTCACGTATCTCTTTTGGGTGCCTCTGCTCATGCCGGCCATATGCGGACCTCCAGAGATGGTGGATATCTCTCGTCTAACCACGGGAGGAGGGACGTCCTGATCTACCCGAGGCCCGGGCTGACTGGCCGGGACTTCTGGAGCAGGTCGACTTGCTGGAACCCTGTTCCGTGCGTATTGAGCCAAGGGGCCGGCTCTAATGAGAGTCTCGATCTCGTCTTTTAAATGCCTACAATCGTCGGTATTGTGGCCAACATCGTTATGAAAACGGCAAAACTTGGAGGTGTCTCTCTTCCCCTTGTGGTGCTTTAATGGCTCCGGCCTCTTCCAGGGGACTTGAGTAGAGTTAGCTAGGAAGATATTCTCCCTAGACTGGGTGAGCTCTATATAAGTCGCGAAGATGGGCTTGAATTTTTCTACGGACTTATTCTTCTTTTGGCCGTGCTGACTTTTTTCGCCATTTCCCTTTCTTTTGCCTCCACCGGGCTGGTGGTTCTGTGAGACGTTTTGGGTCGCTACCATGACCTCTGTCCCCACTCCAGTGGTCTGTTCGGGGACCTGGCTGGTTCCCGCAGCTGAGGCTTCGGCCTCCTCCAAGTTAATCCATTCTTGGGCCCTGTTAAGGAATTCGTTAACCGAGCTGACTCCCTTCCTTTGTATATCCTTCCAGAGGTCTCCTCCAATGAGGATTCCAATTCTCATGGCCATGAGCTTGGAGCTATCATCCGCGTCTCTGGCTCGAGCAGTGACGTTCGCAAATCTGCTCAGGTAGGCCTTCAGAGTCTCACCGGGCTGCTGCCTCACGTTAGCCAGGGAGTCGGCCTGAACACGGGCGGCCTGGGAGGCTCGGAATGCCCTTTTGAAGTCTGCCGAGAAAGTCTTCCAGGAGCTGATTGACTGTCTTTTACTTTGCTTAAACCACTGCCTGGCAGGTCCAGTCAGTGTGGAAGGGAAGATTAAACATCTCAGCTCGGGGCCAATGTTGTGGGCCATCATGAGGGTGTTGAACATCCCTAGATGGTCCGATGGGTCTCCGTCCCCATTGAAATTTGACAAGTGAGGCATACGGAAACCAGATGGGTACGCCGTTGTTGTTATACCGGGGGCGAAGAGTTCCATCTCGTCCCCTGAATCATATTCATCTTTTTCTTTTTCTGACAGGAGCTTCCTCATCAGCTCCTCCATCTGAGTCAGGCGCTCGAGGGTTCGGTCCTGATGTCCTTGGTTATTCCGGGGCTATTCAACAGCTCCGGATCCATTGTACATATTTGGTGGGTTATTGCCCCTCCTATCTAGAGGTAGGTTATTTGGGGCATTCCCTCCGTTACGTACTTCGGACAGGGCCCCCCCTGAGTGAGCGTGGCCATCTCCTCCTGCTGGTTCCCACCTATGGGAGTTAAGGTGATCTCGCAGGTCGCCTCCCTGGGTGGTTAGATGACTTTGTGCCGAACTCAAACGCTGACGCAGGTCTCCCCCAGAGAGATCACTCCGGCGACTGCCGGTCCAGTGGCTCCTGCTGGATAGGCTTGGAGTCCGCCCTTGGTGGGGATGATCTGGGCTTTCCCTTGGCACCCTGCTACGCCGGGAAGGTCCAGCTGATGGCGGGTTTCTCCTACTACTCCCATAGGCTGGGATATCTCGGACGGGCCGAGGAGGAGACAGATATCTGATTGGAGAAGGAGGATGCCTGACTGGAGAGGCGATCCTAGTTCTGTCAGGACGGATCAAGTTTGGTGGCGGCCTTTCGGCCCTGCCAACCTGCTGGTCCCGCGTCTGACGATTTGGACGAGGCACAGGTCGGTTGTTGGGGACGGGCCGATGCTGCGAGCCCACCCTGGATCTCCTTCGGGAATTTCCTCGAGCTCCCCTGGGCGCTCTCGAGGATGGCTGGGAGCTAGGAGTTGACGTTCTGACCGAACGGCTGTATTGCTGTTGCCTGGCTTCAAGCATTTCTTCGAAGCTTGCCTCTCGGTGATGTGATGAAGGAGTGGAATTGGCTATCGGAAGTCTGTCCGACCGGCTATGCCTGGACCGGTTACCCCGGCGAGACTTAGGAGCCTTGCCTTGCCTCTCTCCGACGTTAACGTCGATTGTGAGAGGGGGTAGTCGGGCCAGCACATCCTTGATCTGCTGGTTAGCTATTGCTAGCTGGCTCCTCAACTGAGCGTTCTCCATCTCCACCGCCGTGTAATAACACGGGTTTGGATTAGGTGGCCGGGGGGCCGAACTTCCGGTGTCATCTTGGCCCACCGGCTGCTTTCCTGGCCGCTGCTGGGTCTCAGGAACTTGTTCACTAGGGGTGGCAGAATGATGAGCCTCCTGCCCATCATGTTGCTCTGTCTCGTTACCGTGCCTATCATGTTGCCTGGATCGAGTAGTCACCATGGTTGGAGGTGTTTGCGACAGCACTAATCGAACTTGCTCTCAATGAAAGCACCAAACTGTTGACGCGGTTCTTCACCAACAGGTAATTTAAGAAAAGAAGAAAAAGGGATTAGTGCTAATAATGAACCAAAGCAGATGTGTGATCTTGGAAAAATGAAATGGTGACTCAAGACACGGTTTTTAAGTGGTTCAAAGGTTAAAATCCTTCTACTCCACTAGTCAATATTATTGCTCTATTCTGGGTATATGATTACAGGATATTTTTTACAAGAGATAATCCAACCCCTATCAACTCCCAAGGTCCCCATATTTATAGGAGAAGGCACTTGGGAGTTGGTAAGAAGGTCATCCCGTGACCTTCTTACCTATCATGTCAACTCTGTGACATTCATGATTAATTCCTAAACCTGACACATAAGTGTGGTCAAATCAATAGGTAAGGAGATAGTGGGCCGCACGGCCCAACCCAGTCGTGGGTGTCTGAATACGCACGTTCCTGCTGCGTGTCCAAGAAGTCAGGGGCATATCAGACACGTGATGTCTGATATATGCACGTTTACCTTGCGTGTGTTGACTTTACAAAGGGTCATAGCCTCCACATTCTACTTGTACCACGAGCTGGATACTTAACTCGACCTTCGACCTTCAGAGTCCAGGCTCAAGTCTTAGGCAATCTTGGCGAACCCTTGGGTTGCCCCGAGCTAAGGAGGTACGACCTTAGGACAGAAGCTCCGGTCTTGGGGAGGTCCACGAGATAATCATGATTAGGCCGCAGCTCAGCTTGCTAATCATCCCGTGGGAAAAACAGGGCGTACATTGTCATAATGTCATGTGGAACAATCCACTCTTCCTCGTTACCAGTAGGCTATATAGATTCTGTGTAAGAGGACCTCCATGTCTCAATTTTATAGTAATCTGAACACAACGAATAAAAATTCACCCCTCGCTTAAGGGATCCAGATAGTGCATAAGCACAAGGGATACCAATAATCTGAAACACGCCACATGTGCATGTCTTATTCAGGAGGTTGACTTCACCATTAAGCTCACCATCTAACACATGGAACTCATGCCTACCTATTGCATAAGGGATCAAGAATCGAGCTTTCTCAACCATATCCACCAAATTTTTCTCATAGGTCGGTGCAAGAGTTGTAGTTGTCTTCTCACTAGTTTCTCTCCTATCACAGAACCAGGACTGCAGTGTGAAGCGAATAAATTCGACGAATGTAGTTATCGGAAAGCTCCTAGCATCCCGGGTCTTATTGTTGAAACTTTCAGCGTAATTGCTTGTCATTATATTATACCTAGTATCCAGGAAAACTAACATTTAATAGTAATGTACATTTAGAAGATTTCATAAATTAAAATAAAATTCACAATGACATACCTATTTCCAGGAAAGTAAGCACGGGACCACTTATCAAAACCCATGCCTTCTAGGTATTGAGCAATGGCTGGGTCTTTTGATTTGATTTTTTGGAATTTAGCGTGGAACTCGGATTTCCTAAAAGCATATGCCGCATTATACATCAACACATGACAATGATCAGTCTTGAATTTAGCAACCACATTCATACTAGTGGTGGTAGCAAGCACCATGATAGGCATCGGGGAAAATAGTTTCCAAGGCATGTGTAATACTTGCATGCTTGTCAGATACAAACGCTAGGTCCTCAACTTCCCCAATCGCTTCCTTTAGCTTTGACATGAAATACTTCCAAGAATCATGATTCTCACTATCCACAATACCAAATGAAACTGGATATAGGTGGTTATTTGCATCCAGCGTGATTGCACATAACATCTGCCCACCGTATTTTGTCTTTAAAAAAGTGCCGTCCACACATAACACAGGACGACATGTACGAAACCCTCTTCTACTAACTCCGAGTGAGAAAAAGAAATATTTGAATCGATCTTCCTCAGTGACAAAATCTGTCAACGTCCTGGGGTTTTTCTGTTGAAGCATGAACATGTACGATGGTAACTTCAGGTAGGATGCTTCCTGTGTCCCTTTGACATAAGAAAGAGCCTTCTCTCGGCATCTCCAAGCTTTTCCATATGACAACTCAATGCCATAATCATTCTTAATGTCCTCTCTTATGTTGTTTGCCATGTACGCATTCGATCCAGTCTGATATTTTTTCTTTATGCAATGACCAATAACCCAAGGTGCAGCTTGGCGATGGCCTTTATGTCGGAGGTCAAGTGAGCAAGTGTGTTTGTTGGTGAAACGAGTTATCTCAAACATATCAGATTTAGGAATTCTCTTCCCCCTCAATCTCCACCCACAATTAGGATCCTTGCAAGTGATATACCAAACTTCAGTACCTGACTTCTTCACCACAAACTCAAAGTTCTGCTTCATTGCATACAAGTGTGCCTTCATCTTCAACTCTAACTTGTTCTCAAAAACCTTCCCAACTTCTATAACTCCACAACTCACTCCAGATAACGTGGGGATAACATAAGAGGGGCATGAGATATCTTCAGCAGTATACGCCGGAGAACTCCATCTATTTCTATCGTCTTGTGTAGTTGGACGACTGCTCTCTGAGCCAGCAGTCCTCCGTCCTTGGCTTTCTTGACGTCTTGGCAATGGTTGTACATTTAAATTATCTACTTGAACCACAAGTACCATCGACAACCGATCCTCTGAGTTATCATCAGAACTACTGCACCCCTCAACTCTTTAATCATCATCACCAAAATGGGAAACTGGATCATCATTGACATAAGGCTCATACTCATACCCATCATCATGCGGGAGATTTGTTGGGGGAAAAAAAGTTTCATTATGAATAGGACCTCCCATGCATACACTTGGCCCAGGAGTTGTTTGTGGAACAACCGTGCAGGATTGATTATGATTTTCCATATTAACACTCGCTCTAGGAGATGGATCAATAAGAGCAATGTCTTTTGCAATCGAACTAACGCATAAAGGAACCCGATGTTTTAAGGACTTTGAATTGTCAAGAATAAGAGCACTAACTCCTTCATCATCTGTGATTTCAATGGGATCTACGCTAAAATCATTGCATGTAAACGAAACTTCCAACTTTAAGTCAAACAATGACCTATCCACTTTCAGCTTTGAATACAACTTCTCCAATAATTCTATGTAACCAACATCAATTGGTACATGTATTATAGTGTTCAAACCAGCTTTGAAATTCCATTTTTTTTGCTTTCAGTTCCCAAACACCGTTGTAAGAAACAATTATATTAACTCTGGAACCTAAAAATTAAAAAAAAAAACATAAGAAAATTATAAAAAAAAGTGTAATCGATGATGAATCGATGCCTATGAAAATCTGTATTGCAGTTCAACATCGATGCCACATCGATGCATAATTGATGTTGATGGTTGCCATCAGTACGCGATTCCATTTCGATGGTATATCGATGCTGAACCAAATCAACATATATGGCATCGATATTACATCGAAAATAACATCTAAATTAGAGGTTCGCCTCAGCATCGAGATTCCATCGATATACCATCAAAATGGCATCGATGTACCATAGAAATGCCATCAATGTATAATCGATGCTGATGGTTGCCATCTGTACGCGATTCCATTTCGATGGTATATCGATGCCATATCGATGCTGAACCAAGTCAACATTTATGACATCGATTCAACATCGATATCACATCGAAAATAACATCTAAATTAGATGTTTGCCTCAGCATTGGCATTCCATTGATGTACCATCGAAATGCCATTGATGTACCATCGATTTTGGAATGACTCCCACATAATCCCAGATCCGAAGAAACAGTTCAAAAATTGCAAAAAATATCCAAACTCAACTGCAGAACAGTTAGAATCTAATATCTAACCATGTCATTTCATATTCACAAGTAGATAGAATGAAATGATACTTACCCATGATTTTTTCTCTTAAAAAACGCCAAGAATGACAATTTCTTCACTTGAAATGAAACTTCCAGATCCGAGTAGTCCAATTTCTTCAACGATTTGGATGTGAAAATCGACAAGGATTGCTGTGAAAGGGGACTGTAAATGATGGATGAGAAAAAGAGATAGAGAGAAAAATGTGTGAAATGTTAAATTTGAGTGATGAGGGTATTTTTGTCCAAAATAAGGAATGGGGCACATTATGGGGAGAATTTTTATGATAGCATGATAAAAAAATTAACTATATTATGATGCATATAGTGTAAAATTTCCCTTTGACTATTAGTGCCTCCTTTAAAAAATAAAAAATCAGAGAAGAATATTATTAACTTTATATATATATATAATTTTTGTGTGAATTCCATTGAAATATATCCAATCATAATAACATTATATGATAAATGGATTGCTTGTCAAAACAGGCTTTTTTTAATAATTCGTTACTCGATATTTTGTCTAGGTGCCCCCGTAAAAATACTTTTTTTTTTTTTGTATAATATTTTGTAAAAAGGAAGTCTAGACACATTCAACATGGAATATCTTTCTGCAAAAAAAAAAAAATATATATATATCCAAAAAAAATCATTTTCTATAATTACTCATACTTTGTCTAACACACTTATTATTTTGTAATATTACACTAAAAAAATAATATTTTAACAAAAATAAATAAAAGATTGCAATAGACTAGAATTGATTTGAAAATAAATTTTACCTCTTGGAAACAAAAGGAACAACGCCGAATGTGAGCACCCCTGCAGCTTGAATTGACACAGAGAATCCACACAAGACAACAATGGAGCCCCATAGCAAGTTACCCCGCCCGAGTAACAGGCAAAGCAACCCGGCCACTGTCTGCACTACCCACAAACCCCAAATTCTCCTACTCATCCCGAATCTCTTCGCCAAATCGTCGGAGATTAACCCTCCGGCCGGCCGGAATAAAAAAGTTGGCCATTCCAAAGCTTGCCGCAATCACTCCGGCGACATTAGTATTCAGCCCAAACCGGTTGTAAAAGTACACGGCTATGATATTATTAGTGGTCAGTCCGCACCGAAACAAACCCCATCCAACACTGCCAAAATCCAACCTCTGTAGTTCTTTAGACCATCAAAAAGAGAACTACACGTAAGCTCTCATCATTATTTTTTGTTGTGTTTTTTTGATGTTCAGAAGAGTCAATGGGTCTCAGTTGGTCTTGACCGAAGGACAACACTAGTGTCGTCGTCACGACTTGAAACACCGTCGGGAATATAAATGCCACGCTCCAAGCGGTGGAAGACGACAACTTAAGGGCTGTGTTTAAGATAGAGTAAATGACCGGCATGAGTAATTGGGTCATGCCCGCTCCCACGTCGGCCCATCCAGCGGCGATGCCGTTGGCGACCCCAACCACGGGACCAGAGAACATTGAGCTCATCCAGAACTGGTTGGCTACGAAATTCCCCAAGGAAAACCCGACAAGGAAGCGAACTGCGATGAAGGTTTGAGGGGAGGAGTCGAGAAACGACATGGCGAGGATGGCAGGAGCAGTGAGGAGAGAGAGCGTGGCGGAGGAAACTCTGGGGCCAACGAGGACGCATGCGGTTCCCATTGCTAGGCGGGAGAAGATGGAGCCCAAGAAAGAGGCTATGCCGGCTCGGCTGATGTCGGCTTCGGTGAGGCTGAGGTCGTGGCGGATGACGATGATGAGGGGAGGGATGAAAAAGGTGGAGAAAAAGCAAGAGAA